>NC_087297.1:3287500-3887500 GCF_015220805.1 Pogoniulus pusillus
GATGGGAGCCTCTGTCCAGTGAACAAAACGATTTGCTCTCTGTTTTTCAAGCCCTCTAACAACACAAAATCCTGCTCCAGTAGATTAAACACAAAAATAACAGTTTGTGAAATATGATCTCTCCCCAACCCAAAAAAAAAAACCCCAAAAAACCCCAAAAAAACCCCCAACCAAACCAAAAACCTAATTGCAGATGAAATATTCATTCCCAGTCCAATAAATCCTTAATTTTAAATGTCAGCTGCAAAACATAAATCCCTTTAATAGATTTCAAACTGTGGTGACAAAGTTGTAATTGCAGGGCACAGCCCACTCGAAACCAGGCCAATGCTCTCGCTTTGCCTTAGCCTTGCTGCTGCGTTTCAACCTCATCTCCCATCTCTCAGCACTTTTCCATTGCATTCCTGAGCCCAGTTCTGGATTGCTTTTGACTCAGATGGAATCGAATCTATTCCTTGATAGATGTCTGAAGCGCAAAGTCGACTTGATCGTAACTTTCTGTGTGGTTTCCTGCAGGGCAGCGCTCACATAGAGACCCTGCAGGGCAGCACTCACATAGAGACCCTCAAGCCCCATGTAAACAAGAGCCTTGACCCCAAGATGCAGTGAGGTTGGTTAGTTTGGTTGTAGCTCAAAGGTGACCCTTTTTTTTTCTGGGGCTGCCTCTGAGGGCTGTTTTAACTAATTATTACCTTGGATTTTAACTTAAGCTTTGTTTAAAACAAAAAGAAAGGAATAAAAAGAAAGAATGAAAGCAAAACCCCCAATCCTTAGTTGTTATCATTTGAGGAGTTTGCCTGGCATGGATTTAACATTATGGACATCTGAAAAGACAGAGTCCCCTACCTGAGGAGCTTACAGTGTAAATTAGGCTGAGAGCACCGTGAATAATAAAAGCAGATCGAGGAGAGATTCGTAGAAGCATGTGGGAAGAGTGGGGAGGTGCATAGAGAAATATGCAGAGTTGAGAAATATTCTGCCAATCGACACTAATTATGATACTTTCCTGCCTTGCTCTATTTTCCTGTAATAGTTTTGTTTTTCTCTGTTTCCTTGCTTGTCAGTGAGCTATTCCCCTGCAGTAACGTGCCTTCTGATTTCTCTTTTTTGTTCTAGATGCTAGCACTACAGGTAATAGAAGTGCATCTTTATTCTCCTGCTCAGCCATAACAAATAACACTGAAATCCCTCAAAATGTTGCACATTACTTCCCTCGGTGTTTCTTTTTTTTTTTTCCACAGCAGTCCACTGGAAAGTACAATTCACTCTCAACAAAAAATCCAAATGAAAAAAACTCTGGGCTCCTGACACTGCCATTCCCTAACAAATCTCTGATTCATCTTTGGAGTCTTTCTGGTAATAAAATGTTTATTAACAAGGTACTTTCTGTCAATTTTTTTTTCTTGTTTGTTTCTTCATGCTTTGCTGCATTAGCTGATGTAAAATATTAAAGGAAATAAAGAGCCAAACTGCTTTCTTTTAAAGATGAGAGCTTGGTGTTACCCAGGCTTTGCTCTCGTTGAGGTGTGGAAAGTGAGGTGCTATCAGAAATAGGAATATCAGGAAAAGGTGATGGATCAACCCGAGAAATTAAACTGCAATCAATCAGTAGGACCAGATGGTATTTGTCCCAGAGCTCTGAAGGAACTGAAGACCAAGGCAAGTGAGCTGCTAACAAAAATATGTCATTTATCATTGGAAGCAGCTACCGTACCAGAGGGCTGGAGAGTGGCCAAGGTTGTACCCATCTCTTAAAAAAGTGCTAATGATGATCCTGGGAATTATAAACCACTGAGTCTTGCTTTGGAACTAGGAAACTATTCTGAGAATCAGTGGAAATCACGTGCTTGGGCACACAGATAGCAAGGAAAAGCTGCAAAGCTTCTACCTACATTCTCTCAATCCTCGTAGAACTCCAGGAAAGAGTTAAGTCATCAATAAAGTAGAACCAGAAGATGCAATTTATGCAGTGTCTCCAAAAGCTTAAGGCATGGTCTCTCTGTAGAAAAGCATAGCAGCTCCAGAATTCAAGTCCATCTATGGTGTAAATTCTGACTAAAAGATACCAACACCCAAAATGCCAGAAGAGCTGGAATTTTGCTCCCCAAAGCATCTTGTTATCACTGGCAGATCACCACAGCTTCCTAATGAGCTGCTTGTATGCTGCATCACTTACCCTTGATGGTCCATGCTAGCTGTGTGCAGAACCAGGTCTTCAGTTGAGGAGCACCCAGATTCCAGAGCTGCATTGAGTTGAGCTCTTCCTTTAGGTACTGAATTGTGGTCAGTTGAAGCAGAGGAAAAGGTTAACTCTGAATTGCCCCTGGGATCAAGAGCAGCAATAAAGATGATTTTGTTCAACTTACTCATTAGTGATCCTGGGGTGGGGGGGAGGCTTATGAAATAAAGGTGGTGAAAGTTGTTTTACTACTGCAGTCACAGCCTGCTTTCTGGAATTTGGGCCCATTGCTCTGCACAGGAAAATTGCTCTGCAATTACTCATGGCTCTGCACAGGAAAATCTGTGGAAGTGTTTGGTTGGTTTGGAAGTTAACTGGATTTAGGGAAAACTTGAAGAAATTCCAGAGCAAGCCAAGGCACTAAGGTAAAACGGTGACATGATGGCATGTAAAATTAAACAGACTAATTCCAGGGGGTGCAAGCTGCAGTGTGTTTTCCAGAAATGATGGCTATTAACTAGCAGGGAAAAATCCAGGCACCGAAAATGCTGCCCAGCATATTGCAGGAGCCTGGAAAAGATGCAAAAGCAGAGGAAAGAAGGAGAGACACTGAGAGCAAACAAACAAAAAGGTGGTTACAGATAAACTGTTCCTGTGTGATTTCATGAGTAAAAGCTGCATTTCTGGACATTCTGTTGTGGTTTAGGCTGTGGATTGTAGGTGAGAGACAGCAAAGCAAGGAAACAAACATAGTAAGCACCAGTAATGAAATGGGACCAAGTTAGTAAGGCGATTTAAAAGGAGAGATCATTTAATTTAGAAGCATGAAGAGGATGAGGAGGTTTAGAACCAGATAAAATTTCAGTTGCTACAGAAGAGCTCAGGTGATCCTGTCTGTTTTCTTGCATTTCAGAGCAAAAAAGTAAGTGGGGAAGCACATTTAAATAATGACCATGTGGAGATGCTTTGCTTTTTTCATCAGAATATGGAGTTAAATCGTGGGATTTGTTGCTGCTGCATAGGACTGAAAACAGCTTTGGGGCAATTGCTACAAAATAATAATGATAATAATAATAAAAAATAAATAAAATATTAGAAAAGGAAAAAAATAAATCAACAAAAGCACCTGAAAAAGAGGACTAATTCTTTGTCGTGCCCTCCAGTTCCTTGAGACTCTTCAGCTGCTCCTCCTCACAAAGAGCGCTGTGCAGGTTTGGCATGAAGGCATCTCAGGTTGCATAAAGGCAGACCTGAGGAGCAGCCGTCCTGGGCAGCACTGTTTCCCTTCTAAATCCCCTGCTTTTCCAGGCAGAAATCCAAAGAGCTGCTGCTCTAGGTCTCCTTAACTCCCACTCCTCAGCCTGAACAGCTTTCCCGGTGCGGGTTAAGGGACAGAGAAAGGGAGCAGGAAGGAGCAGCTGAACTTGGAGCCCAACTCCCCTGCAAAGCTTAGGACTGTGCTGCTTGACATCCTTTCCAGCCCTGCCAGCCTCTGCACAAGCATGCAAACTGTACTCCCCTGAGAGGGGAGAAAGCAGTGGGAACTCGATGTGATTCTCCTTGTGGAATTTCTCAGCACTTTTTCCTTCCTTGGGATTTTTCCCAAGAGATGGGAGTATTTAGCCCTTACTTAGCTTTACCAAAGTATTAGACATTTGTTTGATTAAGTATAGCATCTGCAGCCACACTAGCTAGAGTAAAAATTATAAGGGCTATCAATCCTCATACTTCAGGGCATAAGCTGATCACCAGCTGGGGTCGAAAAGAAATTTCCCTCTGTGGTATAGGATTGCAATTAGGTGCGTGGAGGGGGTGGGGGGTGGGGGGGTTGGGTTGTGCCTTCCTGGGTAGCCTCAGGCATTGGCCAGTATGAGAGGCAGAGAGATACCAGACTGGATGGACCACTGGTCTGCTCCAGTATGGCAATTCCTTTGTTCTTAAGGCTGAATGTTCCTGCTGCTGAGCCGCCCTACTTTGTCATAATGTCAAAATCCAGCATTAATTATAATTCTGGAAATGGAGGAATATTCATGAATGATTATGTTGGCAATAACCGCCTGTAACACAATACAGACAAAACCAGTGTCTGCTGCCGAGGAAAAGGGAAGTTGACAGCTTTGAGCACAAGGCAGTTGCTGTTTCCAGTTACCCTCCAGAACTCCTTGCACCCCGGAGTCAACACCTTTGAGGATAATAAAGTAATTACAATTTTACTCTACACTGTTCTGACAACAAATTTGATTCAAGGCTGTCTGCGCCGCTCAGACAAAGCAAAACACTCCCAACAGTTTGAGCGTGCAAGGATGGCATTTTTTTTTGTTGTCAGCTCAAATTGAATCCTCCCACCCCCACCACAAATGGCACCTAGTGGTCTTGGTGAACATGTTGGAAAGAAAATGTCTTTCTGGTCCCATCAGCATATATATATTATCATAAAATAAAGGGAGAGAGAAAAGAGAGAGAGAGAGAGAGAGAGAAAAGAATTCCAACTGCTGCTTTATTCCTGTCATGTTCCTTTTTTTTTCTGAAGCAACTCTCAGAGATGATTGCAAGAGTACATTAAAGGCATGCATTTTCCAAGTTAGGCAGTTGTCAAAGTGATTCTGAGGGTTGACAATCACATTTAAGGCAAATATAGCAATCTGCAAGAAATGCTTGCAAGCCACCGCCTGCGTCTTCTGGGCGGCGGCGAGGTTGGGAGACGCAGCCAGTTCAAGGGTTAAACGAAAGCAAAAGCAATCACTTCAAGCCCTGGGTTTGAAGAAAATAAAACAGCTTGATGTAAGCTAAATGAAGGGGGCCTGTGACTTAAAAGGAATGGACAGATAGAGAAAAAGGTCAGAAGATTAAATTTTCCCTTAGGGAAAAGTCATTCTTTGGAATCATTAACCTCCTTCTAGGTCACTACTGAAAAAACCAGCAGGAAATCCTCCTGCTCCTCGAAAGATGGGTGCATAGGATACCGCCCACTGACCTAGCAGCTCCGTGGCAGGCATAATTGTGCTTGCAAATGCTCTTCCAGGCAGGCTTGGCTTTGCTCTGCCCATTTTTAAAGCAATAGGATCTTTGGGCTGAACTCCGAAGTGTATCCAGAAAGACAACATTGCAGAGGCTTGGGATGTGAGAAGAGGAGGCTCCCAGGTGAACTTATTGTGGCCTTCCAGGATCTGAAGTGGGCTACAAAAAGGCTGGGGAGGGACTTTTGAGGCTCTGAGGAAGTGACAGGACTGGGGGGAATGGAGCAAAGCTGGAGGTGGGGAGAGTGAGGCCTGAACATGAGGAGGAAGTTGTTGAGCAGGAGAGTGGTGAGAGCCTGGAATGGGTTGCCCAGGGAGGTGGTTGAGGCCCCGACCCTGGATGTCTTTAAGGCCAGGCTGGATGAGGCTCTGGCCAGTCTGATCTAGGGTGAGGTGCCCCTGGGCATGGCAGGGGGTTTGGAACTGTCTGATCCTTGTGGTCCCTTCCCTGGCTGATTCTATTCTCTGATTCTATGTTAAGAAGAAGAATCTTTCGCTTAAATGTTTTCTAACACAGAGAAATCTGGAAGCAGAGTTTGTGGATGCAGAAGTTGGTCAGTGATGTGTGTCAGCCACTGACCGTTCCTCTTTAGCACTGAGATGCATCATCATGGTGGTGGAAGCTTCATCCCTGGAAGTTTTTAAGGCTAGGCTGTATGGGACTCTGAAGCAAACCGATAGTGTGAGGTGTCCCTGTCCATAGCAGGCTGGTTGGAACTGAATAATCTTTGAGGTCCACTCCAATGAGCTGCCCAGGGAGGTGGTGGAGTCTCCATCCCTGGAGGTGTTGAAGCCAAGCCTGGCTGGGGCACTTAGTGCCATGGTCTGGTTGATTGGCCAGGGCTGGGTGCTAGGTTGGACTGGCTGAGCTTGGAGGTCTCTTCCAACCTGGTTGACTCTATGATTCTGTGATTCAATCCTGACAATTCTGTGATTCTGTGGTGATGGTCATCGTCACAGAGATATTTTAGTGGCTCTCCTTAAACACATCATGGAGTCTGTGTTTCAAATTATCTTTTTGTCCCTAAGAACTCACATCAGAGTGTGTTTTCCAAGCTAATTCTGCTCCCTCCTAGAGAAGCCAGAGAGCGGATTTGAGGTTGGACTCGATGAGCTATGGAGGTCCCTTCCAGCCCTCTAGCATCCTGTGATGGTGGCATTACACCAAAGAGGAGGATTGGGCCCTGACACAGAGAATATAATCTCCCAAGCAGCATTTGGAGCCTGTCCTGTAGCATTCATCAGGCCACATTCAGATGCACTTTCTTACCAACATCAAGTCTTTTGTCATGCTCAAGCCCTCACATAAGTGAGAGAAATCACCTCTGGTCAATTTGTACTGCATGATATCAGGTGGAAGCACTCACACCTTCATCAAGATATGACCTCTGTTTCTTCCCCTTTTGCAACATCAATAAAACTCTTGATCAACACAAATGTGAATTCATATTTGCTGCTGACAGAAGCCCTCCTAATCCAGTGAGAGTTGGCAAGGCAGTTGGATGTCTGCATCTCTGCAAAGCCCCTTACCTGCTTGCAGGGCTTTGTGGGCAAAGCCTGTATCCTACTGCAGAATCAGGAAGCTCATCTCAAGAGTTTGCATTACTGGAAAGAATTCTGGCAACTCTCTTGAAATCTTTTGTCTCTGGTCTGCAAAATTCGCTTTCAAAGCCATACCCAGAAGAGAATTTCCACGTGGAAATAAGACTTCATCAACTTTGAAGAAGGTTACAGAGTAAAAAACCACGAGGATCTGGGCTCATCTATTAAGGTGTCTCAAATGTCAGGCCTGCTGGATGAAGGCTGAGCAATACTTTTTCTTCATTTGATGTTGTCTCTTTCCATTATTTTTAACATATATGAAACTGGGGGGGGGAAATGATAAAAAAAACAAACAGAACCCAGTAAACACAGGGAAATTCTTGCAACTGATTTACTGCCCTGGAAGAAGAAGGTGCCTCGATGAGCTTTGATTTCTGGAACTGCAGAAAGCCACTTCTCACATGTAAGCAAGATCTTGCAGGCTTTCAAAAGACAATGACATGACCCCTGGAGAATAAAGGCATTGAAAGAAGGAAGCTAAGAGAAAGACAAATAAAGCCTAGTGTGTGGAAATTAGCACCCTCTGCAACGCCTGGGCGAGGACAGACTGGCGGGGAGCTCTCATTCTCCGCAGAAAGACATCATTTTTCCTCCTGTTCACACAACGACTCAAGAGCCAACAAGCAGGAATCTCTTCCTGAATGTCAGCAGCCCGGTTTCCTCCGCTGTGCGTGGCAAGGAAGAGAATCCTGTGCCTGGCTTCTTTTCCAGCCCAAACCTGTCCCCGAGGCAGGAAAGCGAAGCCACATCACAAACCTCGCGAGTGGACTCCGCGCGTTCGCTCCGCTGATGCTAGCAACTGTTCCGGAGGCTTGGGGAACCACAGCTACCCCAAGCTACCCCTTCCCCAGCACCAAAAGCGTGGGTTTGGATCGTGTTTTGCTAGGGAACAGCAAGGAAATGGTGCAGGGTGGTTGCAGCCGCTTAGAGAACTCCCCAAACTGCCTGCAAACGGTGCTCCGAAACAAAGCGACCGAAGAGTGTTGCAGCAGAGCCCTCAGCTGAGCAGAAGATGCAAGATTTAGTGTGACACAGTGCAGGGGATATCTGGAAAGGAAGCCAAAGCATCAATATGCCTTTTCCTCCTTTATATTTCCCCCCTCCTCCTCGTCTTCTTTCTTCCTTTGCAACTCATAGGTGTGTATATAATCGTTTCTGAAGCGAAACGGCGTCTAAGAGGATCACAAACGTTCCGAGGTGAGGGTTTCCCCAGGATCTTCCCTGCTTGTTTTCTCCTGTGCTCCAGCATTCCCTACCCACAGCACTCCGAAAGGCTGAGAACTTTCAGCAGTTCATCTGTCTGCCTGCCCACCTCTTTTATTAAAGGGTTGTGTTTCTTTTCTGTCAACACCTATTCTTTAGCACACATCTCTGCTATCCTTCAGGAAAACGTTGGCATAGCCTTTTCCTTCTTCCTTTTCATTCCCTCCTCCTTTCTTTGAAATGAATTTCTATAGCTGGGCTTTTTCCTTTTAAGTCTCCTTAATTTCTGTCATCGGTTTCAACCCTGAGGTTCTCACTTTCACAAGACAAGGAGCTGCTTTCACACGTGGAAGGCGCTCTGCAAAGTGGAATCGCAGATGTCACATTTCCCTGTTTATGTTTGCTGTGTCTCTCTTTTTTTTTCCCCTTCTCTGTTTTATTTTCCCTCCTTTTTAATTTTTTTTTTTAAAGTTTTGATTCAGTTCAGCTCTCCAAGCCCAAAGTATTTCAGTGGAGCTGAGAGAGTCTCTCAGTTCCTCTGCCCAGATTGCACAAGAGGTGTTTAAGGCCAGGCTGGATGGGGCTCTGGCCAGCCTGATCTGGGGTAGGGTGTCCCTGCCCATAGCAGGGGGGCTGGACCTAGGTGATGCCTGTGGTCCCTTCCAACCCTGACTGATTCTATGATTCTATGACTTCTGGCTTTGCAGAAGCAGCAGGTATCTCAAAATACGTGGCAGCTTCAGTTCCAAGAGCAAAAGCAACCCCTGTGAAATCCAGCAACCCCCCTCTGCAGTAAAGCCTCACAGTCTCTCATGTCTGTGACCTGTCAACCAGTGCAGTTCATTTCCCATACAGTCTTGTCCCTTTCTATGTGGGAAAGGAAAGAAGAAAGGAAAAGAAAGGAAAAGAGAATAAAGAAAATAATTAAAAAGAAGGGAAGGGAAGGGAAGGGAAGGGAAGGGAAGGGAAGGGAAGGGAAGGGAAGGGAAGGGAAGGGAAGGGAAGGGAAGGGAAGGGAAGGGAAGGGAAGGGAAGGGAAGGGAAGGGAGGGAAGGAGAGGGGAGGAGAGGGGAGGAGAGGGGAGGAGAGAAGAGAAAAGAAGAGGAGAGGAGAGGAGAAAAAAGAAAAGGAAAAGAAAAAAGAAAAGAAAAGAAAAGAAAAGAAAAGAAAAGAAAAGAAAAGAAAAGAAAAGAAAAGAAAAGAAAAGAAAAGAAAAGAAAAGAAAAGAAAAGAAGAAAAGAAAAGAAAAGAAAAGAAAAGAAAAGAAAAGAAAAGAAAAGAAAAGAAAAGAAAAGAAAAGAAAAGAAAAGAAAAGAAAAGAAAGAAAAGAAAAGAAAAGAAAAGAAAAGAAAAGAAAAGAAAAGAAAAGAAAAGAAAAGAAAAGAAAAGAAAAGAAAAGAAAAGAAAAGAAAGGAAAGAAGAGAAAAGAGAAAGAGGAGAGAGGAGAGGAGAGGAGAGGAGAGGAGAGGAGAGGAGAGGAGAGGAGAGGAGAGGAGAGGAGAGGAGAGGAGAGGAGAGGAGAGGAGAGGAGAGGAGAGGAGAGGAGAGGAGAGGAGAGGAGAGGAGAGGAGAGGAGAGGAGAGGAGAGGAGAGGAGAGGAGAGGAGAGGAGAGGAGAGGAGAGGAGAGGAGAGGAGAGGAGAGGAGAGGAGAGGAGAGGAGAGGAGAGGAGAGGAGAGGAGAGGAGAGGAGAGGAGAGGAGAGGAGAGGAAGACAGAAAGAAAGGTTGAAAGGAAGAAAGAAAGGATGAAAGGAAGAAAGGGGTGTGGAAGGTGAGTTTTGAGGAAGAAATCCCTCTGAAGCTTCTCTTGCTGAGATTCCCTGCCAGGATTGCAGGGGGCAAGAGCAGAGCTGCTTTTGGCTCGGTGTGGCAGAGGCCGTGGGATCTGCCCCCAGCTCTGGCAGCTCGGTGGGATGCTGTGACCTCTCGCCCTGGCGCCTCGGCAGCTCGGCCCCATTGTTCCCAGGGGCAGGCATGCTGGTCAGGGAGGGGGGTGGGCACCGCTCTCAGGTTCGTGGTGCTGGGAAAGGAGACCACCCCTACTTGGACATCTGGGAGATGGAGCTGGCCCATGCTTGCTGATGCCATTCAAGACATCTGGGGTGGCCATGCGGTGCAGGGAGCCGTGCCAGTGCAGGCTGAACTTGCCTCCTCCCGAAATCCATGCCCGCTCATGGTCATTATTCAGCCTGGGGGAGGCAGAGAGGAGCGAATCACTCTACCCTCAGCTCTGCCCCATGCTACCCTCCACCTACCTGCTGCTCAGATTTTTCCAGAGCCTTCTAATTTGGCCAGATTGAGGCCTTCTTCTTCTTCTTCTTTTTTTTTCTTCTCCACAAGAACAAAAAGACAAAAAAAAAAAAAAAAGCTCATTGCTGTCACCAAAAGTGTCACCCTCCCTCCCCCCCCCCCCCCCCCCCCCCCCCTTGCTGCACATCCAATTATCAAGTCTCTCTTCCAAAGTCTGAGATCTCTAGAGCTTCTCAATGAAGGGTTTGTAATAATTCTTTTAACATGGCAAAACACCACATTATTCCCCAAACATTAATGTTGCATGAACGCGAGACTTCTTTTCCCCCTGAAATTTCCTTTTTGATTTTACAAAACAGAAAGTGCAATTTAAAACAATGCTAATGGAGAGCCTGCATCCCACAGTCCACAGTTATTTGGTGTGCTGCCAGCAAACCGGCTTGCCAAAAGGCTTGGCTGAGGAACCCACCTGACCTTGCACAAGGGCACCTCAGCCTTTCGTGATGCTATCATCCCCCGTGCCCAGGAGAAATACACTGCAGCCCTTTGGGCCACTCGTGGGCTGCAAAAAAGCACAGGTCCATTTTTCAGACCTGTTCAGCCCCTTACAAAATGCCATTCAATCCCTTGGTGCTAGCTAAACCTATTGAAGTGGTTGGAATCATACAATTGAGTGCTGTGTCCAGTTCTGGGCTCCTCCATTCAAGAGAGATGTTGAGGTGCTGGAAGGTGTTGAGAGAAGGGCAGCAAGGCTGGGGAGGGGCCTGGAGCACAGCCCTGTGAGGAGAGGCTGAGGGAGCTGGGGGGGTGCAGCCTGGAGAAGAGAAGACTGAGAGGAAATATTAAGTTTTAGAAATGTCTGCAGGGTGGGTGTCAAGAAGAAGTGTCCAGGTTCTTTACAGTGGTGTCCCGTGACAGGATTTATGAGGAGAGGCTGAGGGAGCTGGGGGTGTTTAGCCTGGAGAAGAGGAGGCTCAGGGCAGAGCTCATTGCTGTCTACAGCTGCCTGCAGGGAGGCTGTAGCCAGGTGGGGTTGGTCTCTTCTGCCAGGCAGCCAGCAACAGAACAAGGGGACACAGTCTCAAGCTGTGCCAGGGCAGGTCTAGGCTGGATGTTAGGAGGAAGTTGTTGTCAGAGAGAGTGATTGGCATTGGAATGGGCTGCCCAGGGAGGTGGTGGAGTGGCTGTGGCTGGAGGTGTTGAAGCCAAGCCTGGCTGGGGCACTTAGTGCCATGGTCTGGTTGGTTGGCCAGGGCTGGGTGCTAGGTTGGGCTGGATGAGCTTGGAGCTCTCTTCCAACCTGGTTGATTCTATGATTCTATGATCTTATGAATTGTTTATCTGGGTAATAGACCTCCAAGAGCACAAAGTGCAGCTGTCAAGTCAACACCACCATCATGGCCACTAAACCATGTCCTGAAGAGTCATATCCACACATTTCTCAAACACCTACAGGCATGGGGACTCCATGACCTTCCTGGGTGGCCTCTTCCAATCCCTGACCACTCTTGTAGCAAAGAATTCTTTCCCAATCTCCAACCTAACCCTCCCCTGGCACATTTTCAGGACATTTACTCTCATTTTACCACTGACACTAGGGAGAGGAGCTCCTCTCAGGGAGTTGTAGAGAGCAATGAGCTCTGCCCTCAGCCTCCTCTTCCCCACACTAAACCCCCCAGCTCCCTTAGCTGCTCCTCCCCAGCCCTGTTCTCCAGACCCTTCCCAAGTTTTGTTGCCCTTCTCGGGACCTGCTCCAGCAACTCAATGTCCTTCTGGGTGTGAGGGACCCAAAAGTGAACCCAGGAGACAAGCTGTGGCCTCACCAGTGCTGAGTGTAGGAGGACAGTCCCTGCCCTGCTCCTGCTGGCCACACTATTGCTGATCCAGACCACTATGTTGTTGGCCCTTCTTGGCCACCTGGGCATACAGTGGCTCGTATTCAGCTGCTGCCAACCAGCACCCCTGGTTCCTTTTCTGTTGAGCAGCTTTCCAGCCACTCTGCCCCAAAACTGCAGCCTTCATGGAGTTGTTGAGATGCTACTCATTGTGTCTTTCAGTTGTTCTTTGGAGTAGGGTCCTTTCTGCCCTCCATGATGCTTCCCTCTAGCACCAGCCTCTGAGCTCTTGAATAACCTAGAGCATTTGCTGGAGGAGAAGGCCTTGCAGACACAGGAGACAGAGAGGCTGCAGGGGGTTTTATACTCTTGGACCCCTCTTGGAGATGTGAAATCAAGGGGTGGCTGGTTGAAGGCTGCTCAACAAAACAGGTAGCCAAGGGAGGGTTCCCTAAGGAAGTACAAGGTGGATTTGCAGCACTGCAATTGAATGAGATGCTCTGAGGAGAGCCATTGCTTCCTGTTGCTGTCTTTGCAGTTCATATCATAGAGTCACAGAATGGTCTGGTTTGGAAGGGATCTCCAAAGGTAATCCAGCCCAACCCCCTCTGCAATCAGCAGGGGCATCCTCAGCTAGATCAGGTTGCCCAGAGCCTTGTTGATCCTCACTTTGAATATCTCCAGAAATAGGGCCCCAGCCACCTCCCTGGGTGACCTGCTGCAGTGTTCCAGCACTCTCATGGTGCAGAGCTTGTCCCTAACATCCATATTTAAACACTGGAGCTGCAGTGCACTCCAAGACCCTTGCTTGTTTCCTTTTGTGGGACCACTTAACTCTATGTTGGTTATTTAAGTTGCAAATGCTGAGCCTAACACAACCCCCTAGAAAACTGAGTTTGTCAGCATGCCTTATGTTGTTATTCAATCCTGGCACTAGGTTCCATGTTGGCATCTCATAGAGACACCTTCATTCCCACTTTGGTTGTCACCCTTTGGTGACCATAAAAGCATGAAACCAGAGTGTTCCAGCAGGTTGGTGTAAGCAGGGTTTGGCTAACCAGAAGTGAAGTAGCTTCCCATGCTGATTCATCTCGAATTTTGGGGGTCTTTTGTTTTGCTCTTCATTGTCTGTTGAGGCTGTGCAGCCTAGAGAAAGGAAGGCTCCAAGGAGACCTTAGAACAGCCTTGCAGCACCTGAAGGAGGCTACAGGATAGCTGGGGAGGGACTTCTGACAAGGGTTTGGAGTGATAAGATGAGGAGCAATGGAGTGAAGCTGGAAGAGGGGAGAGTGAGACTAGAGGTTGGAAAGAAATTCTTTGCAATGAGGGTGGTGAGACACTGGCACAGGTTGCCCAGGGAGGTTGTGGATACTCCCTCCCTGGAAGTGTTCAAGGCCAGGTTGGATGAGGCCTTGAGCAAGCTGGGCTAGTTAGAGGTGTCACTGCCCATGGCAGGGGGTTGGAACTGGATGATCTTTAAGGTCCTTTCCACCCAAACCATTCTATGATTCTATGGACCTGTGGATTCATGAACTTGTGGATCCACATCTGGAGTACTGTGTCCAGTTCTGGCCCCCCCAGTTCAAGAGGGACATAGAACTGCTTGAGAGACCCCAGCACAGAGCCACAAAGATGTTGAAGGGAATGGAACAGCTCTGTTAAGAGGAGAGCCTGAGAGAGCTGGGGCTTGGAGCTTGGAAAAGAGGAGACTGAGAGGTGACCTCAGCAATGGTTATAAAGGTGTAAAGGTGAGTGGCAGGAGGCTGGAGCTAGGCTCTGCTGGGTGATGCCCACTGACAGCACAAGGGGCAGTGGTGGAAGCTGAGGCAAAGGAAGTTTCATTTAAACATCAGGAGGATTTTTGTCCCTGTGAGGGTGACAGAGTCCTGGCACAGGCTGCCCAGGGGGGCTGTGGAGTCTCCCTCTCTGGAGATAATCAAGGCCTGCCTGGATGTGTTCCTGTGTGATCTGCTCTGGGTGATCCTGCTCTGGCAGGGAGGTTGGACTGGCTGAGCTTTGGAGGTCCCTTCCGCCCCCTGACATGCTGTGATTCTGTGATCTATGATCTATGAATCGATGGATCCATGGATCTATGATTCTATGAATCTATGAATCCATGAATTTATGCATCTATGGGTCTATGAATTTATGCATCTATAGGTCTATGCATCTATGAATCTATGCATCTTTGGATCTATGAATCTACATATCTGTGCATCTGTGGATCCATTAATAGATTCATCTATGCATCTATGTACCTACGAATCTATTAATCCACGAATCTACGAGTCCATGCATCTATGGATCTATGAACTGATGGATCCATGAATCAATCTATGAATCAATTTATGAATCTATGATTCTATAGATCTGTGAATCCACGAATCTATGCATCTATGGATCTATGCTTCTATGGACCTATGAATCTGTGGATCTCTGAATCTATGGATCTATGCATCTGTGGATCTATGGATCTATGAATCTATGGATCTCTGCATCTATGGGTCTATGCATCTGTGGATCTGTGAATCCATGAATGTATTGATCTATGAATCTTTGTATCTATGTATCTATGTATTTATGAATCTATGGATCTCTGAATCTATGGATCTATGCATCTGTGGATCTATGGATCTATGAATCCATGAATCTATGGACCTATGAATGTATGGATCTATGCATCTATGAGTCTATGCATCTGTGGATCTATGAATCCATGAATCTATTGATCTATGAATCTTTGTATCTATGTATCTATGTATTTATGAATCTATGGATCTATGAATCCATGAATCTATGAAGCCATACATCTATGCATGAATCTATGGATCTATGGATCCATGAATCAATCTATTAATCAATTTATGAATCTGTGATTCTATAGATCTATGAATCCATGAATCTATGCATCTATGGATCTATGCTTCTATGGACCTATGAATCTATGGATCTATGTACCTATGTATTTATGAATCTATGGATCTATGAATCCATGAATCTATGAATCTATGCATCTATGAGTCTATGTATCTATGGATCTATGTATTTTTGGATCTATGGATCTATGAATCCATGAGTCTATGAATCTATGGATCTATGCATGAATCTATGGATCTGTGAATCCATGAATCTATGAATCCACACATCTATGGATCTATGAATCAATCTATGAATCAATTTATCAATCTATGATTCTATAGATCTATGACTCCATGAATCTATGCCTCTATGGATCTATGCTTCTATGGACTCATGAATCTATTGCAGTCTGAATCTCTGGAGCTATGAATTTATGAATCTCTGAATCTCTGGAGCTATGGATTGATGACTCTATGAATCTCTGGATCTCTGCCTCTATGGCTTATGACTAGGAGCTCATTTTCCTGTTTTGTGAAGGGAACTGAAGTTTCTCAGAGCAGATCAGACACTGAGCGTTTCAGCATCTCCCACTACCATTTCCATCTCCCCCCCTCCCCAACCATCCCTTTCTGATGACTTCAAAATAATAACAAGTTAAAAAAAAAAAAGAGAGAGAGAGAAGAAAGCAAAGAGAAAGAAAAGAAACAAGAGGAGGTTGATCTTTAAGTAATACAGATGATATTAGTTTTTCCATTTAAAATAATCACATTATTGCAGACATTTTAATAGCTGTAGAGGTTGCTATGTATTAACATGATTCATGGTCCTTGACAGCAGTGTCTCTGCAAGTCCCACAGGAATGCAAAATACAAAACTCCACACACGTTCAAATTTTACTGCCTGCAGCTAAAAGAAGGGGAGGGAGGAAGATGGGGGGGAGGGGGGGGAGAAGAAGAAGAAGAAGAAAAAAAAAACCCCACACCAACTTAAAACTGTTGAAACCCTTCAACTTTAAAAGCATTAATAGATGGTCCCAGGGGATTAAATCTAAATCTTAATGTGTAAAAATCAAGTTAATAACCACAGAGATTAATATGGTTGCATTTGATTATTGTGATAATGCAAACAATTAGCACTGCTAAAGTGAGATATATTAGCCTCCTACTTGCCCCACACACATCTGCAGAGCGCTGCAAATACATGCAAAGAAACCAGCAGGGTTTTGCCTCTGAAAGGCAGGCATGCCTTTTTCTTTCTTTCTTTCTTTCTTTCTTTCTTTCTTTCTTTCTTTCTTTCTTTCTTTCTTTCTTTCTTTCTTTCTTTCTTTCTTTCTTTCTTTCTTTCTTTCTTTCTTTCTTTCTTTCTTTCTTTCTTTCTTTCTTTCTTTCTTTCTTTCTTTCTTTCTTTCTTTCTTTCTTTCTTTCTTTCTTTCTTTCTTTCTTTCTTTCTTTCTTTCTTTCTTTCTTTCTTTCTTTCTTTCTTTCTCTCTTTTCTTTCTCTCTTTCTTTCTCTCTTTCTTTCTCTCTTTCTTTCTCTCTTTCTTTCTCTCTTTCTTTCTCTCTTTCTTTCTCTCTTTCTTTCTCTCTTTCTTTCTCTCTTTCTTTCTCTCTTTCTTTCTCTCTTTCTTTCTCTCTTTCTTTCTCTCTTTCTTTCTTTCTTTCTTTCTTTCTTTCTTTCTTTCTTTCTTCCTCCCTCCCTCCCTCTCTCTCTTTCTCTCTTTCTCTCTTTCTCTCTTTCTTTCCCTCTTTCTCTCTTTCTCTCTTTCTTTCCTCCTTTCCTTCCTTCTCTCTTTCTCTCTCTCTTTCTTTCTTTCTTTCCTCCCTCCCCTCCTTCCTTCCTCCCTCCCTCCCTCCCTTCCTCTCTCCCTCCCTCCCTTCCTCCCTCCCTTCCTTCCTTCCTTCCTTCCTTCCTTCCTTCCTTCCTTCCTTCCTTCCTTCCTTCCTTCCTTCCTTCCTTCCTTCCTTCCTTCCTTCCTTCCTTCCTTCTTTCCTTCCTTCCTTCCTTCCTTCCTTCCTTCCTTCCTTCCTTCCTTCCTTCCTTCCTTCCTTCCTTCCTTCCTTCCTTCCTTCCTTCCTTCCTTCCTTCCTCCCTCCCTCCCTCCCTCCCTCCCTCCCTCCCTCCCTCCCTCCCTCCCTTCCTTCCTTCCTTCCTTCCTTCCTTCCTTCCTTCCTTCCTTCCTTCCTTCCTTCCTTCCTTCCTTCCTTCCTTCCTTCCTTCCTTCCTTCCTCTCTCCCTCTCTCTCTCCCTCCCTCCCTCCCTTCCTTCCTCTCATCCTTCCTTCCTCTCATCCTTCCTTCTTCCCTCTCTCCCCCTCTTCCTTCAGGCCCCCCTCAGCCCTTCCATACTGTCAGCAAATGATCCCTTCCTTGCCAATAGCAGTAAATAAATAAATCTTGCATATAAACGACTTCCCTCCACCCCTCCCCCCTCTTTTTTCCTTTCTTCTAAGGACAAAAAAAAAAAAAAAAAAAAAAAAAAACCTCACCAAATTGTATTAATCTGAGGGGGGGGAAAAAACCCAACCCAAACTTCTGCCTCCTCCACTGTGCCGTTAGCTGAAGGCAGAATGTTTTGGGAGCAGAACCAGGCATCTCCTCCGATCTACACTACAGGCAGGGTTGGAAGTGCCACCTGTACTTAAAGCTTGACACTTCCCATTAGAAAAGCCTTCTTTCAGTCATGGAATCAACCAGGTTGGAAGAGACCTCCAAGATCATCCAGTCCAACCTATCCCCCAGCCCTAGCCAGTCGTGTGTAACTGTGGCAGGCTGTAAGTGTTCAGCTAAGAGTGCCTGTGCTGGGCGCCTGCCATGCTCTGATTTGTTTGCTGCTCTCAAAGTTGAGTGAGAAGAGCTCAGCAACTTCCAGGAACAAGATTAGAGCAAAGATACTCTTTTGCCCACAGTGAAAAAGTAGTCTTTGCAACCATTAACTCCATTATGGAATCATGGAATTAGGGAATTGTGGAATCATAGATCATAGAATCCTAGAATCCTGGAATTATGGAATCCTAGAATCATGGAATCATAGAATCCTAAAAACATGGAGTCCTTGGAATTATGGAATCCTAGAATCATTGAATTATGGGATCCTAGAATCATGGAATCCTAGAATCTTGGAATTATGGAATCCTAGAATCATGGGATTGTAGAATTATTGAATTATAGAACCATACAGTCTTGGAATTACAGAGTCCTAGAACTATGGAATCCTAGAATCATGGAATCCTAGAATCATGGAATCATGAAATCATAGAATCTTGGAATCATGGAATCCTAGAATCCTAGACTCATGAAATCCTAGAATAATTGAATTATGCAATCATACAATCCTGGAATTATGGAATCCTAGAATCATTGACTTATGGAATAATGGAATCCTAGAATCATGGAATTATGGAATTATGGAATCATAGATCATGGCATCATACAATCCTGGACTTATGGAATCATGTAATTATGAAATCATAGATCATGGAATCATGCAATCCTGGAATTATGGAATCCTAGACTCATGGAATCCTAGAATCATTGAATTATGGAATCCTAGAATCATGGACTCATGCACCATAAAATCATGGAATCACAGAATCATGGAATCATTGAATCCTAGAATTATGGAACCATGGAATCAAGGAATCATTGAATGGTCCAGGCTGGAAGGGATTTCCAAAGGTCATCCAGTCCAACCCCTTCTGCAGTCATCAGGGACAGCCTCAGCTAGACCAGATTGCACAGAGCCCTGTCCAGCCTCACCTTGAATGTGCTGCTGAGACCCCACCTGGAGTACTGCATCCAGCTCTGGAGCCACTATTGCAAGAGGGATGTGGAGGTGCTAAGAGGTGTCCAGAGAAGGGCCATGAGGATGATCAGAGAGCTGGAGCTGCTCTGCTATGAGGCTGAAGATTTCAGTCCTGCTGCTCAGCTGCCATGATGAGACCTCTGTGGTCTTTTCAGATCACCTCTTCTTCAGAGGAAGACCACAGAATGTCAGGAGCTGGAAGGGCTCTCAAAAGATCACCTGGTCCAGCCCTCCTGTCAGAGCAGGGCCACCCAGAGCAGATCACAAAGGATCACATCCAGATGGTTCTTGAATATCTCCAGAGAAGGAGACTCCACAACCTCCCTGGGCAGCCTGTGCCAGTGCTCTGTCACCCTCACAGGCTAAAAAAAGCTGTAGGGTAGCAGACAGACACACAGAGTTTCAAAAGAGAAGCATCATATGCTAAGGCTTCCAAGGTGTGGGAACAACTACAATTACATATGCAGCTCTAATTTGCCTTCCCCTTGTTGCTTGTCTTCAGTATGACATGGATGGATTTGTCTGATGGTCAGCTAGGGAAAGCAGCAGAGGAAGACCAGCACTTGCTGTGCTGCAGGGCTGCAGGACTAAGAAGCAGTGAAAAAAGGGTTTCATTGTAAGAAAGATGAGGACAGGCCTTTAGCAGGGCAAAAGGTGATGGTCTGGACTAAGAGAGGGAGATTCAGGCTAGATAGAGAGAAGTATGTTTTTATCACATGGAAGGTGATGAGATCCTGTCCCAGGCTGGCCAGAGTGTACTTGAGTGCTGTGCCCAGTTTTGGGCCCCTCAATTTCAGGAAGAGATGTTGAGGTGCTTGAACATGTCCAGAGCAGGTCAGCAAGGCTGGGAAGGGGCCTGGAGCAGAGCCCTGTGAGGAGAGGCTGAGGGAGCTGGGGGTGTGCAGCCTGCAGCAGAGGAGGCTCAGGGCAGAGCTCATTGCTGTCTGCAGCTCCCTGCAGGGAGGCTGTAGCCAGGTGGGGTTGGGCTCTTCTGCCAGGCAACCAGCAACAGAAGAAGGGGACACAGCCTGAAGCTGTGCCAGGGGAGGTCTAGGCTGGATGTTAGGAGGAAGTTGTTGTCAGAGAGAGTGATTGGCACTGGAATGGGCTGCCCAGGGAGGTGGTGGAGTTGCCGTGGCTGGAGGTGTTGAAGCCAAACCTGGCTGGGGCACTTAGTGCCATGGGTTAGTTAATTAGAAGGGTTAGGTGCTAGGTTGGACTCGATGATCCTAGAGGTCTTTTCCAACCTGGTTAAGCCTATGATTCTATGATTCTGTGATCCATAAGGTCCCTTCTAACCTGGCTTCAGTTAAAGGCTGACTGCCTCAGCCCCCCCTGGAAAAAAAAATGGGAATCACACCAACCTCCCTCTCAGATGAGTGTTGTGAAAATGAATGAATTACTATTTATGAAGTGCTGTAATGATGAGTGCCCATGAGGAACAGCCCATGAGGAAATTAATTATTCTATCTTTGGAGCAGGGCTTGAATCGTGAGCAGTAAATAGGATGTAGGGGCCATTACACTGAATAATGAGAATCAAGCAGATGAATAACATCCACTCTCTGCAGTGAATGAAGCAAACAGTAGCAAACCATGTGGTGAGAGGCCATAGCAAGGTGTGTGGTAGGGGAAGGTAACTCTAGTGCATGCCCAGCTCTGCAGTGCTTGGGAGAGGCTGAGGGAGCTGGGATTGGTTAGCCTGGAGAAGAGGAGGCTCAGGGGAGACCTTATTGCTGTCTACAACTACCTGAGGGGTGGTTGTGGCCAGGAGGAGGTTGCTCTCTTCTCTCAGGTGGCCAGCACCAGAATGAGAGAGGACAGCCTCAGGCTGTGCCAGGGGAGATTTAGGCTGGAGGTGAGGAGAAAGTTCTTCCCTGAGAGAGTCATTGGACACTGGAATGGGCTGCCCGGGGAGGTGGTGGAGTCGCCGTCCCTGGAGCTGTTCAAGGCAGGACTGGACGTGGCACTTGGTGCCATGGTCTGGCCTTGAGCTCTGTGCTAAAGGGTTGGACTTGATGATCTGTGAGGTCTCCTCCAACCCTGATGATACTGTGAGACTGTGATACTGTGTCATGGACGCCCCAAACCCTCTCCAGCCACACAGCCTCACATCCCCTGTGATTTTACCTTCTCTCTCCAGCTGTTCCTAACCCACTTCTCAAGCCCAGCCAGCTCCAGTCTCCTCCCATCTGACTCATAGCTCCAGCTTCCTTGCTTGGCCAGGCCCTGACTCAAAACCCTGTTCAGCTTCCCTCCCTTCACCCACTGCCATTAACCCCAGTTCCTATAAAAACAGGAAAAAGCACATTCCTGACACCCAGACACCTTCCTCTACCAAAGCCCTGGTGCAGCTCAAAAGCTGAGGGACAGCACAGCTTCAAAAAGACATGCAATAATGAGAAACCACACACCAACATGTGCAGATATCCAGACCTTTCCCAGCCCCAGCAGCAGCCAGAGCCTCACCATGCCGTCACAAGTGTCCCCAGATTAACTTGGTCTGATTTGAGCTCACCCTTTAGTCTGCAGTCATATAGGTTGGAAATGACAACTAAGAGTCATAGAATCAGTCAGTGTTGGAAGGGACCACAAGGAGCAGCCAGTTCCAACCCCCTGCCATGCCCAGGGACACCCTACCCTAGAGCAGGCTGCACACAGCCTCAGCCAGCCTGGCCTCAAACACCTCCAGCCATGGGGCCTCAACCACCTCCCTGGGCAACCCATTCCAGCCTCTCACCACTCTCCTGCTCAGCAACTTCCTCCTCTCCTCCAGCCTCACTCTCCCCACTTCCAGCTTTGCTCCATTACCCCCAGTCCTGGCACTCCCTCACACCCTCAAAAGTCCCTCCCCAGCTTTTTTGTAGCCCCCTTCAGACCCTGGAAGGCCACAAGAAGGTCACCTGGGAACCTCCTCTGCTCCAGCCTGCACAGCCCCAACTCTTTCAGTCTGTGCTCAAGGAAAGCTGCTGCAGCCTCTGAGCATCCTCCGTGGCTCTGCTCTGGACACTCTCCAGCATCTCCACATTCCTCCTGTCCCAGGGGCTCCAGAACTGGATGCAGTACTCCAGGTGGGGTCTCAGCAGAGCAGAGCAGAGGGGGAGAATCCCCTCCCTGGCCCTGCTGGCCACACTTCTGCTGCTGCAGCCCAGGCTCTGCTTGGCTTTCTGGGCTGCAAGTGCACACTGCTGGCTCCTGTTGAGCTTCTCCTCCAGCAGCACCCCCAAGTCCCTCTCCTCAGGGCTGCTCTCCAGCCAGTCCCTGCCCAGCCTGCATTTGTGCTTGGCATTGCCTCATCCCAGCTGCAGGACCTTGCACTTGTTCTTGTTGAACCTCCTGAGCTTGGCTTGTGCCCACCTCTGCAGCCTGCCCAGCTCCCTCTGGATGGATCCTGCCCTCCAGCCTGGCTGCTGCACCACACAGCTTGGTGTGGTCAGCAAACTTGCTGAGGCTGCACTCAGTGCCTCTGTGAAGAACTTCCTCCTAACATCCACCCTAGACCTCTCCCAGCACAATTTGAGACTGGCACTCTCTATCTCTGCATCACATTGCTCACAGCATGGTGTATGAGAAAGAGAATTCAAATGCTGGTTTCTTGTGCTCTCTAGCTGGAGGACAAATATATCAAGACACAGCACACTAGATATATTTTTTTTTCCTCCCCACAAAATCACCTCAGAAATATGAAGCAGTCAAAAACAACCCCCGAAGTAGCTCATCCTATTTTCAGTAATGCTGAGCTTTAAAGGAGCCAATGGGAAGGTAAAATAAAACACACACCAGAAAAAAGATAAATCAGTGAATAGCTTTTAGCTGGCAAGCTCAGGGTGGAAAACATCTCTTCTCAGAGCACTTCCCTGTTTGTTCCCCTTTCAAGCCATATGTCTCTGCAGGTGATTTACACCAAAGGGTAAACCATGAGTTCTCTTTTTAGGTGCTGAGTTTGTGACTCATCCCTGACTGAGATTCTCCAGGTTCTGGAGTTATCCAAACAATGTGCAGCCGTGGCACTTAAAGACGTGGTTTGATGGCCATGGTGGGGTTAGGGCAGTGGTTGGACCTGATGATTCTAGGGGGCTTTTCCAAATGAAATGACTTTATGATTGTATGAGTCCATGATTCTGTGATTCTATGACTCCATGAGTCCATGAATCCACGATTCTATGACTCCAGGAGTCCATGATTCTATGATTCTGGGATTCTATGACTCCATGAGTCCATGATTCTATGATTCTGGGATTCTATGACTCCATGAGCCCATGAATCCACAATTCTATGACTCCAGGAGTCCATGATTCTATGATTCTGGGATTCTGTGACTCCATGAGCCCATGATTCTATGATTCTGGGATTCTATGACTCCATGAGTCCATAATTTCATGATCCTATGATTCTAGGAGTCTATGATTCCATGATTCTGTGAGTCTGTGATTCTTTGACTCCATGATTCCACAAGTCTAAGATCTATAACTCTAAGATTCCACCATTATATGATTCTATGACTCTCTAATGCCATGAATCCTTCATTCCATAATGTTGTGATTCTAAGACTCTATGATTCCATCATTCTGTGATTCCATGACTTTGTGGCTCTATGAGTCTATGATTCTGATTCCATCATTTCCTGGTTCTGATTCCATGATTCTGATTCTATGGCTCTGTGACTCCATGATTCCATCATTCTATGAATCTGTGACTCCTCAATTCCATAATTTCATGATTCTATGACTTTATGATTTCATGATTCTATGAATCCATCATTCCATAATTTAATGATTCTATTATTCTAAGACTCTATAATTCCATAATTCTATGATTCTATGGCTTTAGCATTTTGATTCCATCATTTAATGATTCTATGATTCCATGATTCTGTGATTGATTCCATACTTTCATGATTCTATGACTATGATTCCCTGATTTCACCATTCTGTGATTCTAATGACTCTATGGCTCTATGATTCTGATTCCATCATGACTATGACTCCATGATTCCACCCTTCTGTGATTCTAATAACCCTATGGCTCTATGATTCCATGATTCCACCCTTCTGTGATTCTAATAACCCTATGGCTCTATGATTCCATGATCCCACCCTTCTGTGATTCTAATAACCCTATGGCTCTATGATTCCATGATTCCACCCTTCTGTGATTCTAATAACCCTATGGCTCTATGATTTCATGTTTCCACCATGACTATGATTCCACCCTTCTGTGATTCTAATGACTCTATGGCTCTATGATTCCATATTTCCACCATGACTATGATTCCATGATTCCACCCTTCTGTGATTCTAATGACTCTATCACTCTATGATTCCATCTTTCCACTACGATTCCATGATTCCACCCTTCTGTGATTCTAATGACTCTAATATTCCATAATTTCACAGATCTGATTCCCTCAGATTTGAGATGCTATGCAGATTAATTTGATCCTTGTTGGAACTGGCTGCAGAGGATTAGTGACTACACTAATGTTACTCTCACTGTGCTCAGTGAGAGAAGGAGACTTAAAATAGAAATATTTAGGTCTCTCCATGCTGTGCAAGACTTTGTGGAAGTGAGCTCCAAGCTTTTGCCTGAAGCTGGCTAGGAGGGGGAGCCACCAGAGCAGCAGCTACACTTCCCCCTCACTGTCCAGAGGAACAGCTGTGCCAGTGAGACCCTTCAGACATGATGCTTGAAGGGTAGGACATGAGCAAAGGACACAGAACATAACAAGCAGCTACTAAGAGGATGGAGGCTCCCTTTTTATGAGGAGTCCCATGGCAAAGCCAAGGGATGATGGGGACAAGTTACTGCATGGGACTGCAGGAGAAAATGTTTGCCCCTGAGCACTGTCAGAGACAGGAATCATCTCCCATGGAAGCAGAGGAGTCCCCTTCATGGGATGGTTTGAACACTCAGGTGACAGTGCTGGGCCAGCTCAGTTTAGCCTACTGTTACCTAGAAAGGTTGGACCAGCTAATCCTTGGGATCCCTTTCAACCTGGCACTCTGTGACAAACAAAAGGGCAAGAGACCTGACATCATCTCTCCAAACAGTTATTTCTGCCTTGGCAAAGAAACAAACACAGGAAAAGAAACCAGCAAACCAAGCTGAGCCTTTTTAGTTCCTCCACCTTGACAAGGATGGAGCCAGGATGAATAAATACCAACTAACAGCAACTTGGTGCAGCTCAAAGAACAACAGAGTAGTTCTACAGTCAGGAGCAAAGTGGAGAGCTCTTTGATACTGTGGCACTCTGTGTTGTGGCTGTGCAAACCCAGCAATGTTGGTGGCACACAAAATCAGTGCTGGGCCCAGTCCTGTTCAATATCTTTATGATGATCTGGATGAGGGTATTGAGTCCTGCATCAGTAAGTTTGCAGATGACACCAAGCTAGGAGCAGGTGTTGATCTGTTGGAGGGTAGGAGAACCCTGCAGAGGGACCTGGCCAGGCTGGATGGGTGGGCAGAGGCCAAGGGGATGAGATTTAACAAGGCCAAGTGCAGGGTTCTGTACTTTGGCCACAACAACCCCAAGCAGCAACATAGGCTGGGGACAGAGTGGCTGGAAAGCAGCCAGGAGGAAAGGGACCTGGGGGTACTGATAGATAAAAGGCTGAAGATGAGGCAGCAGTGTGCCCAGGTGGCTAAGAGAGCCAATGGCATCCTGGGCTGGCTCAGGAGCAGTGTGGGCAGCAGGACAAGGGAGGTTCTTCTGCCCCTGTGCTCAGCACTGCTCAGACGACACCTGGAGTGCTGTGTCCAGTTCTGGGCCCCTCAATTCAAGAGAGATGTTGAGGTGCTGGAAGGTGTCCAGAGAAGGGCAACAAAGCTGGTGAGGGGCCTGGAGCACAAATCCTATGAGAGGCTGAGGGAGCTGGGGGTGTGCAGCCTGCAGCAGAGGAGGCTCAGGGCAGAGCTCATTGCTGTCTACAACTACCTGAAGGGAGGCTGTAGCCAGGTGGGGTTGGCCACCTAGGCACACCCTGGCTCATATACCCAGGCTTTTTTGTGCTGGGCAGTTTCCAGTCACTCTACCCCAAACCTGGAGCACTCATGGAGTTGTTGTGACCCAAGTGCAGGCCCCAGCTCTTTTCTGAGTACATGGTGGGGTGGGAAGGACTTGGTGACCTGACGCTCCCCAGTACTGGTGTCTGGAGAATTTGACACTACTTTGGGGTGTTGGACTTGAGGTCCCTTCCATCCCCTACCACTCTGTGATTCTTTTTAATAAGCAGGTGTGAAGAGAAGTGCCTGGTGAAGAGGGCAGGAGAGTGAGGGCATAGCAGGAGGGACCTTTTCCTCAGCTGGTGCAGAGCAGAAAACCCTCAGTGCAGAGCTGCTCAGATTCCCAGGCAGGGCTCTGAGCAGGTTCCCTGCCAGTGGCCAGGCATTAGGGATGTCACACTGGGGAGTTTTGTCAGTGTCTGTGTATTTAGTCAGGTTGTTCTGCCACAGACCTACAGTGCAGGCACTCTGATAACATGAGAGCTGGCACAGGGATTACGTTTCCAGAGCTCTTTCTCCTGATGCTGAAGGACCTGCTTTCCTGAAAGTTTCCATTAGTAAATCTCTTGCTTTGCTCTCTCAGTGCAGGCCAACATGCACCTGTCTGTGAGATGCAGTGGGTCCAGAGGAGGACCATGGAAATGATCAGGGGGCTTGAGCAACCTCTGCTGCAAGGACAGGCTGAGGGAGCTGGGGATGTTCAGCCTGGAGAAAAGAAGGTTCCAGGGAAACTTACTAGTGACATTCCAGTACCTGAAGGGGCTACAAGAAAGCTGCAGAGCGACTGTGCAGTGTGAGTGCTGTGTCAAATTCTGGGCTACTCAATTCAAGAGAGATGTTGAGGTACTGGAACATGTCCAGAGAAGGGCAGCAAGGCTGGGGAGGGACCTGGAGCAGAGCCCTGTGAGGAGAGGCTGAGGGAGCTGGGGGTGTGTAGCCTGCAGCAGAGGAGGCTCAGGGCAGAGCTCATTGCTGTCTGCAGCTGCCTGCAGGGAGGCTGTAGCCAGGTGGGGTTGGGCTCTGCTGCCAGGCAAGCAGCAACAGAAGAAGGGGACACAGCTTCAAGTTGTGGCAGGGCAGGTCTAGACTGGATGTTAGGAGGAAGTTGTTGTCAGAGAGAGTGATTGGCATTGGAATGGGCTGCCCAGGGAGGTGGTGGAGTGGCTGTGGCTGGAGGTGTTGAAGCCAAGGCTGGCTGGGGCACTTAGTGCCATGGTCTGGTTGGTTGGGCAGGGCTGGGTGCTAGGTTGGGCTGGCTGAGCTTGGAGCTCTCTTCCAACTTCCTTGATTCTATGATGCTGTGACTGTTTGCCAAGGCCTGCAGGGACAAGATGAGGGGCAGTGGTTTGATGTTCGAGAAGAGCAGATTTAGATTGGATGTTAGGAACAAATTCTTTACAATGAATGTGGCTGAGCACTAGAATGGATTGCCCAGAGAGGTGGTGGAGGCCAAATCCCTGCAGATATTCAAGGTGAGGCTTGACAAGGCTCTGGGTGACCTGATCTAATTGAGGATGTCCCTGCTCACTGCAGGGGAGTTGAACGAGATGACCTTTAGAGATCCCTCCCAACCTGGGTGATTCTATGATGCTGTGGCCAGAAAGCCTTATCCACAGCATCACGCCTGGCTGTGTGAGCAGCTGCTGCAGAAGCTAGAGGTGAATAAAACCAAAGCTATTGCTCCAGCTAGGAAGCAGCAGCCATAAGTCACCCTTAGGCATCCTCCTCTGGGGAGAAGGGAGAACGACACCGTAGCTGTGGAATGACCAATTCTCCTTGAGCTGTAAGAGCAGAACTGCTAAGGTGTCCTCTGGGGAACCCTCAGCAAACTCTGGGTACTTTCAGCTGGCTTTCAAGTGACTGTGTAACTGCTGCAGCTCCTCTATGGGACTGAGCCCAAACTCTGTGTGTGGAGTTCATATTCACAGCAAAATTAGCATCTCCAGAAGATAAACAGGGATTAGCATTTCACCTTTCTTGTCCTTGGGAAAAAGCCAGCTTGACTTTTTTTGGAGAAAAGCTGGAATGGTAGCAGAAGGATCCTGTCTCTGCCATCTTAGAATCATAGAATCACCTAGGTTGGAAGAGACCTCCAAGCTCATCCAGTCCAACCTAGCACCTATCCCTATCCAGCCAACTAGACCATGGCACTAAGTGCCTCATCCCTGCACACTGAGCTCCAGCACAGGGTGGTTGTTGCTGCTGTGGATGTGCCTCTGGGAGATGTGACTGAGATATTCAAAGACTTCCTTAATGTTTTGGGCTCTGAGTCCTGGGATAGGACAAGCAGCAATGGAGGTTCCAACACAAGGGGCAACTTCTTGACTGTAAGGGTTACAGAGCCCTGGCACAGGCTGCCCAGAGAGGTTGTGGAGTCTCCTTCTCTGGAGCCTTTCAAGGCCTGTCTGGATGTGTTCCTATGTGCCCTGAGCTAGACTGTGGTCCTGCTCTGGCAGGGGGGTTGGATTGGATGATTTATTTGGGTCCCTTCCAACCCCTGACATCCTGTGAGCCTGTCACATCCAGGGCTGACAGAGGAGAAATGGGAGCCTTGAATATATTGGTCATCTCAGAGGAGGTTAACAAAATCCCCCCCCCCCCCACTGCCCTACATTGCCCTGGTGAGGCCACATCCAAAACACTGTGTCCAGTTCAGGGCTCCAGAGTCCCAGAAGGACAGGGACTTTCTGGAGAGGATAGAGAAAGGTCTACAGAGATGATGAGGAGACAGCAACATCTCTCTGATGAGGAAAGACTCAGGGACTTGGGGCTTTTTAGCATTGTGAACAGCAGATTGAGAGGACATCTCACAAGAAGGACATGGAACTGTTGGAGAGGGTCCAAAGCAGGCCACAAAGATGATCAGAGGACTGGAGAACGTCCCCTATGGGGGCAGCAGGAGAGAGTTAGAGCTGTTCAGTCTGGAGAGGAGAAGGCTCTGGAAAGACCTTAGAACAGCCTTCCAGTACCTGACATGGGCTACAGGAGACCTTTAACAAAGGCTTGGAGTGATAGGACAAAGGGAAATGGCTCTGAGCTGGAAGAGGGGAGATTGAGATTGGAAATTGGGAAGAAATTCTTTAGAGTGAGGCTGTTGAGACACTGGCACAGGTTGCCCAGGAAGGTTGTGGATGCCCCTCCCTAGAGGTGTCCAAGACCAAAGTGGACAATGCCTTGAGCAAGCAGGTCTGGTGGAAGATGTCCCTGCCCATGGCAGGGTGGTTGGAACTAGATAATCTTTAATGTCCCTTCCAACATAACCCATCCTGTGGTTCCATGAAGCAAGATATCAGGGCTTTGTTTGTCCACTAACACACTGCCTGCTTAGGTTGCTGAGATGCAACAGAAGTGCTGGAACCTGTTGCTCTCTTTTCCTTCAAGCCACCAATGCTTATCCTGCACCAGCTGCCATCTGTGCTGCAAAGTGCAGCCTCTGGGCTCTCCATTGGCTGTAATGATGCTTACTCTCAGAATGAGTCCAGGACCAGGCCAAGGCTGCTTTGGGGACCCAGGAAGCACAGCATCACTCCTGGCTCCCACACAGCCTTCACCTGCAATGCACTGAGTGGAGGCCAAAATATATTTTGCATACAAATTAATGAGATGCATTTATAGCACCCCTTAGACAGCTTCACTCTGTTAGTGCTTACCTTTATTACCGTGCAACAGACCCAGCTCTCAGCCTCATAAATTGTGCTCTGCTTTTGAAAGGGGAAAATCCTTCTGTAGAAAAGGTAAATAAACATGGCCAAGAAGGCCAAGGCTCTCCTGGGGTGCATTAAGAAGAATGTGGCCAGCAGGCCAAGGGAGATTCTCCTCCACCTCTACTCTGCCCTGCTGAGACCACATCTGGAGTATTGTGGCATCACAGTGCCATAGATGTATCATAGTGCCATAGATGTATCATAGTGCCACAGATGTGTCACAGTGCCATAGATGTGTCATAGTGCCATAGATGTGTCACAGTGCCATAGATGTATCATAGTGCCATAGATGTGTCACAGTACCATAGATGTGTCACAGTTCCACAGATGTATCATAGTGCCATAGATGTATCACAGTGCCATAGATGTATCACAATGCCACAGATGTGTCACAGTGCCATAGATGTATCATAGTGCCACAGATGTGTCACAGTGCCATAGATGTATCATAGTGCCACAGATGTATCATAGTGCCACAGATATATCACAGTGCCATAGATGTATCATAGTGCCATAGATGTGTCACAGTGCCACAGATGTATCATAGTGCCATAGATGTGTCACAATGCCACAGATGTATCATAGTGCCATAGATGTATCAGTGCCACAGATGTGTCACAGTGCCATAGATGTACCATAGTGCCATAGATGTGTCATAGTGCCATAGATGTATCACAGTACCATAGATGTATCAGTGTCATAGATGTCACAGTGCCATAGATGTATCACAGTACCATAGATGTGTCATAGTACCAGAGATGTATCATAGTGCCATAGATGTATCATAGTGCCATAGATGTGTCACAGTGCCATAGATACATCATAGTGCCATAGATGTATCACAGTGCCATAGATGCATCATAGTGCCATAGATGTATCAGTACCACAGATATATTAGTGCCATAAATGTGTCATAGTATCATAGAAGCATCATAGTGCCATAGATATATCAGTGCCATAGATGTACCAGTACCATAGGTGTATCACAGTGCCATAGATGTATCATGCTGACATAGATATATCAGTGCCATAGATATATCAGTGCCATAGATGTGCCAGGGCCATAGATGTATCACAGTGCCATAGATGCATCACAGTGCCATAGATATATCAGTGCCATAGATGTACCAGTACCATAGGTGTATCACAGTGCCATAGATGTATCATATTGACATAGATATATCAGTGCCATAGATGTGCCAGGGCCATAGATGTATCACAGTACCATAGATGTGTCATGGTGCCACGTCACAGTGCCCTAGCTGTACCATAGTGCAGAAGGGGCAGACCTGTACTTACAGCAAAATGGCATTCTTGGGACAGAAAAATGAAGGGAAAAATGAAGAGAAGGTTTTCCAGTGTTTGCTGCCAGGCTGGCTGCTGCAGGGGCTGCTATTGTCTCCCATTCATAACGAAGTGCATTCAGCAGTAATAGAATAATTCCTTACATGTGAGGATAAATGTACAGTATTATGGCATAATCAGCTAGGATGTATTTCAGCAGAGCTTTGAGCAAGTGAAACATTGCAATTCGGAGGTTATCTTGAAGATCAAATCCCCAGTCAGAGAGCTATAGTGTTGCCTTCATTTTCCTTTCTCAACCCCATGAAGGCTTAATTGGCAGCTAGCTTACATTGTGATCTCCTAGCTTCTTAGAATTGGCTTCTTTTTTTTTTTGTTACAGGTTTTTTCCCCTTTTTTTTTAATGAGCATTTTCTCGAGGGAATTAATTATTACTTTGACTGCTACATTCATATATTTCTATCAAGAAGTTGTACAAATTGCCAAACTCTCCACACAGTGTGCAACCTGAAAAATCACAAAGAGTATCTGCAGCTCTTTCTAATCCCATTAAATCATTTCTTCTCTCCCCTCCCCTCTCCTGCTAAAGCTTATGCTCCTCTTTGTTAAATGACAACATTCAGATCCGATTGCAGCTGATGTCGAACGTGCCTGCTCTGTGGCATGGGTTTGCAGAAGCTGGGTGGCAAGAGGGAGATGTGTCACCAAGTGAGATGAGCTCCAGTGAATGAAGAGTACCATCACTGCATGAGCATCCTCTCTGCAGAGAAAATGCTCATTATAGGCTTCTCTTCTCCACCTTGTTTACATTTTATGCAGTGCTTTTAGAAACCTGCTCACTCTGAGGCACTCTGTGGGAAAACAGCATTTCAGTTTCAGCCTCTGTGTCAACTAAAGGCCTTATCCTGGGGACACAGTCTCAAGTTGTGTCAGGGTAGGTATAGGCTGGATGATAGGAAGAAGTTCTTCACAGAGAGAGTGATTTCCCATTGGAATGGGCTGCCCAGGGAGGTGGTGGAGGCACCGTCCCCGGGGGTCTTCAAGAAAAGCCTGGATGAGGCACTTATTGCCATGGTCTAGTTGATTGGATAGGGCTGGGTGATAGGTTGGACTGGATGATCTTGGAGGTCTCTTCCAACCTGGTTGATTCTATTCCATTCTATTCTATTCTATTCTCTCAGCTCTGCCTTTAACCATGCAAACTTCAGGCTTCTCCCCCTTTACTCTGCTCTCCTGAGATCCCATCTGGAGTCCTGGGTGCAGTTGTGGAGCCCCCAACACAAGCAGGACATGGAAGTGTTAGAGCCAGCCCAGAGGAGGCCACCAAGATGCTGAGAGGGCTGCAGCAGCTCTGCTGTAAGGACAGGATGAGAGAATTTGGGGTCTGCAGCCTGGAGAAGAGAAGGCTTGGAGGAGACCTTGGAGTGGCCTTCCAGGATCTGAAGTGGGCTACAGAAGGGCTGGGGAGGGATTATAGACAAGGTCTGGTAATGCCAGGGGGAGGAAGAGGAATGGGTTTAAATTGGCAGAGGGGAGATTGAAACTGGATGTTAGGAAGAAGTTGTTTGCAGTGAGGGTGGTGAGACACTGGCACAGGTTGTCCAGGGAGGTTGTGGAGCACAGAATCACCCAATGTGATCAAAGATCACAGTCTGTGCTTCTGTGCTCCACAACCTCCCTGGAGGTGTTCAGGATCAGTCTGGATGAGGCCTTGAGCAACCTGTTCTAGTGGGAGGTGTCCCTGCCTATGGTGGGAGGTTGGAACTGGCTGAGCTTTGAGGTCCCTTCCAACCTAAAGCATTCTATGATTCCATGATTTGGGTTAAGGAGCAAGACAATCCTGAGAGATCTTCTTGCTCTCTACAACTCCCTGACAGGAGGTTGGAGTGAGGTGGGTGTTGGTCTCTTCTCTCAAGTGTTAAGCAGTAGGATGAAAGGAAATGGCCTCAAGTTGCCAGGGGAGATTTGGGTTGGAGATTAGGGAAGGTCAGGGATTGGAAGAGGCTGCCCAGTGAGGTGGCAGAGTCATCATGCCTGGAGGTGTTCAGAAAGCATGTGGACATGGCACCTTGGGACAGGGTTTAATGGTCATGGTGGCCAATGTTAGGCTGATGGTTGGACTTGATGGTCTCAGAGGTCTTTTCCAACTGAAACAATTCCATCCTCCTAAGCCCAGAGGCTTGAACAGTGACAGATGCAGACCTTGAAGAAAATAAGTACTTCACTGCTGTGTTGCTTCAGAGCCAACACCAGAAGCTGAACACAACAGCCAGAAGCCTGTTTATGAGCCCATCCTTAGTCCACAGGAAGATGCTCAGTGCCCTCTTTACACTTAAACTTTGTCTCCAGGGGAATGGCTTTTCTTAGGCTCCCTCTTGTCATGGCATGGAAATTGCCCTTGTTATTTCCTGGGTAGAAACAACTACTGCAAAAGACTTGTTTAGCATGGAACCATAGGAGGGTTTCAGTTGGAAAAGGCCTCTAAATTCACCATTTACTGACTTCTGAAGAGGGAGTCTGGGACAGGAGGCTTCCAAGCCTTGCATTTGAATGATAGAACCAGAACACACTGGACTGGAAGGGACCTTCAAAGATCATCTAGTGCACCCCCTCTTGCAGTAGGCAGGGACATCCCCCACTAGACCAGGATGGGTTATGGTGGAAAGGAAAGGAAATATCATCCAGTTCCAACCACCCTGTCATGAGCAGGGACACCTTCCACTAGATCAGGCTGCTCTGAGGCACATCAAACCTGTCCTAGGATGTCTCCCCTCCAGAGAGGGGCCACTTCTCTGATCAATCTGTTCCAGTAGTTCACCACTCTCAGAGCAAAGAACTCTTTTATAATGTCCAAGTGATTTCACCCTGCTCTAGTCTCAAACCATTGCCCGTTGCCTGCTGCCCTCCCACCACATGCTCTTGTAAGCAGTCCACTCCAGCTTTCTTTTGGGCCCCTGTCAGGTACTGGGAGGCTTCTCTAAGCTCTCCCTGGAGCCCTCTCTTCTCCAGGCTGAACATCGACTCCAGACCTCTGACTATTTTTGTGGCCTCCTCTGGACCCAGTCCATCAGGTCTATGTAGAATCACAGAACCAAGCAGATGGGGAAAGACCTCCAAGCTCATCCAGTCCAACCTAGCACCCAGCCCTGGCCAATCAACTAAGTGCCCCAGCCAGGCTTGGCTTCAACACCTTGCAGGGATGGTGACTCTACCACCTCCCTGGGCAGCCCATTCTGAGCTTCTCTGGGAAGAACTTTCTCCTAACATCCACCCTCGACCTCCTCTGACACAGCTTGAGACTCTGTCCCCTTGTTCTGTTGCTGGGTGCCTGGCAGAAGAGCCCAACCCCACCTGGCTACAGCCTCCCTGCAGGCAGCTGCAGACAGCAATGAGCTCTGCCCTGAGCCTCCTCTGCTGCAGGCTGCACACCCCCAGCTCCCTCAGCCTCTCCTCACAGGGCTGTGCTCCAGGCCCCTCCCCAGCCTTGCTGCCCTTCTCTCAACACCTTCCAGCACCTCAACATCTCTCTTGAATTGAGGAGCCCACAACTGGACACAGCACTTAAGGTGTGGCCTGAGCAGTGCTGAGCACAGGGGCAGAAGAACCTCCCTTGTCCTGCTGCCCACACTGCTCCTGATACTCCATGTGCCACGCTTTGTTTTTTCTTGCTGCAAGCTCTCTGGTCATCATGAGGAGGAGGAGCATGGGGATGCAGGTCCTGCCAGCAGTCTATGGGTGAGTGGGCTCTCCCCAGTGAGACCCTTCCCCACCTGTACTTCTTCCACAGAGGGATGAAAGCCACCAATGTGCAAGAGTAAGGAGGCACCTTGGCTCCTTCTCCTTTCTCTCCTTTCTGCCTGAGCTGGCTTGCCAGATTTAGAGCTGCCCTCAGTGTTGGAGCTACAGCTTTGTAACAAATGAAAACAGCAATTAAGGCTGCCACTTCATTCCTAACTCACACCATTTTGTCTAATTGCAATATATATAATACATAAGATCATGCTGTGCTGGGGTATATGTATGCAATAACTGAGCACAGTGGCATGATTTAGGGCAGGCTGGCTTGGAATTTCTCTGTGTGAGCAGGTGGTGTTTCTCCACTGCCTCAAATATATTCAACGTGACACTATAAGGTCAAACTTAGCCCTTTGGAGGGTTTGCCTTTATTAGGAGCCCAAATAACAAAACACAAACTTCAGCCAAAGCTCTTTCTAGAGTTTCCAGAAGGAATTCCCTGGGTCTGCTCTCAGCTGGTGTGGCCAGTGGGTGTTTACGCAGGTTTGTTGTCTTGAGTGACATCCCAGGACTAGTTTAAGGACATGGCAAGAGGCAAACTAGTTCCTGCTAAGAGGTTACTGTCCATCAGCTGAGAGGGGGTAGCTGTTGGTGTGCTCCTTGCTCACAGCATCACAGAATCTTGGAGGTTCTGTGGTTGGTTGAAAGGGGCCTCCAGAGATCATCCAAGGATCTCTTGGTTGGAAGGGACCTCCAGAGATCATCCAGTCCAACCCTCCTGCCAAGGCAGCATCACCCAGGGCAGTTCACACAGGGATGCATCCAGGTGGGTTTGGAAAGCATCCACAGAAGGAGATTCCACAACCTCTCTCTGGGCAGCCTGCTCCAGGACTCTCACCCTCACTGTAAAGAAGTTTCTCCTCGTGTTGAGCTGAAACCTTCTCTGTTCCAGTTTGTAGTTCTTGCTCCTTGTCTTGTTGCTGCTGACCACCAAAAAGAGCTTGGCCCCAGCCATTTGACCCCCACCCCTCAAATATCTGTACACATGGACCAGATCTCCTCTCAGCCTTCTCTTCCCCAACTAACCAGTCCCAAGGCTCTCAGTCTCTCTCCATAGGTGAGATGCTCAACTCTCCCATTCACCCTTGTGGCTCTCTGCTGAACTCTTTCCAGCTTTCATCTGTCAAAGAAAGTATCAACTTGCACCTTCACCTGCCTTAGTGTGGAAGAAAGGCAAATACAGTGCCCAAAACACCCACTTTAAGGAAAGGGACAAAGTGCTCAAGGCAGCTATGTGTCCTGTTTTAATCTAATCTCAGCAGCGAGCAGTCCTCTAGGATAAAGGCACTGAGGTAAAAGAGAGATGGGACAGGCTGCAGTGTGGGTTTGCCAAAGGCTGCCTGTGGCAGAGTGACTGGAGAGCTTTCTGCCCTGAGACAAGATTTTTCTTGACTAAAGAAACACACTAGGTCTCATCTCTGTGGACTTCTGAAAAGTAGGTAATAAGGTGCCACATGGGAAATCATCAGCTAAGAAGAAGAAGAAGATGGGAATTAGATCAGAAAGTATAACGTGGATAAGAAACTAACTAAAGGGAGATGCCAGCTCCTTGTGTTAGAGAGGGAGACTCAGTCCTGGAATGAGGTTACCTGTTGTGAGGATGTGAGGCTCACAAGGTTACCAGGACCCAGCCTTTATGTGTGAGGTTCATTTTGGTGCTGTGATGCCCAAAGTAGGACTGCACTAAAAAAAAAAGGAATTGCTGGTGACAGAAATTGTAATGCAGACAGCACAGATGCAGGCAGAGCTGGAAGAGCTCAACACAGCTGGAGTGCAGAACTGTGCACTTGGAGGCCAATTTGCTCATCAGAAGATGAGCAAGGGAAGAAGGAAGACTGAGAAGTTCTTGTCCAGAACCCTCACTCTTTGCTGCCCAGGGAGGTGGTGGAGTTGCTCTCCCTGGAGGTGTTGAAGCAAAGCCTGGCTGGAGCACTTAGTGCCATGGTCTGGTTGATTGGCCAGGGCTGGGTGCTAGGTTGGCCTGGCTAATCTTGGAGGTCTCTTCCAACCTGCTTGATTCTGTGATTCTCTAAGTTGGCAGAGTGATGGAAACTGGGGCTGGAATCCCCACATGGATGACAGTTCCCACAGAGGCACAGCAGTGTCAGCAGCACTACCAGGGGCTTTCATCCCAAGGCAGAGAGCAGCTCCTTGTCCCTGTGTCCAGGAGGGACTCCTGCTGCCTAAGAGAGGGCTGTGGGAACATGAGGAAGAGCTTCTTTACTGTAAGAGTGACAGAGCACTGGAACAGGCTCCCCAGAGAGGTTGTGGAGTCTCCTTCTCTGGAGGCTTTCCAAACCTACCTGACTGCATTCCTGTGTGGATTTACCCTGGGTGATGCTGCCTTGGCAGGGGAGTTGGGCTGGATGATTCCTGGAGATACCTCAAATGTTCTATGATTCTGTGAAGATTGGAAGCAGATTCTATCAGCTAAAGACCTTCTAAAAGCATACTGAATATCAGAAGGAGATACCAACAGTGAGAGAGTTTCTAACCCAGCCTTTGGCCTGAGGTTGTGAATATTGCTCTGAATACTTCGATCAGGGAACCTGACAAACTGATGAAACTGGATTACAGGACAGTAAGGATCCATGCCAGAGCTAGGGGTAGGCTTTAGTGACCAAAGTCATCTTCTCTGCTGCTACACACTGCTTGACAGGGAAGTACAGACCAGTCAGCCTCACCTCCATCCCTGGAGAAATGATGGAGTGGCTCCTGCTGGAGGGCATCTCAAGGCACTTGGAAGAGAAGAAGGTTATCAGCAGCAGTCAGCATGGATTCACCAAGGAGAAGTCCTGCTTGACTAACCTGAGAGCATTCTATGGTGCCATAACTGAATGGGTAGATGCAGGGAGAGCAGTGGATGTAGTCTACCTTGACCTCAGCAAGGCCTTTGACACTGCCTCCTGTGATATTCTAGGGAGCAAGCTGAGGCAGTGTGGGATGGAAGAGCAGACAGTGAGGTGGGTCAGGAACTGGTTACAAGATAGAGTTCAGAGGGTGGTGATCAATGGTGCCAGGTCCAGCTGGAGAGCTGTAACCAGAGGAGTCCCCCAGAGATCAGTGCTGGGGCCAGTCCTGTTCAACATCTTCATCAATGACATTGATGAGGGCACAGACAGACAGACAGACAGAGTCTGCTCAGCAAGTTTGCTGCTGACACCAAGCTGGGAGGCTTGGCAGAGACAGCTGCAGGCTGTGCTGCCATCCAGAGAGACCTGGGCAGACAGAGCTGGGAACAGAGGAACCAGATGAAGTTCAACAAAGATAAGTGCAGAGTCCTGCACCTGGGGAGGGATAATAAACTGCACCAGTACAGGCTGGGAGGTGACTGCTGGAGAGCAGCCCTGTGGAGAGGGAGCTGGCAGTGCTGGGGGAGAACATCCATGGCACAGCAATGTGCTCTTGTGGCCAAGGAGGCCAATGGGATCCTGGGGGGCATTAAGCAGAGTGTGTCCAGCAGATCAAGGGAGGTTCTCCTCCCCCTCTACTCTGCCCTGCTGAGACCTCATCTTGAGCACTGCCTTCAGTTTTGGGCTCCCCAGTTTCAGAGGGACAGGGATCTGCTGGAGAGGGTCCAGCAGAGGGCTATGAAGATGATGATGGGACTGGAGCACTGCTTGATGAGGAGAGGCTGAGGGCCCTGGGGCTGCTTAGTCTGGAGAAGAGAAGACTGAGAGGGGATTTAATTGATGTTTATAAACAGCTCAGGCCTGGGGGTCAGGAGAGGGGGGACAGGCTCTGCTCACTGCTCCCTGGGATAGGACAAGCAGCAATGGATGGAAGCTGCAGCACAGGAGGTTCCAGCTCAACACAAGGGGAACTTCTTGACTGTAAGGATCCCAGAGCCCTGGCACAGGCTGCCCAGAGAGGTTGTGGAGTCTCCTTCTGTAAAGCCTTTCCAGGCCTGTCTGGATATGCTCCTGTGTGACCTGAGCTAGATTGTGTGGTCCTGCTCTGGCAGAGGGGTTGGACTGGATGATCTCTTTGGGTCCCTTCCAACCTCTAACATCCTGTGAGCTGTGATCCTGTGACTTTCCCAGGTTGAAGGTTTCATTTTGCTGTCTAAGACTCTTTGGCAGACTCTATCCAGAAACCCATTTGAAAATACACTGCATTAAAAAAACAACCAACCAAAGAAAACTCCCCCAAAAGCCAAACACCACAACAAAATGAACACATTTAAAACACATCTGATTTTTTGCTACATGCTTGTTTGGTGCTGCTTTGCCTCTTGCCATCTTTCTGCAGTCACATGTGCTAAGGGGCTGCTTAGTCTTTTACTTCTACCTTCAATGCAGCCTTAAAAACTGAGGGCCCAAGGGGAATAATGTCATTCTGCCATGAAAAAAATACACTAAATAAGGGTGGAAATATTCATGGAGATAAGTCTCCTAAATGCAGATGCCATGGAAATATCTCCTTTTAACATTTGTGTCAAATGCTTCAGAGTTGGAGCAGTGCAACTTCATGCCCGTTTTTGTCGCTCTGAATTATCATATCCTCTCTTTGGCTCAAGCTGTGTTCATCTTCCCTCCCCAAGTTGTCTGCCCCAGCTCAGGCTGTTTCAGATCCTGTCCCCACACGGTGCTGAAATGAACCAATGCCCAGTCCTGTTCAATATCTTTAGTGATGATCTGGACGATGGGATTGAGTCCAGCATCAGTAAGTGTGCAGATGACACCAAGCAAGGAGCAGCTGTGGAGCTGTTGGAGGGTAGAAGAGCCCTGCAGAGGGACCTGGCCAGGCTGGATGGGTGGGCAGAGGCCAATGGGGATGAGATTGAACAAGGCCAAGTGCAGGGTTCTGCACTTTGGCCACAACAACCCCAAGCAGTGATACAGGCTGGGGACAGAGTGGCTGAGAACAGCCAGGTAGAGAGGGTCCTGGGGGTGCTGGGAGAGAGGCAGCAGTGCCCAGGTGGGCAGCAGAGCCAATGGCATCCTGGGCTGGCTCAGGAGCAGTGTGGGCAGCAGGACAAGGGAGGTTCTTCTGCCCCTGTGCTCAGCACTGCTCAGGCCACCTCTGGAGGGCTGTGTCCAGTTCTGGGCTCCTCCATTGCAGAGATATGTTGAGGTGCTGGAAGGTGTTGAGAGAAGGGCAGCAAGGCTGGGGAGGTGCCTGGAGCACAGCCCTGTGAGGAGAGGCTGAGGGACCTGGGGGTGTGCAGCCTGCAGCAGAGGAGGCTCAGGGCAGAGCTCATTGCTGTCTGCAGCTCCCTGAAGGGAGGCTGTAGCCAGGTGGGGTTGGGCTCTGCTGCCAGGCAGCCACCAACAGAACAAGGGGACACAGCCTCAAGCTGTGCCAGGAGAGGTCTGGGCTGGATGTTAGGAGGAAGTTGTTGTCAGAGAGAGTGATTGGCATTGGAATGGGCTGCCCAGGGAGGTGGTGGAGTCTGTGTGCCTGGAGGTGTTGAAGCCAAGCCTGGCTGGGGCACTTAGTGCCATGGTCTGGTTGATTGGGCAGGGCTGGGTTCTAGGCTGGGCTGGGTGAGCTTGGAGCTCTCTTCCAACCTGCTTGATTCTATGATTCTATGAACATCAAGGCAGAACTCACAGAAGGAAATGAGGTGGGTAAAGACATGCTGAAATTTGAACATTTCTCTGCTGGTACTACCTCTAGTCAAAAAATAAGTAGGAGAAAACAATGTTAAAATGGGTGAGGTTCACACAGCTTTCAATAATAACTGACTGAGAGGGGATGTAATTAAGCTTTATAAACATCTCAGGGCTGGGAGTCAGGAGGGGGGGACAGGCTCTGCTCACTGCTCCCTGGGACAGGACAAGGAGAAGTGGATGGAAGCTGCAGCACAGGAGGTTCCAGCTCAACACAGTGGGAACTTCTTGACTGTCAGGGTTACAGAGCACTGGCACAGGCTGCCCAGAGAGGTTGTGGAGTCTCCTCCTATGGAGCCTTTCCAGGCCTGTCTGGATGTGTTCCTGTGTGATCTGTGTTAGATAGGATTGTCCTGCTCTGGCAGGGGGTTGGACTGGATGATCTCTTTGGGTCCCTTCCAACCCCTAATGTCCTGTGATAACCTATGATAAAAGGATGAGCCTTCAGTGCTGGGTTTGAATGTTGGACTGGATGATCTTTGAGTTCTCTCCCAACTGGAGGTATTTGGTGGTTTTGTGATTCTGTGATTTCAGTACAAGGATGGCACTGCTGAGGTCACAGCTTGAGTGCTGGGTTCAGTTTTGAGCCTCTCACTCCAAGAAGGGCATTGAGGTGCTAGGCTGTGTCCAGAGAAGAGCAAAACCAGCTGGTGAAGAGTCTGGAGAACAGGACTGGGGAGGAGCAGCTGAGGGAGCTGGGGTTGTTTAGTGTGGAGAAGAGGAGGCTGAAAGCAGACCTCATGGCTCTCTACAGCTCCCTGAAAGGAGGTTGGAGTCAGGTGGGGTTGGGCTCTTTTCCCTAGTAATAAGTGATAAAACAAGAGGAAATGCCCTGAAATTGTGCCAGAGGTTTAGGTTGGAGATTAAGAAAACAAAATACTGAAAGAGGTTGGAAGAGGCTGCCCAGAGAGGTGGATGTCCCATCCCTGGAGGTGCTCAAGAAACATGTGGCCATGGGAATTTGGGACATGGTTTAATGGCCATGGTGGTGCTGGGCTGATGGTTGGGTTGTATAATCTTAGAGGGCTTTTCCAACCAAAATAGTTCTATGATGCTGTCATGCTGTGAACAGGACAAGGGCATCAGTTTGAAACTGGAGCAGGGAAGATTTAGGTTGGACTTTAAGAGGAAGTTCTGCACAATGAAGGTACAGAGGCACTGGAACAGATTGCCCTGGGAGGTGGTGAAGGTCCCATCCCTAGAGACACTCAATGCCAAACTTCACGGGGCCCTGAGCAGCCTGATCTTGTTGGGGATGCCTCTGCTTGCTGCAGGAGGGTTGGACTCTATGACCTTTGAGGGTCCCTTCCAACCCAAACCATTCTCTGACTGTGGTGAATTCAGTTCAAAGATTTTCACTGTGTGCACGGTCTCCAGGAGAGGCTTCTGCACACTGCTGCCTGCTGAGCAGCAATCAGGGAATAAGATGAGCACAACTGGTGAAAGAGAACTGGAGAAAGCTCTTAAAAAACTCAAGGCCCCATCCCATGTGGGATTTCTCCTCAATGACTTTGGCTTGCTCCTTCCTGAGGCGCCTTGTGGGGGGGAAGGGTTTGAAGTGCTCTCAATTTGCATGTCTTTGCTGGTCAAAGTCAGATAGCTTTGTTTCCTGCACATCATGGGAGAGAAAAACCCAACCAAAAACCCAACCCTGCCCACTCACAGACAAACCAAGTGGGCCCAGGGCACTAGATATTTTATTCTCATGAACAAGCTGCATTAAAAAGGAAGAAGAACTAAAGCCACCCTGTGATGTGAACCAGGCAGCTTGGCAGGCTGAGCTGAGGAGCTGCAGTGACTGAGGCAAATTGGTTTCCAGCACTTGTGAGACAAACCTCAGGAGATGGCTGGCTCTGCACTCCGGGCAGCCTGGCCACAGAACCATAGAATCAAGCAGGCTGGAAGAGACCTCCAAGCTCATCCAGCCCAACCTAGCACCCAGCCCTGGCCAAGCAACCAGACCATGGCACTAAGTGCCCCAGCCAGCCTTGGCTTCAACACCTCCAGGCATGGCCACTCCACCACCTCCCTGGGCAGCCCATTCCAATGCCAATCACTCTCTTCCAACAACTTCCTCCTTACATCCAGCCTAGACCTGCCCTGGCACAACTTGAGACCAGATAGCTTTGTTTCGTGTACATCATGGGAGAGAAAAACCCAACCAAAAACCCAACCCTGCCCACTCACAGACACACCAAGTGGGCCTAGGGCACTAGATATTTTATTCTCATGAACAAGCTGCATTAAAAAGGAAGAAGAATTAAGCCACCCTGTGATGTGAACCAGGCAGCTTGGCAGGCTGAGCTGAGGAGCTGCAGTGACTGAGGCAAATTGGTTTCCAGCACTTGTGAGACAAACCTCAGGAGATGGCTGGCTCTGCACAAGCAAGCTAAGCTGTGCTCTACAGTTAGGGCATTAAAGTCCAAACCTCACAGAAGGGAATGAGCATCTGAGGAAAGCTAATCAGAACTGCAGGTAAAGGACCTTAAATCTGCACTGCACAGACTTTGACCCGGGCTTTTCTCTGCAGATTTATTCAATCTTGAACGCCCACAATGTATAGCAGAGTGAAATTCATTCTGTGGTGCTAAAGGTAATCAGCAGAGCATCTGGTTAAATTGTTCCAGGCAGAAGAGGGAAGGTAAAATACAGTGAGGCATGTTAGAGGTTTAGTTCGTATTGCTCTACGTAGGCTGAACACAATTTAGGCTGCTTTATCTTCTGCATGTTTTCATCTTAACTCTTTCCTTCTGTCACTCTGTGTCTTACAGAACGATTCACAGGCTGCACAGGTCTGGGAGGCACCCTCTAAGGTCATCCTGTCCAACCACCCTGCAGTCAGCAGGGACATCTCCAACTGCAGCAGGCTGCCCAGGGCCACAGCAATTCTGATCTTGAGTATCTCCAGGGATGGGGCCACAATTACATCTCTGGGCAACCTGTTACAGTATTTCACCACTCACACAGGCTCACAGGATGTCAGGGGTTGGAAGGGACCCAAAGAGATCATCCAGTCCAACCCCCCCTGCCAGAGCAGGACCACACACTCTAGCTCAGGTCACACAGGAACATATCCAGGCAGGGCTTGAAAGGCTCCAGAGAAGGAGACTCCACAACCTCTCTGGGCAGCCTGTGCCAGGGCTCTGGGACTCTTACAGTCAAGAAGTTCCCCCTTGTGTTGAGCTGGAACCTCCTGTGCTGCAGCTTCCATCCAGTGTTCCTTGTCCTATCCCAGTCCCTCCTCCTCCTGACCCCCAGCCCTCAGATAGTTATAGACATTAATTAGATCCCCTCTCAGTCTTCTCCTCTCCTGACTAACAGCCCCAGATCCCTCTGCCTCTCCTCATCAGGCAGTGTTCCAGTCCTATAACCATCCTTGTAGCCCTCTGCTGGACCTTCTCCAGCAGATCCCTGTTCCTTTTAAACTGGGAAGCCCAAAACTGAAGGCAGTACTCAAGATGAGGTCTCACCAGGGCAGAACTCTCTCGTTGTGCAGAACTTCCTCCTGATGTCCAACCTAAATCTTCCCTGCTCCAGTCTCAAACCATTGCCTAAGTCACAGAATCACACAGAATCACAAAATTAAGCAGGTTGGAAAAGACCTCTAGGATCATCGAGTCCAACCTATCAACTAACACCTTCTAATTAACTAAACCATGGCATAGAATCAACTGGGTTGGAAGAGACCTCCAAGATCAGCCACTGCAACCTATCTAACCTATTCATCCAGTCCAACCTATCCAATCAAACAGATCACAGAATCACAGAATCAAGCAGGTTGGAAGAGACCTCCAAGTTCATCCAGCCCAACCTAGCACCCAGCCCTGCCCAACCAACCAGACCATGGCACTAAGTGCCCCAGCCAGGCTTGGCTTCAACACCTCCAGGCAGGGTGACTCCACCACCTCCCTGGGCAGCCCATTCCAATGCCAATCACTCTCTCTGACAACAACTTCCTCCTAACATCCAGCCTAGACCTGCACTGCCACAACTTGAGGCTGTGTCCCCTTGTTCTGTTGCTGGTTGTCTTGGAGAAGAGACTAACCCCCACCTGGCCACAGCCTCCCTTCAGGTAGCTGTAGACAGCAATGAGCTCTGCCCTGAGCCTCCTCTTCTCCAGGTTAAACTAAGTGTCTCATGCAGCCTCCTCTTAAACACCTCCAAGGATGGAGACTCCATCACCTCCCTGGGTAGCCCATTCCAACTCCAATCACTCTTTCTGGGAAGAACATCCAGCTTGAACCTGCCCTGGCACAACTTGTGGCTGTGTCCCTTTGTTCTGTCCTTGGGTGCCTGGCAGCAGAGCCCAACCCCACCTGGCTACAGCCTCCTTTGGACACTGAAACGATCCGGGGCAAACTATGGACTCACCTCAACCGAAGCTACAGAATCAGGAGGGAATGAGGAAACCTATCAAATTTATAACCTATGTGCGTAGAAAAATCATTATTTCACCACTTAGTTTGATAGCAAACATTTATCTGAAAGAGCACTGTTATTAGCAGCCTGCTTTCAATTAAGAGTCTGTTCCTTTATGGCTCTTTGTTGAAGACTTAACATCAGGGCTGCGATAGAAGTCCCATCAGCTTTTTGGCAGGAGCCTTCTTAGACCAGATGCAATCAGGTTTCATTTGGGGAAATGCTGCTTGGTAGTTAAAAAGACATGGTTTAAACACACATACACACACACACACACAAGTCTGAACCAGGTTTGGGTTTCATCCCATCCCTCTCACTTTTACAGGAGATGGGGGAAAATGTACATTTAATAACGCAAAGTAATGGTGAAATTTACAAAGCTAACCTTAATTTGTGATGTGTGCTCGAGTGGAGGTAGGAGGTGAACATTTGTTGTCCATAACCAAAGCAGAACCATTAAACTCACTTCAGCCAGGCTGCTGGCTGTGCCAATGCCTTTCACTCACAATTAAGCAGGCTGCTTTAAGCTTTGTCATTTGTTTTACCTAAATAAAGGGGGTGGGGAAGAGATCATAGTGAAATCAAACTTTGTTCTCTGAAATGAAGTAGGAGATATGTTTCAATTCCTTTTGGGGTGATGCATCAGCCTGCTTCTGGTGAAGTGCTTTACTATGAGGGCAGTGGAACACTTGGAACAGGTTGCCTAAGGATGACAGAGGTCCCATCCCTGGAGATATTCAAGGTCAAACTTGATGGGGCCCTGAGCAACCTGATCTAGTTGGGGATGTCCCTGCTGAGTGCAGGGGGGTTAGACAAGACAACCTTAAAAGGGTCCCTTCCAATTTGATGGGTTCTTTGATTATGTGATAGCATCATCACCGAGTCCCTCAGGAGGCAGAACAGTCACCAGAGGGATGGGGGTGCAGAGCCAGCAAAGCTGCTTCCTGCTCTGCTGGATGGCAGCTGAGGAGCTTGTCTGCACTGACTGAGGCTGCTCTGCTCTGTTCTGCTCTGTTCCTTTTTGCTTTGCTCTGTTCTGCTCTGTTCTTTTGTGCTCTGGTCCTTTCTTTTCTGCTCTGCTCCTTTCTGCTCTGCTCTGTCCCTTTCTGCTCTTTTCTTTCTGCTGTGCTCCATTCTGCTCTGTTCCTTTCTGCTCTGCTCTGTTCTGCTCTGTCCCTTTCTGCTGTGCTCCATTCTGCTCTGTTCCCTTCTGCTTTGCTCTGTTCTTTTCTGCTCTGTTCCTTTCAGCTCTGCTCTGTTCCTTTCTGCTTTGCTCTGTTCTGCTCTGTCCCTTTCTGCTCTTTTCTTTTCTGCTGTCCTCCATTCTGCTCTGTTCCTTTCTGCTCTGTCCCATTCTGCTCTGTTCCTTTCTGCTTTACTCTGTTCTTTTCTGCTCTGGTCCTTTCTGTTCTGCTCTATTCCTTTCTGCTCTGCTCTGCTCTGTCCCTTTCTGCTCTTTTCTTTTCTGCTGTCCTCCATTCTGCTCTGTTCCTTTCTGCTCTGTCCCTTTCTGCTCTGTCCCATTCTGCTCTGTTCCTTTCTGCCCTGCCTTGCAGAAACCTTCGACTTGGTAAGGCAGCAAGGGAAAGAAGAGCCAAGAGGAAAGCTGTGGTATCAGACACCCAGACCAGTGCAGGTGTTATTACTACCTTGATTTTCTTGACTGGGTATCAGGTGTGGCTGATAAATTGAAAGGCAGTGCAGGTATCACGTTGATGGGAAGGGCTGTGGTAAGGCTGCCAGAGCAAATCCTCCTGCAATGCTGAACTGGGTAATCTGTTGCATTTTTAAAGACCATCCATCCTGAGAGATTATGAATTTATGTTGCCTAAGGTTGTGTTCCATCATTACAAAAGTGCTAGAATCCCCCTTAAAATTTGTTTTACCTGCAGCAGCAGTGGGAATTCTGTCTCCTGCACTGCGTTTCCTGGCGCTGGCGTTTTGACATTGGAGAGTTATCTTCTGGGTTTGCCTGCCACAGGAAAGAAATAATGAAGAATTAGAGGCACAACTTCTCTTAATAATGCAACTAGTGGCTCTCCTCAGTCAGTTGCCTCCAGCCAACGACACCCTTCTTTACCTTGCCTGCAATCATCTTCACGTACAAAGGTCTGCTGTTAAATGATTAAAGAAGTGATCAAGCTGTGATCTGTTTAACATAAAAGAGAGTTTCTGCAGCAGAAGGGAGATGCCACTTTAGACTTCCTCCAAGGAAAAAAAAACTAGCTGCTGTGTTCTGTTAGTAAATGCAATATAAATGGAGTTTGCAGATGACACTAACATGGGTGATGTTGGAGGTCATTGGTCACTGGACACTGGAATGGGCTGCCCGGGGAGGTGGTGGAGTCGCCGTCCCTGGAGCTGTTCAAGGCAGGACTGGACGTGGCACTTGGTGCCATGGTCTGGCCTTGAGCTCTGTGCTAAAGGGTTGGACTTGATGATCTATGAGGTCTCTTCCAACCTTGGTGATACTGTGATACTGTGGTTAGAAGGGAGAGTCACCCTCCAGCAGGACCTGGGTAGGCTGAAGGAGTTGGCTACCAGGAGCTCTGTGCAGCTCAACAGACAAGCACAGAGCTTTGCACCTGGGAATATGTAGTCTCAGCTTTCCTGGGTGTGTTGGATGTTCCAAGGTCATCTTTTGTAGGGTCTGAGGGTGTCTGTGAAACCACAGAGAGTGCAGAGATGAATTCATAGAATCATAGAATCAAGCAGGTTGGAAGAGAGCTCCAAGCTCAGCCAGTCCAACCTAGCACCCAGCCCTGGCCAACCAACCAGACCATGGCACTAAGTGCCCCAGCCAGGCTTGGCTTCAACACCTCCAGGTGTTCAAGGTGACTCCACCACCTCCCTGGGCAGCCCATTCCAATGCCAATCACTCTCTCTGACAACAACTTCCTCCTTACATCCAGCCTAGACCTCTCCTGGCACAACTTGAGACTGTGTCCCCTTGTTCTGTTGCTGGGTGCCTGGCAGCAGAGCCCAACCCCACCTGGCTACAGCCTCCCTGCAGGCAGCTGCAGACAGCAATGAGCTCTGCCCTGAGCCTCCTCTTCTGCAGGTTGCACACCTCCAGCTCCCTCAGCCTTTCCTCATGAGGTTTGTGTTCACTCAATAGGGTCTGGAGAACAGGGCTGGTGAGGAGCAGCTGAGGAACCTGGGGTTGATATGAAATAGAGATTCATTGAAAGCAGGTGACAGGAAGACCAATAAATTGGGGGGGGGGGGGGGGAATAGCATTCAGGCAACCTAGGAGTACAATGCAATACAAGAGAGATGTGGAGGTGCTGGAGGGGGTCTAGAGGAGGGCAAAGAAGCTGTGAAGGATTTGGAGAATAAATCTTATGAGGAGCAACTGAGGCTGCTGAGGATGGTGAGTTTGAAGAAGAGGAGGCTGAGGGCAGAGCTCATTGCTGTCTACAACTACCTGAAGGGACATTGTGGAGTGGCTGCTGCTGGCTCTTCTCGCAGGCAGTTGGAGACAGAACAAGGGGGAATGGCCTCAAGCTGAGGCTGGGGAGGTTTGGATTGGATATTAGGAAAAGGTTTTTCATGGAGAGAGTGGTCAGGACTGGAACGAGCTGCCCAGGGAGGTGGTGGAGTCACCCAGCCTGGATGTGTTTAAGAGTGGTTTGGATGTGGTGCTTGGGGCTACGGTTTAGGGTGCACCTTGTAGAGTAGGGATATTGTTTGGAGTTGGTGCTCCTGAGTGGCTTTGCCAGCCTGCATGTTTCTGTGAGTCTGTGCTTCTGTCTGCCTGTAACCTGTCTGCTCAGCCTGAGGACATCATTCAGGTCATTTCAGCCTTGTCTTAGCTTTTGGTGCAGAAGATTCCTGGCTCTGCTGAACCTGGCTGTGGTGACAGTGATGTGTGAATGCTGACCCTCCATAGCAGAAGTGATACCTCTGCAGGAGAACATTTACCAGGACTTGGCACAAGATCTTGTAGCACTTAAGCCTGATAACGTGTGAGAGGTGGGGAGACACAACCCCCAGATCTGTGGGATGCTGTAATGGCCTTTCAGATGGCCAGGGAGTGTCAGTGACATGAGCCTGTTTCTCATCCTCTTAACACCAGATGGAAATGCCAGAAATAAACAAATATTTCAGTTCTGTACAACAGTCCTTGGGAAAAGGCAGGACAGATAAAATATTGGGGAGGGGTAGGAAGCACAAGGGAGACTGAACCAGACAATAAATGTGACCATGTGCACTGTGAACCACCTGACCAAACCAGATGCCTCTGGAGAGGAAACAGCCAAATACCTTTATATCCCCTGGAGCCATCAAAGGCAGCCTGCAATGCAGGGCATCAGTGTTATCCTCTCAGCTTTAGTGTCTGCTGTCTTTGCATCTGTACTGGGGGAGCAAGGCAGGATTCCCTTTAAAGGACACAAGGGTTGAGGCTTTCCTACAGGGTAGCACTCTGCAGGACTGTTCTGAGGTGTGTGCTGGGCTTGGATGTGTTGGGAAAAGGCCTGGGACATTTGTTCCCATGGACAAAGCAGTAAACAGAGTCAGAGTAATTCTCTGCTGCACCTCGAAAGGCAGGTTTCAGCCTTGGCCAAGACACACTGTTCATAAACAGTGACTCATAGAATGGGTTGGGTTGGAAGGGACCTCAAAGCTCCTCCAGTTCCAACCTCCTGCCATGGGCAGGGACACTTCCCACCAGCCCATCCTGCTCAAAGCCTCATCCAACCTGACCTTGGGAGCATCCAGAGCTTCCCTGGGCAACCTGTTGCAGTGTCTCACCACCCTCACTGCAAAGAATTGTTTCCTAATGCTGGTGGTTCCATTTCATCCTCTTTGTTCTTCTGGGTTTTAATAACTCTGTTATTTGCAGTATTGCTTGCAGGTGGCAAGACAGCTCCTAAATAACCTGCCCAGGTTCATTTAAGCTCTCTGGGTGAAAAAAGGTTCTGGCAACTCTACCAATGGGTCGGATCATTCCCTGCTCACCACATCCAGCTGAACAGCACAGGGAGCTCCCTCGAGGAATTCTCTGCAGATGGTTCCATCAGGAAGGCATTAAGTGTATATTTATCTCTTGCCTCCCTCTGCTCCTCTTGGAACAGGCAAGGCAGTTCAGATCTGGGAATCAGGATGTCTCAGGGGATCTGCCAGAGGTCAGGCATTCCTGCCGGGAAACCCAGAGCCTCTGTGCTACCCACACTCCCTGTGGCTCTGTCTTAGTCCTGGCAGTGCAGCTCCAGAGTACAGCCAAGGCAGGGAGAGGACTCCACACAATGTGTGTTTAGTTTGGGGTAGGTTCCTGATTACCTTTGGACGAGAATTGCACAAGGCATAGCAAAGCTCCTGGCCTGAGCACACAACACATCCTTTCTGCACAACGGTGACCCCTTCAGAACCAGGACTAAGCAGAGGAGAAAGGAGCCTGCAGCCTCTTGGCATGTCTGAACATGAGCCAGCAGTGTGCTCAGGTGGCCAAGAAGTCAAATGACATCCTGGCCTGGCTCAGGAACAGTGTGGCCAGCAGAACCAGGGCAGTCCTTCTGCCCCTGTGCTCAGCACTGGAGTGCTCAGGCCACCCCTTGAGTGCTGTGTCCAGTTCTGGGCTCCTCCATTCAAGAGAGATGTTGAGGTGCTGGAAGGTGTCCAGAGAAGGGCAGCAAGGCTGGGGAGGGGCCTGGAGCACAGCCCTGTGAGGAGAGGCTGAGGGAGCTGGGGGTGTGCAGCCTACAGCAGAGGAGGCTCAGAGCAGAGCTCATTGCTGTCTGCAGCTGCCTGCAGGGAGGCTGTAGCCAGGTGGGGTTGGGCTCTGCTGCCAGGCAAGCAGCAACAGAACAAGGGGACACAGTCTCAAGCTGTGCCAGGGCAGGTCTAGGCTGGATATTAGGAGGAAGTTGTTGTCAGAGAGAGTGATTGGCATTGGAATGGGCTGCCCAGGGAGGTGGTGGAGTGGCCGTGGCTGGAGGTGTTGAAGCCAAGGCTGGCTGGGGCACTTAGTGCCATGGTCTGGTTGGTTGGCCAGGGCTGGGTGCTAGGCTGGACTGGCTGAGCTTGGAGCTCTCTTCCAATCTGTTTAAATCTGTGATCTGATTCACACAGCAAATCACTCACAGTGTGAGAGAGCTCTCCACACTTGGAAAGAATAAAAAGTGAGGTAAATAATGTTGTGCTCCTCTGATACACTCCAGAACATTGATTTGATTGGGAATTAGTCAGAACTTACTCATGTCATTTGTCATCATCTCTTTGTTAGCATCACTTGAATACATTTGCAAGTTGTTGACCCAGTTAAACGTTGATTTTTCTATGCCTCACATCACTGGGAAGGAGGTTTTTGGAAGGAAGGAGGCTCTGGAGAGGAACAAATGATCCACAGTGCTCTGGAAACCCGAGGCATGTGGAGAAGTCAGTCAGAACAAACCAACATGACTGTAAGGTAGCACAGCAGCTTGAAATGCCAAGAGAAACAGAGAGCAGACCTCATAGAATCACAGAATGGAATCAGAGAATGGTTTAGGTTGGAAGGGACCTCAAAGCTCATCCAGTTCCAATCCCCTGCCATAGGCAGGGACACCTCCCACTAGAACAGGTTGCTCAAGGCCTCATCTAACCTGGTCCTGAACAACTCCAGGGATGTGCTGCCCAGGGAGGTGGTGGAGTCACCATCCCTGGAGGTGTTCAAGAAAAGACTGGATGAGGCACTTAGTGCCATGGTGTAGTTGACTGGCTAGGGCTGAGTGCTAGGTTGGACTGGATGATCTTGGAGGTCTCTTCCAACCTGCTTGATTCTGTGATTCTATCACATTTGGTGATTCTGTGCTCCACAACCTCCCTGGGCAACCTGTGCCAGTCTCTCACCACCCTCACTGCAAACAACTTCTTCCTAACATCCACTTTCAATCTCCCCTCTGCCACTTCAAACCCATTCCTCCTCCTCCTGGCATTACAAGACCTTGTCAATAGTCCCTCCCCAGACCTCCTGTAGCCCCCTTCAGACCCTGGAAGGCCACTCCAAGGTCTCCTGGAAGCCTTCTCCTCTCCAGGCTGCACAGCCCCAACTCTCTCAGCCTGTGCTCACAGCAGAGCTGCTGCAGCCCTCTCAGCATCTTGGTGGCCTCCTCTGCACTGCCTCCAACACTTCCATGTCCTGCTTGTGCTGGGGGCTCCAGAACTGCCCCCAGGACTGCAGGTGGGGTGTGAGGAGAGCAGAGCCAAGGGGCAGAATCCCCTCCCTTGCCCTGTGCCCACACTGCTCTTGCTGCACCCAGCACAGGGTTGTGTCTGGGCTGCACTCACACTGTAGGCTCCTGTGGAGCTTTGCATCAGCCCAGACCCCCAGGTCCTGTTCCTCAGGGCTGCTCTCAGCCATTCCCCACCCAGCCTGGAGCTGTGCTTGGCATTTCACCCACTCAGGTGCATGACAATCAACAAGGCCAAGTGTAAGGTCATGAGGTTGGCCTGGGCACAGCTCTGCAGCCTGCCCAGGTCCCTCTGGGTGGATCCCTGCCCTCTAGCAAGTCACCTGTGCCACACAGCTTGGTGCCATCTGCACACTTGCTAAGGCTGCACTCCATTGCTCTGTCCATGTCACTGACAAAGCTGTTCCACAGCACTGGTGCCAGCACTGACCCCTGAGGGAGCCACTTGGCACTGGTCTGCAGGTGGAACTTGTGCCCTTGATCACCACTCTGCATGTGACCATCCAGGCAACTCCTCATCCAGCAGTACTCCAGCCAGCAAGCCCATGTATTTCCAGTTTGGTACCAGGATGGCTACAGCCCTGCAGGTGGTGTCACCTCAGAAAGGAGTACCAGATTCATCCCTGGGGGGGTGGTTGGACTCTATGATCTTAGAGGCCTTTTCCAACTGAGATGATTCTGTGATTCTGTGAGCCAAGAACATGTCAATGAAGGATTGTGTCACCAGAGGCAGCATCACCCTCAAAGGCAGAGTTGTGTTTTCTTGAGGCCAATCTGTCCTTTGTTCAACTTTGTTTTCTTTCCTCCCATTAAAAAGCTGTCACAGCCAACAGGTGTCTGATCATTGTGTGGAAGGCAACAGAGAAGAGGAAAGGAAAAAAGGAAGTGTTTGGGGATAAATAATTGATTGCTTGAGGAGATACTGATGAGGGACAAGTATTCTTTCTGTGAATACACTGTGTGTTAGAAAGGAAGAAGGCAGTGATCTCCTGGAAGGACAAGGATGAGAGGCAGATGCCAGCAGAGAGAGGGAGAGCACTCCCCAGGCTTTTGCAGGAGTAAGAAGTCTCTCCCCATAGGTGTCTATAGGAAAAGGAGGACGTTGGGCTGCTGTGTGATCCCTGGTTATATTCTTGTGCAGCAGTTCTGGGATTGTCAGCCAGGAAATCACCATGGGGGCAGCATTTCATCTTCCAGAGCAAGGAGGAGCTGGAGGAAACCCTTTCACCACCTCGTAGCTCAAAGGACAGATGAGTAGCTGGATGCTTCTCCTGTCTGGCTGCAGGCTGAGGGATGGAAACCATTCAAGGGAAGAACAAAACCCAGGCAGCAGCATGGCCTGGTGAGCATTCCAGAGGCAGACCTTGGACATGTTTGGCTATCAGCAGCCTGCAGTTCAGGGACTGGCATTTCCTGGGTGAGGTCCAGTACCAGCAGTCAGAAACTGAACTACTTCTTTTTGTCTTGCACTGCTGCTGAACAGTGCCTGGCAGCTGGGACAGACGCTCAGCATTGAATCTAAAGGGGGCAAACTTGCCTAGCTGTGGGGATGTGGCAACCACAGGTTGCTGCAGTTCTATCTCCTCATCTAGATAATTTCTGTGGGGGTAAAAATCATAGAATCATAGAATTGTTTGGCTTGCAAAATCCTTCTAAGATCGTTGAGTCCAACCATTGACCTAACACCAGCACAGACACTAAACCTTGTCCTGAAGTGCCATGGCTACAGGTTTCTTGAACACTTCCAGGGACAGGGACACCACCACAGGCTCACAGAATGTTAGGGGTTGGAAGGGAGCCAAAGACATCATCCAGGCCAACCCCCTGCCAGAGCAGGACAATCCTATCTGACACAGATCACACAGGAACACATCCAGACAGGCCTTGCAAGGCTCCAGAGAAGGAGACTCCACAACCTCTCTGGGTAGCCTGTGCCAGGGCTCTGGGACCCTTAGAGTCAGGAAGTTCTCCCTTGTGTTGAGCTGGAATCTCTTTCGTTGCAACTTACATCCATTGCTGCTTGTCCTATTCCAGGGAGCAGTGAGCAGAGCCTGTCCCCCCCCTCCTGGCAGCCCTCAGGCACTTATAAACTTTGATCAAATCCCCTCTCAGTCTTCTCTTCTCCAGACTAAGCAGCCCCAGGTCCCTCAGCCTCTCCTCACCAGCCATGCCCTCCAATCCCTTCATCATCCTCATAGCCCTCTGCTGGACCTCTCCAGCAGATCTCTGTCCTTCTTAAACTGGGGAGCCCAAAACTGAAGGCAGTGCTCAAGATGGGCTCTCAGCAGGGCAGAGTAGAGGGAGAGGAGAACTTCCCTTGATCTGCTGGACACACTCTGCTTAATGCCCCCCAGGCTCCCATTGGCCTTCTTGGCCACCAGGGCACATTGCTGTGCCATGGGCAACTTGTTAGCCACAAGGACCCCCAGGTCTCCTCCCTGGGCAGCCTGTTCCAGTGTGCATCATAATACAAGCACTGGATTTTGGAAGCAGAGAGATTCACAGCTCACAATTTAGCTGGAATTCTTCCTTAGAAGACAAAAAAGAAAGAGCAGGAATAGACTTTTCTGAGCATTTTATAGAGCAACTCAGCACTTACCTCCTTACTGCACACTGAGCACATCTCATCTGGCTTCATCCACTGGATTAAACTAAACTGGAACATCAAGGCCTTTTTGCTTGGAATAATTAGTCCACTGAATTAAACTTGAAAGGGGAAGAGGACACTCTGCTGCCAGGACTAAAACTGTTCACAACAGGGAACTATTTGAGAAGAGACTTTGCACTGTTGAGTCTGGGTTAACTTGTCCCTCGATGTGAGAAGCTAAGATCCCTTGCAGGCAAGAGGAGAGGGGAGGATCAGAACCTGGCTTTTGTACCCACATAAGACTCCTGGGACCTTTCCTATGAGTAACATGTGTGTAACCAGAGAGCAGGGAAGAAAAGGCCTCAGCTCAGGTCTGTTGGGGCTGTGTAGGAGGTAGGAGCATCCCTGGCATGCCTGATGGTAAGCACTGGGGTGAGACCCCACCTGGAGTCCTGGGTGAAATTATGGAGCCCCCAGCACAAGCAGGACATGGAAGTGTTGGAGGCAGTCCAGAGGAGACCACCAAGATGCTGAGAGGGCTGCAGCAGCTCTGCTGTGAGCACAGGCTGAGAGAGTTGGGGCTGTGCAGGATGGAGAGGAGAAGGCTTGGAGGAGACCTTGGAGTGGCCTTGCAGTATCTGAAGGGGGCTACAGGAGGTCTGGGGAGGGACTATTGACAAGGTCTTGTAATGCCAGGAGGAGAAGGAATGGGTTTGAAGTGGCAGAGGGGAGATTGAAAGTGGACTTTAGGAAGAAGTTGTTTGCAGTGAGGGTGGTGAGACACTGGCACAGATTTCCCAGGGAGGTTGTGGAGCACAGAATCACCCAGTGTGATCTTTGATCACATCCCTGGAGGTGTTCAAAGCCAGTTTGGATGAGGCCTTGAGTGACCTGTTCTCGTGGGAGGTGTCTCTGCCTATGGCAGAGGGATTGGAACTGGCTGAGTTCTCTTCCAACCTAAACCAATTCTATGATTCTCTGATTCCAGGAGTGATTTTGCCAGAGCCCCCCTGGGCATTTGGTTTCTATTTATTTGTGCAGAGTTTTATTTCTTCCTTCCTGGCTGTTTTCTGTAGTTGGTCACCAATAGAATCATGACATTGTTTGGGCTGGAAAAGCCCTCTGAGATCTTTGAGTCCAACCATTACCCTGAGACCACTACAGCCACTAAACCATGTCCCCAAGTGCCATGCCCACACATTTCTGGAACACCTCCAGGGATGGTGACTCCAGCACCAGCCTGGGCAGCCTGTTCCAATGCCTGACCAAGCAGGTGTTTGAATTTTGTTGCTCCAGTTGGAGGTGTTCCTGCTGACTGCAAAGGGCTTGGACAGGATGGCCTTTGAGGGGCCCTTCCAACATGATGCAATCTGTGCATCTGTTAGGTGGAGGGAAATGCAGGTGGGCTCTTCAGAGGGGTGAGATTACTTGCTTGAGCTGAAGGAGAAGCCTGACTAGCTCAGGCTTGGGTTCCCCAGGGAGAGGCTACTTGTCAAAATTAATGATAATGATACCTTTCAAATTAAGGGGACAGTCAATGAACATCCCCTGCTGTAGCAACTGTTTGCTGTATAAGGGCTTCTTTGGGCAAGTGCCTTTGATGCTTGTGTGCTCCTCTTTAGTCCCTCAGTATTGGAAATAAGAATTTAGCAGAGGGTGCTATTCTTTTTGTTTACTCAAAGATACAAAGCTGGGGGTGTGCAGCCTGCAGAAGAGGAGGCTCAGGGCAGAGCTCATTGCTGTCTGCAGCTGCCTGAAGGAGGCTGTAGCCAGGTGGGAGTTGGCCTCTTCTGCCAGGCAAGCAGCAACAGAAGAAGGGGACTCAGACTCAAGCTGTGGCAGGGCAGGTTGAGGCTGGCTGTTAGGAGGAAGTTGTTGTCAGAGAGAGTGATTGGCATTGGAATGGGCTGCCCAGGGAGGTGGTGGAGTGGCTGTGCCTGGAGGTGTTGAAGCCAAGCCTGGCTGGGGCACTTAGTGCCATGGTCTGGTTGGTTGGGCAGGGCTGGGTGCTAGGTTGGGCTTGGTGAGCTTGGAGCTCTCTTCCAACCTGCTTGACTCTATGATTCTGTGAAATCCCAGTGCTGAAAGAGTTTCACCTTTTCTCTTTCTTTTTATTCTCTCTCTTGACCCAGCTTTGCCAAGTGTTTTGGTGTCTTCTAATTGCATTTCTCACTTGCAGTATTTGCATTATTGGCTGTAATTATGCTGTATCTGCTAAAAGTATTAAAAATCAATACAGCACAGTTGATGTACAGACCATAAAAAGTAGCATTGTTCTGGAGTGCTAAGAGAATAGGAAAGCAGATGAAAGGTTGCCTTTTTGTTTTGAGGAGGGAATGGAATAATGGCCCAAAGATCTATTTATATTAGTTGGGTATTGATTTTTTTTTTTCACCCTTAGATTAATATTCAAAATCACTTCAGAAGAGGCTGGGATGATACTGCCTGTGAACACAGTAAAATATCTGCCACAGGGAGGGAAAAAAAAAAGAGTTGCACCTCTCTCTTCTTTGAAAGTCATAGCTAAAGGTGCTGATAGCAAAGAGGGTCTTTGGCAAAGAGGAAATCTCAGCTGCAGATGGGAGGTTTATTGCCTTCCTTTGCATTTTATAGCATATTCTGCAAGTCAGCTGGGGAAAGCAATGGACATTTGCCAAAGCAGAGCCCCATTTGTCTAATCACCAAGTATACCCACAAGCTCCACAAGAGAATATACCCATGCAGCTCTTTACATGACTGTCTGGAGTGTAAAGCAGAGGAAAAGAGGAGCACTACAGTTCCTGTAAGTGCTGGAGGATTTCTGCAAGTGACTTCTGCTTTTTTTTTCCTGGCCTTTAAATGGTGCATGACACACTCAGGCTGTTAAGAACTCTGCACACACTTTAGGTTTTTTTGTTCCTTTTTTTTTTTCCACCCCTGATACAAAATAAGTCTCAGGAGATAGTGGAGAAATGGGGAAAAAGACAAAGAAAACCATAGAGAAGAGACAAAAATACAAAATAAGTCTCAGGAGATAGTGGAGAAATGGGGAAAAAGACAAAGAAAACCATAGAGAAGAGACAAAAATGCAAAATAAGTCTCAGGAGATAGTGGAGAAATGGCAAAAAGACCCAAACAAACAAACAAACAAAAACTCATAGAGAAGAAACAAAACCAGAAAATAAGTCTGGGGAGATGGCAAAAGAAGAAGGAAAAAAACATAGAGAAGAAACAAAAATACAAAATGAGTCTCAGGAGATAGTGGAGAAATGGCAAAAAAAAAAAAGGAAAAAAAATAGAGAAGATTAAAAAAAAACAAAATAAGTCTCAGGAGACAGTGGGGAAATGGGAAAAAAAGGGAAAAAACATAGAGAAAATACAAAAATACAAAATAAATCTCAGGAGATAATGGAGAAATGATAAAAAAGACAAAGAAAACCATAGAGAAGAGACAAAAGTACAAAATAAGTCTGGGGAGATAGAGGAGAAATGGCAAAAAAAGGGAAAAAAACATAGAGAAGATTAAAAAAAAGCAAAATAAGTCTCAGGAGACAGTGGAGAAATGGAAAAAATGAAGGAAAAAACATAGAGAAGAGACAAAAATACAAACAAGTCTCAGGAGACAGTGGGGAAATGGGAAAAAAAGGGGAAAAACATAAAGAAAATACAAAAATACAAAATAAATCTCAGGAAATAATGGGGAAATGATAAAAAAACAAAGAAAACCATAGAGAAGAGATAAAAGTACAAAATAAGTCTGGGGATGTAGTGGAGAAATGGCAAAAAAAGGGAAAAAAACATAGAAAAGATTAAAAAAAAAGCAAAATAAGTCTCAGGAGACAGTGGAGAAATGGAAAAAAATGAAGGAAAAAAACATAGAGAAGAGACAAAAATACAAACAAGTCTCAGGAGACAGTGGGGAAATGGGAAAAAAAGGGGAAAAAACATAGAGAAAATACAAAAATACAAAATAAGTCTCAGGAGATAATGGGGAAATGGTAAAAAAGACAAAGAAAACCATAGAGAAGAGACAAAAGTACAAAATAAGTCTGGGGAGATAGTGGAGAAATGACAAAAAAAAAGGAAAAAACAGAGAAGATTAAAAAAAAGCAAAATAAGTCTCAGGAGACAATGGAGAAATGGAAAAAAAAAGAAGGAAAAAACATAGAGAAGAGACAAAAATACAAACAAGTCTCAGGAGACAGTGGGGAAATGGAAAAAAATGAAGGAAAAGACATAGCGAAGGTACAAAAATACAAACAAGTCTCAGGAGACAGTGGGGAAATGGGAAGAAAAGGGAAAAAAAAACATAGAGAAGAGACAAAAATACAAAATAAGTCTCAGGAGATTGATTCTATGATTCTATCAGGTTGGAAGAGAGCTCCAAGCTCTCTTCCAACCTAGCACCCAGCCCTGCACAACCAACCAGACCATGGCACTAAGTGCCTCATCCAGGCTTTTCTTGGAGACCTCCCGGCACGGTGCCTCCACCACCTCCCTGGGCAGCCCATTCCAATGCCAATCACTCTCTCTGACAACAACTTCCTCCTAACATCCAGCCTAGACCTGTCCTGGCACAACTTGAGCCTGGGTCCCCTTCTTCTGTTGCTGGTTGCCTGGCAGCAGAGCCCAACCCCACCTGGCTACAGCCTCCCTTTAGGTAATAGAGACAAAAATACAAAATAAGTCTCAGGAGATAGGGTGAGGAAATGGCAAAAGAGGAGAAGAAAACCACAGAGAAGATCCTTCTGAAGTCATCTATCCAAAAAACTAATGCTGCTCACCACTGCCCTTCTTTGCCTTGTCCCCCAGGAAGCCTCGCTGCATTTAGTGCTGGGTGAATTTACTGGGTGCAGTATAAAAAGAGAGCAGCTTCTGCTCCACACCAGACATGCAAGAGCAGAAAGTCATCCTCCGAATGCCCTGGACATCCTGAGCTGAAGAGACCATCTCTAGGAGCGAAAGAGCGCTTTGGTCTCGCTGCTAATTCAGTCCTTGTCCTCTCTGCTGTGACTGCCAACGACCGTATCAATTAGTGGCACCAATGGCGAGGGTGATTTCTGTGCTGTGAACACCTGTCCTCTAGGAACTGGGCTAAGGCCACCAAACAGTTGTCAGATGGTAAGTGTAATGCTAATTGATCCAATCCATAGATCTGTCTCTCTATAATGCTTGGTGCCAGCAAGTTCCGCAGCCAGACATCTGGCAGCTCGCTGACCGTCTAACTCGCCATCAGTTCGGCTTTGGCAGGCAGCAAAGTTGGTCTAGTTGTGTATTCTGGGGGAGGCTCAAGGAAGTTAAACTGTTGTTTTCTGCCTGTTGAAAGCCTGCCTCTGTCTTGGTCTTTATTAAAACTATGATGGTGAAGCGACCTTTGCTCAGTACCAACCTGTCTCAGATGTGAACTGATGACCTAAGAGTGAAAGGTTCCTTATCTAGTTAATGCAGTTGTGCTGCATCTGCTAAACTACTGAGAAATCAATGAAGTGGTGATAGAGCAGAGACTGGAAGGGAAAAAAAAACCAACAGAACAACTACCTGCAGGGAGGTTGTAGCCAGGTGGGGTTGGGCTCTTCTCCCAGACAAGCAGCAACAGAACAAGGGGACACAGTCTCAAGTTGCACCGGGGGAAGTATAGGCTGGATGTTAGGAGGAAGTTGTTGTCAGAGAGAGTGATTGGCATTGGAATGGGCTGCCCAGGGAGGTGCTGGAGTCACCATGCCTGGAGGTGTTGAAGCAAAGCCTGGATGAGGCACTTAGTGCCATGGTGTAGTTGACTGCATAGGGTTGGGTGCTAGGTTGGACTGGATGATCTTGGAGGTCTCTTCCAACCTGCTTGATTCTCTGATTCTATTCTATGAACAACCCCAAAAAGCTGTTTTGTTGTCTTTTTGCCTTGAACACATTCACTACCTGTCCTGATTGGAAAGCAAATAGAGCAGTGGTGAAACCTTCTGCTTACAAAGGGGATACTGAATTAATACCCACAGACAGTTTATTAGCAGCTGCACCTGCAGCTTAATGTTCCTGTGTCCTGTACTGGGGAGCAGTGCTCCTCATGTTGCACTCAGGCAAATCACTCTCTCTGTGAAGAACTTCCTCCTAATATCAAGCCCATACCTCCCCTGGCACAGCTTGAGACTGTGTCCCCTTGTTCTGTTGCTGATTGCCTGGGAGAAGAGACCACCCCCACCTGGCTACAGCCTCCCTTCAGGTAGAGGAGACTCCACAAATTCATTTGACTTCAGAGCCTGCCCCAGAAGGTGTCAAGGCCAATGTCCTTTCCTCACCTACCCATCAATGTAGTATAAGGTAGCAGTGAGCTTGGCCTGCAGAAGGCACTCAGAGCCAGGGGCTGGAAATCACCTTTATTACAAAGGGGATGATCCAAACCATCCCCTTTGTACTCGCTGCAGAACACAGATAATTTGAGGGGAGAAGGGAGTAATCTTGAATGGCCTCATCCAAGGCAAATATTTGTCTCTGTGGTTTTGGAGGCTATCTCTCCTCTACCATCTGCTGAATAAGAGCTCAGCAAAGCTTGTGCTGAAGGAGATGAGTAGTCCAGGGAAGAGGATTCCCTCTGCTTTTGCAGCTTCACACTTCAGCAGTATTTTCCCTGGCACAAAGCAGTAGTGGGGTCAGCCTGTCCACCATCCCCAAACAGGAGAGGAAAACGTGGCTTTGTTTGCAGAAGGCTTGAAGGCAAAAAGAACTTCAACACAGCATCCTACGACACTGCTCTGACACAGTCAGTGGCAGAGATGATTGCCCTGAGTTTAGTGTGCTGAAGATAACCTGACTTCTGAAAGCTCTTATGCTGGAAGGATTCAGTGACACCATAATGATTCTGCTTCATCATTGTTAGGCACAATGTCAGGAAAATAAGACATATTCAGACATACTGAGGGTAGGTTCCTGTGTTTACCTCCAATATGTAAGCAGAAAGCAAAATGGGAGTTAGCTTTTGCTTACTTGAGCTCCAGGGCTGATAGATGGAAATACTCTGCAGTCATCTTTACTGCAACTGTTCCTCCTGAAGCTGTGGTGTCATCAGTTCAGATCACAAGTGAAGTCCCAGGACTGGCCTGGCTCAGCCTGTGAGACTCAAAATTCAATCAGAGTGTATGAGATTCAACAAGGCCAAGAGCTGGGTCTTGCACTTGGGTCATGACCACCCCATCGATGCTCCAGGCTTGAGGCACAGTAGCTGGAAACTGCTCAACAGAGAAAGACCTGGGGGTGCTGATCGACAGCTGGATGAAGATGAGCCAGGGTGTGCCCAGGTGGCCAAAGAAGCCCACCAGCATCCTGGCCTGGATCAACAACAGAGTGGCCAGCAGCAGCAGGGAAGTCTCTTCTCCCAAGTAACTAGTGATAAAACAGGAGGTAATGGCCTTACTTGGCACCAGGGGAGGTTTAAGTTGGAGATGAGGAAAAATGTCTTTGCTGCAAGAGTGGTCAGGGCTTGGCAGAGGCTGCCCAGGGAGGTGAGGGAGTCCCCATGCCTGGGGTTGTTGAAGAACCCTGTGTGCATTGCACTTTGGGACATGGCTTAATGGCCATGGTGGTGCTGGGTCGATGGTTGGAATCCATAATCTTAGAGGTCTTTTCCAGGCAAAATAAGTCTTTGATTCTAAGATCCAGAAAGTAAATACTCCTCACAACAACTAGTGAGCCACTCTTCCAAGCAAGGTTTTCTCCTGAGTTCTTCTTGAGGTGTTTGTTTCACTGCTGTGGCACATTTGATGAAAGGAAGACTTTAACTCCAATTCCCTGACCCCATCCCCATCTTTCATCTCTTCCAATCTGTTCCTCCTGTAGCCCTAAATGACTTCCTGATGCTTTTCTCTTTGGTGCTCCACCCCAAGTGCAGTGTGTCTGTACACTTAAAATGCAGCCACTTTTCTCCCTTGTGGACTGCAGCTGCCACAGGCCATGGAAGACCTCTCAGCTGACAATAATTTGCAGTCATTTGGTTAGCTGCTCAGGTTCAACTTCAGCCAAGGACTTGAATGTAACAGGTTTTCTACCATCACACAAAGCTCTGGAACCAGCTAGACTCAGGTATTTTGGAGCTGTGTCCTATCAACTGAAAACAATAAAGAGAAGTAGTAGACCTTTCCTTTCTCTTCATTCTGTAAGTCACAGTTGGTGCCTTTCTCCTGAAGTTTTGCTGTTGTGTTGCAGTGGAATCATGGAATCACAGAATGGGAGGGGTTTGAAGAGACCTCTGGAGATGATCCAGTCCAACCCTCCTGCCAAAGCAGGATCACCCAGGGCAGTGCAGGCAGGAATGCATGCAGATGGGTCCTGAAAGTCTCCAAGGAGACTCCATGACCTCTCTGGACAGCTTGGTCTAGAGCTCCAGCAGCCTGACAGCAAAGAATGTTTTTCCTCCTGTTTAGGTGGAACCTCCTCTGTTCCAGCTTGTACCCATTGCCTGCCATCCTATCACTGGGCACCTCTGACAAGAGCTTGGCATCTTCATCTGAACAGAACCCCACAGATATTTACAGGCAGTGATGACAACCTCTCAGCTTTCTCTTCTCAAGATGAAACAGCAATGAGCAACAGTGTAGAAAGTATTTGGCATCATCTAATGTTCTGCATTTTCTTTTTTCCACTTAGAATCATAGAATCAGCCAGGTTGGAAGAGACCTCCAAGATCACCCAAACTAACCTATCCAAACTATCTATCCAGTCCAACCTGTCCAACCAAGATGATCCAGTCCAGCCCTATCCAATCAACTAGACCATGGCACTAAGTGCCCCAGCCAGGCTTGGCTTCAACACCTCCAGGGACAGCAACTCCTCCACCTCCCTGAGCAGTCCATTCCAATGTCAATCACTCTCTCTGCGAAGAACTTCCTCCTAACATCCAGCCTGAACCTCCCCTGGCACAGCTTGAGGCTGTGTCCCCTTGTTCTGTTGCTGGGTGCCTGGCAGCAGAGCCCAACCCCACCTGGCTACAGCCTCCCTGCAGGTAGTTGAAGAGAACAATAAGATCACCCCTGAGCCTCCTCTTCTGCAGGCTGCACACCCCCAGCTCCCTCAGCCTCTCCTCACAGGGCTGTGCTCCAGGCCCCTCCCCAGCCTTGCTGCCCTTCTCTGGACATCTTCCAGCACCTCAACATCTCTCTTGAATTGATACACAGAGAGGAGATTGAAACTGGATGTTAGGAAGAAGTGAGGGTGGGAAGACACTGGCACAGGTTGCCCAGGGAGGTGTTCAAGGACAGGTTGGATGAGGCCTTCAGTGCCCTGTTCTAATGGGAGGTGTCCCAAACTATGGCAGTGAGTTGAAACTGGATGATCTTTGAGGTCCTTTCCAACCTAAACCATTCTATGATTCTATACTCAGGGCTTCCTGGTCAAGACTCCCTCCTCCTTGCTGGAAAGATGGGCAGAGCCTTTCACCAACACAGCTGCATCCCAGACTCCAAGAGGTCTGTTCATTCTGTGCCATCAAGTTTCACATCCAAGGTCATGTCTGGGTAAGGGCTTTCTTTTTGTTCCTTTCTGCTCTTTAATTTCCCAGTGATCCTATTTCTGGCTTGGCTCCACCAGCACAAGCAACCCGAGCATCCCGGAGGTAAACCAGTTGCCAGCACAACTGATACCACATAATTTCATCCCACTCATGGCAGTTTAATCAATACAGCATTAAAAATTCTGGCAGCAGCCAGGCTACAGGAGACCTCCCCATATTACTTATGTCAACGGAGATGAACTTGTGGAGAGCAGGAAAGCTTCAGAGGAGCCTCTGAAGGTAAACAAGGCCTAAGGGACAGCAACAGTTTGGCTGAGGGAGAGATCACTGATTTGGAGGGCTCTGCATGCATTGAGTGTGATGTGCATCATCAACCCATCTTTGGTGGGTAGGACAGGGAGATCACAGGATGTCAAGTGTTGAAAGGCACCCAAAGAGATTGTTGAGTCTAATCCCCCTGCCAGAGCAGGACCACACAAGCTAGCTCAGGGCACACAGGAGCACATCCAGACAGGCCTTGGAAGGCTCCAGAGAAGGAGACTCCACAACCTCCCTGGGCAGCCTGTGCCAGTGCTTACAGTCAAGAAGTTCCCCCTTGTGTTGAGCTGGAATCTCCTGTGCTGCAGTTTCCATCCATTGCTGCTTGTCCTATCCCAGGGAGCAGTGAGCAGAGCCTGTCCCCCTCTCCTGACCCCCAGCCCTCAGAGAGTTATAAACACTTATTAAATCTCCTCTCATTCTTCTCTTCTCCAGACTAAGCAGCCCCAGGTCCCTCAGCCTCTCCTCATCAGGCAGTGCTCCAGTCCCATCATCATCCTTGTAAACCTCTGCTGAACCTTCTCCAGCAGATCCCTGTCCCTCTTCAACTGGAGAGCTCAAAACTGAAGGCAGTGCTCAAGATGAGGTCTCAGCAGGGCAGAGCAGAGGGGGAGGAGAATCTCCCTTGATCCACTGGACACACTCTGCTTAATGCACCCCAGGATCCCATTGGCCTTCTTGGCCACAAGGGCACATTGCTGTGCCATGGATGTTCTCCCCCAGCACTGCCAGCTCCCTCTCCACAGGGCTGCTCTCCAGCAGTCACCTCCCAGCCTGTACTGCTGCAGTTTATTGTCCCTCCCCAGGTGCAGGACTCTGCACTTGTCCTTGTTGAACCTCATTTGGTTCCTCTGTGCCCAGCTCAGTCTGTCCAGATCTCATTGGATGGCAGCACAGCCTGCAGCTGCATCAGCCAAGCCTCCCAGTTTGGTGTCATCAGCAAACTTGCTGAGCTGACTCTGTCCCCTCATCAGTGTCATTGATGAAGATGTTGAATGATAGCCATAGTGGTGATCATAGCCATAGTGGTGTCACAGAGGGGGCAGAACTAATGTTGGACTCTGAGCTCCTTCAGCATTCTCCAGAGCTGTTAAGTCAGAAAAAAAGGCAGTTGTGTCCAGAATGCTGAAAATGTAGTTTTGTAGGACTACATCTCTTAAGTGATAATGTACTCTCTGATGTTCTAGAGGACTCCTACAGAACCAACAGATTCCAGAAGTAACAAAAACAAAAACAAAGGAAACACAAACAAACAAACCTACAAACACAGAGAGAGTGATTGGCATTGGAATTGGCTGCCCAGAGAGGTGGTGGAGTCACTGTCCCTGGAGGTGTTGAAGCAAAGCTTGGCTGAGGCACTTAGTCTGGTTGATTGGCCAGGGCTGGGTGCTAGGTTAGACTGGATGAGCTTGGAGGTCTCTTCCAACCTGCTTGATTCTATGATTCTATGATTCCAAGGGGCTGGATGAGGCATTTGGTGCCATGGTCTAGTTGATTTGATAGGGTGATAGGTTGGACTGGATAAGCTTGGAGGTCTCTTCCAACCTGCTTGGTTCTATGATTCTATGGTTCTAAGGGACTGGATGAGGCACTTAATGCCATGGTCCGGTATATTGGCTAGGGCTGGGTGCTAGGTTGGACTGGATGAGCTTCAAGATCTCTTCCAACCTGGTTGATTCTATGATTCCATGAAACAAACCAACCAAAAACCCAAACCAAACAAACAAATGAAAAAAAAAAAAAAAGAAACAAAAATAAAAAGACAAAGGAAATTCACAGAATTAAGCAGGTTGGAAAAGACCTTTGAGATCAACGAGTCCAACCTACCACCTACCACCTTCTAATTAACTAACCCATGGCACTAAGTGCCTCATCCAGCCTCCTTTAGAACACCTCCAGGGCTGGGGACTCCACCACAAATTATTTTGAAGGGGAGAATAAAAACAAAAAAGATCCCAATAGAACAAGGGAACACAGTCTCAAGTTGTGCCCGGGTAGGTCTAGGCTGGATGTGAGGAGGAAGTTGTTGGCAGAGAGAGTGATTGGCATTGGAATGGGCTGCCCAGGGAGGTGGTGGAGGCACCATCCCTGGAGATGTTCAAGCAAAGCCTGGATGAGGCACTTAGTGCCATGGTCTTGTTGACTGGACGGGGCTGGGTGCTAGGTTGGACTGGATGATCTTGGAGGTCTCTTCCAACCTGCTTGATTCTATGATTCTAAGAACTTCTTCCTAATATCCAACCTCAATCTACTCTCCTTTAGCTTAAAAATGTGAGGCATGAGGAGGTTTGCTGCAGAGGCAGGGATTATTGCCTGGTATTTGTGCTAAAATGGAATGTTTTGCTTCTCTAAGTTACTTTGGTTTTGCTGCAGGAGTGGTTGGGCACTGAAAGAGGCTGCCCAGGGAGGTGGTGGAATCACTGTCCCTGGAGGTGTTCCAGGCACGTGTGGCCATGGCACTTGGGAACATGACTGAGTGGCCATGGTGCTGCTGGGGTGACAGCTGCACCTGATCATCTTGGAAGTCTTTGACAGCTTTAATAACTCTGTGGTTTCATGATAGTGGCTACTCCTGGGACATGGACCCTGAAATAGTGGAGGCAGGGTGAACCTTAGCCAGTGGTTTCTACCTTGTGAGCTGGGGGGTGTGCAGCAGGGCCACCAGGGTGCTGTGATCCCAAAGACACAACTGAAGCAACTCTAGGCAAAGCCCCTGTTGTTTTCTGTGTGTCTCAGACTCCAGCAGCCCACAGAGCATGTGTGGTGAGCAAGTGGAAGATCAGCTCACATGCCAGCTAATCGCAGTACTGCTCCAGCAGCAGTTTTTGTCCGAGAGCACTGATGTCCATTTTATTAGTATGAATAAAGGGAGTTCTTTCCCATTTAGCTATATCCAGAAGGGCAATAGTCCATAAATCAATAAGTGGCATGGCTTTGCTTTTCCAGTCCATCAGTATAATTCTTTTGGCTGGCAGTGCTACTCTCAGGAGCCATCTCCTTTCCCATTTATTCAAATTATGCAGCGAGTTGGTGAATTCCAATACCAGCACTGCTGCAGCTTTGTCTAAATTGATTTCCAGGACTAACTCCATTTATCTCAGAACATCGTTCCAGAAACTGGCTGCTCTATAGATGGTTCACATCAGAAACATGATGGCACTTTTTGTCACTGCTGGATCTACAGCTCTGAGCACAGGCTGAAGTCAACGACGACGTGAGGACCTTGTAAATGAATTCTTATGCTGGGTCCCATTGTTTGGGTCAGTGGGGTACTTATAGAGCCATTTGGGTTGGAAAAGGCCTTTGGGTTGGGGTACATAGAGCCATTTGGGTTGGGGTACTTATAGAGCCATTTGGGTTGGAAAAGGCCTTTGGGTTGGGGTACATAGAGCCATTTGGGTTGGGGTACTTATAGAGCCATTTGGGTTGGAAAAGGCCTTTGGGTTGGGGTACATAGAACCATTTGTGTTGGGGTACTTATAGAGCCATTTGGGTTGGAAAAGGCCTTTGGGTTGGGGTACATAGAACCAATGTGGCCAGTAGGACAAGGGAGGTTATTCTTCCCCTGTACTCAGCACTGGTCAGACCACACCTTGAGTGCTGTGTTCAGTTCTGGGCCCCTCAATTCAAGAGAGATGTTGAGGTGCTGGAACATGTCCAGAGAAGGGCAACAAAGCTGGTGAGGGGCCTGGAGCACAAATCCTATGAGGAGAGGTTGAGGGAGCTGGGCCTGTTTAGCCTGCAGAAGAGGAGGCTCAGGGGTGATCTTATACTGTCTACAACTACCTGAAGGGACATTGTAGCCAGGTGGGGGGTGGCCTCTTCTCCCAGGCAACCAGCAATAGAACAAGGGGACACAGTCTCAAGTTGTGCCAGGGTAGGTATAGGCTGGATATTAGGAAGAAGTTCTTCACAGAGAGAGTGATTGGCATTGGAATGGGCTGCCCAGGGAGGTGGTGGAGGCACCGTCGCTGGGGGTCTTCAAGAAAAGCCTGGATGAGGCACTTAGTGCCATGGTCTGGTTGCATGGCCAGGGCTGGGTGCTAGGTTGGACTGGATGATCTTGGAGGTCTCTTCCAACCTGATTGATTCTATGACTCTATGATTTGGGTTGGAAAAGGCCTTTGGGTTGGGGTACATAGAGCCATTTGGGGTGGAAAAAGCCTTTGGGTTGGGGTACCTAGAGCCATTTGGGGTGGAAAAGGCCTTTGGGTTGGGGTACATAGAGCCATTTGGGGTGGAAAAGGCCTTTGGGTTGGGCTACATAGAAACATTTGGGTTAGAAAAGGCCTTTGGGTTGGGGTACATAGAAACATTTGGGTTAGAAAAGGCCTTTGGGTTGGGCTACATAGAAACATTTGGGTTGGAAAAGGCCTTTGGGTTGGGGTACATAGAGCCATTTGGGTTGGAAAAAAACCTTTAAGCTCATCCAGTCCAACCATCCAATACTGGGGCTAAACCATGGCCCTCAGTACCACAGCTCTGCCTCTTTTCAACATCTTCAGGGATGGGGATTCAACTACCTCCCTGGGCAGCCTGTTCCAGCCTTTGAGAAGCCTTTCAGGGAAGAAGTTTCTTCTAATGTCCAACCTAAACCTGCCCTGGTACAACTTGAGGCCATTTCCTCTCATCCTATTGCTTAGTAACTAAAGAGAATCACAGAATCACAGTCAGTAAATGTATTGTAATGCACAGAATCACAGAATGTTTGGGGCTGGAAGAGACCTTGGAAGATCATCCAATCCAACCCTCCTGCCAGAGCAGGACCATTGGGGTTTTATTTGGGGGGTTGTTTTCTGTTTACAGTCCAGTTTTATTTTTGTTAGTTATTTTTATTATCCTACTTCTCTCCCATCTCCCTCTTTTCATCTCCATCTATTTCCCCCCATCTCCCTTCTTTTCTTTCCATCTCTTCCTTTCCTCTTTATCTTCCCCTTTTCTCTGGGAAAGAGCAATCTCATGTAGCAGTATAGGTTGGGGTCTGACCTGCTGGAGACCAGTGAAGGGGAGAAGGACTTGGGAGTCCTGGTGGCTGGAAGGATGGCCATGAGCCAGCAGTGTGCTCTTGCAGCCAGCAAGGCCAATGCCATTCTGGGGTGCAATAGAAGGAGTGTGGGTAGTAGGTCAAGAGAGGTTCTCCTTCACCTCTGCTTTGCCCTGATGAGGCCTCATCTGGAGTATTGTGTCCAGTTCTGGGCAGGGAGCTGCTTGAGAGAGTCCAGAGCAGAGCCACAAAACTGATTAAGGAAGTTGAACATCTTCCTTATGAGGAGAGCCTGAGGGAGCTGGGGCTTGTTAGCTTGGAGAGGAGGAGACTAAGGGATGACCTCGTTCCTGGTTTTAAATACACCAAGAGTGCCAGGAGCTGGAGCCAGCCTCTTCTCGGTGATGCCCAGTGACAGGAGAAGGGGCAGTGGGTGGAAGCTGAGGAATAGGAGGTCCCATGTGAACCTGAGGAAGAATTTTTTTCCCTGTGAGGGTGACAGAGCCCTGGAACAGGCTGCCCAGGGAGGTGGTGGAGTCTCCCTCTGGAGATATTCAAGAACCATCTGGATGCATTCCAGTGTGATCTGTTTTAGGTGACCCTACTCTGGCAGGAGGGCTGGACCAGATGATTTCCCAAGGTCTCTTCCACCCCTGACATTCTATGATTCTATGATCTTCTTTTCCTCTCCATCTCTCTCCTTTCCACACTACCTCCCCTTTCCCCCCAAACCCAGAGCACCTGGGTTCTGTTGAGGTCTCCTCCCACCCCAGGTGTGATCACTTTGCCCTCCCTGCCCACTCCCCTTTATAATCGGCCCCAGGAAAGGCAGAAGCTCTAAGCTTGCCCAACTGGGCAGAGGGATCCTCCTCTTGTCACCACAGGTGAGTCCCCATGGAGCACACTGGGTGCATGGGAGTGGGATCTAAAGGCCGGGGGGGCCTGGTGGTCCCCCCGGTTTAGGTACACATAGGCTTAATTGTCACTGTAACGTTACCCACGGGTGCTGGCTGGGGCCCCTCACTCAGGTCGAGCTCCTCTTTGTTCAGCTGCTGCTTTCTGCTCACTTGTGATGAGCTTAAGTACTTGGCTGAACTGGAAGCTCCTGGGGGAGTAATATTGATTTGTCATCAAATTGTTTGAGTTGGAAAAGCTCTCTGAGGTCATCCAGCCCAACCACCAACCCAACACCACTGTGACCATTAAACCATGTCCCAAAGTGCCATGGCCACCTGGTACTTGAACACCATCAGTCATTGAATCACTTCAGTTGACAAGATTACCAAGGCTGGGGCCAACCTGTGGCCCCCAGTGTCACAGCTCTGCCTCCCCAAAACATCTCCAGAGATGGGGATCCAACCACCTCCCTGAGCAGCCTGTGCCAGGGAAACTCAAGGCCATGTCCTCTCTTATCACTCAATTCTGAGGAGAAGAGGCCAACCTCCTTTCAGGGAGCTGTAGAGAGCAATGAGGTCTCCCCTCAACCTTCTCTTCTTCTGCATGAACCTCCCCAGGTCCCTCTGCTGCTCCTCCCCAGCCCTGTTCTCCAGACAATTTCCCAGCTTTGTTGTCCTTCTCTGGACCTGCTCCAGCCCCTCAATGGCTTACAGGACTAACATGCTCCCTTCCAGTCCTTTGCCCAAAAGCTTACAACACTTTTGTGTGCTATGTATGATCAAAGAATATATTGCTAGCTTCAAGTAACCAAGTGAATTTAAGGAGCCACTTTTTCATTGTCAAAATATCCTCTTCCAATCAAAGTAAACTCAAGATTCTTGCTTCACTGCTGAGAGAGTACAAACAGCAAAGAAACCAGCAAAACACCATGAAAAAGGGCAGTAGGAAATCAGGCTGTAGAGGAGCCACAATGCATAGAATCATAGAATCAACCAGGTTGGAAGAGACCTCCAAGATCATCCAGTCCAACCTAGCACCCAGCCTTAGCCAATCAACCAGACCATGGCACTAAGTGCCTCATCCAGTCCCTTCTTGAAGACCCCCAGGGACGGTGCCTCCACCACCTCCCTGGGCAGCCCATTCCAATGCCAATCACTCTCTCTGTGAAGAACTTCTTCCTAACATCCAGCCTAGACCTCACCCGGCACAACTTGAGACTGTGTCCCCTTGTTCTGTTGCTGGTTGCCTGGGAGAAGAGACCAACCCCACCTGGCTACAATGCCCCTTCAGGTAATTGTAGACAGCAATGAGTACAAGAAAAGACTGGATGAGGCACTTGGTGCTATGGTCTAGATGACTGGATAGGGCTGGGTGCTAGGTTGGACTGGATGATCTTGGAGATCTCTTCCAACCTGGTTGATTCTATGATTCTAACTACCATTAGCACTAATTGAATTCATACTTACAAGCCATCCCCTGGTTCTGGAAGGCAAATAGAATCTATGAAGTGGAGAGCAGAACTAAAACTTGAGGCAGAGACAACAGTGAAAAAACTCTGAGACCAACACTCCAGAAGGCTCCAATCTCCTTTCTTCTGATAGGTGAAACCCAAATCCACTCCAATCTCAGTGGCTTTCTCCCTGTTTTTTGGCACTTAGAGTTTGGTTGGCATTTTTGATCCAAATTTGGAGGCTGAACACAAGTAGCCAGCAGAATGGGAGCTCATTCTGTATTCTTTATGGCAAAAGCAATGCTACACCTTTAGACAAGCAGCTAATTAAGTCACATATGGTTGATCAGTTCTGGTGAGGACAACAAGTGTGCCAATGGAACAGAGATAATTTGCTGTAATAGGCTGCCTAATCCACTTGCTGCCTTGTGTTATTAATATAGACATTCACAGGCCTGCAACTGTCTAGAACATACAGCCCAGGAATCTACAAATGTATCCATAACATAGCAGAAATGTGCTTGCTTTTTTCTGGCTCTGCCTGCAACTGGAATTATTTCCTTGCAGAGTTTGTTGGGACTCTGAGCTCTTCAAAAATGGTTGTACATGTAGCCCTGTAATCACTGCTTTATGGCACAGAGAGGTGGTGTGGAGGGACAGGGTTTAGCAGCAGACTTAGTAAAGCTGGAGAAGGGTTGGACTCGATGTTTAAGGTCATTTCCAACCAAAAGGGTTCTGTGGTTCTACAAATATATTTAATGTGTGATTCTATGGTTCTATAAATCTATTAATGTGTGATTCTATGATCCTGCAATTCAGTGGCTCTGTGGTTCTGTGACCCTGCAATTCAGTGACTCTGTGGTTCTATGGTTCTATGATCCTGCAATTCAGTGGCTCTGTGGTTCTATGGTTCTATGATCCTGCAATTCAGTGGCTCTGTGGTTCTATGGTTCTATGATCCTGCAATTCAGAGACTCTGTGGTTCTATGACCCTGCAATTCAGTGACTCTGTGGTTCTATGACCCTGCAATTCAGTGACTCTGTGGTTCTATGGTTCTATGATCCTGCAATTCAGTGACTCTGTGGTTCTATGGTTCTATGATCCTGCAATTCAGTGGCTCTGTGGTTCTATGGTTCTATGATCCTGCAATTCAGTGACTCTGTGGTTCTATGGTTCTATGATCCTGCAATTCAGTGACTCTGTGGTTCTATGGTTCTATGATCCTGCAATTCAGTGGCTCTGTGGTTCTATGGTTCTATGATCCTGCAATTCAGTGGCTCTGTGGTTCTATGGTTCTATGATCCTGCAATTCAGAGACTCTGTGGTTCTATGGTTCTGTGATCCTGCAATTCTGTGACTCTGTGGTTCTATGGTTCTGTGATCCTGCAATTCTGTGACTCTGTGGTTCTATGGTTCTGTGATCCTGCAATTCTGTGGCTCTGTGGTTCTATGGTTCTATGATCCTGCAATTCTGTGACTCTGTGATTCTATGGTTCTATGACCCTGCAATTCAGTGGCTCTGTGGTTTTATGGTTCTATGACCCTGCAATTCAGTGACTCTGTGGTTCTATGGTTCTATGACCCTGCAATTCAGTGGCTCTGTGATTCTATGGTTCTATGACCCTGCAATTCTGTGACTCTGTGGTTCTATGGTTCTATGATCCTGCAATTCAGTGGCTCTGTGGTTCTATGGTTCTATGATCCTGCAATTCAGTGGCTCTGTGGTTCTATGGTTCTATGATCCTGCAATTCAGTGGCTCTGTGGTTCTATGGTTCTGTGATCCTGCAATTCTGTGACTCTGTGGTTCTATGGTTCTGTGATCCTGCAATTCTGTGACTCTGTGGTTCTATGGTTCTGTGATCCTGCAATTCAGTGGCTCTGTGGTTCTATGGTTCTATGATCCTGCAATTCAGTGGCTCTGTGGTTCTATGGTTCTGTGATCCTGCAATTCTGTGACTCTGTGGTTCTATGGTTCTGTGATCCTGCAATTCTGTGACTCTGTGGTTCTATGGTTCTGTGATCCTGCAATTCTGTGGCTCTGTGGTTCTATGGTTCTATGATCCTGCAATTCTGTGACTCTGTGATTCTATGGTTCTATGACCCTGCAATTCAGTGGCTCTGTGGTTTTATGGTTCTATGACCCTGCAATTCAGTGACTCTGTGGTTCTATGGTTCTATGACCCTGCAATTCAGTGGCTCTGTGATTCTATGGTTCTATGACCCTGCAATTCTGTGACTCTGTGGTTCTATGGTTCTATGATCCTGCAGTTCAGTGATTCTGTGACTCTGTGGGTCTATGGTTCTATGATCCTGCAATTCAGTGATTCTGTGATTCTATGGTTCTATGATTCTATGATCCTACAATTCAGTGATTCTGTGACTCTCTGATTCTATGCTTCTATCATGTTATTCTGTGATTCTGAGTCAGTGATTCTGTAATTCTATTATTATGTGATTCTATAACTCTATTCATCTGTGGATATGTGGGTCTCTGATTCCACAAGTCTCTCATTCTACAATTCCATTAATCTGTGACTCTCTGGTTCTGTGACTCTCTGGTTCTGTGACTCTCTGGTTCTGTGATGTTTCTGTGATTGTTGTTCCACCATGGTAAGATTTCTGAAGCTAAGTTCTGGACTAAATTCCCTGCACTCATCACAGACTGTATTAAGTCAGGCAAATATTAAAAAATGAAAAGCTATTATAAAAGAGAATAATCATCTTTAAATATGCTTGCAATTCCAGGCCCCTCAATTCAAGAGAGATGCTGAGGTGCTGGAACATGTCCAGAGAAGGGCAGCAAGGCTGGGGAGGGGCCTGGAGCACAGCCCTGTGAGGAGAGGCTGAGGGAGCTGGGGGGGTGCAGCCTGCAGCAGAGGAGGCTCAGGGCAGAGCTCATTGCTGCCTGCAGGGAGGCTGTAGCCAGGTGGGGTTGGGCTCTTCTCCCAGACAACCAGCAACAGAACAAGGGGACACAGCCTCAAGCTGTGCCAGGGGAGGTCTAGACTGGATGCTAGGAGGAAGTTGTTGTCAGAGAGAGTGATTGGCATTGGAATGGGCTGCCTGGGGACATGGTGGAGTCACCATCCTTGGAGATGTTTAAAAAGAGGCTGGACGAGGAACTTAGTACCATAGGTTAGTCAATTAGAAGGTGTTGGGTGATAGATTGGACTCAATGATCTCAAAGGTCTTTTCCAACCTGGTTAATTCTGTGATTCTAAAGGTCTGCAGGCTGGGGAAGCTCCATTACATAGAATATGATTCCATTCAGGCTTATTCATAGTTCCTCTGTCTGCAGTAGGTGTTTGCCTAGCACTGTCACTGCAATTTTGACTGTGCTGCATGATGTGTGCAGATGTGCTCCATCAGCATCCCAGGAGGAAAGGATTCTCTGCTCAGCATCATTGCTCCCAGATGATGTCTACCTTACAGAACAACTTTCTGGGCTACCTCCTCTGGGAGCAGGTAACCACTCCAATTCTCTGGATTTTGGTGTTTTAACAAGGATTTAATTACAAAGGTAAGTGTGTGCACCTGCAAAGGCAGGCCTAATTGTTGGGTAATGGGGCAATCTTTCTCAATGCAACCAGCTTTTGTGGTGGTAAGCTACACTAATGAAGCACACTGAGAGAACAAATCCTCTCTATGTTCAAAGGCTTATTTAAATTAAAGAAATCTGTGAAGAGTGAGAGGCTTTTTTTCATCACAGATATTGACAACTCTGGAGCTGGCATTCACAGAGCACATCCATTACTGCTGGAGGTATTACTTGGTATTATTTTTAGAGTCACAGAATTGTTTGGGTTGGGAAAGACCTCTAAGGTCATCCAGTCCAACCATGGCCATTAAACCATGTCCCAAAGTGCCATGCCCACAGGTTTCTTGAGCACCTCCTGGCATGGGGACTCCACCACCTCCCTGGGCAGCCTCTGCCAATCCTTGACCACTCTTGCAGAAAAGACATTGTTCCTCTTCTCCAACCTAACCCTCCCCTGGCACAATTGCAGGACATTTCCTCTCCTTCTATCACCTGATACTAGGGAGCAGAGCTCAACCTCAGCCTCACTGCAGCCTCCTGTAAGGGGGAAATGTGGAGAGCAATGAGCTCTGCCCTCAGCCTCCTCTTCTCCACACTAAATCCCTCCAGCTCCCTCAGCTGCTCCTCCCCAACCCTGTTCCCCAGACCCTTCCCCAGCTTTGTTGCCTTTCTCTGGACACACTCCAGCAACTCAATGCTTATTGGCTTCCAGCAGTCACCCACTGAATAGCTGCTTCCATGTCTGGTGTAGCCAGACACAAAGTCTTGTGTCAGCCAGGAGAGTTTGAAAGGTGAGTCCTGAAGAATTGGTGGTATGTAGAGAGAGGAAGAAGTAGAGGGAGGTGTAGCCCTGGTAGGTGCTGCCTTGACATGCAACCCTGCATTTGATACTGCTCTGTAACTTCTTTCATTTCAGTTTGTATCCTCACTGACCGCTATGGAGATGTACCTGCTCCATCACTTCAATGACCTTCTTGGAGTGACTAATACCAAACTGAACCCAGCACTCAGGGCATGTCCTCAGCAGTGCTGAGTGCTGGGGCACAATCACTTCCCTGGTCCTGCTGCCCACACCATTGCTGATGAGGCTGAGGGAATTGGAGGTGTGCAGCCTGCAGCAGAGGAGGCTCAGGGCAGAGCTCATTGCTGTCTGCAGCTCCCTGCAGGGAGGCTGTAGCCAGGTGGGGTTGGGCTCTGCTGCCAGGCAAGAAGCAACAGAAGAATGGGACACAGCTTCAAGTTGTGCCAGGGCAGGTTGAGGCTGGATGTGAGGAGGAAGTTGTTGTCAGAGAGAGTGATTTGCATTGGAATGGGCTGCCCAGGGAGGTGGTAGAGTCTCTGTGCCTGGAGGTGTTGAAGCCAAGCCTGGCTGGGGCACTTAGTGCCATGGTCAGGTTGATTGGCCAGGGCTGGGTGCTAGGTTGGACTGGCTGAGCTTGGAGCTCTCTTCCAACCTGCTTGATTCTATGATATGTTTTTTGCCTTGAAGGAGTGCTGTGTGGCATCATCCCTTAACAACAGTTTCTGCCATTTTCATCTCATCTATTGCTTATGATGGGGGTTGGCCTCTTCTCCCAGGCACCCAGCAACAGTACAAGGGGACACAGTCTCAAGCTGTGCCAGGGCAGGTCTAGGCTGAATGTTAGGAGGAAGTTGTTGGCAGAGAGAGTGATTGGCATTGGAATGGGCTGCCCAGGGAGGTGGTGGAGTCACCATCCCTGGGGGTGTTCAAGAAAAGCCTGTCTGAGGCACTTAGTGCCATGGTCTGGTTGGTTGTCCAGGGCTGGGTGCTAGGGTGGACTGGATGATCTTGGAGGTCTCTTCCAACCTGCTTGATTCTATGATCTGCTCAGCTGGAAGTGAGCAGTTCCATTCCCGTGGCACTCCCGCGTTGCCTTCACCCCCTGCATCTGCTGCAAGCCTGCACAGCACGCACAGGGTCAGCAGCCCAGTTTAGTTTTCAGCAACTCACACCTTCCACTCAGCCCTCTGCCAACTTCCAATTGCAGAAGCCAGAAGCTAAACTACAGTGTTACAACTTTATAATCTCAAGCTAATAAAAAAACCCCAGAAGCGAGGGCTCCATAAGCCAGATGGGTTCCAATGCCCCTGTCAGAAGCTCTGTTGATCATATACCACTTGGTTTTGTGTTCCTTAATAACCAAAAAACATGTTAGCATTAAAAAAGCAAATGCACTTGACAGCATCAATTCCATTATGGTTTCCAGTCATCTGCTTTATTGGGTTTGAAGGAATTTAGCCAGAGAGCTCTGTTTTCACTACAGCATCATTAAAAACTTTGCAGCTTAGGCACATGGTGAACGATTTTGAGGGGAAATGTTTCAATTCCTCTTTTTCTTTTTTCCTCTTTTATAATTTTTCCCTTTCATTTTTAATATTTCCTCCCCCTTTTGTTCTCCTTTTGCACCAAAGAAGCATCCCTCTTAACAAAAAAATACTCCAGTGCTTTTGGGGTTGTAGTTTTTTTTCCCTAGCAGCCAGATGAAAAATATTGACAAATTACAGAGGATGAAACATGGCCAAAGTTTTGTTCCATTTGCTGCTGAATGGTTGCTGTGCCTGTGCAATGGAGGAAAAAACAACTCCACTTTCTAACCCTCAGGCAGGCCCTGGATTATTGGTGCCTGAGCAGAAATGTTCAGTATTTGGCCCATAAATATCAGAACCTGTAAAGATAAAAAAAAGAAATTAAAAATCAATTAATGTCACTGCTTAAAGGGCTGTGCTCAAAACCCACAGGACAGACCTTGGATTTCTGCTCTGTCAGTTCAGAGGCCAATGGGATGGGACTGAACAAGGCCAAGTGCAGTACACTTTGGCCACAACAACCCCAAGCAGCACTACAGGCTGGGGACAGAGTGGCTGAGAGCAGCCAGGCAGAGAGGGAGCTGGGGGTGCTGGGAGAGAGGAGCTGAAGATGAGGCAGCAGTGCCCAGGTGGTCAGCAGAGCCAATGGCATCCTGGGCTGGCTCAGGAGCAGTGTGGGCAGCAGGACAAGGGAGGTTCTTCTGCCCGTGTGCTCAGCACTGCTCAGGACACACCCTGAGTGCTGTGTCCAGTTCTGGGCTCCTCCATTGCAGAGAGATGTTGAGGTGATGGAAGGTGTTGCGAGAAGGGCAGCAAGGCTGGGGAGGGGCCTGGAGCACAGCCCTGTGAGGAGAGGCTGAGGGAGCTGGGGGGGTGCAGCCTGCAGCAGAGGAGGCTCAGGACAGAGCTCATTGCTGCCTGCAGCTGCCTGCAGGGAGGCTGTAGCTAGGTGGAGTTGGGCTCTGCTGCCAGGCAGCCAGCAACAGAAGAAGGGGACACAGCCTCAAGTTGTGTCAGGAGAGGTCTAGGCTGGATGTTAGGATGAAGTTGTTGTCAGAGAGTGATTGGCATTGGAATGGGCTGCCCAGGGAGGTGGTGGAGTCACCTTGAACACCTGGAGGTGTTGAAGCCAAGCCTGGCTGGGGCACTTAGTGCCATGGTCTGGTTGGTTGTGCAGGGCTGGGTGCTAGGCTGGACTGGCTGAGCTTGGAGCTCTCTTCCAACCTGGTTGATTCTATGATCCTAAGGGACTGGATGAGACATTTGGTGCCAGAGTCTGGTTGATTGGCTAAGGCTGGGTGCTAGGTTGGGATGGATGATCTTGGAGGTCTCTTCCAACCTGGTTGATGCTATTATTCTGTGGTTCTATGGTCTTTCCTTGGATTTCTGTTCTTTGAGTCATTTTAGGCCACTCCTGTACAGTAAGCTTTCACTTCATCTGCCCTTTTTTTTTTTTGTCCATCTTAAAAGAGGAAAGTGGAAAGAATCATACCTCCATAAAACCAGGCATCCAGGGAAGAAAAGGGATTTTTCTTCCTATGCAACCCAAGCAGCAAAATGAGTCTTTCCTTGGTTTTCTCTTCTTTGAGACTTTTTAGGCAATTCTAGTACAGTATATTCTCATTTCTTCTTCTGACCATTTTTGCCTGTCCTAAAAGAAGAAATTGGCAAGAATCACCCCCCCATAAAACCAGACATGCAAAGAAGAAAAGGAATTATTCTTCCTGTGCAACCCAAGCAGCAAAGTGAATGTCTCCTTGGATTTCTGTTCTTTGAGTCTTTCTAGGCAATGCCTGTGCAGTAAGGCCTCACCTCTTCATCTTCCTCCTTTCTGCCCATCTTAAAGAACTCCCTTCAAAATAGAGAACCAGGGGAGAAAAGGAATTTGTCTTCCTAACCCAAGCAGCAAAATGAATCTTTCGTTGGATTTCTTTTCTTGAGTTTCTTTAGGCAATTCCTCTACAGTAAATTCTCACTTCCTCTTCTGACCCTATTTTGCCCATCTTAAAAGAAGAAATTGGCAGGACTCACACTCCCATAAAACCAGAGATGAAGGGAAGAAAAGGAATTAGTCTTCCTATGCAACCCAAGCACCAAAGTGAATCTTTCCTTGGATTCTTTGCATCAAGAAAAGCCTGGATGAGACACTTAGTGCCATGGTCTAGTTGACTGAATAGGGCTGGATGATAGGTTGGACTGGATGAGCTTGGAGGTCTGTTCCAACCTGGTTGATTCTATGATTCTATGATCTAGGCAATGCCTGTGCAGTAAGTCCTCACCTCTTCATCTGCCCTATTACTCCTATCTTAAAAGAAGTTGTGGCAAGTATCCCTCTCAAAATAGAGACCCAGGGAAGAAAAGGAATTTGTCTTCCTATGCAACCCAAGCAGCAAAGTGAATTTCTTTGGATTTCTGTTCTTTGAGTCTTTTTAGGCAATTCCCATACAGTAAATTCTCACTTCTTCATCTGCCCTTTTTTTTGTCCATCTTAAAGGAAGAGAGTGGCAAGAACCATCCTCCCTGTAAAACCAGACATGCAGAGAAGAAAAATCATTTGTCTTCCTATGCAACTGAGGCAGCAAAGTGAACCTTTCTTTGGGTTTCTGTTCTCTGAGTCTTTCTAGTCCTTCCTTACCTCTTCATCTTCCCCCTTTCTGCCCATCCTTAAGCAAGAAAGTGGCAAGAACTCCCCTCAAAATAGAGACTCAGGGAAGAAAAGGAATTTGTCTTCCAATGAAACTCAAGCAGCAAAGTGAATCTTCCCTTGGATTTCTGTTCTTTGAGTCTTTCTAGTCTTTCCTCACCTCTTCATCTTCCCCCTTTCTGCCCATCCTTAAGCAAGAAAGTGGCAAGAACTCCCTTCAAAATAGAGACTGAGGGAAGAAAAGGAATCTGTCTTCTTATGCAACCCAAGCAGCAAAGTGAATCTTCCCTTGGATTTCTCTCCTTACCTCTTCATCTTCCCCCTTTCTGCCCATCCTTAAACAAGAAAGTGGCAAGAACTCCCTTCAAAATAGAGACTGAGGGAAGAAAAGGAATCTGTCTTCTTTTGCAACCCAAGCAGCAAAATTAATCTTCCCTTGGATTTCTCCCCTTACCTCTTCATCTTCCCCCTTTCTGCCCATCCTTAAGCAAGAAAGTGGCAAGAACTCCCCTCAAAATAGAGACTCAGGGAAGAAAAGGAATCTCTCTTCTTATGCAACCCAAGCAGCAAAATTAATCTTCCCTTGGATTTCTGTTCTTTGAGTCTTTGCAGGCAGTGCTGATAAAGGCCTCACTTCTTCATCTGCCCCTTTTTAGCCCATCTTAAAGGAAGAGAGTGGCAAGACCCTCTCCCCCTCCCCCCCAATAAAACCAGACATGCAGGGAAGAAAAGGAATTTGTCTTCCTATGCAACCCAAGCAGCAAAGTGAATCTTTTCAGCCAATTCCTCAGTGTCCTAGAGATCGCTGTTATTAATGTGGCTGGGGGTGCATGCTGCTGATAATTACTGTTAGCTGGAATAATTAATAAGAGTAATTGCTTGGTATGGTAAGAGAAAGGGGAAGCTCTGGGAAGGGGAAGGAATAGGCTGGAAGAGTGATAGACTCCCTGAGCGCATCTTTATAGACAGGAAGTTCAGCAGAAAGCATCCTGAGAATAGAGGAATTGTCTGGATGCCAAGGACAAAAGTTAAGACATATAAAGCTTAAGTGAGATAGGAGTAGCCTGGAAGGCTGCAGGAAGATCCTATCAGGGGTGTGTGAGACAAATGAAGGGCTATGGGTTTTAAAGAGGTGCAATATATTAAGGAGTGTGAGGTTGTCTAGAATGAGTGGTGCAGGCTTTATTTCTGGTGCAGCACCACTGGAGACAGCCAGAAGTCAGGCAGAAGAGAGAGAAGTGGTGCCTGTGAGAGAGCTTTTGTGTAGTTTAGCCCAGCTAGAGAGAGGACAAACTAGTCATTAGAAACAAAATACAGGTGCCAAGGGTGTGGAGAATGACCACAATTTTGGTGTAATAGGATAAATTTCCTGCACATTTTGCACTTAGGGAATGCAGGAAGAGCTCTCAGTGCTGTTCACAGGAGCAGCGCCTGAAGCAGGGCTGGAAGCAGCCCCCAGAGATGGGGGAGGCTGCTCCATGGTGTGGCTTTTCTGCACCATGCCCCTCACAGTACCAGTTGCTCCAGGCAGTGCCAGTGCTGGACCACCATCTCCTCTGGGAGCATATCCAGACAGCCCCCCCAAGCAAAAAGCCATGCTGACTGCAGTGCTTGCTGCCCCCAGCCCATCCTCAGCTGCCTGCTGACTCCCAGCCCAGCCAGCTGAGCTCCTCATGCAGCTGCTCTCTATCCAGTCTTGGAGCACTTGAGCTTCAATAGCAGCTTCTCACTGGTTCTGATGGCTACAGGAAGATGAGCTGGCAAAGGACCATGTCGAGCCAGAAGCTGTCCCCAGAGAGACAGTTCTGGATGATATGTGTCTAGTTCTGGGCCCCTCAATTCAAGAGAGATGTTGAGCTGCTGGAAGGTGTTGAGAGAAGGGCAATGAAGATGGTAAGGGGCCTGGAGCACAGCCCTGTGAGGAGAGGCTGAGGGAGCTGGGGGTGTGCAGCCTGCAGCAGAGGAGGCTCAGGGCAGAGCTCATTGCTGTCTGCAGCTGCCTGCAGGGAGGCTGCAGCCAGGTGGGGTTGGGCTCTGCTGCCAGGCAAACAGCAACAGAAGGGGACACAGCCTGAAGTTGTGGCAGGGGAGGTTTAAGCTGGATGTTGTTAGGAAGTTGTTGTCAGAGAGAGTGATTGGCATTGGAATGGGCTGCCCAGGGAGGTGGTGGAGTGGCCATGGCTGGAGGTGTTGAAGCCAAGCCTGGCTGGGGCACTTAGTGCCATGGTCTGGTTGGTTGGGCAGGGCTGGGTGCTAGGTTGGGCTGGCTGAGCTTGGAGGTCTCTTCCAACCTGCTTGATTCTACATTCTATATCCGCTTTGGCCAGCACAGGTGAGACCAGGACAGAAGTAACAAAGTGCCCCTGAGTTCTCTCCTGACACCACCAGCCACAGTCCAGAATCTTCCAGGGACAGAGGAATTCTGTTTCCTTAAGGGATGGGAGCTAAAAATCTGATTGTTTGTATTTATTTGGGTTTTAATCATAGACAGGTTTAGGTTGGAAGGGACCTTTGAAGATCATTTAGCCCAACACCCCCTGCAGTGTGCAGGGACATCTTCAGCTAGAGCAGGTTGCTCAGAGCCCCATCCAACCTGGCCTTGAATATTTCCAGGAATGGGATTTCCACCACCTCTCTGGGAAACCTGGGCCAGTGTCTCCCCACCCTCAGTGCAGATCTTTGTAGACCTTTAACAGCAAGGATTATTCAGAGCTCTGCTGTGGTTTGTGTGAAGATGTGTTCTGCTTTCATTAGTCTTTGCTCTCCCTCAACTCCCCTGCTCTTTTCTCATGAGCTTGGTGCTGTCTGTACACTGCCATGCACAAACACCTTCCCTACCCACCCTACACTGAGCAGGACATACCTGCAGAAGTCAAAGTGAAGGTGAAAGGAGGAAACACAGGCAAATATAGGAGGGCAGAGGCTATCCAGAAATCAGAGCACTGCTAATGTCAGGAAGAACAGATGGGCTCAGAGTGACTTTTGGTTTGATGTTAGTCACAGGGATATTACTGCCTGCTAGAGACAAAGCAGAGATAAGAAAAGCTGGTATGGACAAGGTGTGACTGTCTATGATTTCACCTTCCTAATATAAATCTTGTAGGGAAGAGCAACTGAAGCCCCCCCCCCCAAAAAAAAAGATAGATGGAGTTAATTGTTTCTGTCTGGCACAGGATAAAATCCCATTACAAAGGCTTCAGTCTGGATCTTGTCTTCCCCCATGACACATACTATAGAAATTAATTAGGGCCATACCACAGGAAGAGATGGCAGCCTACCAGTGCAAGGAGTCACACATTAGCTTCCCCAAAATAATGCTGAAATAGCTGCTGCCACCACTGATCCCATCCTGTCCCCATCCCTGCTTTAGGGGCTGCTCAAATCTGAGCTCAGCAGTCATTACTCGTGTCCAGAGAAGGGCCACAAGGATGAGCAGAGGGCTGGAGCTGATCTGCTGTGAGGAGAGATGGAGAGAGTTGGGGATGTGCAATCGAGGGAGGAGAAAGCTTCCAGGTGACCTTCTTGTGGCCTTCCAGTACCTGAAAGAGGCTACAAGAAAGCTGGGGAGGGACATTTTAGGCTGTCAGGTAGTGATAGGACTGGGGAGAATGGAGCAAAGCTGGAAATGGGGAGATTCAGACTGGATGTTAGGAAGAAGTTCTTCATCATGAGGGTGGTGAGAGGCTGGCACAGGTTGCCCAGGGAGGTGGTGGAAGCCTCATGCCTGGAGGTGTTTAGGGCCAGACTGGATGAGGCCGTGGGTAGCCTGCTCTAGTGTGAGGTGTCCCTGCCTATGGCAGGGAGCTTGGAACTGAATGATCCTTGTGGTCACTTCTCACCCTGCCTGATTCTATGATTCTGTTTTGAAGGATGTTCCCCAGGCCTTTCCCCATTTCTAGAAGAGGACAGAAGCTGCCACCAGCTTTTCTTTTGATGTTTGAAGGGAAGAGTTGGTACAGCACCATTACAGCTGGGTCTTGCTCTCTGGTGGAGCTTCCTGCCTGCTACCCCAGCATAAATCAAGGATCTTATGACTGCTGCCAGTTTAAGGAGCTGCTCCCTTAACTTCAAAGCATGCATTTTCTGTGTGCAATCTCTGACAAATAGAGAAGCCTCTAGAGGTGCAGGAACGAGACAGAGAGGTTGGGACTGCCCTGTTGGAAAGCAGTTACATGGAGAAAGACTTTGGAGCCCTGGTGGACAGCAAGCTCTGCATAGGCCAGCAATGTGCCCTTGTGGCCAAGAGAGCCAATGGCATCCTGGGGGGCATCAAGAAAAGTGTGGCCAGCAGGGCTAGGGAGGTTCTTTCCCCCCTCTACTCTGCCCTAAGTGAGAACACACCTGGAATACTGTGTCCATTTTTGGGGTCCCCAGTTCAGGAGAGATAGAGATCTGCTGGGAAATGTACAGCAGAGAGCCACAAGGATGACTGGGGGACTTGAGCATCTCCTTATGGAGAGAGACTGAGAGCCCTGGGGCTGGTTAGTCTGGAGAGGAGGAGGAGGAGAGGAGAAGAGAGGAGGAGGAGAAGAGAGGAGATCTGATCAATGTGTACAAATATCTGAGGGGTGGGGGTCAAGTGGCTGAGGCCAAGCTCCTTTCAGTGGTCAGCAGCAATAAGACAAGGACCAACAACTCCTGGAACAGAAGAGGTTCTGCCTCAGCATGAGGAGAAACTTCGTTACAGTGAGGGTGACAGAGCCCTGGAGCAGGCTATCCAGAGAAGTTGTGGTCTCCTTCTCTGGACACTTTCCAAACCCACCTGGATGCATTCCTGTGCAAACTACCCTGGGTGATACTGCTTGGCAGGAGGTTGGACTGGATGATCTCTGTAGGTCCCTTCCAACCTCTACAGTTCTGTGATTCTGAGATAAACCACCCTTTGGTAAAGAACTTTCAAGCTTGTATCAGTGAAGAGCACCAAAATACCTTGTCCAGGAGAACAACAGCCAGCTTGTTTGAAGCCTATCTCATGTGTAATCAATGCAGGAGTATACCACACAGAGTTATGCAGAGCATCATTTTAGGAGGTTCATATCCATCCAGAGAAGCTTTCCCCAGGCACTCCAATGCAGTCCTTTGTTCAGGTTAATGTCTGAACACCCAAACCTCTACTGGTGACAGAACTTCCCTGGTGAATGCTGCTTTGGTGCCACAAAGCTGCCCCAGCAACAGCTTGGTTCTCAGGTGGGTGGAAACAACCAGGAGACATCTATGGCAGAGCAAAGCTACCACATCAAGAATCCTTCCTTTGCCTTGGGCAAAAGGGACTTGGTTCTTTTTTTTTTTTTTCCCCTTTGGTTCTAAGCAGTTGGAAAAATGTCTGTGGATGTGCTCAGCACTGCTCAGGCCACACCTTGAGTGCTGTGTCCAGTTCAGGGCACCTCAATTCAAGAGAGATGTTGAGGTGCTGGAAGGTGTTGAGAGAAGGGCAGCAAGGCTGGGGAGGGGCCTGGAGCACAGCCCTGTGAGGAGAGGCTGAGGGAGCTGGGGGTGTGCAGCCTGCAGCAGAGGAGGCTCAGGGCAGAGCTCATTGCTGCCTGCAGCTGCCTGCAGGGAGGCTGTAGCCAGGTGGGGTTGGGCTCTGCTGCCAGGCAGCCAGCAACAGAACAAGGGGACACAGCCTCAAGCTGTGCCAGGGGAGGTCTAGGCTGGATGTTAGGAGGAAGTTGTTGTCAGAGAGAGTGATTGGCATTGGAATGGGCTGCCCAGGAGGTGGTGGAGTCTCTGTGCCTGGAGGTGTTGAAGCCAAGCCTGGCTGGGGCACTTAGTGCCATGGTCTGGTGGATTGGCCAGGGCTGGGTGCTAGGTTGGGCTGGATGAGCTTGGAGCTCTCTTCCAACCTGCTTGGTTCTATGATTCTACAATGTGGGGCAGAAAATGCTGCACCAAGCACTGGGTGAGGGTGGGTCAGGGCTAGGCTGGATGAGGCCTTGAGCAACCCAATCTAGTGAAATCTCTCCCTGCCCATGGCACAGGGCACTGATGATCTTTAAGGTCCCTTCCAACCCCCACACAAACACTAGAGATTGGACTCTATGATCTTGGTCTTTTCCAACCTGGTTGTGCTAGTTTGAGGCTAGTTGGAATAGTTTAATGAGAAAAATCAGGTGATAGGCTGTGAAAAGGAAAGAGAGGAGATTGTACTCATAGGCTTGCTGAGATGTATACAACCAAGGACACAAAGACAGATAGGAGAGTCTCTACCTGTCAGAGTTGGGGGTCTCTGTTTTCTCCCTGGCTTCTGCTGCTCTGCTTGGATCTGTGTAAGCCAACTAACCATTCTGCTTCTAACCCCCCTTGCCAACCCTCCCAGCTCATCTTGCACATAAGGCAGACCCTGAGATAAGAGTGGGGGGTGGAAAGAGGGTGGAAGGGTGGTTGGGAGCCCCTCCTGGGGACTCTGGTTTCTGGGAGGGCTGCTGTGTCTCTGTAGTACCTTTAACTTGTCTATTTCTGTCTCTAGCTGTAAATATTGTAACTCTCTGCTTGTCTGTTGTGCTAAGCTGTGGATATAAAGCTTCATTCCTTAACGTCCAGCCAACTGAGTCTAGTCTGGGTGATTTCATGGGGTGTGGGTAACTCCCAAACCATTGCAGCAGTGAATTCTGTGGTCCTATGGATCTGTGACTCTTCCCACCTCAAAGCAGTGACACAAAGACTGTGGGTGGAGGCTAAATTGATGATTAGATAAGCAAGACCAGGTTCAGCTCCTGCAGGATGCTGGCTGCTCCCGGGTGAGGTCTGAGCACACAAGGCTCTCTCTGAAGTCAGCAGGGGAGGACAGTGCAGGAAGCTGCATGGCCTTGTGAAATCAAACCCCTGTGGCTTTGCCTTGCTTGTGTCATCTGCTTTGGGTCCTCTCCTCTGTAGCCTGCATCTCTACCTCTTAAAGCACAGGCACCTCGAGGTCAGAAGGTGCCACAGGCAAAAGCAGGCCTGGTATTCTAGTCAGTAACTGGGAATCAAGACCCTGTCCTGAAGCCTTGGGGAAGGCTGTGTGCTGCAGGAGCCTCCCTTCTCCGCTGCCTCCTGGCACAGCTCACTGGTGGCTCCTCAAAGGGGCTCCTGGGGACGGTGCTGGTTGAGGCCAGCCAAACAAAGCACTTAATCATCTGCTTAACTTTAAGCACCTGACTAGCTCCACTGAGTTGAGTACAATGGCTCACGTGTCTGAAGTTAAGCACATGCTTAAAAGATTTGTTGGATTAGGGCCCAAAAGATTAGAGCTCTCTGAAAGTAGGCTGGGATCTTTAAAATGACAAAATAGCTTTCTCCACGGTGAGGAGGAGAATGTGAACCACTCTGGAGAAGCCTGATGGTAAAATACATATATATATATATATATATATATATATATGTATTTGTATCTCTGCCCACCGCCTGGACAGATGGGCAGAGTCCAAGGGGATGGCTTCAATAGCTCCAAGTGCAGGGTGCTGCACTTTGGCCACAGCAACCCCATGCAGAGATACAGGCTGGGGTCGGAGTGGCTGAGAGCAGCCAAACAGAGAGGGATCTGGGGGTGCTGATTGATACCCACCTGAACATGAGCCAGCAGTGTGCCCAGGTGGCCAAGAGAGCCAGTGGCACCCTGGCCTGCATCAGGAATGGTGTGGTCAGCAGGAGCAGGGAGGTCATTCTGCCCCTGTACTCTGCACTGGTTAGACCACACCTTGAGTGCTGTGTTCAGTTCTGGGCCCCCCAGTTTAGGAGGGACATTGAGATGCTTGAGCGTGTCCAGAGAAGGGCAACGAGGCTGGGGAGAGGCCTTGAGCACAGCCCTACGAGGAGAGGCTGAGGGAGCTGGGATTGGTTAGCCTGGAGAAGAGGAGGCTCAGGGCAGACCTTATTGCTGTCTGCAACTACCTGAGGGGAGGTTGTGGCCAGGAGGAGGTTGCTCTCTTCTCTCAGGTGGCCAGCACCAGAACAAGAGGACACAGCCTCAGGCTGTGCCAGGGGAGATTTAGGCTGGAGGTGAGGAGAAAGTTCTTCCCTGAGAGAGTCATTGGACACTGGAATGGGCTGCCCGGGGAGGTGGTGGAGTCGCCGTCCCTGGAGCTGTTCAAGGCAGGACTGGACGTGGCACTTGGTGCCATGGTCTGGCCTTGAGCTCTGTGCTAAAGGGTTGGACTTGGTGATCTGTGAGGTCTCTTCCAACCCTGATGATACTGTGATGCTGTGATATGTAAAAATCCCTTTAAATCTTTCACACTTAGGTTGTGTATCAAGAAGTAAGGAAAAGCTAATAGCAATTTTTTTTTAAGAGCTGCAGAAAAGAAACTAAGAAAGAAAACAAACACAGAAGAGATTTTTTTCTTGCCAACTTCAAGAGGGTGGAAATCAGTCAGGGAGAAAGCTAAAGCACAATGGCACAGGAAATGAAAAGGAAGAAGCTGGTGGAGGCTCTCCTCTGCTCCCACCTCCCCCCCACCCTCTTTCAATGAGGTATTGACTGACTTCTTCAAACCCAATCTTAAAAAGAGAGACAAAGTTAACTACAGGTCAGCCTGTGTCAGGGTCACTGGGGCCAGTGGAGGAAATTACCTAAGGAAACTAAAATCTAGGACATACCCAGGACCTGGAGGAAATGATGGTAGATGTTAAAAGACATCTGGAAGGAAATCTTTGATTTATTGTCATAATTTAAGGGAGTTCTTCGAAAACAAACAGCCCCACCATAAAATAAGGGCAGGAGAAACTAAGCCCTTCACAGGCTCACAGGATGACAGGAAGTCAGGGGTTGGAAGGGACCCAAGAGATCATCCAGTCCAACCCCCCCTGCCAGAGCAGGACCATACAGTCTGGCTCAGGTCACACAGGAACACATCCAGACAGGCCTTGAAAGGCTCCAGAGAAGGAGACTCCACAACCTCTCTGGGCAGCCTGGGCCAGGGCTCTGGGACCCTTAGAGGAAAGAAGTTCCCCCTTGTGTTGAGCTGGAACCTCCTGTGCTGCAGCTTCCATCCATTGCTCGCCCCAGGGAGCAGTGAGCAGAGCCTGTCCCCCCCTCCTGACCCCCAACCCTCAGATATTTGTAAACATTGATCAAATCCCCTCTCAGTCTTCTCTTCTCCAGACTAAGCAGCCCCAGGGCCCTCAGGCTCTCCTCACCAGGCAGTGCTCCAGTGCCCTCATCATCCTCGTAGCCCTCCCTTGGACCCTCTCCAGCGGATCCCTGTCCCTCTTAAACTGGGGAGCTCAACACTGAATGCATCACCCTGCAACCTTGGGGAAGACACATCACCAGGCACACTCAGAGGGTTTTCCCATCTGCCATCAAGCCAGGCCAGCAGGAGCAGGAGAGGCTTCATCCCTGAGCTCCTCAACTTTCAAGCAGGTTGGGGTGTGTGAGGAAGGGGCATGGCCACCGCGGTGCTGCGGGCAGCCCCTTATGAAGTGCCAGGTGACAGCCTGCTGCTGAAGCTGAAAGCAGCAGGAGCTCAGAACAGAAGAGGTGAGCAGATAAAAACCCAGCTGAAAGGCAATGTCACTCTGCAGAGGAGTGCTGAGTGGGGCCCCCGCAGGGACCACTGTGTGGACTTTAAGGAGTTCATGTTCGTGTGATTAACTAAGATGAAGAGGCCAGCTGCAAACTTTAATTTCCTGGTGACACAAAGGGACATGAACTACATGTACACATACACACACTGCTCCTTCAAATCCTGCTGTACATGGGTCGAGGCAATGCCAAGCACAAATGCAGGCTGGGCAGGGAGTGGCTGGAGAGCAACCCTGAGGAGAGAGACTTGGGGGTGCTGCTGGAGGAGAAGCTCAACAGGAGCCAGCAGTGTGCACTTGCAGCCCAGAAAGCCAAGCAGAGCCTGGGCTGCAGCAGCAGAAGTGTGGCCAGCAGGGCCAGGGAAGGGATTCTCCCCCTCTGCTCTGCTCTGCTGAGACCCCACCTGGAGTACTGCATCCAGCTCTGGAGCCCCTGGGACAAGAGGGCTGTGGAGATGCTGGAGTGTGTCCAGAGCAGGGCCAGGAGGATGCTCAGAGGCTGCAGCAGCTCTGCTGTGAGCACAGACTGAAAGAGTTGGGGCTGTGCAGGCTGGAGCAGAGGATGCTCCCAGGTGACCTTCTTGTGGCCTTCCAGGAGCTGAAGGGGGCTACAAAAAAGCTGGGGAGGGACTTTTGAGGGTGTCAGGGAGTGACAGGACTGGGGGAAATGGGGCAAAGCTGGAGGTGGGGAGAGTGAGGCTGGAGGTGAGGAGGAAGTTGTTGAGCAGGAGAGTGGTGAGAGGCTGGAATGGGTTGCCCAGGGAGGTGGTTGAGGCCCCATGGCTGGAGGTGTTTGAGGCCAGGCTGGCTGAGGCTGTGGGCAGCCTGCTCTAGGGTAGGGTGTTCCTGCCCATGGCAGGGAAGTTAGAACTAGATGATCCTAGATAAACCATCAGATGACTGATGCTATGATTCTATGACATATGTATATATATATACACACACAGGATACGAACTTGTAAGGTCACTAATACACAGCTAAGGCAATTCAGTGCAGACAAAAAATTGCTGCTCAGGTTTATTGGTGCTTCATGACCACAGGACAAGGTTGTTTGCCTGGGAATTTTGCCCATGGACAATCCCAGGGAGGCACAAACACCAAGAAAAAGAGAAAGAGAAAGAAAAAACAGCACTAAACCCAAAGAGCAGGATGGAATTGGCAATGAATCTTCTGTTATTAGCAGTCTTAGGTAATGATTAAAAATTGCAAGTGCTTCTCAAAAGTGATCAGGAGCAGATGCTTCTAATTTAACTCAAGTAAATGCTGCTACAGGACTGCTTCTGTGTGTTGGACCGTGGAAAGAAGAAGTTGAATGAGTGATTATATCCAGCAGCTGTACCTAAAGCTCATGGCTAAACATGCTACTAGCTGAGACACTTAGTGCCATGGTCTGGTTGCTTGGCCAGGGCTGGGTGCTAGGTTGGGCTGGATGAGCTTGGAGGTCTCCTCCAACCTGTTTGATTCTATGACTCTACAATGTGGGGCAGAAAATGCTGCACCAAGCACTGGGTGAGGATGGGTCAGGGCTAGGCTGGATGAGGCCTTGAGCAACCCAATCTAGTGAAACCTCTCCCTGCCCATGGCACAGGGCACTGATGATCTTTAAGGTCCCTTCCAACCCCCACACAAACACTAGAGATTGGACTCTATGATCTTGGTCTTTTCCAACCTGGTTGTGCTAGTTTGAGGCTAGTTGGAATATTTAAATGAGAAAAATCAGGTGATAGGCTGTGAAAAGGAAAGAGAGGAGATTGCACTCATAGGCTTGCTGAGATGTATAAAAGCAAGGACACAAAGACAGATAGGAGAGTCTCTACCTGTCAGAGTTGGGTGTCTCTGTTTTCTCCCTGGCTTCTGCTGCTCTGCTTGGATCTGTGTAAGCCAACTAACCATTCTGCTTCTAACTCCCCTTGCCAACCCTCCCAGCTCATCTTGCACATAAGGCAGACTCTGGGATAAGAGTGGGGGGTGGAAAGAGGGTGGAAGGGTGGTTGGGAGCCCCTCCTGGGGACTCTGGTTTCTGGGAGGGCTGCTGTGTCTCTGTATTACCTTTCACTTGTCTATTTCTGTCTCTAGCTGTAAATATTGTAACTCTCTGCTTGTCTGTTGTGCTAAGCTGTGGATATAAAGCTTCATTCCTTAATGTCCAGCCAACTGAGCCTAGTCTGGGTGATTTCATGGGGTGTGGGTAACTCCCAAACCATTGCAGCAGTGAATTCTGTGGTCCTATGGATCTGTGACTCTTCCCACCTCAAAGCAGTGGCACAAAGATTGTGGGTGGAGGCTAAATTGATGATTAGCTAAGCAAGACCAGGTTCAGCTCCTGCAGGATGCTGGCTGCTCCCGGGTGAGGTCTGAGCACACAAGGCTCTCTCTGAAGTTGTAACCATCTGCTTGTCTGTTTTGATTCTATGACTCTATAAAAAGATGCTCACCCTGCTCTGGCAGTTCAAGGGTGCTATAATGGTGGGTGAGACACAACTTGGGATTTCCAATCTTGAAAGAGTAGGTTCCAACCAGTTAATGAAGCCACTAAATTGCAAGTGGCATACAGAAACAGAAAGCATTCTTTGATTTTATGAAAAAGCAGGTCTCAGAGTAAAACATCATCACTGTCAGGCACCGTTTGCTTCCTGGAGTCTCTCTCCACATTCCATTAAAATTCAGATTGCACATGCAGACATGAGAGAAAACTTCACTGTGAAGGTGCTGGAGCCCTGCAGCAGGCTGCACAGAGAGGTTGTGGAATCTCCTTCTCTGCAGACTTTCCAGACAGGCTCTTTTCACTTGCTCCATGGGACAGGACAGGGAGCAGTGGGTGTAAGCTGCAGCAAAAGAGGTTCTGCCTCAACACAAGGGGGAACTTCTTGACTGTAAGGGTCCCAGAGCCCTGGCACAGGCTGCCCAGAGAGGCTGTGGAGTCTCCTTCTCTGCAGCCTTTCCAGGCCTGTCTGGATGTGCTCCTCTGTGATCTGTGTTAGACAGGATTGTCCTGCTCTGGCAGGGGGGTTGGACTGGATGATCTCTTTGGGTCCCTTCCAACCCCTGACATCCTGTGAGCCTGGGATCGTATGAGACCCACCTGGATGAGGTTCCTGTGTGACCTGAGCTAGACTGTATGGCCCTGCTCTGGCAGGGAGCTTGGACTAGAAATCTCTGGAGGTCCCTTACAGCCTCTAACATTCTGTGATTCCATGAGCAAAATAGGTGGTGAAGGGCCTGGAGGGCAGGTCTTATGAAGAACAGCTGAGGGAGCTGGGGTGGTTTAGTCTGGAGGAGGCTGAGGGTAGACCTCATTGCTCTCCACAACTCCCTGAAAGGAGGCTGCAGTGAGGTGAGGGTTGGGCTCTGCTCCCTAGAATCAGGCAGCAGAAGGAGAGGTAATGTCCTGTAATTGTGGCAGGGGAGAGTTAGGTTGGAGAGGAGGAAAAATGTCTTTGGTGCAAGAGTGGTCAGGGATTGGCAGAGGCTGCCCAGGGAGGTGGTGGAGTGCCCATGCCTGGAGGTGCTGTAGAAATGAGCATCCATGGCATTTTGGGACGTAATTTAGTGGCCATGCTGGTGTAGGGGAGATGATTGGATGTGATGATCCTAGAGGTCTCTTCCAACCAAAGCATTTCTGTGATTCCATAACATTCAGAGTTAGATTTCAGAGTTAAGAGAGTTTGCTGAGAGAACTGACTGGTAAAGGGCCAAATCTCTTCTGTTTTTACACTGCCTTGATACAAACTCCTTCAAACTCCCAAGGGGAAAGCAAACCCCACACTTTCCCATGCATAACAAGCTTTACATAACTGACTATTATGTGGGAGGTGACAAGAAACAATTAACCTGTTTGGAGACAATAGAGGAATTTATAGGAGCAACCTAACTCACGAAGCAATCATTTCAAAGTCTCCTTCTAATGCATTTCACCAACCCAGAGATAAACACCGTGGAATGGTTCAAATTATCCAGCAGCCTGCCTCCATCTAAGTGGGCTGAAGAGTCAGACTAAAAGCATCTCGTATCAATTCCAACCACAGCTACAAACATCCCTGCTGCAACACTGATACGTGAGGAGAAAAACTTTCAGCAGGGAGAGGGAAAGGAAAATGTCACTTGATGAAAAGCAAACAGTTTTGCTGCACTGTGGTGATGCCAGACAGTGTTGTTTGGAAAGAAGAACTGAAATGGGCTATTAAAGTTTGGGTTTGGGCTTTTCTTTTTTTGAGTGGTGTGTTTCTTCCTTTGTTTTTATCCTCCCTCCCCCCAACCCTGTTTGAACAGTCTTCTCTAATGAAATAAAAGGCAAGATCAGAGCTCTGCATCTCGGTTGAGTTGATCTGTGGGACTGTCTTTGCTAAGAAACCTTGGGGTCTTTTCATTTTCCCTGTGCACCAGGGCAGAAGCTGCCAATTTCACAGAATCACAGTGCTGCCTAGATTGGAAAAGACCCTTTAAAATCATCCAGTCCAACTGTTCTCTAACTCTACCAAAGCTGAGGCTAAACCATGGCCCTCAGTGCCACATCTCTGCCACACTGAAACACCCCCAGGGATGGGGATTCAGCCACCTCCTGTGGAGCCTCTTCTTGTCATTAGTAACTGGATCGATGAGGAACTTGCTCCTAATGTCCAACCTAAACCTCCCCGGTGTAACAAAGCCCTTTCCTCTCATCCTATTAACCAGCCCCACCTGGCTACAGCCTCCCTGCAGGCAGCTGCAGACAGCAATGAGCTCTGCCCTGAGCCTCCTCTTCTGCAGGCTGCACACCCCCAGCTCCCTCAGCCTCTCCTCACAGGGCTGTGCTCCAGGCCCCTCCCCAGCCTTGCTGCCCTGCTCTCAACACCTTCCAGCACCTCAACATCTCTCTTGAGGAGCCCAGAACTGGACACAGCACTCAAGGTGTGGCCTGAGCAGTGCTGAGTACAAGGGAAAAATAACCTCCCTTGTCCTGCTGCCCACACTGCTCCTGAGCACCCTGGCAGTGAGCATTGGGTTCTTATTTGCACCAGTGGCATTGTCTGAGCACCCTGGCAGTGAGCATTGGGTTCTTATTTGCACCAGTGGCATTGTCTGAGCACCCTGGCAGTGAGCATTGGGTTCTTATTTGCACCAGTGGCACTGTCTGAGCACCCTGGCAGTGAGCATGGGGTTCCTGTTGGCACCAGTGGCTTTGTCTGAGCACCCTGGCAGTGAGTATTGGGTTCTTATTTGCACCAGTGGCACTGTCTGAGCACCCTGGCAGTGAGCATGAGGTTCCTGTTGGCACCAGTGGCATTGTCTGAGCACCCTGGCAGTGAGCATTGGGTTCTTATTTGCACCAGTGGCATTGTCTGAGCACCCTGGCAGTGAGCATGGGGTTCCTGTTGGCACCAATGGCATTGTCTGAGCACCTGAGGGTTCCTCAAGACAGCAGATGTCTTGTCCATGATCTGCCCTTCTCCACAAGGAAGGTTGCTTAGAGACTACTACTCAAGCAAGCTGGAAATGCCCTGGGTGTTAACCCAGAGGCAATGTGTGATAGAGGGCAGGTACCTGTCAAATCATTCTTGGCCAGTCCTTGCAGCCATCCATCAGGCCCCTTCTGAAGTCAGGCAATGGGAGGGGGTGCTAAATGAGAGACAGAATCCCACCATGTCCTGCAGCCCTGGCATAACATTTTAATTGCAACTTAAATCACACTTAATCAAGTGCTGGGATTTGGGGCCTTAGACTCTTAACTTATCCATCTGACCAAATGATGAGATGAAAAACCAGACCTCTCAAACATTTCCCTGGAAAATATTAAGGATAAATAAAGGGTACCAAGAAAGGGAGAAAATGTTGTCTTTCTATCACAGGTTAATAATTGGCTGAAGATGTTTACCTGAGCTGTTGGCAATGATAGCCTCTGGCACATCAATACAGGTGGAATACATGCTGTCTGCAAAGAAATACTGAAGAAAAAACACTTTATAGCTCATCCTACCCCCAAAAAAAGAGTGGCCTGATAACAAGAGGCTCTTAAAGGCAAAGCACCTTCCTTCTTCTTTCCCTCTTCATTCTTCCTTCTTTGATATTCCTTCCCTCTTCCTTTTTCCTTCTTCTTTCTTTGATATTCCTTCTTCTTTCTTCCCTCATCCTTCTTCCTTCTTCCCACTTCATTCTTCCTTCTTTTGTCTTTCTTCTTCCTTCTTCCAACTTCCTTCTTTCCTCTTCCAACTTCCTTCTTCTCTCTTCATTCTTCTTTCTTTGATAGTCCTTCTTCCATCTTCCCTCTTCCTTCTTCCTTCTTCCCTCTTCATTCTTCTTTCTTTGATAGTCCTTCTTCCATCTTCCCTCTTCATTCTTCTCTCTTTGATATTCCTTCTTCCATCTTCCCTCTTCCTTCTTCTTTCTTCCCTCTTCATTCTTCTTTCTTTTGTCTTTCTTCTTCCATCTTCCCTCTTCCTTCTTCCTTCTTCCCTCTTCATTCTTCTTTCTTTGATAGTCCTTCTTCCATCTTCCCTCTTCATTCTTCTTTCTTTGATATTCCTTCTTCCATCTTCCCTCTTCCTTCTTCTTTCTTCCCTCTTCATTCTTCTTTCTTTTGTCTTTCTTCTTCCATCTTCCCTCTTCCTTCTTCCTTCTTCCCTCTTCATTCTTCTTTCTTTGATAGTCCTTCTTCCATCTTCCCTCTTCATTCTTCTTTCTTTGATATTCCTTCTTCCATCTTCCCTCTTCCTTCTTCTTTCTTCCCTCTTCATTCTTCTTTCTTTTGTCTTTCTTCTTCCATCTTCCCTCTTCCTTCTTCCTTCTTCCCTCTTCATTCTTCTTTCTTTGATAGTCCTTCTTCCATCTTCCCTCTTCATTCTTCTTTCTTTGATATTCCTTCTTCCATCTTCCCTCTTCCTTCTTCCCTCTTCATTCTTCCTTCTTTTGTCTTTCTTCTTCCTTCTTCCCTCCACCTTCTTCCATCTTTCTTCTTCTGTCTTCCTTCTTTGAATCATAGAATCAGTCAGGGCTGGAAGGGACCTCAAGGATCATCCAGTTTCAACCCCTCTGCCATAGGCAAGGACACCTCACACTAGAGCAGGCTGCCCACAGCCTCATCCAGCCTGGCCTTAAACACCTCCAAGGATGAGGCTTCCACCACCTCCCTGGGCAACCTGTTCCAGTGCCTCACCACCTTCATGCTGAAGAACTTCTTCCTAACATGCAGTCTGACTCTCCCCATTTCCAGCTTTGTTCCATTCCCCCCAGTCCTATCACTACCTGACAGCCCAAAAAGTCCTTCCCTGGCTTTCTTCCTTCTTTCTGCTTCCTTCTTCCTTCCTTCTCCCTTCTCCTTTCTCCCTGCTCCCTTCTCCCTGCTCCCTTCTCCCTTCTCTCTTCTTCCTTCTTTCTTCCAAGACCCCACCTGCAGTTCTATGTCCAGCTCTGGTGCCTCCAGCATAAGGGCATCAGATTGCTAGCACAGATCCAGAGGAGGCCACAAAGATGATCAGAGGGCTGGAGAATTTTCCCTATGAGGACAGGCTGAGAGAGTTTGGGTTCTTCAGCCTGGAGAAGAGAAGGCTCTGGAGACACATTTCAGCATCTGAAGGGACTTTTTATGAAGGTTTGTAGTGCTAGGGCAAGAGGCCTTTAAGCTTGAGAAGGGTAGGCATTAGACTGGAGAGTAAGAAGGAATTCTTTCCAGTGAGGGTGCTGAGACACTGGAACAGATTGCCCAGGGAGGCTGTGGATGCCTCTTCCCTGGAGGTGTTTGAGGCCAGGGTGAATGAGGCCCTTGAACAACCTGGGCTAGTGGGAGGTGTCCCTGCCCACAGCAGGGAGGTTGGAACTGGATGATCTTTAAGGTCCCTTCCAACCCAGCCCATTCCATGACTCTGTGATTCCTAAACCCTTTCAAGTGGATCAGCCTGAGAACCCCAACCCTGGCATGAGGAAACTCTGCTGTGCCAGTGTCATTCACATTCCATCAAACACCTAAATGCCCAGGAGGAGAGGAGGGGACTGCAGAATCATAGAATCAAACAGCTTGGAAGAGACCTGTAAGCTTATCCAGTCCAACCTAGCACCCAGCCCTGCACAACCAACCAGACCATGGCACTAAGTGCCCCAGCCAGGCTTGGCTTCAACACCTCCAGGGACAGTGTCTCCACCACCTCCCTGGGCAGCCCATTCCAATGCCAATCACTCTCTCTGACAACAACTTCTTCCTAACATCCAGCCTAGACTTCCCCTGGCACAACTTGAAACTGTGTCCCCTTGTTCTGTTGTTGGTTACCTGAGAAAAGAGCCCAGCCCTCCTCTGCTTGTATATTGTACATCTGCTTGTCTATTGTGCTAAGCTGTAAATATAAACTTCATTCAATTTCCAGAGCCAGCTGAGTGTAGTCTGGGTGATTTCTGAAGTGTGTGTGGGGGGGTGGGGAACACTCAAACCACCACACTTCCCCAGCACAGCTTGAGACTGTGTCCTCTTTGTTCCTCCTAACATCCAGCCTAGAGCTCCCCTGGCACAGCTTGAGACTGTGTCATAGAATCATAGAATCAAGCAGGTTGGAAGAGACTTCCAAGCTCAGCCAGTCCAACCTAGCACCCAGCCCTATCCAGTCAACCAGACCATGGCACTAAGTGCCTCATCCAGGCTTTTCTTGAACACCTCCAGGCACACAGACTCCATCACCTCCCTGGGCAGCCCATTCCAATGCCAATCACTCTCTCTGACAACAACTTCCTCCTAACATCCAGCCTAGACCTGCCCTGGCACAGCTTGAGACTGTGTCCCCTTGTTCTGTTGCTGCTTGGCTGGCAGAAGAGCCCAACCCCACCTGGCTACAGCCTCCCTTCAGGTCGTTGTAGAGAGCAATGAGCTCTGCCCTGAGCCTCCTCTTCTCCAGAAGAACGATGCTCCTGCACATTTGCTTTGCCCTGGGCTGCTTGGCAGGGCTTGGCCATGCTGCCTTCCCTTTCCCCCTGTTTGCAGGGGTATTCCCTCGCACATGGCTCTCTGCCAAGGCACTTCGGCACGAAGCGCAGAAGCAAATGGCCCATCAGGCCCCGAGTCCCTCTCACCATCAATGCTCTCCGTGTAATGGGAGTGACAGCAAAGGCTCCTGGAGTGACAGCTGCTCCCTATGTAGGCATGAGACTGCATCAAAGGCACCGGGCTGCTCCTAGCCCTTCCCCACATCCGTGCAGATCCAGCTAATTGGCGGGAGCGAGAGTAGCTGAGCTGCCAGTGCGAGCCAAGGAAGTGCTGGGGGTCCAGGAAAAACTGCTCTTGGCTTATGTCACCAAACAGCTTAAGTTTCAATTTCCAAAATGACTTCAGTTTTTACTTAAAATAGCTCTGTCTGCCAAGCAGCCAATTTGGGGAGCTGATGGATGGCAATGCCGCCCCATCTGCGCCGAACGTGATATCCGTTTGGTGTGACCTGTAGCAAAAAGGGAAAGGGAGGGAAGCACTCTATTCCCAACTTCTCCCTGGCACTCTCTGTCAGAATAAATGGGGATAGGGTAGAGAATTAATAAAAGACTAGTTTGCTCACATGGGAAAGGAACAAAGGAAATGATTGCCTCCTACACTGGAGCTGCGCTGAGTGCATCGCTGCGCAGCGTCTTTTATCTGCGTGCTTTGGGACTAGCATGGACACAGGAAGCAAGGCTGATGGGTTTATTCTATACAGGTCCTATATAATCCTAATAAAAGAAGAGCAGATGGAGTCTGAGAAGGCTACAAGCAACCACTTGAGATGCCTAACTGAACGTGAGCGTGCAAGGAGGACAGATAATGCAGCAGCAGCGGCAGCAGCAGGTTGTGACTCTGCCATTGAGCCAAAGCTCCAAGAGCTGGAATTGCAATTCAAATTTGCTCGAATCAGGTTTGCCAGATTCTGAGTTGTTCCTTCTCAACCACCAGGACAAAGCACGAGGCAGATCTTCCAGCAGAAGGCAGAGTTTTTTGTGAGTGAAATAGAGATACCCAGCAAGTTGAGGGGATGATTTTCACTTAACATATTGATAACCCGGGTTGGGATGATGCTACTGACCTTCCACTCAGCATTCTCACCCACTTTTGAGTTTTCCTCATTTTGGAAGGCATAAAAATTTCAACCTCAAGCTACCACTTAGGAGTGCAAAGGCTGACAGCTTGGTACCTGGACTTCAGCAAGGCATTTGACACTGTTTCCCACAGCATTCTGCTGGAGAAGCTGGCGGCTCATGGCTTAGACAGGTGGGCTCTTGGCTGGGTTAACAACTGGCTGTCTGGTTGAGTCCAGAGGGTTGTGGTCAATGGGGTTAAATCCAGTTGGTGACTGGTCACAAGTGGAGCTCAGGGCTCAGTTTTGGGGCCAGCCTTGTTTAATCTCTACATCAATGACCTGGATGAGGGGATTGAATGAAACCTCAGCAAGTCTGCAGATGACACCAAATGAAGCAGACGCTTCAATCTGCTGGAAGGTAGGAAGGCCCTGCAAGGGATTTGGACAGGCTGGAGCCATGGGCTGAGGCCAGCTGCATGAGGTTTAACAAGGCCAAGTGCCAGGTCATGCACCTTGGCCACAACAACCCCCAGCAGCCCTACAGGCTGGGGGAGGAGTGGCTGGAGAGCTGCCTGGCAGAAAGGGACCTAGGGATGTTGGTGGACGGCAGCTGAACATGAGCCAGCAGTGTGCTCAGGTGGCCAAGAAGGCCAACAACATTCTGGCCTGTATAAGCAATAGTGTGACCAGCAGCAGCAGGGAGGTGCTCATGCCCCTGTGCTCAGCACTTGTGAGGCCATGCCTTGAGTACTGTGTCCAGTTTTGGTCACCACAGTACAGGAGGGACATTGAGGTGCTGGAGCAGTGCAGAGAAGGGTGATGAGGCTGGGGAGAGGTCTGGCAGACATGACCTGTGAGGAGCAGCTGAGGGAGCTGGGGGTGTTTAGTCTGGAGAAGAGGAAGCTGAGAGGGGACCTTATTGCCCTCTGCATCTACCTAAAAGCAGGTTGCAGTGAGGCTGGAGCTGGTCTCTTCTCCCCAGTTACTAAGGATAGGACAAGAGGAAATGACCTCATTGAGTCAGGATGTTGGGAAGAAGTTCTTTGCTGAGCAGGTGGCCAGGCACTGGCACAGGCTGCCCAGGGAGGTGGTGGAGTCACCATCCCTGGAGGTGTTTAAAAGGAGAGTGGCTGTGGTGCTTGAGGCTATGGTCTGGTGATGAAGGTTGCTGGGATGAAGGTTGGACTGGATGCTCCTGGTGGTCCTTTCCAACCATAGCCATTCACAGTGATTGGATGTTGTGCTGAGGGATTTGAGTTAGCCAAAGACTTGTCAGTGTGAAACTAATGATTGGACTCGAGGAGCTTGAAGGTCTTTTCCAATCTAAGAAACTCTGTGATTCTGTGATCCTTTCATCTCAATCTCTCCATGTGGTCATGGTGTTGGTATGGGAACACTGGAGGATGGTGTGGGTTTTTTTCCCCTGTAATCCATGCTATCTTCTTAGACTTAGTTTTATGTGATGTTATTTTCCCATTAGAAGAATAAGAGCACCAGCATCTCCTCACACATCACTATGATTGGTACTATGAGATGCCTGCAAAATAGTTTTGCTCATACCCCTTAAAACTTGAGAGAAGAAAAATTCTCACCTGCTGGACTGAGATTTGCACCACAATAAATCTCCCCAAGGTCGGGGGCAGACAGGGACTAGTTTTGGGCCAGGGACCATTGAAAGGGATTCTTATTATAACTTTATTTGAGTGCAACAAGCAATGAGTGAAGAAGTGGGAAAAAAAAGTGGACCCCATGTGTGAATCAGATGACCACAGTAAAAAGATTAGAATGTCAATGGCTGCTGAAGTCCAGGGAAGGAGCCTACAGAGACCTATAAAATTAGAACTAAGAGAGGGAGGAAGTCCTTAAACTTTTATCCAGATATTCTAGTCTATGAATGACCACATTAGTTAATTTTCATCATGACAATCTAATTTGGCATTGGTCTGGGCTCCTCAATTCAAGAGAGATGTTGAGATGCTGGAACGTGTCCAGAGAGGGTTGATGAAGCTGGGGAGGGGCCTGGAGCACAGCCCTGTGAGGAGAGGCTGAGGGAGCTGAGGGTGGGCAGCCTGCAGAAGAGGAGGCTCAGGGCAGAGCTCATTGCTGTCTGCAGCTGCCTGAAGGGAGGCTGTAGCCAGGTGGGGTTGGGCTCTGCTGCCAGGCAAGCAGCAACAGAACAAGGGGACACAGTCTCAAGCTGTGCCAGGGCAGGTGTGGTGATTTGGGCATTCCCCATCCCCACCCACACTTTGGAAATCACCCAGACTAGACTCAGTCTGCTCTGGGAATTGAATGAAGCTTATATTTACAGCTTAGCACAAGATACAAGCAGATAGTTACAGGACATGCAGTTATAGACAGAAATAGACAAGGGAAAAGGTAATACAGAAACACAACAGCCCTCCCAGAAACCTGAGTCCCCAGGAGGGGCTCCCAGCTGCCCTTCCACCTTCTCCCACCCCTCTGCTTTACCCCAGATGTTGCCTTGTGCCCCAAGGAAGAATGGAGGTCGGCCAGGGTGGGTTAGGAAGCAAAGTGGATTAATCAGGGAGACGGTAGGTGAGGTTGGAGAAAAATGCAGCTCAGAGCCCAGGCTGTGCCCGAATGCCTTATCTATGTTTTCACTCTTGTTCTTATACCTTTCAGCAAACCTATGAGTGAAGTAGACATCACCATTGTTTCCCTTTCACAGCCTGTAATCTAGTTCTTCTCACCTAAACATTCTAGCTAGCTTCAAACTAGCACAGGATGTCTAGGCTGGATGTTAGGAGGAAGTTGTTGGCAGAGAGAGTGATTGGCATTGGAATGGGCTGCCCAGGGAGGTGGTGGAGTGACTGTGCCTGGAGGTGTTGAAGCCAAGCCTGGCTGGGGCACTTAGTGCCATGGTCTGGTTGCTTGGCTAGGGCTGGGTGCTAGGTTGGGCTGGATGAGCTTGGAGGTCTCCTCCAACCTGCTTGATTCCATTCTATGATTCTATTCTATTTCCCTTTTACTTGTTGGCTCTTCTAAGAGGTGACTAAAGTCTGACACCCTCCTCCCATCCTTAAACACTCCTTTGAAAAGCTAAGATCAGACTTCCCAAAAAAAACCCCATCCTGCTTTTCACAAGGTTGCTTGGGGACTTTGTCCACAGCACAGCCTTGCACTGCCACATCTCAAGGTTCTCGCTCAGGCAAGAGAGAAGTTTTATGGGGAAGGATGGAGAGAGGACTTCAAGAATTGGCCCCTGGCGAAGAGCCTTATACAACAGCAGCATTGTGCTGCGTGCGCTGCCAAGGCCCCGTGGAGAGCTGTCTGGAGCAGCAATAGACACGAGGATTTACGGCAGGGAGCAGCAATTGCAATATCTGGCGCTAAACATTTAATCTATGGTTACAGTTTTTACTTCAGATCAGAGCTGAAGTCAGCAGAATTAAATCTTCAAGTGTATTTCAGCAGCCCTAAATCCTTCTGATACTGTTAACAGTGGCAGACTTCCAAAATGCATTCTGTTAATAAGACAGTAAAGTATAAAACCAAGTTATCTTTTTCCAGGGATAGGGGGAAAAAAAGAAAAAGAAGGAGAAGAAGGAAATAAAAGAAAGAAAAGTAAGAAGAAAGTCTTATAAAAGTGCAGTTACAGTATCACAGTATCATCAGGGTTGGAAGAGACCTCACAGATCATCAAGTCCAACCCTTTACCACAGAGCTCAAGGCCAGACCATGGCACCAAGTGCCACGTCCAGTCCTGCCTTGAACAGCTCCAGGGACGGTGACTCCACCACCTCCCCGGGCAGCCCATTCCAGTGTCCAATGACTCTCTCAGGGAAGAACTTTCTCCTCACCTCCAGCCTAAATTTCCCCTGACGTAGCTTGAGGCTGTGTCCTCTCATTCTGGTGCTGGCCACCTGAGAGAAGAGAGCAACCTCCTCCTGGCCACAACCACCCCTCAGGTAGTTGCAGACAGCAATAAGGTCTGCCCTGAGCCTTCTCTTCTCCAGGCTAACCAATCCCAGCTCCCTCAGCCTCTCCTCGTAGGGCTTGTGCTGTGCTGTCCTGGCCATTTTCTAGCTGAATTTCTTTCCACATTATTTTTCTAACCTCCTGCCCTTGGTGAATAAGAGAGAAAAAAAAAATTCTACTAGGAGAGAAATTCTCCCCCCCCCAAAACTTCCATTTTTCCTCCCTCCTCTTATTTTTACATGTTAGAAGAGGTTAAGCAATCACCAATCAGCTGGTAACATGCAGCAGCAATTCTCTGTGGGCCAGCAAAAGGGATTCAGCAGCTGTTACCTTCCCTTTCGCACTTAACATAACTTTGTGTTCACCTGCAGCTAAAGAAGATTTATGCAGAGCGCCCTGGGAGGTTGCTCAGCTCCCCAAGGCAACTCCATTAGCTTTCCCAGGAGCTGTATGAAATGCATATTTAACCACACACACACACAACCCCTTCAGCCTAACGCACTGATTCCAGCTCTAAACTGGCAAACTGAGGGAGGTGCCCAGCAAAGGGCTGGGTACCATGCTTAAGGGACCTGCTTTACAGCTCAGAATTTAAGAGCATATGAGAAATAAGACCTTGCTCTGAGGTCCCTGTGGGCAAAGATAAGGCTTACAGGTTTATTTGCATCCTTTGGTCCAAATGCTTTTGCTCCTGTGAGTTTCACTCAAACCCTTCTTTGGCTCATCCAGCGTGAACAGGCTCTGCTCACCACTCCCTAGGATAGGACAGGGAGCAATGGATGGAAGCTGCAGCACAGGAGGTTCCAGCTCAGCACAAGGGGGAACTTCTTTACTTTAAGGGTCCCAGAGCACTGGCACAGGCTGCCCAGAGGAGAGGTTGTGGAGTCTCCTTCTCTGGAGCCTTTCAAGGCCTGTCTGGATGTGTTTGTGTGACACCTAAGCTGGATTTTATGGCCCTGCTCTGGCAGGGGGATTGGACTCTGAATCCTGGTGGTCCTTTCCAACCATAGCCATTCCTAGTGATGAGATGTTGTGCTGAGGGATTTGGTTTAGTCAAGGACTTGTCAGTGTGAAACTAATGATTGGACTCGAGGAGCTCGAAGGTCTTTTCCAATCTAAGGAATTCTGTGATCTCTTTGAGTCCTTTCCAACCCCTGACATCCTCTGAGCCTGTGATCACAGAATCATAGCACTGCAGACCTCTAAGATCATCAAGTCCAACTGCCAACCTAAGACCCCCACTTGTAAGACCTGTGTGGATGCATGTGAGGGGTGTTGAATTAACTGAGCAGGCAGCTTTTTTCCCCAGTTGCTCTCTCCTTCCCTTACTGCATCCATTCTGGCAAATTTTAGGTCTTCTCCCTCACAGTATGCATTTTGCTTAAGCATGTTTCAGAGAATCATAGAATCACAGTGTGATCAAACGATTTGGCTTGGCAAGGACCTTAAAGATCTTCCAGTTCCAATTCCCCTGCCATGGATTGGTTTCTCACAGGTCATTGGAAGCAGGCAGGTGCCCTGGAACACGTTGGTCTATAATGCTAAACCTTGACAGGTTTACAAAGACCTCAATGTGAGATTTTGCAAAGTGAAGTGTTGGCTATTTACCAGTCTTATAATTTTAATAGTCCTTACATGAAATTTGTTTCCTGCAGAGAAATCAACAGCATCATTGTGAAGCATTATAGAGCTTGATGCCAGCCTTTTGATATGGAAGCCTTTTGATATGCTGGTGACAGTCAGATCATACTGCAGAGCCTATTCAGATGTTAAGTGGCATCACCTACAGCAGCCAAGGTCCTTAAACCTTCTGCTTGCATTATTTCCCATCAGCTAATGCAGTAGGAGATGGAGTACTGTAGAATGGTAGGGCTTAGAAGGGACCTCTGAAGATCACCTTCACCTCTCCTGCCAGAGTCACAGAGGAAAACATCCAGATGTGTCTTTTATGCCTCCAGAGAAGGAGACTCCACAACCTCTCTGGGCAGCCTGTGCCAGGGCTCCAGCACCCTCACAGCAAAGAAGTTTTTCTCCATGTTGAGGTGGAGTTTCTTGGGTTCCAGATGGTGTCCATTGCCCTTGTGCTGTCACAGGACACCAGTGAAAAGAGCCTGGCCCCTTCTTCTTGCCCCTACCCTTCAGATATTTATAATTATTAGTAACTCTTAATAAGCTGAGGGAACTGGAATTGTTTAGCCTGGAGAAGAGAGGGCTGAGGGGAGACCTCATTGCTCCTTGCAACTGTTTGAAAGGAGGTTGTAGCCCGGTGGGACTCAGTCTCGTCTCACAAAGAACAAGTGGTACTGGTTGAAAGGGAGCTCTAGAGGTCATCTAGTCTAAATGATGGGAGGTAACAGCCTCAAGTTGTGCAAGGGAAGGTTTAGGTTGGACATTGGGAACAATTTCTTCCCCAGAAGGGTTGTCAAAGTCTGGAACAGGCTGCCCAGGGCAGCGGTGGAGTCCCCATCCCTGGAGGGATTGAAGAGCCATGGAGATGTGGTGCTGAAGGCCATGGGTTTAGCACCAGCCTTGGGAGAGTTAGAGAATGGTTGGAGGGGATGATCTTAAAGGCCTCTTCCAACCAAAAGAATTCTGTGATCCTAAGATCCCCTCTCAGCCTTCCCCAGACTAAACAACCCTGGGCTCTCAGCCTTCCATCGTCAGACAGATGTTCCAGTCCCTCCACCACCCAGAGGAAAGGTGACTTGTCCACACAGCACAATGTGTCTGGCAGCACTGAGGTAGGTTGAGGCAGTGTGCACTGCAAAGAAGGAGCCAGAGCTAGCTAGGTGACAACACTTCTCTTTGCTGTAGACACCACAGCTTGAGGAAATCTGCTCCCTCCTTTGTTTGTCCAGGTGTCCTGGCTTAGGCCAAGCTTTCATTAGAGGAAAGGACACAGAGTAGGTTTCAAAAGCTTAATAAAGGAACTTGCTGAGGCCTCCACTCAGTTTTCTGCCAGCATTTAAGCCTTCAACAAAAATCAGAGACATTGTCTCAGTGGATCTTGTGATTGAATTCTGACCTGGGTTACTCATCTCTAAGTCATAGTTTGTTTAAGGAAGCATTAAGTAGGGGCAACAGCTTTGTTTGGTGATATGGAATTAAAAAAGGATGAAATAGCATAAAATGCTGCCAACATTTTGTCTGCCTCTTCTTCCATATTTTTTTTCCCAGTGCAAGGTGGTTTTCAATATATTTATCTGCTACAAGTGCAAAGGAGTATCACAGTATCACCAAGGTTGGAAGAGACCTCACAGATCATCAAGTCCAACCCTTTACCACAGAGCTCAAGGCCAGACCATGGCACCAAGTGCCACGTCCAACCTTGCCTTGAACTGCCCCAGGGACGGCGACTCCACCACCTCCCCGGGCAGCCCATTCCAGTGTCCAATGACTCTCTCAGGGAAGAACTTTCTCCTCACCTCCAGCCTAAATTTCCCCTGGCACAGCCTGAGGCTGTGTCCTCTTGTTCTGGTGCTGGCCACCTGAGAGAAGAGAGCAACCTCCTCCTGGCCACAACCACCCTTCAGGTAGTTGTAGACAGCAATGAGGTCTCCCCTGAGCCTCCTCTTCTCCAGGCTAACCAATCCCAGCTCCCTCAGCCTCTCCTCGTGGGGCTGTGCTCAAGGCCTCTCCCCAGCCTCGTTGCCCTTCTCTGGACACGCTCAAGCATCTCAAAGTCCCTTCTAAACTGGGGGGCCCAGAACTGAACACAGTACTCAAGGTGTGGTCTAACCAGTGCAGAGCACAGGGGCAGAGTAGTAGGAGATGAAGCAGAACAGCTGGATTGTTCTATCTGCACGATCCTGCTCCTGTTCAAAGAACAAAAGCTTGGTCCTGTAGAGCAACTTTCATGTCCAAACCAATTCAAAATGTACTTAGGAAAAGAGAGGAGAGGATCACAGCAGGGAAGTCAGGCACCAAAAGCTGGAGTTGTTTTTTTTCAGAGCAGCCCTTCTTAGAGCAAAGATTTTAAACAGTTATCAGCAAGGACCCAGAAGCAGATTTCTACAAGAAGCTCTTATTAACAGTTTGCAGGAGTCACTTTTCCCTGGAGGTGTTTTGTGTTTCGGCTTCCCTGCCCTGAGCTGGGTTTTGGAACAGCAGCCCTGAAGACCCTGCGATAGAGTTAGGTTTGTGGGCACAGGCAGAACTCCTGCAGCTGTGCAAACAGTAAAACAAATCTAACACCTCCTCTGTCGCAGCCCTGCAGATCCCTGCAAGATAACAAGGCAGAGGATTTACAGTGGATTCAAGGTGCCTCTCTGCTCTGGAATTCCTTCTGACTCGTCAGAGAGATGACAAACAAGTCCCTCACTCCTGAGGTGTCACAGGAAACTTCAAGGAGCATAAATATCCCCTTGCATTTCCCCTCGCAGCGCTTCGCCGTCTGGCGTATTCCAGCCGCGGACGCGGCAACGTCGTTGGCTGCATCCTTCCCACACCTGCAGTCCAGCTCTCTGCTGAGAAAGGTTCTGGGATGTTCTTCCCTGTTCTCTCAGACTTCAGTTAAAAAAAAATCAAATGAGCTTTTTCTACTGAACAAAGTGAAGAGAAGGCAGTTCTGCAACGCATGCCATTACCCCTTTGGTTTTTATTTCCACGTGGATTTCCGTGGCTCTGGCTCTTTTCTCTTTCTGACAGCCCTACAACTCTCTTGAGTTAATAAAATGACTCCTCCATGCTGTCTCAACATTTTCAGTTTTCTGTATGTTACCAGTTTTATGCTAAAAGAACCTCGGGGCATTGTTGGTGTTGGCAAGGAAGGAAAAAAAACAAAAACCCAAATCCCACCTAAGGTTTTGGCAGTTTTGTGAGGTAGGTTTGGCCCACAGGAAGGTCTCATGATTTAGGGCTGTGGGGCAGGCACATTACCAGGAGTTTTCTATTACAGTTACAAGCAAGTAGCTCACAGTGCTGACATTTACATGGTGTGGAATAGCTGAAATCTAAGCAAGGAAAAGAGATTGACTTAGAGAGAGAGGCATAAAACAGCACCAGGCCACCTTCCCTGGCTTGGGACTCCAGGGTGTTCAAGAAAAGACTGGATGAGGCATTTAGTGCCATGGTCTAGATGACTGGGTGCTAGGTTGGACTGGATGAGCTTGGAGGTCTCTTGCAACTTGCTTGATTCTATGATTCTATGGTTCTACTGTCTGTCTCCACAGAGGAATACTCAAGGAGCAGACTGGTGTCTGATGGTGATCCAGCTGTGGTGATCAGGCTCCTGCTTGCAGTGCCTGAGGTGTTCAGCAAGAGAGAAGGGGAGCTGACAGCTTGAGGCAGAGTGAAATGGGTGGCAGTCAGCCAGTCCTCACAGTGGTGGTGAAGGGGATGGGCCAGCAGGACAAAGGAGGTTCTTCTGCCCCTGTGCTCAGCACTGCTCAGGCCACTCCTTGAGTGCTGTGTCCAGGTCTGGGCTCCTCCATTCAAGAGAGATGTTGAGGTGCTGCAAGGTGTCAAGAGAAGGGTGACAAAGCTGGGGAGGGGCCTGGAGCACAGCCCTGTGAGGAGAGGCTGAGGGAGCTGGGGGGGTGCAGCCTGCAGCAGAGGAGGCTCAGGGCAGAGCTCATTGCTGTCTACAACTACCTGAAGGGAGGCTTTAGCCAGGTGGGGTTGGGCTCTTCCACCAGGCAAGCAGTAACAGAACAAGGGGACACAGTCTCAAGCTGTGCCAGGGCAGGTCTAGGCTGGATGTGAGGAGGAAGCTGTTGTCAGAGAGAGTGATTGGCATTGGAATGGGCTGCCCAGGGAGGTGGTGGAGTGGCTGTGCCTGGAGGTGTTGAAGCCAAGGCTGGCTGGGGCACTTAGTGCCATGGTCTGGTTGATTGTTTAGGGCTGGGTGCTAGGTTGGGCTGGATGATCTTAGATATCTCTTCCAACCTGCTTGATTCTATGGTTTTATGACAAATGTTGGCTTACTCCAAGTGTGATGTCGCTGCTCATCTAAGCATCAACTAGTTTTGTAGCTCATCTGATTAGCCATGTAGCTCATCTGATTAACTAGCCATGGAGCTGCTCATCTGAAACAACTAGCTACGGAGCTGCGCATCTAATCATCTAGCCATGGAGCTGTTTATCTAATTAACTAGACTTGGAGCTCATCTAGTGAACTAATCATGTAGCTGCTTAGTTAATTAACTAGTAATGTAGATCATCTAGTCAACTTGTCATGTAGCCACTCATTAGTGAACTAGCCATGTAGCTGCTCATCTGATTATTTAGTCGTAGCTCATCTAGTGAACTAGCCATGTAGCTGCTCAGTTAAAACAACCAGTCATGTAGCTGCTCATCTAACAAACTAGCCATGGAGTTGCTCATCTAATCATCTAAGCATGTAGTTGCTCATCTAATTAACAGGCCATATAGCTGCTCACTTAATCATATAGGCATGTAGTTGTTCGTCTAATTATCTAGCCATGTAGCTCATCTAATCATCTAGCCATGGAGCTGCTCATCCAGTCAGCTAACCATGAAGCTCACCTAATCAACTAGCCATGTAGCTGCTCATCTAGTCAGCTAACCATGAAGCTCACCTAATCAACTAGCCATGGAGCTGCTCATCCAGTCAGCTAACCATGAAGCTCACCTAATCAACTAGCCATGTAGCTGCTCATCCAGTCAGTTAACCATGAAGCTCACCTAATCAACTAGCCATGTAGCTGCTCATCCAGTCAGCTAACCATGAAGCTCATCTAATCAACTAGCCATGTAGCTGCTCATCCAGTCACCTAACCATGAAGCTCATCTAATCAACTAGCCACGGAGCTGCTCATCCAGTCAGCTAACCATGTAGCTCATCTAATCAACTAGCCATGGAGCTGCTCATCTAGTCATCCAGCCATGAAGTTCAATTAATCTAGCCACGAAGCTCCACTGCTCATCTAGGCACGTAGCTGCTCACCTAATTAACTAGCCATGTAGTTCATTATTTAAAACAACCACCCATGTAGCTGCTCACCTAAGCAACTCACCCAGAAGGTGCCTCATAGTGTGCCACAGATTTGACATGACACTAAGTTATGCTAGAGCTTTCTGATGGAGACTGAGCCACTACCCTGCCATTAGACAAAGTCCAATTTCTATCCAAACCACTTTTGCTTTCTCATTGAAGAGTCGTAAATAGAAACTTACCCTCCCCTAAAGAAATCACAGAATCATAGAATCAACCAGGTTGGAAGAGACCTCCAAGATCATCCAGTCCAACCTAGCACCCTGCCCTATCCAGTCAACCAGACCATGGCACTAAATGCCTCATCCAGTCTTTTCTTGAAGACCCCCAGGGACGGTGCCTCCACCACCTCCCTGAGCAGCCCATTCCAATGCCAATCACTCTCTCTGTGAAGAACTTCTTCCTAACATCCAGCCTAGACCTCCCCTGGCACAACTTGAGACTGTGTCCCCTTGTTCTATTGCTGCTTGCCTGGGAGAAGAGGCCACCCCCCACCTGGCTACAATGCCCCTTCAGGTAGTTGTGGACAGTAATAAGAGCCTCCTCTTTTCCAGGCTGCACAGGCCCAGCTCCCTCAACCTCTCCTCATAGGATTTTTGCTCCAGGCCCCTCACCAGCTTTGTTGCCCTTCTCTGGACATGTTCCAGCACCTCAACATCTTTCTTGAATTGAGGGGCCCAGAACTGGACACAGTACTCAAGGAGTGGCCTGACCAGTGCTGAGTACAGGGGAAGAATAACCTCCCTTGTCCTACTTGCCACACTGTTCCTGATGCAGGCCAGGATGCCATTGGCTCTCTTGGCCACCTGGGCACACTGCTGGCTCATCTTCAGCTTACTATGTATCAGTACCCCCAGGTCGCTTTCCTCCTGGCTGCTCTCCATCCACTCTGTCCCCAGCCTATAGCGCTGCTTGGGGTTGTTGTGGCCAAAGTGCAGAACCCTGCACTTGGCCTTGTTCAATCTCATCCCCTTGGCCTCTGCCCACCCATCCAGCCTGGCCAGGTCCCTCTGCAGGGCTCTCCTACCCTCCAACAGATCAACACCTGCTCCTAGCTTGGTGTCATCTGCAAACTTACTGATGCTGGACTCAATGCCCTCGTCTAGATCATCAATAAAGATATTGAACCAAAATGCAGCTCTCCAAATCCAAACCACCATCAGACTGTTGATAGTTTGTAAATTAGGAAGAGAATAGCCTCTAAATGTTCCAAAACAAGCCCAGCCTACTGGAAGCCTTCCCCTCTATTAATCATGCTATATAATGGGCCGAGTCCAGACGCGATATTTATTTGCCTCCGGAGGGAAGATCTCCATAACTCAACTGCATCTTTGCCACTCATGAATTATCAAGTCTTGCCTTGCTTGTGGGATAAATATATCTCAGTTATGTATGCTCTCTTCTCCTCTCAGTGTATCCATATATTTCTTTGGTGTCAATTTTTATTTATATGCATATACCTGCAAGGCTCGCAGTGGAGGTTGTTACTTTGCAATAAGCTGAAGCAAATCAATTCGGTCTGCAAACAATTTATTTCCTTGCTGCAGCATTCTCTGGGATCATGGCAGGAGATACCTCCACAGCCTTCACTCTAACTCTTCAACTGTGCCACATGGCAAAGATGTGAGGGGGTCTAGCACTTGATCAAGTTGACAGGCAGCGTTGGGTTCCCGCTGTTAGCTGAAGCACCAACATGATGGCACGTATTTGATGTCACTTCAATGCAGATTCTGACACGGGCCAATTTATGGCCCAATTTATGTCTTGACTCTCATACCAAGGCCAAGCAAGCTATAAAATGTAATAAGAATTTCTTCAATCAATGTCCAGAGGCAAAACAAATCACTTGGTTGCTGACACGTTATTACATCAACACTCTGGTAAAGTTCTCACAAGTGTGTGACGTGCCCCTGAGCTCCAGCAAACAGGGAATAAAAGGCTGGGCATGACAACAGCCCATCCCTGGGATGGGAGCTGCTCAACGTTACAGCCTTTGCCAGGTCAGTCTTTCATCCTTGCAGCTTTCCACTTTGTTCAGAAGAAAAACCTTCTCTTCTTGCTTCCTCTTCTCTTCACAGCTTCCACCTTTCCACCCTACCAGCACTTCTTTGACTCTGCCTTGCACACAGCAGCCAGCTGTCTAACAAGTGTCAGCAGAAAATGCCCTAATGAGGTTGTGGGCAGACACTGCTCACAGGGTCTGGCCAGGGGGGCTGTAAAAGGCTTGTGTCTCATCACTTGCAGATGCTCTCAAGCCAGATAGGAGTTTCTACCCTTCTCTTCAGCTCTTCACAGAATCAGAGAAGTGTTTCAATTGCAAATGCTCTCTAATATCATCCAGGGCAACTATTGACCTAGCACTGCCGTGGCCACTAAACCATGTCCCAAAGTGCCATGGCCACACATTTCTTGAACTGCTCCAGACACTCAACCTCCCTGGGCATTCTCTTCCAAACCCTGACAACTCTTGCAGCAAAGACTTTTTTCTCATTTTCAAAGAATCAGGCAGGTTGGAAGAGAGTTCCAAGCTCATCCAGCCCAACCTAGCACCCAGCCCTGGCCAAGCAACCAGACCATGGCACTAAGTGCTCCAGCCAGGCTTGGCTTCAACATCTCCAGCCACAGAGACTCCACCACCTCCCTGGGCAGCCCATTCCATTGCCAATCACTCTCTCTGACAACAACTTCCTAACAACATCCAGCCTGAACCTGCCCTGGCACAGCTTGAGACTGTGTCCCCTTCTTCTGTTGCTGTCTGCCTGGCAGCAGAGCCCAACCCCACCTGGCTACAGCCTCCCTGCAGGCAGCTGCAGGCAGCAATGAGCTCTGCCCTGAGCCTCCTCTGCTGCAGGCTGCACACCCCCAGCTCCCTCAGCCTCTCCTCACAGGGCTGTGCTCCAGGCCCCTCCCCAGCCTTGCTGCCCTTCTCCAAACACCTTCCAGCACCTCAACATCTCTCTGCAATGGAGGAGCCCAGAACTGGACACAGCACTCAAGGTGTGGGCTGAGCAGTGCTGAGCACAGGGGCAGAAGAACCTCCCTTGTCCTGCTGCCCACACTGCTCCTGAGCCAGTCCAGGATGCCATTGGCTCTGCTGCCCACCTGGGCGCTGCTGCCTCCTCTTCAGCTACTCTCTCCCAGCACCCCCAGCTCCCTCTCTGCCTGGCTGCTCTCAGCCACTCTGTCCCCAGCCTGTAGTGCTGCTTGGGGTTGTTGTGGCCAAAGTGCAGAACCCTGCACTTGGCCTTGTTCAATCTCATCCCCTTGGCCTCTGCCCACCCATCCAGCCTGGCCAGGTCCCTTTGCAAGATTCTACTTGGCACAATTTCAGGCCATTTCCTCTCATTTTATCACTTGATACTAGGGAGCAGAGCCCAACCCCCACCTCATTGCAACCTCCTTTCAGGGAGTTGTAAAGAGCAATGAGGTCTCCCCTCAGCCTCCTGCTCTCCAGACTAAACAATCCCAGTGCCTCTGTCTCAGCCAGCTGTTAGAAGACATTGCCTATGGCAAGCAGGCATGCACAGCACATATTTTTAATTGAATATGGGCTATGGGATGCTGTGTTTCTTTCAGGAGCACAGTTACTGCCTCTCTAATGTAGAACATATGGCCCTGCCCTGTGGACAGCATAAAGCAGGCAGGAGAAAATGTGTGTCTGATCTACACTCTACACCTTCCTTCCAAAACTCTGATGCTTTTTGTACATCTAGGGCTGGGAGTATGAATAGTTCTTGTTTTCTCTGCTGAACCAGAACAGCTGACAGGAGACTTACCTTATTTCATAGAACCAGAGAATTGTCAGGGCTGGAAGGGAACTCAAGGATCATCCAGCTCAGACCCCCCCTGCCATGGGCAGGGACACCTCACACTAGAGCAGGTTGCTCAGAGCCACATCCAGTCTGGCCTTAAACACCTCCAGGGATGAGGCTTCCACCACCTCCCTGGGCAACCTGTGCCAACCTCTCACCAGCCTCATGCTGAAGAACTTCTTCCTAACATGCAGTCTGAATCTCCCCATTTCCAGATTTGTTCCATTCCCCCCAGTCCTATCACTACCTGACAGCCCAAAAAGTCCCTCCTCAGCTTTCTTGTAGCTCCCTTCAGATATTGGAAGGTCACAATAAGGTCTTCTCAGACCCCTCTCCTCTCCAGGCTGAACAGCACCAACAACCTGTCCTCAAAGAGGAGCAGCTCCAGCCCTCTGCTCATCCTCGTGGCCCTTCTCTGGACACTATCCAGCACCTCCAGATCTTTCTTGTAACAGAGGCTCCAGAACTGCATGCAGTACTCCAGGTGGGGTCTCAGCAGAGTGAAGCAGAGGGGCAGAATCCACCCCCTCACCCTACTGCCCACACTTTTCTTGCTGCAGCCCAGGCTCTGGTTGGCTCTCTGGGCTGACTGTGCACACTGCTGGCTCATGCTGAGCTTCTCATCCACGAGCATCCTCAAGTCCCTTTGCTTAGGGCTGCTCTCGAGTCAGGCACTGCCCAGCCTGTATCGGTGCCTGGGGTAGCCCTGACCCAGACTGAGACCTGTTTGGGAAGGTCTTTGCCCTGGTAGTTTCAGGAGAGGTGCAGTGCAGATAGGGCTGGCTCCTCAGGTGGCTATGAAAATGAAAGTCACAGTGAAGGAGGAGTCCCCCACACCTGGACACTTCTCTGCACACCTCAAGAGCACTGCTCTCTGAAGCTTCCCAAGCACACCATAGGTTCACTTACACAACAAAACAAACGGGCTCTGACCTCATGAAAGGTTTTTGTGTGTTGTCCTGTCACACTTCAGAATCACTCTGGGGTGTGAGATCCTCCTTAGCCACCAGAAGAGCTGCAAGACCCCAAACAGCTTCTGCTGTTTTCTGGAGAGAAAGTGGTTTGCAGAGCTTTTAGACTTAGAGATTTATCTCTTAGACATAAATTCTGCCTTGAGGCAGAGTGGCTGGAAACTGCCCAGCAGAGAAACATCCTGGGGGTGCTGGTCAACAGCTGGCTGAAGATGAGCCAGAGTGTGCCCAGGTGGCCAAGAAGGGCACCAGCACCCTGGCCTGGATCAGCAGGATGGCCAGCAGGAGCAGGGCAGGGATTGTGCCCCTGTACTCAGCACTGGTGAGGTCACTTCTTGAGTACTGGGTTCAGTTTGGGGCCACTCACTTACAAGAAGGACATTGAGGGGCTGGAGTGTGTCCAGAGAAGGGCAAGAAAGCTGGGGAAGGGTCTAGAGAACAGGGCTGGGGAGGAACAGCTGAAGGAGCTGGGAGGGGATTAACCTGGAGAAGAAGAGGCTGAGGGAAGACTTTCTGGTTCTCTATAGCTCTCTAAAAGGAGGCTGGAGCCAGGTGAGTGTTGGTCTCTTCTCCTTAGTGACAGGACAAGAGGAAATGGCCTTAAGTGTGGTCCTGCTCTGGCAGAGGGGTTGGACTCCATGATCTCTTTGGGTCCCTTCCAGCCCCTATCATCCTGTGAGCCTGTGAAGTGGCACCAGGGGATATTTGAGTTGGGCACTAGGAAATCTTCTGTGCAGAAAGTGTTCTCAGTGGCCAGAACAGGTTGCCCAGGGAAGTGGTTGAATCCCCATCCTTAGGGGCATTTAAAAGCCATCTAATGTGATGCTCAATCTTGGCTAGGAAGGAACTGAAACAGTAAGGGAAGAGCTGAGGAGAATCAGTGCCTTCAACTCATGCTGAGAGACCAGAACATCATGTCATGGCAACAACCTCTCTGTCACAACCACCCCTGGTTTACATGCACAGTCTCCTAAAAATGACCACATCTGGTTTCCCTCTCTGCTTGAGCTTGGAAATCCTCTCAAGCTGCTCAGAGCTGCTTCCTACAGGAGCCACTGAATTCCATGCATGGCATTTGCCCTGAGAATTCATCCCAGGCTTTTGCTCTGCTAGCTGGACAGCACAGAGCTTTGCCAAGATGTGTGTGCCAACTGCTCTTGGTAGTTCTGGGGTTATCTTGGCAGGTGTCTCTGAGATTTTGACTCCTTTTGTTGTGTGCTGAGCTGGATTCTGTGCCTTGCCTTTGCTTGCTCATGCCACAGGTGAAAGCAAATCAAGATATTCCCATCAGAGCTGCTGGTATGCTAAGCACATCTGCTCAAGAAACCAAAAGGGGTCCCAGCTCCACATGCAGCTGTGACTGCTTGTGGATGTCCCCCTGGCTGTGGCCATGCTCTTCCTTTTCATGTGCACAATAGCACAATTAATCATGATGCTGACAGGCAATTTATGAGGTTTCATTGTTGGATTGGAGGTTGTTCAAGGCAGTCCACATCCTCAGGACCACTGCTTCAGGCTCTCTACTGACTCAGGTTTGCAGGGTTGTGTAGAGTCCCAAAAGATGTTCTCCTTTTACCTAGGGGAGATATTTTGGAGTGGGTGACTGAAAATAAGCACAGAAAAGAAAAGAAGGTTATCAGGAGTAACCAGCATGGATTAGCCAGGGGGAAATCATGCTTGACAAACCAGATACCCTTCTGTGGTGGTGTGGCTGCAGGGAGAGCAGTGGAGGTTGTCTGCTGTGACTACAGCAAGGCTTTGGACACTGTCACCTGTAACATCCTCATAGGCAAGCTCAGGAAGTGTGGGTTAGAAGAGTGGACAGTGAAGTGGATAGAGAACTGGCTGAACAAGAGAGCTCAGAGGTGCTCTAGGTGATCCTAGTCTGGCAGGAGGGTTGGACTAGGTCATCTTTTGAGGTCCCTCCCAGCCCCTAATGTCCTGTGATTCTGTGTGATTCTGGAGCCAACTTCCAGTCTCTTCTGAGTGGCTCCCAGTGGTAGCATAAGGGGCAGTGGACACAAACTGGGACACAGGAAATTCCACCTCAGCAGGATGAAAAACTCCCTTACTGTAGAGGTGATAGAGCCCTGGGGCAGGCTGCCCAGAGAGGTTGTGCAGTCTCCTCTTGAGACTTTCAAGACTCATCTGGACATGTTATTGTGTGACCTGCCCTAGGCAATCCCACTTTGGCAGGGGGAGTGGACTTGATGATCTCCAAAGGTCCTTCCCAACTCCCACCATTCTGTGATTCTATGAAACAGATTATTGGATCCATGGAATGTGATCTGCAGGAGTTCATCATGCAGCTGATCAGAATTAGCCTAGAATGAGGATCCCTGTGTCACCCTTTCTCTACAGGAAACACTCCAGGAGAGCAGACAACACAATGTGCAGTGATCCACTCCTCCAGAGTGCTCAGCATTCCATAGAATCACAAGGGGACACAGCCTCAAGCTGTGCCAGGGAAGGTACAGGCTGGATGTTGTTAGGAAGTTGTTGTCAGAGAGAGTGATTGGCATTGGAATGGGCTGCCCAGGGAGGTGCTGGAGTGGCCGTGGCAGGAGGTGTTGAAGCCAAGCCTGGCTGGGGCACTTAGTGCCATGGTCTGGTTGATTGGCCAGGGCTGGGTGCTAGGTTGGGCTGGGTGAGCTTGGAGGTCTCTTCCAACCTGCTTGATTCTATGATTCTATGATCACAGAATGTCAGGGGCTGGAAGGGACCTCCAAAGCTCATCCAGTCCAACCCCCCTGCCAGAGCAGCATCACCCAGAGCAGATCACACAGGAACACATCCAGGCAGGGTTTGGATATCTCCAGAGAGGGAGACTCCACAACCCCCCTGGGTAGCCTGTGCCAGTGCTCTGTCACCCTTACAGGGAAAATATTCCTCCTCAAGGATCCTCTTTGACTTACACTCATATCAATTGCATGGAATTTTGTGGAATTACCCTAGTGCAAAACTAGGCTGGGATCAGAATCAGGCAGGAAGCCTTTAATTAAGGTACATTCCAAAGCAGTACTGAAATCTGTTACAAAGAAGCAGCTTTCTGCAAACCCACTTCTGCATGCTAGCACAGATCTCCCATTCACAGATCTTCCATTCTGACACAGAAGGTTTCAGCTCAATATGAGGAGAAACTTCTTTACAGTGAGGGGGACAGAGCCCTGGAGCAGCCTGCCCAGAGAGGCTGTGGAGTCTCCTTCTCTGGAGACTTTCCAACTCTGCCTGGATTCATTCCTGTGTGGACTACCCTGGGTGATGCTGCTTTGGCAGGGGGCTTGGACTGGATGATCTCTGGAGGTGCCTCCCAGCCTCTAATGTTCTGTGGCTCTGTGTCATTCTGTTTAGTTTATATGCTGGGTGAAACCTTGTGCACTGCAGCTGTCCTTCACAGTGTGTAGCCTCTTCTTCATGCTGGGACATGGTTTAATGGCCAAGGTGGTGTTAGGTTGATCACAGGCTCACAGGATGTTAGGGGTTGGAAAGGGAGCCAAAGAGATCATTGAGTCCAACCTCCCTGCCAGAGCAGGACCACACAATTTAGCTCAGGGCACGCAGGAACACATCCAGACAGGCCTTGACAGGCTCCACAGAAGGAGACTCCACAACCACTCTGGGCAGCCTGTGCCAGGGTTCTGGGACCCTTCCAGGAAAGAAGTTCCTCCTTGTGTTGAGCTGGAACCTCCTGTGCTGCAGCTTCCATCCATTGCTGCTTGTCCTATCCCAAGGAGCAGTGAGCAGAGCCTGTGCCCCCCTCCTGACCCCCAGCCCTCAGATAGTTATAGACATCCATTAGATCCCTTCTCAGTCTTCTCCATACTGAGCAGCCCCAGGTCCCTCAGCCTATCCTCACCAGGCAGTGCTCCAGTGCCCTCATCATCTTTGTAGCCCTCCACTGGACCCTCTCCAGCAGATCCCTGTCCCTCTTCAAGTGGGGAGCCCAAAACTGACAGGAGTACTCAAGATGAGGTCTCCCCAGGGCAGAGTAGAGGGGGAGGAGAACCTCCCTTGATTTGCTGGACACACTCTGCTTAATGCCCCCCAGGATCCCATTGGCCCTCTTGGTTGGACTCAATAACTTTAGAGGTCCTCTCCAACCAAACCAATTCTGGTTCTATGTCTCTATGACTCTCACACTAAGGAGACAGGGTTAGGCTGCTTGTCCCTCTCTGAGCAGCTGGTGACTTCCAAACTGCGGGCACATGGACGGTGCTGCCTCCTAGCCTTGGCAAACATGGATTTACTTGAGCCTCCCCACAATCCTAGGATGGATTTGGTCTTGGGAAGATTTGTGTTTGGGCTGGAAAATCTTCACATAAAGGAGTTTGAGTCACTGCTAATATTTGTCTCTAAAAGGTGCAGAACCTGGGCCCCATCCTCTTTAACATCTTCATAGATGACCTGGATGAGGGCATGGAGTCAGTCATCAGCAAGTGTGCAGATGACACCAAGCTGGGGGCAGATGTGACTGAGTTGGAGGGCAGAAGGGCTCTGCAGCAGGACCTTGACCACCTGCACAGATGGGCAGATTCCAAGGGGATGGCTTCAATAGCTCCAAGTGCAGGGTGCTGCACTTTGGCCACAGCAACCCCATGCAGAGATACAGGCTGGGGTTGGAGTGGCTGAGAGCAGCCAAACAGAGAGGGATCTGGGGGTGCTGATTGATACCCACCTGAACATGAGCCAGCAGTGTGCCCAGGTGGCCAAGAGAGCCAGTGGCATCCTGGCCTGCATCAGGAATGGTGTGGCCAGCAGGAGCAGGGAGGTCATTCTGCCCCTGGACTCTGCACTGGTTAGACCACACCTTGAGTGCTGTGTTCAGTTCTGGGCCCCCCAGTTTAGGAGGGACATTGAGATGCTTGAGCGTGTCCAGAGAAGGGCAACGAGGCTGGGGAGAGGCCTTGAGTACAGCCCTACGAGGAGAGGCTGAGGGAGCTGGGATTGGTTAGCCTGGAGAAGAGGAGGCTCAGGGGAGATCTTATTGCTGTCTGCAACTACCTGAGGGGAGGTTGTGGCCAGGGGGAGGTTGCTCTCTTCTCTCAGGTGGCCAGCACCAGAACAAGAGGACACAGCCTCAGGCTGTGCCAGGGGAGATTTAGGCTGGAGGTGAGGAGAAAGTTCTTCCCTGAGAGAGTCATTGGACACTGGAATGGGCTGCCCGGGGAGGTGGTGGAGTCGCCGTCCCTGGAGCTGTTCAAGGCAGGACTGGACGTGGCACTTGGTGCCATGGTCTGGCCTTGAGCTCTGTGCTAAAGGGTTGGACTTGATGATCTGTGAGGTCTCTTCCAACCCTGATGATACTGTGAGACTGTGATACTGTGATGTTTTGGTTCTGATATTTCTGAGGGGGCTGCAGTTGGATGGTTTGAAAGTTGGGTTCAAATCTCTGCCCCACAGGCCAGTGGGTGCAAGTTAAAGGTGCAAAGGGTGCAAGATAAACTAATAGCAGTGTCCAACCCTTCAGCCTGTTGGAGCCACAGCCTGAGAGCCTCAGGGAGCAGTTGGAGAGGTACAAGACCCCTGGGCAGAGAACTTGACAGAGGAAAATGCTTACAGAGGGAAAAAGTTTTGCATTCCAAAACTATCCCAAGGAGAAGTAAAATACCTGCTAAGGAGGGAGGTAGATTTCTATGATTTAGAAGGGTCCTCATCCAAGAGAAAAGGGAGGAAACTGTTCTTAAATGACATCTAGCCTAAGCTGGAGAGATATCCAGAGGGATGAGGAAGCAAACAGGAGATGTTATCTGCCTCATCAGGTTTGAAGGTTTCTTGTGTTAGAGTAAATAGTAATTGGTTTGTGAAACCTTTTGCAAAGTCTCTGTGCAGTTTTGCTATCAGCTGATGAGGTGAATTTCAAACCCAGAGCCTCCATAAAATAGGAGTTCTGGAAAAGGAGATGTTTGGAGGGATGGGAAGTCAGAAGTGGCACTTCTGCTGTTGGGAAATAGGTTGCAGGAACTTGGAAATCCAATTACAGCTCCTCTGTGCCAGTTCTATGTGTGCTCTAACCCAAGGTAAGTACAGCAGCAGTGTTTCTGTATGCAATTGGGACACTGAGGTGCTGGAGCAGTGCAGAGAAGGGCAACGAGGCTGGGGAGAGGTCTGGCAAACATGGCCTGTGAGGAGCAGCTGAGGGAGCTGGGGGTGTTTAGTCTGGAGAAGAGGAAGCTGAAAGGAGACCTTATTGCCCTCTGCAAATACCTAAAAGGAGGTTGCAGTGAGGCTGGAGCTGGTCTCTTCTCCCCAGTTACTAATGATAGGACAAGAGGAAATGGCCTCAAGTTGCATCAGAGGAGGTTTAGGTTGGCTGTTGGGAGGAATTTCTTTGCTGAGCAGGTGGTCAGGCACTGGCACAGGCTTCCCAGGGAGGTGGTGGAGTCACCATCCCTGGGGGTGTTTAAGAGGAGAGTGGCTGTGGTGCTTGAGGCTATGGTCTGGTGATCAAGGCTGCTGGGATGAAGGCTGGACTGGATGATGCTGGTGGTCCTTTCCAAGCATAGCCATTCACAGTGATGAGATGTTGTGCTGAGGGGTTTGGGTTAGTCAAGGACTTGTCAGTGTGAAACTGATGATTGGACTCGAGGAGCTTGAAGGTCTTTTCCAATCTAAGGAATTCTGTGACCCTGTGATTCTGTAATCAGAAGGATTTCTCACATCAAAGCAGAAGAGTGATGTGACAGCTACACAGGACTGCGCCACTCAGAACACTCCATGGTCCTTCCAGCATGGAGATACTGCACTGGAGGACTCTCAGACATTATCCACCAAAGAGATACAGAGATCAGAATATAAAACACATGGGCAAATATCAGAGGAAGTGAATTTATACAGAGATCACTCACTGGGGACATTACCATTATGTAGAAGTGCCTGTAATGAAGTGAGGGAATTCTTCACATTAGTACAAGAAGGTAGAACAAGAAGCAGCAGCCTCAAACAAAGGAAGAAAAGGTTTAGGTTAGATACCATGATTTTTTGGTCCTTAAGGACAGACAAGCTGGGTATTGAAACAGGCTGCCAGTAGAGAGGCCATCTCCTTAAGGCATGGGTGAGAGCAGCTGGAACTTGTCATGGGGAAAGGGGAGGGTAGCACAGCCACACGTGGTAGAGGGATCAGTTTGAGCCCTGCCAACTCTCCTGAAGCAATAAGCCACCTCTGAAAGTAGGGGAGAGTAGTAGCACACATGTGTGATGGTTTGGGTGTTACCTGCTCCCTCACACTTAAGAAAATCACCCAGCCTAGACTCAGCTGCTGGAAGTTGAATGAAGCTTTACACTTACAGCTTAGCACAAGATACCAGCAGGTATTTACAAGCTCTACAGCTAGAGACAGACATAGGCGAGTTAAAAAGGTAATACAGAAGCACAGCAGCCCTCCCAGAAACCAGAGTCCCCAGGAGGGGCTCCCAACCAGCCTCTTCCACCTCCTTTCCACCCCTCTACCTTACCCCAGACTTTGCCTTACGCTCAAGGTGAGTTTGGAGAGTTGGCCAGGGGGGTTAGGAAGCAGAAGGATTAGTTACACAGACAGCAGGTTAGAGAGAGAGAAGTGCAGCCCCAAAGCCAGAGAGCAAACTCTGTGTTATCTATTCTTGTGTTCTTGTTCTTCTCCATCTCAGCAAGCCTATGAGTGCAGCAGCCATCACCACTGTTTCCTTTTCACAGCCTACAGTCTAATTCTTTTCACCCAAATATCCCAGCTAGGCTCAAACCAGCACAGACATGGGTGAGAGCAGCTGAAACTCCTCATGGGGTGGGGGGTAGCACAGCCACATGTGGTAGAGGGATCACTTTGAGCCCTGCCAACTCTCCTGAAGCAATAAGCCTCCTCTGAATGTAATGGAGAGTAGTAGCTCCTTGGCTACCCACAGTGTGAGGAAACTTGGAGGCTGCTGGCAGGAGAGGGCTGACTGAAACAGGTTGCCCAGGGAGGAGGTAGAAGCCTCATGCCTGAAGGTTTTTAACTCTAGGCTGGATGAGGCTCTGAGCAACCTGATCTAGTGTGAGGTGTCCTGCCCATGGCAAGGAGTTTGGAACTAAATGATCCTTGAGGTCCCTTCCAGCCCTGACAATTCTATGGTTCTATGGCACTGGCTCACCAGCAGCTCTTACAGCCTCCAGAATGGTTGGGGTGAGCAGAGCCACACACTGAAGAGTTTAGGTGACTCAGGAGTTTTCTTCCAGTCCTTTGTACTTGGTTCCCAGTGGTCTGTGAATTACTCCTGCCTAGTACATAAAGACTAAGGTTATGGTACTATTACTTCATTTTGTGATGCAATAAAGCAATGAGAGACCAGGAGGAATGGGTAAAAGAACTCCATTAAAAAAATGAGGACCCTTTGCCACAACAAGCTCCTGGCACAGCTGGCAGCTAGTGGCTTGGACAGAGTCCCTCTGATACGGGTCAAGAACTGGCTGGAGGGCCAGGCCCAGAGAGTGGTGGTGAATGGTACCACATCCAGTTGGCAGATGGCACTGGTGGTGTGCCCCAGGGATCAGTGCTGGGCACGGTCCTGTTCAATATCTTTATTGATGATCTGGCCTAGAGGATTGAGTCCAGCAGCAGTAAGTTTGCAGATGACACCAAGCTAGGAGCAGCTGTGGAGCTGTTGGAGGGTAGCAGAGCCCTGCAGAGGGACCTGGCCAGGCTGGATGGGTGGGCAGAGGCCAATGGGATGAGACTGAACAAGGCCAAGTGCAGGGTTCTGCACTTTGGCCATAACAACCCCAAGCAGCACTACAGGCTGGGGACAGAGTGGCTGAGAGCAGCCAGGCAGAGAGGGAGCTGGGGCTGCTGGGAGAGAGGAGCTGAAGAGGAGGCAGCAGTGCCCAGGTGGGCAGCAGAGCCAATGGCATCCTGGGCTGGCTCAGGAGCAGTGTGGGCAGCAGGACAAGGGAGCTTCTTCTGTCCCTGTGCTCAGCACTGCTCAGGACACACCTTGAGTGCTGTGTCCAGTTCTGGGCTGCTCAGTTCCAGAGAGATGTTGAGGTGCTGGAAGGTGTCACCAGCCCTGGAGGTGTTTAAGAGGAGAGTGGCTGTGGTGCTTGAGGCTATGATTTAGTGATGAAGGATGCTGGGATGAAGGTTGGACTGGATGATCCTGGTGGTCCTTTCCAACCATAGCCATTCCTAGTGATGAGATGTTGTGCTGAGGGATTTGCTTTAGTTAAGGACTTGTCAGTGTGAGACTAATGATTGGACTCGAGGAGCTTGAAGATCTTTTCCAATCTAAGGAATTCTGTGAGCCTGTGATTCTGTGACCTGCTCTAACAGTTCCACGTCCTTCTTGTTTTGCAGGCTCCAGAGCTGGACACAGGACTCCAGGTGGGGTCTCAGCAGAGCATAGAAGCAGAATCCTCTCCCTCCACCTGCTGCCCATGCTGCCAAGGACAAAGCAGTCCTGGGACTTGAGTTCACACAATCACACAGAACGTCAGGGGCTAGAAGGGACCTCATAAGATCATCCAGTTGGTTGCATTTACCTTTTGGAGGGATTGAGCAGGAATGAGACAGCTTCCACTGAAGAAGTAGTAACAGAAACATTACTCTGACAAAGCTGGTGAAAGGCCTGGAGCACAAACCCTGTGAGGAGAGGCTGAGGGAGCTGGGGGTGTGCAGCCTGCAGAAGAGGAGGCTCAGGGCAGAGCTCATTGCTGTCTGCAGCTGCCTGCAGGGAGGCTGTAGCCAGGTGGGGTTGGGCTCTGCTCCCAGCCAGCCAGGGACAGAACAAGGGGACACAGCCTCAAGCTGTGCCAGGGCAGGTCTAGGCTGGATGTTAGGAGGAAGTTGTTGCCAGAGAGAGTGATTGGCATTGGCATGGGCTGCCCAGGGAGGTGGTGGAGTCTGTGTGCCTGGAGGTGTTGAAGCCAAGCCTGGCTGGGGCACTTAGTGCCATGGTCTGGTTGCTTGTCCAGGGCTGGGTGCTAGGTTGGGCTGGATGAGCTTGGAGCTCTCTTCCAACCTCGTTGATTCTATGATTCTGCTGCTTCTTTTGTAATGTTTTGGTTTTTGTTTTTGGTTGGGTTGTTTTGCTGTCAACCTTTTGGAAGCTACTCTCAGAGGTTCAGGAGATTAGAAAAGATCCAGGCACAGAGATTAGGAGGCAGGGGAGTGCAGGTGGGGCACTGAAAGACACAGGATAACACAATTTATCACACAGATTTAACCAGAAGCAGGAGGTACCTCTCTGCCAAGTGTGATTTGACTCATGTGGACACATACACATGTATGAGTGCACACACAGACGTGAGCCTCTGCATGTGTAGATGAGAGGGATTTCTTCTCTGCTTTGTGCTGGGGGTATTCACTGGCAATGATGTATGAAATGAAATCCCCACGCTTGTGGCAGGCAGGGAATATCAGAGGGAGCTGCACAATCACTGCAGAGCTCAGCTCTGCCATTGGCAGATCAAATGCAGCCAGAAGAGCAAACCAACCTGAAAGCCTCTGGGGAAAACAAATATTTTAGTTTATATATATATACATTCTATTTTTTTTCAGTTATAAAATAACATTCCCACCCTTTTCATATCACTTCTCCCATTTGCTCCCCCTCTGGCATTCCCCTGGGCAGCCAGCTACATTAGCTGGAGCCTTGGAGAGATGAGAGCCCTCCCCACACAGATTTCCCCTTAAAAGCCCTTCACAATGTGTTAAAATTACATTTTTGAATAACACTTTCTAGCTTTTTTTTTTTGTATTAATTTTTTAAGGTGTTTTTGCCATCTGAGAGCTTCTTTGTGGCAACAGCAGTGGGTGGTGGCCCAGGGAGCAGGGGGGGTTGTGCTCTTTTCTCCTCCACAGTTGCAGTTGCCATGCATATAAAGTTGCCTCCTTGAGAAGCCAAAATGAATCAAACCATCTCCCAGCTCCACCAGGAGTTCTGATGGAAATCCATCACAAAAGGGTCCCACACTCCAAGAAGAGCATTGAGCCCCCCCAAGAAGGGCATTGAGGAGCTGCAGTGTGCCCAGAGAAGGACAATGAAGCTGGGGAAGGCTCTGGAGAACAGGGCTGGGGAGGAGCAGCTGAGGGAGCTGGGGGGTTTAGTGTGGAGCAGAGGAGGCTGAGGGCAGAGCTCATTGCTCTCTGCAGCTCCCTGAGAGGAGGTTGGAGTGAATCATAGAATATCAGGGGCTGGAAGGGACCTTGAATGATCATCTGGTCCAGACCCCTGACAGAGCAGCATCACCCAGGAACACAGCCAGAGAGTTCTTCAATATCTCCAGAGAAGAAGACTCCACAACCCCCCTGGACAGCCTGTCCCAGTGCTCTGGCACTCTCACAGGAGGAAAATTCGTCCTCAGGTTCACATGGAACCTCTTATGTGAGGCAAGGGTTGGGCTCTTCTCCCTAATATCAGTGATAGCAGAGGAAGTGGCCTGAAATTGTGCCAGGGGAGGCTGAGTTTGGAGATTAGGGAAAATTTCTTTGTGGCAAGGTGGATGAGGCCTTGAGTGACCTGTTCTAGTGGGAGGTGTCCCTGCCTATGGCAGTCATTTGGAGCTGGAGGAGCTTTGAGGTCCTTACAACCTGAACAATTCTTTGGTTCTAAGAGTGGTCTAAGAGTGGTTCTAAGAGGCTGCCCAGGGAGGTGGTGGAAACTCCTTTTTTGGAAGAAACCTATGGATATGATGCTCTGGGACATGGTTAATGGCCATGGTGGCTCTGGGTTGATGGTTGGACTCAGTGGTCTTTGAGGTCTCTTCCAACCAAAACAGTTCTCTGATTCTAAGGAGTGTCTTTCTCAGGCCTTCCCACCAGCTGCTCCTGAGCCATAAGAAACCCTCCAAGGACCAGAGCAGCTATGGCCAGGCTCTCTTCTGGGGCGCTGGGGGGATGAGGAGGGTTTTACTGATGTTGAATCCCTCTTTAGCATTTCTAGACCACTGTGGTGCTGGCCAGATCATTTTTGCTTTGAGGTCCCTTCCAACCTGAAACATTCTATTGTTTTAAGAGTGGTCAGGGATTGGAAGAGGCTGCCCAGGCTGGTGATGGAGTTCCCATTTGTGAATGTGCTGAAGAAACCTGTGGATGTGATGCTTTGGGACATGGTGGTGCTGTGTTGATGGTTGGACTCAGTGGTCTTCAAGGTCTCTTCCAACCAAAACAATTCTCCTGATTCTAAGGAGTGTCTTTCTCAGGCCTTCCCACCAACTGCTCCTGAGCCATAAGAAACCCTCCAAGGACCAGAGCAGCTATGGCCAGGCTCTCTTCTGGGGCGCTGGGGGATGAGGAGAAGGGTTTTACTGATGTTGAAGCCCTCTTTAGCATTTCTAGACCACTCTGGTGCTGGCCAGATCATTTTTGCTTTGAGGTCCCTTCCAACCTGAACCATTCTATTGTTTTAAGAGTGGTCAGGGATTGGAAGAGGCTGCCCAGGTTGGTGATGGAGTTCCCATTTGTGGACGTGCTGAAGAAACCTGTGGATGTGATGCTTTGGGACGTGGTGGTGCTGTGTTGATGGCTGGACTCAGTGGTCTTCAAGGTCTCTTCCAACCAAAACAATTCTCTGGTTCTAAGGATTGTCTTTCTCAGGCCTTCCCACCAACTGCTCCTGAGCCATAAGAAACCCTCCAAGGGCCAGAGCAGCTATGGCCAGGCTCTCTTCTGGGGCGCTGGGGGGATGAGGAGGGTTTTACTGATGTTGAATTCCTCTTTAGCATTTCTAGACCACTGTGGTGCTGGCCAGATCATTTTTGCTTTGAGGTCCCTTCCAACCTGAACCATTCTATTATTCTAAGAGTGGTTAGGGTTTGGAAGAGGCTGCCCAGGTTGGTGATGGAGTTCCCATTTGTGGACGTGCTGAAGAAACCTGTGGATGTGATGCTTTGGGACGTGGTGGTGCTGTGTTGATGGTTGGACTCAGTGGTCTTTGTCATCTCTTCCAACCAAAACAATTCTCCTGATTCTAAGGAGTGTCTTTCTCAGGCCTTCCCACCAACTGCTCCTGAGCCATAAGAAACCCACCAAGGACCGGAGCAGCTATGGCCAGGCTCTCTTCTGGGGCGCCTGGGGAGATGGGGAGGGTTTTACTGATGTTGAAGCCCTCTTTAGCATTTCTAGACCACACCAGAAGAGAACCTGGCCAGATCATTTTTACTTTGAGGTCCCTTCCAACCTGAACCATTGTATTATTTTAAGAGTGGTCAGGGATTGGAAGAGGCTGCCCAGGTTGGTGATGGAGTTCCCATTTGTGGACGTGCTGAAGAAACCTGTGGATGTGATGCTTTGGGACGTGGTGGTGCTGTGTTGATGGTTGGACTCAGTGGTCTTTGTCATCTCTTCCAACCAAAACAATTCTCTGGTTCTAAGGAGTGTCTTTCTCAGGCCTTCCCACCAACTGCTCCTGAGCCATAAGAAACCCTCCAAGGACCAGAGCAGCTATGGCCAGGCTCTCTTCTGGGGCGCCTGGGGATGGGAAGGGTTTTACTGATGTTGAAGCCCTCTTTAGCATTTCTAGACCACTCTGGTGCTGGGCAGATCATTTTTGCTTTGAGGTCCCTTCCAACCTGAACCATTCTATTGTTTTAAGAGTGTTCAGGGATTGGAAGAGGCTGCCCAGGTTGGTGATGGAGTTCCCATTTGTGGACATGCTGAAGAAACCTGTGAATGTGATGCTTTGGGACATGGTGGTGCTGTGTTGATGGTTGGACTCAGTGGTCTTTGTCATCTCTTCCAACCAAAACAATTCTCCTGATTCTAAGGAGTGTCTTTCTCAGGCCTTCCCACCAACTGCTCCTGAGCCATAAGAAACCCTCCAAGGGCCAGAACAGCTATGGCCAGGCTCTCTTCTGGGGAGCTGGGGGATGAGGAGAAGGGTTTTACTGATGTTGAAGCTCTCTTTAGCATTTCTAGACCACTCTGGTGCTGGCCAGATCATTTTTGCTTTGAGGTCCCTTCCAACCTGAACCATTCTATTGTTTTAAGAGTGGTCAGGGATTGGAAGAGGCTGCCCAGGTTGGTGATGGAGTTCCCATTTGTGGACGTGCTGAAGAAACCTGTGGATGTGATGCTTTGGGATGTGGTGGTGCTGTGTTGATGGTTGGACTCAGTGGTCTTTGTCATCTCTTCCAACCAAAACAATTCTCTGATTCTAAGGAGTGTCTTTCTCAGGCCTTCCCACCAACTGCTCCTGAGCCATAAGAAACCCTCCAAGGACCAGAGCAGCTATGGACAGGCTCTCTTCTGGGGCGCTGGGGGATGAGGAGGGGTGTTTGCTGATGTTGAAGCCCTCTTTAGCATTTCTAGACCACTGTGGTGCTGGCCAGATCATTTTTGCTTTGAGGTCCCTTCCAACCTGAACCATTGTATTATTTTAAGAGTGGTCAGGGATTGGAAGAGGCTGCCCAGGTTGGTGATGGAGTTCCCATTCATGGATGTGCTGAAGAAACCTGTGGATGTGATGCTTTGGGATGTGGTGGTGCTGTGTTGATGGTTGGACTCAGTGGTCTTCAAGGTCTCTTCCAACCAAAACAATTCTCCTGATTCTAAGGAGTGTCTTTCTCAGGCCTTCCCACCAACTGCTCCTGAGCCATAAGAAACCCTCCAAGGACCGGAGCAGCTATGGCCAGGCTCTCTTCTGGGGCGCTGGGGGATGAGGAGGGTTTTTACTGATGTTGAAGCTCTCTTTAGCATTTCTAGAGCACTGTGGTGCTGGGCAGATCATTTCAGCTGGGCTGCAGACTGCTGAGGAAGGCCGTTTGCACCGAAGAGGCAGCGCAGGAAATTAGGCCATTGTAGTTCTGCACAGGGGAAAGATTCATAAAAAGTCACACCGAATTATTCTTATATAAGTGACAATGACATCGTTGTAAGGAGGAAGCAGAACTTTATTTGTCTTACTTAAAATGATCTATAGAGCACTTGTCTGTTTATTCCACTGCAAACGGCTCCTGCACAAACAGCAGCGATTCCCTCGGGGGGTTCTGCTGATAGTTATAAGTTACTTGAGCAAAACCTCTCAAGTGAGCTACTGCCTTACAGGTAGCCATTACTCTAGATTCAAAGGGCTTTTTTTTTTTTTGGTGGTGCTGCTTGGTTGTTTGTTGTGTTGTTTCCTTCTTTTTGTTTTAAGTGATGAGTGCTGTGTGCCATATAAATTGGCTGGTAACAGGGCAGCTCTTCATGTAGGTAAATATCCCTCCCCGAATCAAAGGAGAAAGCAGTCAATAAAGTGGCTTCATAATCAAATCTGGCTCAGGTTAAAGCAAAGTTAGTTTGATGGATTCAGCTGAAACCTAGTAAATAGCAGCCTACATAATTAAGCTGCTCTACCTTGGTGTAGTCTCCCTGGAAGCTTATGGGCATCTCAAAGGCACAAGAGTGACAATCAGCAGCTAAGCCCAGGAAATGAAGAGGCAATATTGCCCACCCAGACATCATTCCTTACCCCCCATTACCACTGTCTCGCTCTCAGAAGGATTAGCAGAGTTTGTCTGCCATGCTTTGATGGGACTGCACCACCTTCCTCTAATTTAAGAGTGGATTGTGGGTCTGAAAGACAAATCAAATAACTGATATTATTCAGGGGGCAAAAACCAACAGTGAAACTTGGTGGTGCTCACTTGTGGCAGCTTCTGAGCCTACTGTCTGGGAAGTCTCATAGAATCAGTCAGGGTTGGAAGGGACCACAAGGATCAGACAGTTCCAACCCAGTTGCCACGGGCAGGGACACCCTACCCTAGATCAGGCTGCCCACAGCCTCATCCAGCCTGGCCTTAAACACCTCCAGCCATGAGGCCTCAACTTGCAGCAGTATATTTAGAGGGGATTTTCAAACAGACAAAACCCCCTAAAAAAGCAGGAAAAGCAGAATAAATCCAAACCTTGCAGTCCTCACAAACATTTTCCCTCTTCTTTTTGTTTTTTTTTTTTCTGTTAGAATTTATTTTTCTTTCTTTCCAGGGGTTGAGGAAAGAGAGTAATGAACTCCAAAATGAGTGGGAATTTGCACTGAGGTTGATGTGTCAAACAGACCATGGCACTAAGTGCCCCAACCAGCCTTGGCTTCAACACCTCCAGGCACAGCCACTCCACCACCTCTCTGGGCAGCCCATTCCAATGCCAATCACTCTCTCTGGCAACAGCTTCCTCCTAACATCCAGCCTAGACCTCCTCTGACACAACTTGAGGCTGTCCTCCCTTCTTCTGTTGCTGCTTGCCTGGCAGCAGAGCCCAACCCCACCTGCCTACAGCCTCCCTTCAGGTAGCTGCAGACAGCAATGAGCTCTGCCCTGAGCCTCCTCTGCTGCAGGCTGCACACCCCCAGTTCTCTCAGCCTCTCCTTCCAGGGCTGTGCTGCAGGCCCCTGCCCAGCCTTGTTGTTCTAATTGACTTTGAGAAGCCATCATCCCTTCTTGACAATTTTGGGTTCTTTGGTGACCCAGGCAAAGTCTTTCAACTATGACAATGCTTCTTCCCCCCTCACCCCCCAAAATAAAGAAGGTAATAATAATTACCTGCTTCACAGCAGTGCAGTAAGGCTCAGTTAATTAGTGTTCTCAAAGAGCTTTGAGATCCTAGGATGGAAGATGCAATAGAAATGCAAAGTATTATTATTATTCAGAGTTAACAACCAAATTTCAACCATTTGCACTTATCCATCTTAACAGCATGTACTCGAGGGAAGAAAACACATAACTTGTCAGCAGACAGTCCTCTTAATGTGGGTTATAAAACCACCTTCTTGATTACCATCTGGAGGAACATTCGCAAGTGAGGGATAGCAGATGTGTGTGCATGGAGAGATGCATCCCACTTTCCCAAGCCATTGGGCACATCCCTCTTGCCATGCTGTAGCCATCCGTGCTCCCGACTCTAGCCAGCTCTTGATGCTTAAGGGCAAACAAGAGCCACTCTTGCCTTTCCCTCCATCTCTTCAGGGGGAGAAAACAACAACCCAAGCAGACTCCCCCTTCCTCCTTCCACTTCCCTCTCTCACAATAAGAGCGCAGCAGCCAACTGTGCGACGCTCTACAGTGGATGAAAATGGTCTTCCTGACCCCTGTGTGCAATTAGTTTCCTCCCAGGAGCATGAGATTTGATTATTTTTGCTGTTATCTTCGCTTGTACAGCCACAAGTGTTATTATCTCTTCTCTCTTTTGCAGATAGGTTGGGGTTTTTTTTTCCCTTGAAGATTAGCCTGAACCTTCCCGAGCCCTTGCCGGGAGGTGCCCTGTGGTGCCCAGGGAGGTGTGCTGCCTCTCGGAGAAGGCAGCAGCAGCAGCAGCCTGTGCTTGCCTTTCATGTAGCTCCTGGCCCCTTGGGTGTCTCCAGAGGCCTGCAGAGCCAAGGTGAAGATTCCTACAAGGATATGGAGGTGGAAGAGCTCTGTGAACAATCTGCAGAAGAGAAATTTGCTGGGGTTTAATGAGAAGAAGTGGGTGGTGTGACTTAATTTAACTCTGTTTGGAGCCTGCTGCCATCCTGCCCCTTTTTACAGGATGAGGAGACAGGCATCCAAGAAGATCTGCCTTGCAGCACTCACCTGTGGAAAGCCAGTGCTGGGCACAAGTGGCATATTCAGTCCATGGTCCTGGTGCTGTTTTACTTACAGACCTTGGGTGGAAAGAAACTGAAAGCAATCCTGCCCTCAGGGTGGGAATATCAGCCCTTCCAAGCATCACACAAGGCTCTAAAGGGTCCAGCCTGAATGTCAGGGGCTGGAAGGGACCTCCAAAGCTCACCCAGTCCAACCTCCCTGCCAGAGCAGGATCACCCAGAGCACATCACACAGGAACACATCCAGGCAGCTTTTGAATATCTCCAGAGAGGGAGACTCCACAGCCCCCCTGGGCAGCCTGTGCCAGGGCTCTGTCACCCTCACAGGGAAAAAATCCCTCCTCATGTTTCCAAGAAACTTCCTATGCCTCAGTTTCCATCATTGCCTCTTGTGCTATCAGTAAGCATCACCCAGCAGAGCCTGGCTGCAGCCTCCTGCCACTCACTTCTACATCTCTATAAACATTAATGAGGTCACCTCTCAGTCCCCTCCTCTCCCAGCAGCACAGCCCCAGCTCCCTCAGGCTCTCCTCCTAACAGAGCTGTTCCATTCCCTTCATCATCTTTGTGGCTCTCCTCTGGACTCTATTCCAACCTGGTTGACTCTGATTCTAATCAGTTCCATGTCCCTCTTGAACTGAAAAGCAGCTTGGTGGAAATCTGGCATGCAGAGCTGCCAAGGACAGCACTGGGCTGCCATGTCAGAAGGGCTTCTGCAATGTTAACTCAAAGTTCAGGGTCTGGCACAGCAAATCTCTAAGGTGCTGTGTCCCAGATATCATCCACTTCACAGATGCCCTTTCTGCCTCTCTGCGGTTTATGGGCAGGTGGGGCCAATAAAACACCTCACACCTTCAGCAGGAGCCCTTCTGCTAACACTGGTGGGCTTTGGATCAGGCCCCCTGGGGTCTACTCCAAGACAGACATCAACATTTTCAAACTTCAGAGGTGGAAGGGCTGGGAAATTTTACCAAATGCCTACAAACTGCTGCAAGAAATGCACTAAAAAAAAGTCTTTCTTAAACAACCACTGCCTTAGCTGACTTCTAAAGTGCACTGAAGAGAAAAAAACATTTGCAGGCAAAACAGAACAATATCAAAGTCAAAGAATCATAACAGGAGAGAGTTGTCTTGGTTGGAAAGGATCTCTAAGATCATCCAGCCCAGCCACCAACTCAACACCACCATGGCCATTAAACCTTCTCTCCCAGTGCCATGGTCAAAAGTTTCTGAACCACCTGCAGGGATGGGCACTCCACCACCTCCCTGGGCAGCCTCTTCCAATCCCTGACCACTCTTGCCACTAAGAAATGCTTCCTATTCTCCAACCTGATCCTCCCCTGGAGAAATTTCAGGCCACTTCCTCTTGTTCTATCACCTAATACTAGGGAGAAGAGCCCAACCTCCTTTCAGGGAGCTGTAGAGAGCAATGAGCTTTGTCCTCAGCCTCCTCTTCTCCACACTAAACCCTCTCCCAGCTCCCTCAGCTGCTCCTCCCCAGCCTTGTTCTCCAGACCCTTCCCCACCTTTGTTGCCCTTCTCTGGACACACTTCAGCTACTTAATATCATAGAATAATAGAATGGTTTAGGTTGGAAAGGACCTCCAAGCTCATCCAGCCCAACCTAGCACCCAGCCCTGGCCAACAAACCAGACCATGGCACTAAGTGCCCCAGCCAGCCTTGGCTTCAACACCTCCAGGCACAGCCACTCCACCACCTCCCTGGGCAGCCCATTCCAATGCCAATCACTCTCTCTGACAACAACTTCCTAACAACACCCAGCCTAGACCTGCCCTGGCACAGCTTGAGGCTGTGTCCCTTTGTTCTGTGCTGGGTGTCTGGCAGCAGAGTCCAACCCCACTTGGCTACAGCCTCCCTGCAGGCAGCTGCAGACAGCAATGAGCTCTGCCCTGAGCCTCCTCTTCTGCAGGCTGCACACCCCCAGCTCCCTCAGCCTCTCCTCACAGGGCTGTGTTCCAGGCCCCTCCCCAGCCTTGCTGCCCTTCTCTCGACACCTTCCAGCACCTCAACATCTCTCTTGAACTGAGGAGCCTAGAACTGGACACAGCACTCAAGGTATAAGCAGGACAAAAGCCCATTTTGGCCCAACAGGTCTCTGCACTACCACATGGCTGTTTTGGGGGTGATGTGGGGCTTGAAGGAGCAGGGTGCATCTCTCACTGCCATGGTTAATCTCACCACTAGAAGACATGCACAGCCTTCTCCCACATCAGCAGTGTTTACCTCATATTCATTTTCACTAATATGATCCAAAAGTGTAATGATGTGTAAGTGCTTTTTAATGTTAAGTAAGTGAAAACAGGTGGGCAATTTACCACTGGCTCTGTACAGACTGGAGCTGGCTTTGCAGGGAAGATGTTGGACTCTTTCTCCTGTGCTTCTCACACTGAATTCCTTTTATTTCCCAGTGTCTGCTGCTACTGGTTATAGTTTATGCCACCAAGTCAAACCCATAAGTGCCACCTTTATTTTGGAGGCAGCAGGATGAAGTGTTTGTTTGCTTTCAGCTATCTATGGGATGATGGAATCAGAGAACGCACTGGGTTGGAAGAGACCTCTAGAGGTCATCTTGGCCAACCTCCCTGTAGTAAGCAAGGACATCCCCAACTAGATCAGGTTGTTCTCAGCCCCATCAAGCCTTGAATGTCTCCAGGGATTGGGACCTCCCCCACCTCCCTGGCCAATTTGTTCCAGTGTTCCACCACCCTCAAGTGCAGGGTTCTGCATTAGTGCAGGGTTCTGCACTTTGACCACAACAACCCCAAGCAGCACTACAGGCTGGGGACTGAGTGGCTGGAAAGCAGCCAGGAGGAAAGGGACCTGGGGATACTGATAGATTGTAGGCTGAAGATGAGCCAGCAGTGTGCCCGTGGCACTTAGTGCCATGGTCTGGTTGACTGGATGGGGCTGGGTGCTAGGTTGGACTGGATGATCTTCGAGGTCTCTTCCAACCTGGCTGAGTCTATGATTCTAAGAACTTCTTCCTAATGTCCAACCTCAATCTACTCTCCTTTAGCTTAAAAATGTGAGGCATGAGGAGGTTTGCTGCAGAGGCAGGGATTATTGCCTGGTATTTGTGCTAAAACTGAATGTTTTGCTTCTCTAAGTTACTTTGGTTTTGCTGCAGGAGTGGTTGGGCATTGAAAGAGGCTGCCCAGGGAGGTGGTGGAATCACTGTCCCTGGAGGTGTTCCAGGCACGTGTGGCCATGGCACTTGGGAACATGACTGAGTGGCCATGGTGCTGCTGGGTTGACAGCTGCACCTGATCATCTTGGAAGTCTTTGACAGCTTTAATAACTCTGTGGTTTCATGATAGTGTCTACTCCTGGGACATGGACCCTGAAATAGTGGAGACAGGGTGAACCTTAGCCAGTGGTTTCTACCTTGTGAGCTGGGGGGTGTGCAGCAGGGCCACCAGGGTGCTGGGGACACTGGAGAAGCTCCTTGAGAAGACAGGCTGAGAGATCTGAAGCTGTTTAGCCTGGAGAAAAGAAGACTGAGAGGAGACCTTAAAAATGCACATAAATATCTACAGAGTGAGGGCTGGCTCAGGAGCAGTGTGGGCAGCAGGACAAGGGAGCTGCTTCTGCCCCTGTGCTCAGCACTGCTCAGGACACACCTTGAGTGCTGTGTCCAGTTCTGGGCTCCTCCATTGCAGAGAGATATTGAGGTGCTGGAAGGTGTCCAAAGCAGGGCAGCAAGGCTGGGGAGGGGCCTGGAGCACAGCCCTGTGAGGAGAGGCTGAGGGAGCTGGGGGTGTGCAGCCTGCAGCAGAGGAGGCTCAGGGCAGAGCTCATTGCTGTCTGCAGCTGCCTGAAAGGAAGCACTCAAAAAAAGGTGGTCAGAGGGAGTTTTGATCCAGCCCTTCCACACGTGGGCAGGCTCCTGTGAAACAGATGAGAAGGGAACTTGAAATGGCTTCAAGCTGTGTGAGGGGAAGGTTAGGTTGGACAGTAGAAGAAACTTCTTCCCTTTACTCTGCTCTCCTCACACCCCACCTGCAGTCCTGGGGGCAGCTCTGGAACTCCCAGCACAAGCAGGACATGGAAGTGTTGGAGGCAGTGCAGAGGAGGCCACCAAGATGCTGAGAGGGCTGCAGCAGCTCTGCTCTGAGCACAGGCTGAGAGAGTTGGGGCTGTGCAGGCTGGAGAGGAGAAGGCTTGGAGGAGACCTTGGAGTGGCCTTGCAGGATCTGAAGGGGGCTCCAGGAGGGCTGGGGAGGGACTATTGACAAGGTCTGGGAATGACAGAAGGAGGAGGAATGGGTTTGAACTGGCAGAGGGAAGATTGAAACTGGATGTTAGGAAAGGGTTCTTTGCAGTGAGGGTGGTGAGACACTGGCACAGGTTGCCCAGGGAGGCTGTGGAGCACAGAAGCACCCAATGTGATCAAAGATCACATTCTGTGCTTCTGTGCTCCACAACCTCCCTGGAAGTGTTCAGGACCAGGTTGGATGAGGCCTTGAGCAACCTGTTCTAGTGGGAGATGACTCTGCCTATGGCAGGGGGTAGGACCTGGATGATCTTTCAGGTCCTTTCCAACCCAAACCATTCTGTGATTCCACAAAAGGGCTCACAAAGCCTGGCACAGGCTGCCCAAGTTGGTGCTTGAATCCCATCCCTGGAGGTGTTTCAAAGAGGCAGAGCTGTGGTGCTGAGGCTCACAGTGGTAGAGCCAGAGAATGGTTGGACTCAATCATCTCAAAGCTCTTTTCCAACCAAAAAGCTTCTGTGTTTCTATGGCTCAGGAAGCAGGAAGAAGTCAGTGGACTTTGCAGGGTCACACAGGTCAGGCTCCAGAGGGACACCTCCCAGTCTCACCTCTGCCCCCCTCCACCCCATGGCTTGCCCTACACAAGCTCAAGCTTTGTTTCCACTTCAGGAGAGTTTTGACTTCCAAGTGAGAGTTGCAAAATCTATTTTTTTTTCTTCTGTTTTTTTTTTTTTTTTTGCTAATCTTTGTTCCTATTTTCTCTCTGTGTTTTTTTTTTTTTTCCTCCAGGATTCTTCCCTTCCCAACGTTTTTTTTTTTTTTTTTTTGGCTTAGTAGTAATTGCTGCTAAAAATTTCACAGCACATTTGCAGAAGTGACAGCCTAATTCTAGAAAATGTGAAACATTTAAAAGGCATTTGTGAGGGTTGGGGTTTTTTTTTGGTGCTGAAGAGCTTTGGTGGCTGAAGTCAGCTGGGTAAAGCTTTTTTTTTTGGGGGATGGGGTGGGTTTGGTTTGTGTTTTGCAGAGCTTTAGACCGGAGTGCTCTCCACCGCCGTGCGGTGCCCTGCTGTATTGGGCAGAGCTGGAGGAGAGGGGGAAGGGGAGAGCAGAGGTTCTGGTTTAAGGCACCAGGCAGGGACTGCAAAGGCTTCAGAAATGATGGGGAAAGCACTTGCTGGAAAGGGAGGCATTCCCTGTGAGAACGCTGTGGAAAGGCAGGGAGGGAGGGAGGAAGAGAAAGAGGGAGGGAGGAAGAGAAGGAGGGACAGAGGAGGGAGGGAGGGAGGGAAAGAGGGAAGGAGGGAAGGAGGGAAGGAGGGAGGGAGGGAAGGAAGGAAGGAAGGAAGGAAGGAAGGAAGGAAGGAAGGAAGGAAGGAAGGAAGGAAGGAAGGAAGGAAGAAGGAAGGAAGGAAGGAAGGAAGGAAGGAAGGAAGGAAGGAAGGAAGGAAGGAAGGAAGGAAGGAAGGAAGGAAGGAAGGAAGGAAGGAAGGGAGGGAGGGAGGGAGGGAGGGAGGGAGGGAGGAAGGAAGGAAGGAAGGAAGGAAGGAAGGAAGGAAGGAAGGAAGGAAGGAAGGAAGGAAGGAAGGAAGGAAGGAAGGAAGGAAGGAAGGAAGGAAGGAAGGAAGGAAGGAAGGAAGGGAGGGGGGAAGGGAAAGAGAGAGAAGGAGAGAAGAAAAAAGAGAAGGAAGGAAAGAAGGAAGGAAGGGGAAAAGAAAGAAGGACAGAAAGAGAGAGAGAAGGGAGAAGGGTAAGAGAGAAGGAGAGAAGGAAAAAGAGAAAGCGAGAGAATGAGAAAAGGATTAAGAGAAGGAAGGAAGGAGAGGGCAGAGAGAAAAGGAGGGAAAAAGAGAGAGAAAGAAAAAGAGGAGGAAGGAAGGAAGGAAGGAAGGAAGGAAGGAAGGAAGGAAGGAAGGAAGGAAGGAAGGAAGGAAGGAAGGAAGGAAGGAAGGAAGTGGAAGGCAAAGAGAGAAGGAGAGAAATAGAGAGAGAAGGAAAGAAGGAAGGAAGGAAGGAAGGAAGGAAGGAAGGAAGGAAGGAAGGAAGGAAGGAAGGAAGGAAGGAAGGAAGGAAGGAAGGGAGGGAGGGAGGGAGGGAGGGAGGAGGAAAAGGAGGAAGGAGGAAAGGCAACAAAGGAGGAAGAAAGGGAGGGGGAAAGGAGAAAGAAAGAAAGAAAGAAAGAAAGAAAGAAAGAAAGAAAGAAAGAAAGAAAGAAAGAAAGAAAGAAAGAAAGAAAGAAAGAAAGAAAGAAAGAAAGAAAGAAAGAAAGAAAGAAAGAAAGAAAGAAAGAAAGAAAGAAAGAAAGAAAGAAAGAAAGAAAGAAAGGAGAGAAAGAAAGAAAGAAAGGAAGGAAGGAAGAGTAGCTGCTAGCTTAAAGCAGCTACTTTTACACTAAATCAGGGCACTAATTAGCTTTCAGTGTGGCAAAAACCCCAAGCATGGTGTTTTACAGAGTCCCCTCATTTCCTACTTCAAATAGACCTGGATGCTTCCAGCTGGGCAGCTGCTCCATAGGGATCAGAGGAGTTCATCCATAAGGGGCTTCCCACAGCCTTCTCCAGGGAAGTCTGTGTGCCATGGTCAAAGTGGAGAGCTCATGAGTGACAAAACTAAGTGGCAGTGAGAGTGACCATGGCTATTCAAAGCATGCCTTCTTCTGGGATAGTGGGAAAGGATGCAGAGCTCTGGAGGGGTGTGGGTCCCTGCCAGCCACCAAGCCTGTGTCTACACTTAGTGTGGAGAAGAAGAGGCTGAGGGGAGGCTCTCTGCATCTCCTTGAAAGGAAGTGGCAGTGAGGTGGGGGTTGGGCTCTTCTCCCAGTGTCAGGTAATAGAAGGAGAGGATGTGGCCTGACATTGTGCCAGGGGAGGGTTAGGTTGGAGATTAGGTAAAACGTCTTTGTTGCAAGAGTGGTCAGGGATTGGAAGAGGCTGCCCAGGGAGGTGGTGGAGTGCCCATCCCTGGAGGTGGTTCAGAAACTTTTGACCATGGCACTGGGAGAGAAGGTTTAATGGCCATGGTGGTGTTGAGTTGGTGGCTGGGCTGGATGATCTTAGAGACCTTTTCCAACCAAGCCAACTCTCTTATGTTATGATTCTTTGACTTTGATATTGTTCTGTTTTGCCTGCAAATGCTTTTTTCTCTTCAGTGCACTTTAGAAGTCAGCTAAGGCAGTGGTTGTTTAAGAAAGACTTTTTTTTTAGTGCATTTCTTGCAGCAGTTTGTAGGCATTTGATTCAAGAAAGGTGTGCCCATGGCACTTGGGGGCATAGTTTGGTGGCCATGGTGGTGCTGGGTCAATAGTTAGAGTCAATGATCTTAGAGCTCTTTTCCAACCAGAATAATGCTATGATTATGTATGATTAGAAGCGTGGTGGGACGAGGACTGCAACCCCTGCTCCCAACCCACTGCAACCCCTGCTCCCAACTCAACTAACAGCTCCATTCCACTCTCACTTCTCCTTCCTTTCCTTCAGGCTGTGAGGTTGGCTTTGTGTCATTTTTGATTTGATTTCTTTCCCCCCCCCCCCCACTATTTTCCCCCAGGGCTACAATTTTCCCTCCGCTCAGCCACAGACAGTATATAAAACACATTTTACTAAACTCCTTCCAACAAAAACTTCATTGAAACAACTTTTCAAGTGGTGGGAAAAAAAAAAATTAAAATAAAACTCCCCCCACCCCCCCAAATAAAAAAGCCTAACAGGAAATTCACACTTAGGCCCTTGAGGATGGAATATGACATATGTCTTGCAACACATAGGCACAATGGGGTGCGCTATAAAAGTAAATAAGGATCACACCATGGTGCCTGGCTGTTGGAGGACAGGCCTTTTGCCATTAAGTTATCAGTTCCTTACCTATGTATTTATGCTATTTTTTTGGTTGGTTTATTTGCCCAAACTCCCATGGACTTTTAACTGTTGCCTCTGCTTGGGTTTGGCTTTTCACTTTAATAAAGCCACGTGCCACCTGCCCTAAGGTTAGAGGCGACTCATCGGTGAGCGTTGACTATCCCCACCCAAACTGAAGGCTTGCATTGCAAAGGGATGTGCAGGCTAAATTTAGGCTGCTCTGCAAAAAGAACACCCAAAAAAAAACCCTCCAAAATGAGGTTAGCCACAAATGTATTTCATTAATTATATATGTCTAGGAGAACTTAAATATAGCCCAAACGTTCGTGCGGGCTGAGCGCGGCTGCCGAAAGCATGAGGGTGTTGGGTGGTGAATGCAGTCTGGGTTTGCATGTGCAGGGTGGGGTTTTGTTTGGGTTTTCTTTTCTTCTTCTTCTTCTTCTTCTTCCCTTTTTTTTTTTCAATAAAAAGAAGGGAAGAAATTAAATTCCCTAAAAGTCTGCACACACTTTGTGCATTTAAAACTCTCGGCAAAGCAGCTCCTGGCAGGTCGCTGTTAATAACTGCGACGTGGAGCACTGGTTTGAGAGCTTCCCTTGTGAGAGCTTAGCACCTGTTTGAATCAGACAATCAACCAGGTTGGAAGAGATCTCCAAGATCATCCAGTCCAATCTACACTTTCATTCTCTAAAGCGATCAGCTCTTGGGATTTCCTTCCCTTTTCAGGGTTCTGGTGTGGTTTTAAGGCTAAGGCATTCAGAGGATCATAGAATCATATAATAGAATCAAGCAGGTTGGAAGAGACCTCCAAGCTCAGCCAGCCCAACCTAGCACCCAGCCCTATCCCAGTCAACAAGACCATGGCACTAAGTGCCCCAGCCAGGCTTGGCTTCAGCACCTCCAGAGATGGCAACTCCACCACCTCCCTGGGCAGCCCATTCCAATGCCAATCACTCTCTCTGACAACAACTTCCTCCTAACATTCAACCTAGACCTGCTCTGGCACAACTTGAGGCTGTGTCCCCTTGTTCTGTTGCTGGGTGCCTGGCAGAAGAGCCCAACCCCACCTGGCTACAGCCTCCCTGCAGGGAGCTGCAGACAGCAATGAGCTCTGCCCTGAGCCTCCTCTGCTGCAGGCTGCACACCCCCAGCTCCCTCAGCCTCTCCTCACAGGGCTGTGCTCCAGGACCCTCCCCAGCCTTGCTGCCATTCTCTGGGCACCTTCCAGCACCTCAACATCTCTCTTGAATTGAGAAGCCCAGAACTGGACACAGCACTGAAGGTGTGTCCTGAGCAGTGCTGAGCACAGGGGCAGAAGCAGCTCCCTTGTCCTGCTGGCCACACTGCTCCTGAGCCAGCCCAGGATGCCATTGGCTCTGCTGCCCACCTGGGCACACTGCTGCCTCATTCCTCAGAATGTGATAGAGAGGGAGACGAAACATTTGTAGAATCACAGGATGCCAGCTTGGAAGGGACCCCAAGGATTATCTGCTCCAACCTTTCTTGCTCACAGCAGAGCTGAGCTGAGCTGGCCCAGCACCCTGCCAGGCTGAGCCTTCATACTGCCCCGTGCAGGGCATTCCACTGCTTCCCTTGGGAGATGATTCCAGTCCCTGACTGTTCTCAGGGGCAAACATTTCCTTCTGCAGTCCCATGGGAATCTCCCCAGCAGTAACTCATCCCCATCACCTCTTCTCTTTGCCATGGCACGTCTTGTCCAAATAGAGTCTCCTTCCTCCTGGTAGCCACCCTTCATGTCCCATTAACTGGGTTGCTCTCCCATATAACAAAAGAGGGCAGAGCCTCTGACAAAGTGACATTATTACTGGAACACATTTGTGAATCCTGTGTTGAGAGAGACATTTGCAGATGAAAGAGTGCAACCCAGGGGCCCCAGGCTGCTGCAGGAAGGCTTACTGCAGTACAAGAAGACTCTGCTGGCTCTGCAGAGATTTGTTGCACTTTGTAGCTCCTGCAAAGCCTCATTTTTTAGCAGCCCCATGTTAGCAACTTACACTGAGCTAAGCAGGTGCAGCACAGGTTGACCATGGTTGTCAGATTTGAAAAGCTATCTCCATATACCTTCCCATGGCCATTTTCACACCAGAAGAGATCAGTCACTGAGGAATCTATGGCTAGGTCTGGGGTACACTTGCTCTGATTTCTGAGCTGGGAATAGATGCTCTCAATATGAGGGAAAACTTCTTTGCTGTGAAAGTGATGAAGCCCTGAACCAGGCTACCCAGAGAGGTTGTGGAGTCTCCTTCTCTGGTGGCTTTCAAAGCCCACCTGGCCACATTCCTCTGTGGCCTGCTCTGGCAGAAGGATTGAACTCAATAATCATAGAATCACAGAATCAAGCACGTTGGAAGAGACCTCCAAGATCATCCAGCCCAACCTAGCACCCAGCCCTGGCCAAGCAACCAGACCATGGCACTAAGTGCCCCAGCCAGGCTTGGCTTCAACACCTCCAGGCACAGCCACTCCACCACCTCCCTGGGCAGCCCATTCCAATGCCAATCACTCTCTCTGACAACAACTTCCTCCTAACATCCACCCTAGACCCCCTCTGGCACAACCTGAGACTTTGTCCCCTTGTTCTGTTGCTGGTTGCCAGAGAAAAGAGCCCAACCCCACCTGGCTACAGCCTCCCTCCACGTAGCTGTAGACAGCAATGAGCTCTGCCCTGAGCCTCCTCTTCTGCAGGCTGCACACCCCCAGCTCCCTCAGCCTCTCCTCACAGGGTTTGTGTTCACAGGGCTTGATCTCCAGAGGTAGCTTCTAACTCCCATCAATTCTAACTAATCACATTTGTAACCAATCTGATTTCCATGCCTGGGTCTGATCCACAAAGCAACATGCCCCTGGGCAAAGGGACATACCCCTGGGCAAAGGGATGTTCCCTTCCACCCAGCTGGGACTGAGGGGCTAGAAAGGCAGATAGATGACTGACAACCTCAAGTAAAGAGGAGCATAAGCATACCTGTGAATGGTGGAGTAAACAGCTGCTGAGTGATTAAAAGCTAAGTAAAGCTGAAGCACTTAATCAGTTTCTAAAGCTGTTTGTTGCAAGCATCCTGCAAAGTGACAGATTTTTCCTCCCCCCCCTGCCATATAACAAAGCATAAAATGAAAGGAACTTTTCTTCTCACCTGGCAGCTTAAAAGTGCTGTGCTGTCCTTTTCCCCCTCTCAGCCTCTGATTCAGGAGAACAGCTGTGCCCAGAGGGGACCAGCTCATGAGAGAGGCTCATCTCCTCCCTGACTGGCACGCTGCATGGCAGAGACCCACTCTGATGAGGCTGACCTTTTGGCGAAGGAAGCTGCAGGTAAAGCACCAGCCATGAAGAATTCCAGGCCCAGGTTGTTCATGCACAGCATGTTTGTTTGTTTTCAAGAGTGTAGCCCAAAAGAGAGATGCCCAGGGGACAAGACAGGCTGGAGGGAGAGGATGCCATCCAGAGGGAGCTGCACAGGCTGCAGAGGTGGGCACAAGCCAGCCTCAGGAGGGTCAACAAGACCAAGGGCAAGGTCCTGCAGCTGGGTCGAGACAATGCCAAGCACAAATCCAGGCTGGGCAGGGAGTGGCTGGAGAGTAACCCTGAGGAGAGGGACTTGGGGGTGCTGCTGGAGGAGAAGCTCAGCAGGAGCCAGCAGTGTGCACTTGCAGCCCAGAAAGCCAAGCAGAGCCTGGGCTACAGCAGCAGAAGTGTGGCCAGCAGGGCCAGGGAGGTGATTCTCCCCCTCTGCTCTGCTGTGCTCTGCTGAGACCCCACCTGGAGTCCTGCATCCAGCTCTGGAGCCCCTGGGACAAGAGGGGTGTGGAGATGCTGGAGAGTGTCCAGAGCAGGGCCAGGAGGATGCCCAGAGGCTGCAGCAGCTCTGCTGTGAGCACAGACTGAAAGAGTTGGGGCTGTGCAGGCTGGAGCAGAGAAGGCTGCAAGGAGACCTTAGAGCAGCCTTCCAGTAGCCAGAAACAAGGTCTCTGACCTATCCTGAACGTCCTTTCTGTTACAAGCTCTCTTTACCCACTCCTCAGAAATTGAATCAGAAGTATTTTCCAGCCAAAACTATTCTATGATTCCATGAACTGTGCAAGACTTACAGACCTGGTGCTTCAGCTCTCAGGTGAGTACAGAGCACTGCCCACCAAACCATCTTCTGTGTCTGGAGGATGAGGGCACTTCCCCACAGGAAAAGACTCACAGAAACACAGAATCAAGCAGGTTGGAAGAGAGCTCCAAGCTCATCCAGCCCAACCTAGCACCCAGCCCTGGCCAAGCAACCAGACCATGGCACTAAGTGCCCCAGCCAGGCTTTCTTCTGATGCTATTGCTTAATATTTAGGATTTCAGAAGCAAGCAGTGGCCATCAGATAAGGAAGGAATCCTTCCCCTCCACCCTTGCAAGAGCAATGCAGAGCCAGACACTAGGGTTGAGCAGCCTCTGCTTACCATTTTGGCCAACTCCATAGCAGCTCTCAGATGATGTGTGCAGAGGAAATGAGTCTGTCTAGGGCAGCATCTGCAACTGCAGAGGAAAAGACTTTGCTGTTCTTGTGTGAAGCTGTCTCTCAGGAAGATGGGCAGAGCAGCTGAAGCTTCCTAAGGAGGGTCTTGGGATGTAAGGGGTCATTTTTATGTCACTGCTTGGAAATCAAGGAGCTAGGAGCCAGTCATTGACATTCCTACCTCCTTACTAGCATATGCCTAGCAAGGCTTGGCTTGACAAAGGGATGAGCATGAGGCAAAGTCATGGGAAACTATCCAAAGGAGTTTGAAGAGGCATGTGGAGCTGCAGTGACAGGGCACCTTGTGTTTAAGAGGAGTCTTGATCATGTCCCTGTCTGATCCAGACTTCAGAGCTGAGGTTTGGAAAAGCTTGGGAGTGCAGTTGTGAGTTTTGGTTCAGATCAGCTCCAGGTCTGAAGGGGCACACATCTAGAACTTCACACACACACCTTGTTGAGTTCCACGTTGAGTCTGCAACGTGGCACAGCTCCAACAGTCATTAGCTTCTCTGTCATCCTGGGGATGTCTTTCTGCTGGATTGACAGAGACTCTACCTTCTTCTCTCCCTTCACAGGACAAGGGGCATTGGTTTCAAACCAGAGTGGGATAGATTTAGATTGGGCATTAGGAAGAAGTTCTTTTCTATGAGGGTGGTGAGATGCTGGAAGGGTTGCCCAGAGGTCTTGTGGAGAACTCATCCCTGGTCTTAACCAGGTTGAATGAGGCTTTGAGCAACCTGGTGTCAGTGGGAGGTGTCCCTGCTCATGGCTGGGGCTGAAGAAGGAGATAGGTCTCTATTTTTAGCTCCTTCTCTTACTCTTGTGGCACTTGGGTGGCCTTTTCATGCCCTGGAGGTTTAAGGCTGGATCTCACAACTGATCAGTCTCCCCACTCCATCAGCTTCTCCTTCCTACTCCTCTGCCTGGCTAAATGCCTGTCTCAGGCAGCTCCTGCCTCTGAGCTCTGCTGTGGCTCACAGACTCCTGTCCTCCCTGGGCTGAGGGTGGTGGCTTGTCATGAGGAGCTCTTGCTGCTCTTCCTTCCCCAGAGATGGATTTTCCAGGGCACATCTCTGACCTCAAGCTGTCTGTGGACAGAAGAGTTGGTCCTGCTGGGTGTTTGGCTTTGCTCCCAAGATGAAATGCCTTCCCTGGGACTTGAGCTGAAGAGCTTTCTGTTTTCAGAGCAGCTTACTGCTCTTACATTCTGAATCACTGGCCAGCTCCCCGGAGGACCTGGAGTCCTTCAGACAGAGTGGGAGTCTGAGTACAGAAACCCCAGCTGGTTTGACTGCAGGCCAGGCAAGGGAAGGCACAGAATCATAGATTGGTAAGGACTGGAAGGGATCCTTGAAGCTCATCCAGTCCACCCCCTCTGCCAGAGCAGGATCACCAAAGCAGATCACACAGGAACACATCCAGACAAGCCTTGAAAGTCTCCAGAGATGGAGACTCCATTACCTTTCTGGGCAGCCTGCTGCAGTGCTCTGCCACCCTCAAAGTGAAGAAGTACAGAAGTGTCAACACACCAGAGGGACAGGAGGTCATGCAGAGGGATCTGGACAGGCTGGAGAGATGTGCCCAGGTGAACCTCATGAACTTCAACAAGAGTAAGTGCAGGGTCCTGCACCTGGGATGGAACAGTCATAGAATCATAGAATCAAGCAGGTTGGAAGAGAGCTCCAAGCTCAGCCACTCCAACCTAGCACCCAGCCCTGGCCAATCCACCAGACCATGGCACTAAGTGCCCCAGCCAGGCTTGGCTTCAACACCTCCAGGCACACAGACTCCACCACCTCCCTGGGCAGCCCATTCCAATGCCAATCACTCTCTCTGACAACAACTTCCTCCTAACATCCAGCCTAGACCTGCCCTGGCACAACTTGAGGTTGTGTCCCCTTCTTCTGTCCCTGGCTGCCTGGCAGCAGAGCCCAACCCCACCTGGCTACAGCCTCCCTGCAGGCAGCTGCAGACAGCAATGAGCTCTGCCCTGAGCCTCCTCTGCTGCAGGCTGCACAACCCCAGCTCCCTCAGCCTCTCCTCACAGGGCTGTGCTCCAGGCCCCTCACCAGCCTTGCTGCCCTTCTCCAAACACCTTCCAGCACCTCAACATCTCTCTTGAACTGAGCAGCCCATAACTGGACACAGCACTCCAGGGGTGTCCTGAGGAGTGCTGAGTAGAGGGGCAGAAGAACCTCCCTTGTCCTGCTGCCCACACTGCTCCTGAGCCAGCCCAGGATGCCATTGGCTCTGCTGCCCACCTGGGCACTGCTGCCTCCTCTTCAGCTCCTCTCTCCCAGCACCCCCAGCTCCCTCTCTGCCTGGCTGCTCTCAGCCACTCTGTCCCCAGCCTGTAGCACTGCATGGGCTTGTTGTGGCTAAAGTGTAGAACCCTGCACTTAAGACTTCTTAAATCTCATGCCCCTGTACTCTGCCCATCTATACAGCCTGTCCAGGTCCCTCTGTAGAGTCCTTCCACCCTCCAACAGGTCGACAGTTGGTCCCCACCTGATGTCATCTGCAAATCCACTGGACAGCCCTTTTCCTGACTGGCAGTACACAAGTTTCCAAAGTGTGGCAGGCAGCAGAGATAACAGGTTACCCTTTATTGGCTCTTATCTCTTTTTTTCAGCTGCTGAATTTCATTAAAAGGCAGCTAAAATGCATTAATTACTTCCCTAGTATTCCTGTAATTGCTGTTGCTTTGCCACGGGGAGGATATGTGATAGGAAGTGGCAAAGGAGGTGATCTTTTTAGATGGGAGAATGGGAAGTGTTCATCAGTCAGTTCTTCTATTAAGATGTGATCCCAGATGATAAAGACGTTTAAGGCCCCCTGCTGCTTCAGCACATCTCAGGGTTTCCATCACTGGAGCTGGAGGATGAACTGCTGAGCCCGGGGAGGTGCTGTGGTGTTGCTGTGCTCGTTCCTCACTTTGCCCAGGTTTACACCTTTGAGACACTGATGAGTTTGGCAGAGCTGCTCTTCTTTTCAACCAGGACCAAGGAAAGAGAACTCTGCCATCCTTTATTGGAAATTGAAGCCCAGGAAGAGCTGGGTTTGTATCTTCAGAAAGCAGTGGCACAGAATCACAGAATGATAGGGGTTGGAAAGGACCTCTGGAGATCACCGAGTCATAGAATCATAGAATCAACCAGGTTGGAAGAGACCTCCAAGATCATCCAGTCCAACCTAGCACCCAGGCCCTTTGCTGAGACAGGGTCACCACCAGCAGGCTGCACAGACATGATCTGTATGACTGCAGAGATGGAGACTCCACCACCTCTCTGGGCAGCCTGTTCCACTGCTCTGCCATTCACAAAATAAAGAGGTTTCTCCTTGTGTTTAGATGGAACATCCTATGCTCAAGTTTGTGCCTGCTACCTCCTGTCTGTCACTGGGCACACTGTAAAAACCCTGGCCCCATCCTCCTGGCATAGAATCACAGAATCAGTCAGGGTTGGATGGCATCATCCAGTCCAACCTAGTACCCAGCCCTGTCCAATCATAGAATCAAGCAGGTTGGAAGAGACCTCCAAACTCAGCCAGTCCAACCTAGCACCCAGCCCTGGCCAATCAGCCAGACCATGACACTAAGTGCCTCATCCAGGCTTTGCTTCAACACCTCCAGGGACAGTGCCTCCACCACCTCCCTGGGCAGCCCATTCCAATGCCAATCACTCTCTCTGGCAAGAACTTAGAATCATAGAACCAGTCAGGGTTGGAAGGGATCACAAGGATCAGACAGTTCCAACTCCACTGCCATGCCCAGGGACACCCTACCCTAGAGCAGGCTGCACACAGCCTCAGCCAGCCTGGCCTCAAACACCTCCAGCCATGGGGCCTCAACCACCTCCCTGGGCAACCCATTCCAGCCTCTCACCACTCTCCTGCTCAACAACTTCCTCCTCACCTCCAGCCTCACTCTCCCCACCTCCAGCTTTGCTCCATTCCCCCCACTCCTGGTACTCCCTCACAGCCTCAAAAGTCCCTCCCCAGCTTTTTTTTGAGCCCACTTCAGATGCTGGAAGGCCACAAGAAGGTCACCTGGGAGCCTCCTCTGCTCCAGCCTGCACAGCCCCAACTCTTTCAGTCAGCCGTTTCAGAAGCCATTTCCTCAGCTGCTCAATCAGTTCCATTTGTGACCCTTAGCTACTTCCCAGACAGTGATTTTTATGCTGTGGCTTCATAGGGCTCAGAGAAATGTTCTTAGGGCACAAGACAGCCCAACTGCTGGATAGTTCTTTCTGGGATGAATGTCAAGGTTTGGAAAGGAGAGCAGTGACCTCAAAGAGGACCTGAACCTCCCGACTGAAATCAAGATCCCAGGCTTACAGGATGTCAGGGGTTGGAAGGTACCGAGGGAGATCAGCCAGTCCAACCTCCCTGCCAGAGCAGGACCACACAGTCTAGCTCAGGTCACACAGGAACACATCCAGACAGGCCTTGACAGCCTCCACAGAAGGAGACTCCACAACCTCTCTGGGCAGCCTGTGCCAGTGCTCTGGGACCCTTACAGTCAAGAAGTTGCCCCTTGTGTTGAGCTGGAACCTCCTGTGCTGCAGCTTCCATCCACTGCTGCTTGTCCTAACCCAGGGAGCAGTGAGCAGAGCCTGTCCCCATCCTCCTGACCTCCAGCCCTCAGTTAGTTATAAACATTGATTAAATCCCCTCTCAGTCTTCTCCAGACTAAGCAGCCCCAGGTCCCTCAGCCTCTCCTCATCAGGCAGTGCTCCAGTCCCATCATCATCCTCGTCATCCTCTGCTGAACTCTCTCCAGCAGATCCCTGTCCCTCTTCAACTGGGGAGCCCAAAACTGAAGGCAGTGCTCAAGATGAGGTCTCAGCAGGGCAGAGTAGAGGGGGAGGAGAATCTCCCTTGATCTGCTGGACACTCTCTGCTTAATGCCCCCCAGGATCCCATTGGCCTTCTTGTGCCATGGATGTTCTCCCCCAGCACTCCCAGGTCCCTCTCCACAGGGCTGCTCTCCAGCAGTCATCTCCCAGCCTGTGCTGCTGCAGTTTATTATCCCTCCCCAGGTGCAGGACTCTGCACTTGTCCTTGTTGAGCCTCATTTGGTTCTTCTTTGCCCAGCTCTCAGTCTATCCAAGGATACCTTGTGAAGCATCTCTTTGTCACTGATTTTAATGTCTAGGTATGTTTTGGCTCCATTTCCAAATCAAGCAGCCCAGGAATGTTCTGGAAACTAAGGAGGAAAAAAGAAAAGAAAGCCATGTGTGAGAGAGAAGGATGTTTCTTGGCAAGATCCTGTGCATACCTATTGCATGGCATAAATAATACATGGTGATAATTAATAATGATAAATAATAAATACTGCAGTCAGCTGCAGCCCAGGGGACTGTGAGCAGACCTACATTTATAAAAGCTGAAATTCCAACAGAAAAGGACAAAGTCCCAAGCACTGAGCTGCAACACTTTATGCTGTTGCATGATTCAGATCATTCATCTTTAGTACAGCTATTTGGTCACCCCACCTGGTATGTAAGTGCCTAACACCCGTGGCATGGCTGGCAGTGGCAGTGCCCGAGGTGAGTCAGCAATGTGCACTGGCAGCCCAAAAATCCATCTGTGGCATGGATGGCAGTGGCAGTGCTCAAGGTGAGCCAGCAATGTGCACTGGCAGCCCAAAAATCCTTCTGTGGCATGGATGGCAGTGGCAGTGCCCAAGGTGAGCCAGCAATGTGCACTGGCAGCCCAAAAATCCACCTGTGGCATGGATGGCAGTGGCAGTGCTCATGATGAGCCAGCAATGTGCACTGGCAGCCCAAAAATCCACCTGTGGCATGGATGGCAGTGGCAGTGCTCATGATGAACCAGCAATGTGCACTGGCAGCCCAAAAATCCACCTGTGGCATGGATGGCAGTGGCAGTGCCCAAGGTGAGCCAGCAATGTGCACTGGCAGCCCAAAAATCCACCTGTGGCATGGATGGCAGTGGCAGTGCCCAAGGTGAGCCAGCAATGTGCACTGGCAGCCCAAAAATCCACCTGTGGCATGGCTGGCATCGAAAGATGTGGCCAACAGGTCAAGGGAGGGGATTGGGCTCCTCTGTTCTGTTTTGCTAAGACCCTGCTTGGAGCACTGTGCCCAGCTCTGGAGCCCCCAGCACAAGGAAGAGATGGATCTGTTGAAGAAAGTCCAGAGGAGGCCACAAAGGTGATCAGAGGGCTGGAGCATCTCCTCTATGGGGACAGGATGAGAGAGTTGGGGCTCTTCAGCCTGGAGAAGAGAAGGCTGCAGAGAGACCTTAGAGCAGCCTGCCAGTACCTGAAGTGGCTCCAGGAGAGCTGGGGAGGGATTTCTGACAAGGGGTTGGAGTGACAGAAGGAGGGACAATGGCTCTGAGCTGGAAGAGGGCAGATTGAGGCTGGAGATTAGGAAGAGATTCTTGGCAATGAGGGTGGTGAGACACTGGAACAGGTTGTCAAGAGAAGTTGTGGATGCTTCATCTCTAGAAGTGTTTGAGTCCAGGCTGGATGAAGCCTTGAGTAGACTGTGGTAGTTTGAGATGCCCTTGCCCATGGTGGTGGATTGGAACTAGATGATTATGAAGATCCCCTCCAGCTCAGGCCATTCTGTGGTACCTGTGTACCTCTAAGTGTTAGGTTTTCACATCTGCAAATCAGTTCCAGTGCCTGAAACTGGTCCCACTAAGCAGGGCTGGGCATACAATTAAACTAATGCTGGTGTGTGCCCTTAGGATCATAGAACCACAGAACTGTTTTGGTTGGAAAAGACCTCTAAAATCATTGAGTCCAACTGCAGAGCTAGGGATATGGACAGACAGCCACAGAGCACTTGAAAATCTGCCATGATATAAAACTCACTTAACCCAAGCCTTGCATGCCCTCTCCTCTCACTCAACTCGTTTCCCCAGCCTGCATCCCAAGCACCAATATAGGCTGGGCAGTGCCTGGCTGGAAAGCAGCCTTGAGGAGAGGGGCTTGGAGGTGCTGGTGGAGGAGAAGCTCAACATGAGCCAGCAGTGAGTACTTGCAGCCCAGAGAGCCAACCAGAGCCTGGGCTGCTGCAAGAGCAGTGTGGGCAGCAGGGCCAGGGAGAGGATTCTGCCCCTCTGCTCCACTCTGCTGAGACCCCACCTGGAGTGCTGTGTCCAGTTCTGGAGCCCCTGGGACAAGAAGAATCTAGAGGTGCTGGAGTGTGTCCAGAGCAGGGCCACAAGGATGCTCAGAGGGCTGGAGCTGCTCTCCTGTGAGGACAGGCTGAGAGAGTTGGGGCTGTGCAGTCAGGACCTTCTTGTGGCCTTCCAGGATCTGAAGGGGGCTACAAGAAATCTGGGGAGGGACTTTTTAGGGTGTCAGGTAGTTACAGGACTGGAGGGAATGGATTCAAGCAGGAGGAAGGCAGATTCAGACTGGATGTTAGGAAGTTCTTCTCCATGAGGGTGGTGAGACCCTAGAATGGGTTGCCCAGGGAAGTGGTGGAAGCCTCACCCCTGAAGGTGTTTAAGGCCAGGCTGGATGTGGCTCTGAGCAACTTGCTCTAGTGTGAGGTGTCCCTGCCCATGGCAGGGGGGTTGGAGCTGGATGATCCTTGAGGTCCTTCCAGCCCTGCCAGTTGTGTGAGTCTGTGTTATCCCCTGTGCTAATAGGAAGCAGGAGAGCTGAGTGACAGTTCATTGAACCAGATTCTTCTTGAGGGGAAAGCTGAAGAGGTTAATTACACTACCTTGTGCTGCTTTAGTATTTCCATGAGCCACAGTGTAAATATAACCTAAGCCTAGAATGGGAACCAATATTTCCCTGGCACCTCCCTGAGCAGGCACTGCAGATTTTATGATGCTGAAGAGTCAGAGAATTCAGGTCCTATTCCTCTGTATAGCAAAACAGGGACTTTCAAACAGAAAAAGGAGGGGGGAAAACATAGATTTATTGGCTTTAACTATATATATTTTTGGTTAACTTAGCAGTTTGCAAAGTCCCTGCTTCCCTGTGAATTCAAATGGGAGCTGAGTTCTGAGCTCTGCTCTGCTGCAGTCTGTCAGCTTGGCAATCTCCAAGTCATTTATTTATTATTTTGCAGCACCTTTTTGGCTGATTTGATCCCCCCCCCCCCTGCCCCCCCCCCAGTCAATTATATATAGTGGTTGGAGTGGCCACTGCATCCCACTGCTGGCTCACTGAAAGATGCATGGCCTGGGCTTCTGTTCAGCCAAGTACTTAGGCAGGTGCCCAACTTAAAGTGCAACACTGAGTCATCTGCTTTAAATTAAGCACTCTAGCTGAAGCAGGAACCTTAATTAGGCAAGCAGAGTTTTAAGGACTCCTTTGTCATGGAGCCTAGCCCTTTGGAAGGTAGCCTGCCCTTTGGAAGGTAGCAGAGCCCTGCAGAGGGACCTGGCCAGGCTGGATGGGTGGGCAGAGGCCAATGGGATGAGATTGAACAAGGCCAAGTGCAGGGTTCTACACTTTGGCCACAACAACCCCAAGCAGCACTACAGGCTGGGGACAGAGTGGCTGAGAGCAGCCAGGCAGAGAGGGAGCTGGGGGTGCTGGGAGAGAGGAGCTGAAGAGGAGGCAGCAGTGCCCAGGTGGGCAGCAGAGCCAATGGCATCCTGGGCTGGCTCAGGAGCAGTGTGGCCACCAGGACAAGGGAGGTTCTTCTGCCTCTGTGCTCAACACTGCTCAGGACACACCTTGAGTGCTGTGTCCAGTTCTGGGCTGCTCAGTTCAAGAGAGATGTTGAGGTGCTGGAAGGTGTTGAGAGAAGGGCAGCAAGGCTGGGGAGGGGCCTGTAGCACAGCCCTGTGAGGAGAGGCTGAGGGAGCTGAGGGTGTGCAGCCTGCAGCAGAGGAGGCTCAGGGCAGAGCTCATTGCTGCCTGCAGCTGCCTGCAGGGAGGCTGTAGCCAGGTGGGGTTGGGCTCTGCTGCCAGGCAGCCAGCAACAGAAGAAGGGGACACAGTCTCAAGCTGTGCCAGGGGAGGTCTAGGCTGGATGTGAGGAGGAAGCTGTTGTCAGAGAGAGTGATTGGCATTGGAATGGGCTGCCCAGGGAGGTGGTGGAGTGGCTGTGGCTGGAGGTGTTGAAGTCAAGCCTGGCTGGGGCACTTAGTGCCATGCTCTGGTTGGTTGGCCAGGGCTGGGTGCTAGGTTGGGCTGTGTGAGCTTGGAGCTCTCTTCCAACCTGCTTGATTCTGTGATTCTCTGATTCTAAGGCAGAGCTCTCCCCAGTGGTGCTGTTTTATCACTCCATCCCCAGCGCCTCTCACCGCTCAAGAAGAGGAGTGGAAAGGAAAACATGTGGAGGGGAAGGTGGCAGTTTAGGAGCCGTGCATCTGTGTGACAGGCATCCTAAAGGAGAAGATAGGAAAGCATTCAGGGAGCTGTGTGCAAGTAGCACTCAGTGCAAGACCACCCCAGTGCAGGTAAGAAATGAGAGATTTGGAGGGAAGCTGAACACTGAGGTGGCACAGCAGCTGCCAGCACCCTGCTTCAGCACAGCTGTGCCTGCAATGGGGACACACTGGCAGAATTCCCTGCTCACTGGCCCTCGAGCACCTCCCTTCCCCCCTGTCAGGGCTCTGCTTTTAGCATGTGGGGGCTGTAATGCAAAACGTGTCATCAGCTGGGCTCTGCCAGTTCCTGCATTATCCCCCTCTTGTGCTCTCTTCTCTCCTCACCTGGGCATTGCTGTCTGCAGCTGTAGCCTACAGGCTTGTTCTGAAAGCAGTCAGGTGGCTGTGTTGGTACCTGCCTGTGTGCAGGATCCCTGAAGAGCTAAGGAGTCCTTTTCCCTCCATTTGTAGAGTGGGAACATCTTATTTTTCATCCCAACTAAACACCCAGCAGTGTGCCCAGGTGGGCAGCAGAGGCAATGGCATCCTGGGCTGGCTCAGGAGCAGTGTGGCCACCAGGAGCAGGGCAGTCCTTCTGCCCCTGTGCTCAGCACTGCTCAGGACACACCTTGAGTGCTGTGTCCAGTTCTGGGCCCCTCAATTTAACACAGATGTTGAGGTGCTGGAAGGTGTCCAGAGAAGAGCAGCAGGGCTGGGGAGGGTCCTGGAGCACAGCCCTGTGAGGAGAGGCTGAGGGAGCTGGGGGTGTGCAGCCTGCAGAAGAGGAGGCTCAGGGCAGAGCTCATTGCTGTCTGCAGCTACCTGAAGAGAAGCTGTAGCCAGGTGGGGTTGGGCTCTGCTGCCAGGCAGCCAGCAACAGAAGAAGGGGACACAGCCTCAAATTGTGGCAGGGCAGGTCTAGGCTGGATGTTAGGAGGAAGTTGTTGGCAGAGTTGTTGGCACTGGAATAGGCTGCCCAGGGAGGTGGTGGAGTGGCTGTGCCTGGAGGTGTTGAAGCCAAGGCTGGCTGGGGCACTTAGTGCCATGGTCTGGTTGACTGGATAGGGCTGGGTGCTAGGTTGGGCTGTGTGAGCTTGGAGCTCTCTTCCAACCTGCTGGATTCTATGAATTTATGAACTCCAAAGTGGGACTCCGTGTGAGGAGGCAGTGGATTCTCCTTGTGCAGGAAACAGGCACCAGGCGCTGAAGCTCCAGGCAGGCTTCCATACAGGCTGGGAACTCAGGATGTCAGTGGAGAAGGGAAGCTCAAATTTCTCTCTTTCATGTGGCAGTGACACAGAATATCTTAGACTTTGACCCCAGGTTTCCTGATATCCCTTTACACAGACATGGGATGGGGGTGGTGTGGGAGTGGAGGGGATAGAGAGATGAAAGGAGGAAGAGAGGGAAAGATTGGGATGGGGGAGTGGGAAAGCAGAAGGAAAGGGAGAAAAGAAAATGGAGAGAATAGAGGGGAGGGGAGAGAAAGGGAGAGGAGGGGAGAGAAAGGGAGAGGAGAGGAGAGGAGAGGAGAGGAGAGGAGAGGAGAGGAGAGGAGAGGAGAGGAGAGGAGAGGAGAGGAGAGGAGAGGAGAGGAGAGGAGAGGAGAGGAGAGGAGAGGAGAGGAGAGGAGAGGAGAGGAGAGGAGAGGAGAGGAGAGGAGAGGAGAGGAGAGGAGAGGAGAGGAGAGGAGAGGAGAGGAGAGGAGGGAAGAGGAGAGGAGAGGAGAGGAGAGGAGAGGAGAGGAGAGGAGAGGAGAGGAGAGGAGAGGAGAGGAGAGGAGAGGAGAGGAGAGGAGAGGAGAGGAGAGGAGAGGAGAGGAGAGGAGAGGAGAGGAGAGGAGAGGAGAGGAGAGGAGAGGAGAGGAGAGGAGAGGAGAGGAGAGGAGAGGAGAGGAGAGGAGAGGAGAGGAGGGAAGAGGAGAGGAGAGGAAGGAAGAGGAGAGGAGAGGAGAGGAGAGGAGAGGAGAGGAGAGGAGAGGAGAGGAGAGGAGAGGAGAGGAGAGGAGAGGAGAGGAGAGGAGAGGAGAGGAGAGGAGAGGAGAGGAGAGGAGAGGAGAGGAGAGGAGAGGAGAGGAGAGGAGAGGAGAGGAGAGGAGAGGAGAGGAGAGGAGGGAAGAGGCAGAGAGGGAAGGGCAGGGAAGAGAAGAGAAGAGAAGAGAAGAGAAGAGAAGAGAAGAGAAGAGAAGAGAAGAGAAGAGAAGAGAAGAGAAGAGAAGAGAAGAGAAGAGAAGAGAAGAGAAGAGAAGAGAAGAGAAGAGAAGAGAAGAGAAGAGAGAGAAAGGAAAACAAAACAGAAGATAAATGGAAGTAGATATGAGATTTTTGAGAGGAGTAATAATTTCATGATACCAACCAACACCCCCTGGAAACCCTACCAGGACAAGTTATTTCCCATCCAAGACAGAAGCAGGAAAGTTCAAGTTAAGCACATGTGGGGAACATTTGTCTGACTTCAGTCATTTACACACAAGAAATTGGTGGTTGGCACCAGCATCACTCAGGGGAATTGCCCAGGCATGAAAGGGTCCTGGTCCAGCCTTGAGGGGAGGTTCAGGACTGCCCCAAGGATGCAGGAGCAGGCAGTCAGACATCACATGCCCTCTGATGCAGGGCTGGCTTGTCAAACATGCTACAGACCCCCCTCATCCCAAAGCAAAGATCCTGGAGGCGAGAGAGCAGAGCCACCCAAGCAAGCTTTGAAAGAGGCAGCTGGGCTGTGACAGCAGCAGCACAGCATGCAGACAGCTCTGGGCTAGGATGGACCCTTCCCAGTCCCACTGCCACATGTGGAGGCCTCCCAAGTCCAGTTCCCAGTGGTGCTGGGTCTGCTTTTACTCCACGCAGCGTCACGCTGGGTGTCCCTACAAACCCAGCACAGTTTCTCTACCAGCTGATGCATTGCTGGGTGGCTACTCCAGAGCTGACTGTAATGTAAGACCATCTTTAGAAAACAGGACTTTAGTGCTTTTTGCCTTTTTATGGCATGGGAGTGACATATTTGTCCCATTTCTCTTAGGTATAGGAACCTCAGCCTGCTGCACTCAACTTTCTCATTCATTGCCCATCCCTACCTATGAATCTCAGGGGATTTCATCTCTTTGTCCACTTCCACACAGCACACAGCTGGGACATTTCTGGATAGTTCTCCATTTACATCATTTTACATATCTTTAAGAATTGCTGTCTATGCTGCCCAGCCAACACACATCCCACACAGATGTTCATAGAATCAGCCAGGTTGAAAGAGACCTGCAAGCTCAGCCAGTCCAACCTATCACCCAGGCCTGTCCAATCATAGAATCAACCAGGTTGGAAGAGACCTCCAAGCTCATCCAGCCCAACCTAGCACCCAGCCCTGGCCAATCAACCAGACCATGGCACTAAGTGCCCCAGCCAGGCTTGGCTTCAACACCTGTTAGCCTGGAGAAGAGGAGGCTCAGGGGTGACCTTATTGCTGTCTGCAACTACCTGAGGGGAGGTTGTGGCCAGGAGGAGGTTGCTCTCTTCTCTCAGGTGGCCAGCACCAGAACAAGAGGACACAGCCTCAGGCTATGCCAGGGGAGATTTAGGCTGGAGGTGAGGAGAAAGTTCTTCCCTGAGAGAGTCATTGGACACTGGAATGGGCTGCCCGGGGAGGTGGTGGAGTCGCCGTCCCTGGAGCTGTTCAAGGCAGGACTGGACGTGGCACTTGGTGCCATGGTCTAGCCTTGAGCTCTGTGCTAAAGGGTTGGACTTGATGATCTGTGAGGTCTCTTCCAACCTTGGTGATACTGTGATACTGTGATACCTCCAGAGCCGACGACTCCACCACCTCCCTGGGCAGCCCATTCCATTGCCAATCACGCTCTCTGGCAAGAACTTAGAACCATAGAATCAGTGTTGGAACGGACCACAAGGATCAGCCAGTTCCAACCCCCCTGCCATGCCCAAGGACACCCTACCCTAGAGCAGGCTGCCCACAGCCTCAGCCAGCCTGGCCTTAAACACCTTCAGCCAAGGGGCCTCAACCACCTCCCTGGGCAACCCACTCCAATGCCAATCACTCTCTCTGCCAAGAACTTCCTCGTAGCATCCAGCTGTAGTAGAGCTCTTAAGACCCAAAGACACCCAAAGAGAAAATTCAAGGGCAGGTCACTGAAAGAGACAACCTCCCTTCCTCAGAATCCTAAAAAGAACAGCAGCAAACTATAGCAGCATCAAACAAAACCCAAAACCAACAGGCAGGGTAAACACAAAAAAGTGACTATTGACTAACTGACAGTGAGAAAGGACTGACAGACAGGACAGACACAGTTCTGACATGGGAAGTGTTTGGATAAATCACCATATCAGCCAGACACTTTGTTGGGGTGGGGTGGGGAAGGGAGAGGAGGAGAATAAAATTTATCTTGCCATTTTTGCTTTACTAGGGAATATGTAACAGTTGGCAGTGTAATACACTTTTTATTTTCATGAGTTATGGGTGTGCATGGCCATCCCTAAAAAATTGAAATAAAAACTGTATTACACCACCAAGCCTCATATATTATATTTATACCATAGCAGAGGAGGTGTCTGCAGAGCAACTATAGAGATAAACTTTTATTACATCTATAGTTTCTCATGTTATTAGTAGAGTTGTGAAAATAATAGGATTTACTGAAGGTTGTTATTCCCCCTAGCATCACTGATGTGATATAAACAATATATTGACCTTTTGGATGGAGCTGAACCATTGCAATGGGTTTGTAAATGTGGTCACCTGCTGTGAGTAGCCTGAGCTCTTAGGCTCTGCTCTAAGGCAGTGGCTTGATAATGCCTTTGTAAGGCAACACTCAGATCAGCCTCTTAATGTACACACTGCTACCACTGCCTGTGCTGCCCTGTTCTCCTCAGTGCATGGGGAGCACTAACCACACTCTCAGCCCAGCAAATGAACACAGAGAGGGTGTGAAGGGGCTCAGGCTGCAGCAGATGCAGGTTGGCACAGTGCTTCGGCACCAGGCAAAGGTTCCTCCAGCAGAGCAGCAAAGAGATTTGCCGGTGGGATGGGTAAAACCCAGAGACCTTGCTCAAGAAAAGCCTGGATGGGGCACTTAGTGCCATGGTCTAGTTGATTGGATGGGGCTGGGTGCTAGGTTGGACTGGATGAGCTTGGAGGTCTCTTCCAACCTGCTTGATTCTATGATTCTGTAGTTTGGATGTGGTGCTTGGGGATGTGGTTTAGGATGCAGCTTGTAGAGCAGGGATATGGTTGGGCTTGGTGGTCCTGGGGGGCTTTGCCAACCTGAAGGTTTCTGTGATTCTGTGAAGTCCTCTGTGGCTGCAGAAGGCAGCAAAATGTACAGAGGGACACCCCTCTGCATTCACCCATTCCTGCTGCCACAAAAGCTGCTGCCGGGCAAAAAGTGGCTTCTGCCTCAGCTGCCAGCCTGGCAAAGGCTCACACATCTCTGCACTCACCCAGGTGCACACAGAATCACAGAACCATAAAGTTGGAAAAGGCCTCCAGAATCATTGAGTCCAATGGCAACACAACACAACTCTACCCACTAAACCTTGTCCTCAACTGCCAACACAACACAACTCTACCCACTAAACCTTGTCCTCAACTGCCAACACAACACAACTCTACCCACTAAACCTTGTCCTGAACTGCCAACACAACACAACTCTACCCACTAAACCATGTCCTCAACTGCCAACACAACACAACTCTACCCACTAAACCATGTCCTCAACTGCCAACACAACACAACTCTACCCACTAAACCATGTCCTCAACTGCCAACACAACACAACTCTACCCACTAAACCATGTCCTCAACTGCCAACACAACACAACTCTACCCACTAAACCATGTCCTCAAGTGTCACACCTACACGTGGTGTGAAAGCCTCCATGGAGGGTCACTCAGCCACCTCCCTGGGCAGCCTCTTCCAATCCTTGACCACTCTGACAAAGAGCAAAGGTTCTTTTCCTCATCTCCAGACTCTACCTCCCCTGGCACAGCTTCAGCCCATTTGCTCTTGTCCTATCACCTCATACTAAGGTGAAGAGACCAACTCCCACCTCACTGCAACCTCCTTTCAGGTATTTGGACCTCTCCAATGCGCCACTTGTGCCTTTTGCCTGCAGGCTTTCTGCTCTGTGGCACCATGTGAGCACCCTCCAGGGCTGGCTGAATATCACTCCCTTTACACTGACTTCTTTCATCCCACTGATCCTGAGTGTAGAGTGTAAGAAGCTGTAGCTGGGTGCCAAATTCACTGTCCACAAGGGTCCTATAAAATCCTAAGCCCTTCTGCCTCCTCGTAGCACATACACTGTGGCAGCCTGGATGTGTTTAAAGGTCGTTTGGATGTGGTGCTTGGGGATATGGTTTAAAGTGCACCTCCTAGAGTATGGTTATAGGTTGGGCTTGGTGATCCTGAGGGGCTTTGCCAACCTGAGTGTTTCTGTGAGTCTTTGAAATAAACATTTGGTTGCTGCAGGGGCTCAAAGGGAAAGAAGCATTTGCTTCCTGGAGATGCACAAAGGGACCTGCTCAGGTTTTCTGCACTCAGGAGCAGCCAGGAGCACCTGTTCACTGATGGGAAATGCCATTAGAAATGGGTCTGGGAGAGAGCAGTGTATTTATAGCCTCACACAGCACCATATGCTGCACAGGAGCAGAACTCTCCAATTGAGATAGATGAGCAAATGCAAATCTCAGCTTAGGTCTGATTTGTTGTTATGATTCTTTTTAACTGTTTTGTTTAGCAACCATTTTATTTGGCTTGCTCTCCCTGCCTCTGAGTGCTCAGCCTGACTGGTTTGCCTCTTGCCCCTTGCTTTCTAGAGAAGGTTCTGGGTGCATGAAGCTTTAATTGTTTAAAGAAGCTGATATCCACTGGAAGAAGGGGAGGGGGAAGCGTGGAAGCAAGGATATGCCTGGGGATGACAGGCTGAGAAGCTGAAGTCAAAAGGACACACAGCTCAGGCCCTTAGGGCTGGAAAAGCAACTCTTAGAAATTTGAGGTCAACCAGGCCAGGGCAAAACTGATTTCCCTTTAATCAGGCTTAATTGTTTTGTAGTAATAGATGGATTTATGCAGTCATTCAACTTGCCTTCTTAGCAGGTCTTTAAGGGAAAATTCCTGAACATCTCTGTATTATTATGGGGGCTTTGGTGGCTTTTTTTTTTGGGGGGGAGGAGGGTTTTGTTTTGTTTTGTTTTGTTTTGTTTTGTTTTGTTTTGTTTTGTCTTAGCAAGGATATCTCTAGGCCTAGGTCTGTAAATGACATCTGGGTTCCTAAAGGGCTGATGTAGTGCTTTAGAGATGCAGCGCTTACCTTGCTGTTAATGCACATCCAGCTGAACCCAGAAGGTTCTTCCTTTCCTACCCTATTGGCATGCCCCTGGTCATCGATTTCAAACCAGCATAGCTCAGCTCCAGCTCATTTCTATAACCTCTTCAGGTTCAGTCTTCTCAGAAGTGACCATGGGACAGAGGCCTTTCATGTCAGGATTGTACCCACCCTGGGTGGCACAATTCTGTGCCAGCACAGTGCAAGTGTTTGCTGGAGAAGAGGAGGCTCAGGGCAGAGCTCATTGCTGTCTACAACTACCTGAAGGGAGACTGTAGCCAGGTGGGGTTGGGCTCTGCTGCCAGGCAACCAGCAACAGAACAAGGCTCAGCTGTGCCAGGGCAGGTTGAGGCTGGATGTTGTTAGGAAGTTGTTGTCAGAGAGAGTGATTGGCATTGGAATGGGCTGCCCAGGGAGGTGGTGGAGTCTCTGTGGCTGGAGGTGTTGAAGCCAAGCCTGGGTGGGGCACTTAATGCCATGGTCTGTGTGACTGGCCAGGGCTGGGTGCCAGGTTGCACTGGATGAGCTTGGAGGTCTCTTCCAACCTGCTGGATTCTATGATTCTATGCTTCTAGCTCCTGCTAGCACCAAATCTTCTTAACTATCAGTCTGTCTAGAAGAAATCAAACTACTTTGTCTCTTCTCCCTGGGAACAAGTGGTAAGATGAGAAGAAATGACCTCATATTGCACCAGGGGACGTTTACATTGGGCACTTCTTGACTTAAAGGGCTTCCAAGATTGCAGCAGGCTGCTCAGGGAGGTGACTGAATCCCAGTTCCTGGAGGTGTTTGAAAGCCTCAAAGATGCAGTGCTGAGGGGCATGGTTTAGCCTCAGCCTTGGCAGTTAGAAAATGGTTGGGCTCAATCTTAGAGGCTCTTTCCAACCAAAATGATTTGATAATCCAACAATTCTATGATTCTGAGTAGTCTTAAATCAATCTTTCCCATCTTTCTTTGCACCTCAGCTGAGATACCAGATGAAGAATGAAATAGTATCTGCTGCAGGGACCACATGTACTCAGCACTGGTGAGTCCACACCTTGAGTGCTGTGTCCAGTTTGGTCACCACAGCACAGGAGGGACATTGAGGTGCTGGAGCAGTGCAGAGAAGGTCAATGAGGCTGGGGAGAGGTCTGGCAAACATGGCCTATGGAGAGCAGCTGAGGGAGCTGGGAGTGTTTAATCTGGAGAAGAGGAGGCTGAGAGGAAACCTTATTGCCCTCTGCAGCTACCCAAAAGGAGGTTGTAGTGAGGCTGGAGCTGGTCTCTTCTCCCCAGTTACTAATGATAGGACAAGAAGAAATGGCCTCAAGTTGCATCAGGGGAGGTTTAGGTTGGCTGTTGGGAGGAATTTCTTTGCTGAGCAGGTGGTCAGGCACTGGCACAGGCTGCCCAGGGAGGTGGTGGAGTCACCATCCCTGGAGGGGTTTAAGAGCAGAGTGGCTGTGGTGCTTAAGGCTATGGTCTAGTGATGAAGGATGCTGGGATGAAGGCTGGACTGGATGATGCTGGTGGTCCTTTCCAACCATAGTGATTCACAGTGATGAGATGTTGTGCTGAGGGGTTTGGGTTAGTCAAGGACTTGTCAATGTGAGACTAATGATTGGACTCGAGGAGCTTGAAGGTGTTTTCCAATCTAAGAAATTCTGACTGTGTGACTATACCTCTGGGTCAGAAGCCTCTGAGGAGGTCTCTGCAGTGATGCCTGCAACGCTTCAGAGCTCCTTTGGTGATCAACTAACACCTCCCAAAATCCAGGGTGCTCAGGCTGCCATCACCCCTCACACCCAAAGGCAAAGGCCACTCTTTTGTTCACACGTTAAGGTATCTGCTGCCTCACCAAGAGCTCTGTGTAACAATTGTAGTTCTGCTGATTTATTAAGTGCCAATGGTGTTTTAATATTGTTTGTGTTGCAGAAATAAAGATAGCCACTGCCCTGCAGGCTTACAGCCTGCAAGACAGATACACACAATACACAACTCCCCCTGGATGCTTGGAAGAAAGATTTTTTTTTATTAAGGAGCTATTCTGATTTAATTTGCTTCTTTGATGTGATATTGGAGCAGTGTGGGGTTGAGCTTCAGCCTGCTGAGAGCACTCCTCTGGTGGGCTGAGGAGACTGGGAGAGGAATGTTGGCATGTGGACTAAGAGTGTAGCCAGCAAGTCAAATCATAGAATCATAGAATCAACCAGGTTGGAAGAGACCTCCAAGCTCAGCCAGCCCAACCTAGCACCCAGCCCTGGCCAATCAACCAGACCACGGCACCAAGTGCCTCATCCAGGCTTTGCTTGAACACCTCCAGGGACGGTGACTCCACCACCTCCCTGGGCAGCCCATTCCAATGCCAATCACTCTCTCTGACAACAACTTCCTCCTAACATCCAGCCTAGACTTCCCCTGGCACAGCTTGAGGCTGTGTCCCCTTGTTCTGTTGCTGGGTGCCTGGGAGAAGAGGCCACCCCCCACCTGGCTACAATGTCCCTTCAGGTAGTTGTAGACATTAATAAGGTCACCCCTGAGCCTCCTCTTCTGCAGGCTGCACACCCCCAGCTCCCTCAACCTCTCCTCATAGGATTTGTGTTCCAGGCCCCTCACCAGCTTTGTTGCCCTTCTCTCAACACCTTCCATCACCTCAACATCTTTCTTGAATTGAGGAGCCCAGAACTGGACATAGCACTCAAAGGGTGGCCTGAGCAGTGCTGAGCACAGGGGCAGAATAACCTCCCTTGTCCTACTGCCCACACTGCTCCTGATGCAGGCCAGGATGCCATTGGCTCTCTTAGCCACCTGGGCACACTGCTGCTTCATCTTTAGCCTACTATCTATCAGTACCCCCAGCTCCCTTTCCTCCTGGCTGCTCTCAGCCACTCAGTCCCCAGCCTATGGTGCTGCTTGGGGTTGTTGTGGCCAAAGTGCAGAACCCTGCACTTGGCCTTGTTCAATCTCATCCCATTGGCCTCTGCCCACCCATCCAGCCAGCAAAGGAGGTTCTTCTCCCACTTCTGCTCAGGGGAGACCACATCTGGAGTATAGTGTCCAGTTCTGGGCTCTCCTGTTCTGGAGGGACAGGGATAATCTGGAGAGCACCCAACAGAGGCTACCAGGATGATGAAGGCACTGGAACATATGTCTGGTGAGGAAAGGCTGAGAGCCCTGGGGCTGGTTAGCCTGGAAAGAAGAAGACTGAGAGGAGATCTTGTGAATGTTTGCATATATCTAGAGGAATGGGGGGCAAGAAGAAGGGACCAAGCTCCTTAACAGTGTCCTGTGGTAGGACAGGGGGCAAGGGACACAAACTGGAACCCAGGGAGTTCCACCTCAACATGAGGAAAACCATTTTACAGTGAGGGTGCTGGAGGCCTGCAGCAGGCTGCCCAGAGAGGTTGTGGAGCCTCCTTCTCTGGAGGCCTTCAAGACACATCTGGATGCATTCCTCTGTGACTTGCCCTGTAGATGACTTTGGACCTGGTCTGGAAAGGAGGTTGGGCTCAGAAGTCCCTTCCAACTCCCACCATTATGTGAGTCTATGTGAAGAGAGGGCACTTGCAGCCCCAGACTGACCTGCTCAGAGTTTCAGGATGAGGATATTTGATGTTTTACTTCATGACCAGCAACCTCCATCAACTTGCTACTTGCCAGGGGCTCTCACTTATGATCTCAAGACAGGGAAGTTAAGGTAGAAAGAATGTGCTAAACCAAAATGTGTTGTTCAAGGGCATGTTGGCAAGGTAACAGGAGCTCCTGGCTTGCTCCACAGCTGGAAGGTCTAAGCAGGCAGTGTATGTGCTACGAGGAGGCAGAAGGGCTTAGGATTTTATAGGACCCTTGTGGACAGTGAATTTGGCACCCAGCTACAGCTTCTTACACTCTACACTCAGGATCAGTGGGATGAAAGAAGTCAATGTAAAGGGAGTGATATTCAGCCAGCCCTGGAGGGTGCTCACATGGTGCCACAGAGCAGAAAGCCTGCAGGCAAAAGGCACAAGTGACACATTGGAGAGGTCCAAATACCTGAAAGGAGGTTGCAGTGAGGTGGGAGTTGGTCTCTTCACCTTAGTATGAGGTGATAGGAGAAGAGCAAATGGGCTGAAGCTGTGCCAGGGGAGGTAGAGTCTGGAGATGAGGAAAAGAACCTTTGCTCTTTGTCAGAGTGGTCAAGGATTGGAAGAGGCTGCCCAGGGAGGTGGCCAAGTGACCCTCCATGGAGGCTTTCACACCACGTGTAGGTGTGACACTTGAGGACATGGTTTAGTGGGTAAAGTTGTGTTGTGTTGGCAGTTGAGGACATGGTTTATTGGGTAGAGTTGTGTTGTGTTGGCAGTTGAGGACATGGTTTAGTGGGTAGAGTTGTGTTGTGTTGGCAGTTGAGGACATGGTTTAGTGGGTAGAGTTGTGTTGTGTTGGCAGTTGAGGACAAGGTTTAGTGGGTAGAGTTGTGTTGTGTTGGCAGTTGAGGACAAGGTTTAGTGGGTAGAGTTGTGTTGTGTTGCCATTGGACTCAATGATTCTGGAGGCCTTTTCCAACTTTATGGTTCTGTGATTCTGTGTGCACCTGGGTGAGTGCAGAGATGTGTGAGCCTTTGCCAGGCTGGCAGCTGTGGCAGCAGGAATGGGTGAATGCAGAGGGGTGTCCCTCTGTACATTTTGCTGCCTTCTGCAGCCACAGAGGACTTCACAGAATCATAGAAACCTTCAGGTTGGCAGAGCCCCTCAAGACCACCAAGCCCAACCATATCCCTGCTCTACAAGCTGCATCCTAAACCGTATCCTAAACCGCATCCTAAACCACATCCCCAACACCACATCCAAATGACTTTTAAACACACCCAGGGTTGGGGACTCCACCACCTCCCTGGGCAGCTCATTCTAGTGCCTGATCACTCCTGCTGGGAAAATGTTTCCTGATGTCCAGTCTAAACCCAGTGGCAGCTTGAGGCCATTCCATTTTGTTCTGTCACTAATTTCCTGTGAGCAGAGACCAGCACCAACCTCTCCACAAGGTCATTTCAGGTAGCTGTAGACAGTGATGAGGTCTTCCCTCAGCCTCCTCTGTTTCATACTAATCAACCTTAAGTCTTTCAGTTATTCCTCATCAGATTTATCTCCAGGCCCTTCATCTTCCTTGCCCTCCTCTGCACTCCTCCAGCACCTCCACATCCCTCTTGTAATGAGGTGCCCAAAACTGAACGCACACTTGAGCTATGGCCTCACCACAGCTGAGTAGAGGGCATAATCACCTTCCTCCACCACAATGCCCAGGAAGACTCTGTCACTTGCTTCCCATGATGGCATCCAGGACCCCACACTCCTACACAGAATCACAGAACAGTAGGGGTTGGAAGGGACCTCTGAAGTTCATTGAGTCCAACTGCCCTGCAGAGCAGGATCATCTAAATCAGATCACAAAGGAACATGTCCAGTTGAGCTTTGAAGGTCTCCAGAGACAGACACTCCACCACCATTCTGGGCAGCCTGCTGCAGTGCTCTGCCATCCTCACAGTAAAGAAGTTCCTCCTCATGTGCAGATAGAACTTCCTATGCTCAAGTTTCTGCCCATTACCTCTCATTCCATCACTGGGGACCACTGAGAAGAGCGGTCCCATCTTCCTGGCACCCACCTCTTTGCTACTTGCAAGCACTGACAAGATCCCCCCCCCTCAGCCTCCTCTTCTCCAGGCTAACCACCCCCAGCTCTCTCAGCCTTTCCCTATTTGAGAGCTGCTCCAGTCCCCTCAGCATCTCAGTGGCCCTGTGTCCAGTTCTGGGCTCCTGAATGCAAGAGAGATGTTGAGGTGCTGGAAGGTGTCCAGAGAAGGGCGACAAAGCTGGGAAGGGGCCTGGAGCACAAACTCTATGAGGAGAGGCTGAGGGAGCTGGGGGTGTGCAGCCTGCAGAAGAGGAGGCTCAGGGCAGAGCTCATTGCTGTCTGCAGCTGCCTGAAGGGAGGCTGTAGCCAGGTGGGGTTGGGCAAGCAGCAACACAGCCTCAAGTTGTGCCAGGGCAGGTCTCAGCTGGATGTTGTTAGGAAGTTGTTGTCAGAGAGAGTGATTGGCATTGGAATGGGCTGCCCAGGGAGGTGGTGGAGTTGCTGTGGCTGGAGGTCTTCAAGCAAAGCCTGGCTGGGGCACTTAGTGCCATGATCTGGTTGACTGGCTAGGGCTGGGTGCTAGGTTGGACTGGATGATCTTGGAGCTCTCTTCCAACCTGCTTGATTCTATGATTCTATGATTCCCTCCATTACTTCTTCACACCTCTGGAGCTGGGGTGCCCACAACTAAACACTTACCTATTTGTAAGCAAGAAGCAAGCAAAGGGGAGAGAAATGAGTCTCTTTTTTTCCATTATTTTTTTTTTTTTGCACTTAACCCAGTGCCAAAATCAACTCTTAGGGAATGATCTGGAAGTTGCCTTTCAAGTGGGTCGGGGTGTTCCTTTTTACTGCTGGAGCATCGGCCCCTGCGCCGCGCTCGTTATTACATCACACTAATCTAATTTAAATGCATTTTGACTGTACTGGGTTTAATGAATGTGGAATGTGTCACTATGAAATTGCACCATTAATTTGATAAATAGGACTTGAAGGTATAATTTTTTCCAGCATTGCAGACTAATGAAGCTAAAATACATATATAATAAGAAGTGTAAATAATAAATTATTCTTAGGAGCAAAGGGGAGGGAGGGGGAGAGGGAAAAAAAAAGAAGAAGAAGGGGGAAGGGGGGAAATTAATTAGGATCTTACCACAAATTGGATCTCAATGTCAAAGTGGGGTTTTATTTTTTAACACCCCTGGCTTTCAAAGAAGTTGGCTCATGGCTGTGATCCTGGGAAAGTTCCTCAGGTAATTAGTGTGGACACATAGTTGGGAGCACACCTTAAGGAGTGACCTTATTGCTGTCTTCAACTAGCTGAGGGGAGGTTGTGGCCAGGAGGAGGTTGCTCTCTTCTCTCAGGTGGCCAGCACCAGAACAAGAGGACACAGCCTCAGGCTGCACCAGGGGAGATTTAGGCTGGAGGTGTAAAAGTTCTTCCCTGAGAGAGTCATTGGACACTGGAATGGGCTGCCTGGGGAGGTGGTGGAGTCACCATCCCTGGAGCTGTTCAAGGCAGGACTGGACGTGGCACTTGGTGCCATGGTCTGGCCTTGAGAATTGTGGTAAAGGGTTGGACTTGATGATCTGTGAGGTCCCTTCCAACCCTGATGATACTGTGAGACTGTGATACTGTGATCCTGTGAGTTATTACCCCTTACGAAACTACTTCAGCTGGCAGCTTCCTCCTGCTCCCTGCCGTTACACCTGAATTTGAACAACGTTTAGAGGAATTCCTGGTATTGTTTGGGTTGAATTCAGGCGTTTTATTTATTCCTTGAGGCTTGAGGAAACTTTTGCTTCAGCTTTCTGGCACTGAGGAGAGAGCAGAAGCAGGCCACTCTACACACGAGCTCGCTGTGGAAGCACCCCTGCCCCCGTGGCTTGTTTGCTGCTTCTGCTGCTGGAATCAAGGGGAGGTTTTGCCACCAGCTTCAATAGCAGAAGGAACTGCCACACAAAGCACACCACTCTTCACCAGTAATGGAAATGTCACAGCAGTGCCATTCAGGAAGGAAAGCAAGTGGAGGGAAATTAAAGAGGAAACTCCAGTCTGGTGCAGTTTAGTTGCTGATAGCTCATCTCGCTCAGCCTACTGCACCCTCAGCCAGTGGCACAGTGCTGCCTGGTTTAGCATTCTCTGCCTCTTTGTCATTTCTTATTGAGGCCACAAAGGAAGGTTTTATCTCACTCCTCTGGAAAAGAAAGCACCTAGAGATTGAAGAGACCGGGTGGCATTTCACCTCCACTTTTCTTCGCTCCCAGCTGGAGAGCTTTGAGTGCTCTGCACAGCCAACTCTTCTCTGCCTGTTCTATAGCTAGATGAAGCACCCTTGGCCAAAATGTCATCTTTAACCTTATTTTCTATTCCTACTCTGTAGTTTAACAACTAACATTGCTACTTCCCGTTGCTTGATCCGCAGCCAAAGCTCTGATGTGTTATCAGCTTCCTTGCCAGATAACGCATTAAAGCCTTACTGAGGGGTAAACATAATGATCTTCATTAAACCTTCTAAATGAACCCACCTCCTGCTTCTTCAGGTGGAGAAAGGCATTGACAAGGAAGGCTGCTGAAGTGTCTTACAGCTCTTTCCCCCTTGCAAGCAGCAGAAGGAGGGAGAGATGAGTGGCAGCCTTGCAAGAAGGGGGTGGAAAAAGTTAGGTTGGTGTGAAAGGCTTTTGTGAGATTTCCTTGCTTAATGGCAAAGTTTTCCAGCAATAAATCACAATTCAGCCTGTGCCATTAGTTTGGGGGGGGTGAAATAGAGGGGGGTGGAAGGGTGGGGTGGGGGGGGCATGCTAGCCCCTCATTAAAGTGCCTAAACAATTATATTTATTGAAGGTAATGTACTGTGTAGTGCATTATAACGACATTCATTAACATATGCAATCATCATCTGAATGGCCTTTACTAGAATGTAAACTGATAATGGCATGATTACCCACTGGGTGATTAACTTTTCAGCCCTAAGATAATAAAAGGTGATGCAAGCAACAACAACAAACCCAAAACAAGCAAACAGGATCACAGAATGTTAGGGGTTGGAAGAGACACAAGGAGATCATTGAGTACAACCCCTCTGTCAGAGCAGGACAATCCTATCTAACACAGATCACACAGGAGCACATCCAGACAGGCCTGGAAAGGCTCCAGAGAAGGAGACTCCACAACCTCTCTGGGCAGCCTGTGCCAGTGCCCTGGGACCCTTACAGCAAAGAAGTTTCCCCTTGTGTTGAGCTGGAACCTCCTGTGCTGCAGCTTCCATCCATTGCTGCTTGTCCTGTCCCAGGGAGCAGTGAGCAAAGCCTGTTCCCCTCCTCCTGGCAGCCCTCAGAGTGTTATAGACATTTGTCAAATCTCCTCTAAGTCTTCTCTTCTCCAGACTAAAATGTCCCAAGTTCCTCAGTCTCTCCCCATCAGCCATGCCCTCCAGTCCCCTAATCAACCTCCTAGCCCTCTGCTGGACCCTCTCCAGCAGATCCCTGTCCCTCTTAAACTGGGGAGCCCCAAATTGAACACAGTATTCAAGATGAGGTCTCAGCAGGGCAGAGTAGAGGGGGAGGAGAACCTCCCTTGATCTGCTGGGCACACTGCTTAATGCACCCCAGGATCCCTTTGGCCTTCTTGTCCACCAGGGCACATTGCTGTGCCATGGATATTAGCCACCAGCACCCCCAGGTCCCTCTCCACAGGGCTGCCCTCCATCAGATCACCTCCCAGCCTGTACTGGTGGAGTTTATTACTCCACCCCAGATGCAGGACTCTGCACTTGTCCTTGTTGGACTTCATCTGGTTCCCCTGTGCCCAGCCCTCCAGTCCATCTAGGTCTCTCTGGATGGCAGCACACAAACAAACAAACCAACAAACAATCCCAAACCCCAGCAACCCACCCCAAAAGAAAGCACATGTGCCTTGCCCTTCACGTGTTGATTGATGTGTCTGACTGGGGAGCTCTGAGCACAGGTAGCCCTGGCTGGGGAGCCTGCCTCTTTATTGCACATTGTATTTGACAGAATAATAAATGTGGCTGAGTGGTTCTTGGGTGGGCGTCTGGGGAACACACACACACACCAGGAGAAAAAAAAAACACCAGGAGTCCTGTGAATCAGACAGGCACAGCTCCAAACTGCAAGCCCCAGCAAAGGAAATCATTTGGTCTGTCTCACTGGCACTCTGTGGCTTACAGGTCTTCATGTGCTCTGTCAGACTTGCACAGATTAAGGCAGGGGGAGGAAACAAAAAACCACCACAAACCACCCAAAAGTAAATCCATCTTCTTTATATGCTTCTTTTCCTCCCTCCTCAGCCTGCCACATGCTCTTCTCTGCCTGGGCAATAACTGCTGGTTATGAGAAAAGGAAGGGGTGTGCTGTGCTGAGGTACCTGTGTGCTGTTGGTGTTATGCTGAGTGTGGGCTTGTATCAAGCAGAAGGGTTCAGGTATTGAAATGCAGCTTAGCTGCAGTATCAGAGAGCAGATTTATCAGTTTGCTGGAGCTTCTCTTCTATAAAATGCCCATTTTGAGGCTTCAGAGGTATTATAAATACAGCTTATTTGTGTAATTTATCAGCCCTCTCTGGGGTTTGTCTCTATGGAGTCTTAGTGCCTTAATTTTAATGAATGAATCCGAGTTTGTTTTAGGAGGGGATGAGTTAAGAAATATTAAGATAAAATAAAATGACTCACCAGCAGCCATTCAAACAAGCACCAGTTACAGGCAGGAGCTCTCCAACACTAACTGGCACACACAGAATTGTAGGATCATTTTGATTGGAAAGACCTCTCTGGTCATTGAGTCCAACCACCAAGCCAACCTGAAGTGTCAGGACCACCTCATTTCTTGGACAACTCCAAGGATGGGGATTCCACCACCTCCCTGGGCAGCCTTTTCCAATCCCTGACCACTCTTGCAGCAAAAAACATTTTTCCTCACCTCCTCCCCTGGTACAATTTCAGGCCATTTGTGCTGAAGTGAAAAATGATGCACGGGTCCACAGCGCCTAAGGTGAAGTGAAATATGTGGGACATGCCTGATGAGAGATCACAGTGGTAGTAGGAGCCATTTCTCCACTGTACTTTGATTGCAGACAAGGTACAGAGAGGTTAATAGGGTGGTAGAAGTTTGCTCTGACAATGCAGAAGTGCATGGAGCTGGGCACTGGAGAGTTCCCATGTGGAAAGGAAACAATTCCACAGGTCTGAGCCAAACTCTTGACTGCTTATAGCACAGAGAGTGTGACAAGGACAAGAACTGGGCTTGCCAAAGCACATCTAGGTCCAGCTGCTTTGCACATCTTCAGCACCATGGGCAACAAACCTTGCAGCTGTGCTGGTCAACGGTAGCAGCCAAACAGATGTAGACATCAAAGGGTAGCACAAAATCTCTATGCCCAAGGAAAAAAAAAACAAAGCAAACCAGCCTTCAACCTTGAGTTTGCTGGCAGATGTGACCACACAGAGAACCAGAAGGGAACACCACCAAAGAAGAGTTAATGCTGCCATTAAATCATATTTGTGTTAATGTAGTCATCTCTTCCTCCAGAAATTGTTGGAAACAAAATTGTTTGGAACTTCTATTAGCTTGGCATTCCTTTAAGGAGTCCTCTGTCAGTCCCTGGCCCTTGAAGAGGCTAAATATCTGCACTTTCAGCTCTCCACGGACTTCTAGAAAGCTCTGGGATGGTTTATGGTTTTCCATTAGCCAAGGGTCTAATAGAGTCCTGAGATCTGTTAAGTGGGAAATTCTTCTCATGGAAAGCAATATACTGTAATTCTTTGCTCAAATCTGAGCCCACACAAGAAATCTGAGCTTGTGGTAAAGACCAGGGTGCAGCAAGTTTGTGCAGGAAATGACTTCATACTGTTGGTTATTGGATTGTTTAGCCATGACTTTTTAGACAAGAGAGTGATGGACTTGTTTTGCTCCTGAACCAAACAGGGCAGATGCTCGTTAGATATCTGGCCCCGTGGACCTACAGAGCTTTAAATCACATCCTGGCACTGCAATCACTTGTTAGTCATCACTGGGGACTGAGTGGCTGGAGAGCAGCCAGGAGGAAAGGGACCTGGGGGTACTGATAGATAATAGGCTAAAGATGAGCCAGCAGTGTGCCCAGGTAGCCATGAGAGCCAATGGCATCCTGGCCTGCATCAGGAACAGTGTGGACAGCAGGACAAGGGAGGTTCTTCTTCCCCTGTGCTCAGCACTGGTCAGGCCACACCTTGAGTGCTGTGTCCAGTTCTGGGCCCCTCAATTCAAGAGAGATGTTGAGGTGCTGGAAGGTGTCCAGAGAAGGGCAACAAAGCTGGTGAGGGGCCTGGAACACAAACCCTATGAGGAGAGGCTGAGGGAACTGGGGGTGTGCAGCCTGCAGAAGAGGAGGCTCAGGGGTGACCTTATTACTGTCTACAACTACCTGAAGGGACATTGTAGCCAGGTGGGGTTGGCCTCTTCTCCCAGGCAACCAGCAATAGAACAAGGGGATACAGTCTCAAGCTGTGCCAGGGCAGGTCTAGGCTGGATGTGAGGAGGAAGTTGTTGTCAGAGAGAGTGATTGGCATTGGAATGGGCTGCCCAGGGAGGTGGTGGAGTCACTGTGCCTGGAGGTGTTCAAGCAAAGCCTGCATGAGGCACTTAGTGCCATGGTCTGGTTGATTGGATAGGGCTGGGTGCTAGGTTGGACTGGATGATCTTAGAGGTCTCTTCCAACCTGCTTGATTCTATGATTTGGACACTGCTGAGGGGCTAAGGAGAAGTAGAACACCCTTCTCTGTTCTGCTGAAGCAGTTTTTGCAGATCAGCTGTACTCAGTTAGGGAGTCAGCAAGGGCAGTGAACCTTGCACTGCTCTGACCTCTCCCCTGGCTCAGGCAGACTCTCTGCGGCAGAATCAAACCCACTGCAGAAGCGAACCAAACCTGTTGTTCTTTCCTGGCCGTGCTAACCTGACTGCCTCTTACAGCTGAGCTGTGTGCAAAATACATAACCCAGAGAAACAAGGGTGTGTGGCAGTGCTCTCCCCCACCTGAGAGCTGAAAAGAATCGATGCCTGCTTTCGTTACTGCCGGCTCCAGCTGCTAGCATCAATGCTTATCCCACATCGTCTTGCTTTTCTTCTTCCCCATCTGTTCGAATCTGTGTTTCAGCAAGGAGGAGATTAGAGATAAAAATGAGGATGTTTGGTAGCATTTACAACGCCTCGGAAGTTTAAAGGTCTCCACGTTTCCTTCAAAGCACTGCTCAGTACCAGGGGTGTTCAGATGCTTCAGTCGGTGCGGCGGGAAGACAAAGTGTGCTTTAATTGGGGGACTTTGCAAGAGAGGGAAGGAAGGAGAGTTACCATATGCCGTGCAGAACTTTGTCTGCTCTCTGGCAGCGCTGGAAAGTCAACTGATTTCAAAGGTCTGACCCTCCCCAGGGCGCTCTGCTCAGCCTCCCCTGGAGAGGAGGAAATACCTGGCATTGCTCTGCAGTAATTCCTGCTGCTTCAATTCGCAGCAGCGCTGATGGCTTTGGGGACAGGGGGAGCAAATTCCCCTGCAGCTACTGCAGAAGTTGTGCTAAAAACGGCGTTCAGAAGGGGTGGAGGGAATCAAAACCCGGCGAGAAACTAACTCCTCTGGGCAGCGCTTGTGGCACTGGACCCAGGTAGCCCTGCTTTTAGAGCAGCACAAGCACTTGGCTTGGCTGGCCAAAGGAAAGTGCGGGCAAGCATTTAGCGAGGAGGAGGAGGAGGAGGAGGAGGAGGAGGAGGAGGAGGAGGAGGAGGAGGAGGAGGAGGAGGAGGAGGAGGAGGAGGAGGAGGAGAAAGAGAAGGAGAAAGAGAAGGAGAAGGAGGAGGAGGAGGAGGAGGGGAAGGAGGAGGAGGAGGAGAAGAAAGAGAAAGAGAAGGAGAAGGAGAAGGAGAAGGAGAAGGAGAAAGAGAAAGAGAAAGAGAAAGAGAAAGAGAAAGAGAAAGAGAAAGAGAAAGAGAAAGAGAAGGAGGAGAAGGAGAAGGAGAAAAAGAAGGAGGAGGAGGAGGTGCAAAACCTGCCTCAGACTGGCATCTGGTCCTTTGCAGTCCTTTGTCGCAGGGAACAACTGTCAAGAAGCTTGGGGATTGTGGTTAAAGCAGGAAAGAGCTGCAAAGGAAAGAAGGGGGCAACCTCATGGTAGTTTTCACTCTAAGGAGATATTCCTGTTCCCCTCGTGCCGTTGTTCCTCTTGTTTTCCAAAGTCTCAACACAAATCCGAGAGCTCTGCATGAAAGGTACGGCAGTCTGGGTATAATTACCACAGCTGCCACAGATGGCTCATTCTAACAAGAGACCCTGGGTAAACCTGGTTGTTTAGCCTGCAGCATAAACAGAACACTCTTCTACTTAAACAAGTGGATCTGGGGCTGCTGAGGTTGAGGCTCAAATCTGCCTTGCTAACTTCAGTCATTAAAGGAGCGCAAAGGACGTTGAGGAGACGTGGGGCAGTTCAAAGCTCGCTTTAGTGTGGCCCTGGGCAGCGTCCAAAGAGGAGGGGGAGGAGGTCTGACTGTTGGGATGTGCTTTGCTCTTCGGATGGGGTCCCCTGAGCACTGCTTGTGGAAGTGTAAAGCATCCTCCGTTGAGAGGGGAGAGGAGGGGAAGGGAAGGAGAAAGGGAAGGGAAAGGGGAAAGGGAAGGGGAAGGTGAGTGGGACAGGAAGGGGAAGAGGATGGTGAGGGAAAAGGGAAGAGGAAGGGTAGGGGACACAGTCTCAAGTTGTGCCAGGGGAAGTACAGGCTGGATGTTAGGAGGAAGTTCTTCACAGGGAGAGTGATTGGCATTGGAATGGGCTGCCCAGGGAGGTGGTGGAGGTGTTCAAGAAAAGCCTGGATGAGGCACTTAGTGCCATGGTCTGGTTGACTGGATAGGGCTGGGGGATAGGTTGGACTGGATGATCTTGGAGGTCTCTTCCAACCTGGTTGATTCTATTCCATTCTATTCTATTTTCAAACTTGAGAATTTTTCCAGTTGCATCTTAGTCCTCCTAAGAAATCTCTCTAACAAACACTCTCAGCCTCTCTAACAAAGACTCCAAAGATCATGTTCTGGTTTACACTACTAGTTCACACTATCAGGGTTGAGCTTAGTGTATTTGATGGATGAAGAACTACAGAGGCTCCTTCTGCCTGGCAAACAAGCAGCACACCAAATCAGGTCAGAGAAGATGGGGGTGCAGGATACTTGGCAGAGAGGACATTAACACCTCAACCTGATTTTCTTGCAGGAGAAAATAGGAGAAGAAATGATTTTTAGCTTTCTGTATCTCTTCACATGTGTGAACTGGAGCTCCAAATCAATACGTATATTCTTCCTGAATGCTCACAAATTGGTGTCTGCAGGATACCTTTATTCCTTCCAGCCCTGTATCTCCACCTGCATCAGTGAACTCTCCTCACAGAGGTCCTGCTGGCATCAGCTCATTACCAAGGAGCTACTAGCCCTCTTTTCCCAGAGCCCTCTGCCTCATCCTCTGCCTGATGATAATGTCATTAGCCTCTCAGTTGTTTAGACCCAGGCTGTAACAGTTCTTTTTCTTTCCTCCTCCAGAAACTGCTGCCTGTGCCTACGTGGCACTTCCTAGGAGTGCCACTTAGCTAAGCCTGTGCTGTTGACCATCACAGTCTCTTCCCATGCATCCACTGCTGCAGCCACTATCTTCTCAGTCCTCCCTGGCGCTGCTGCCACAACTGTCCACTCCTCCTCTGTGCTTCACACAGAATCACAGAACCTTAGAGGTTGGAAGGGACTCCAGAGATCCTAGAATCCAACCCCTCTGCCAAAGCAGGATCACCCAGGGTGGTTCACACAGGGATGCATCCAGGCAGATTTGGAAAGTCTCTAGTGAAGGAGACTCCACAACCTCTCTGGATAGCCTGATTCAGGGCTGTCACTCTCACTGTAAAGAAGTTTCTCCTCATGACACTTTACCTCCTGCTTTGCTTTCCTTGTGGGCTGTTGAAATACATTTCCTGAATCAGAGAATCAGTCAGGGTTGGGAAGGACCACAAGGATCATCTACCTCCAATCCCTCTGGCATGGGCAGGGTCACTTCACACTAGAGCAGGCTGGCCAGAGCCCCATCCAGCCTGGCTTTAAACACCTTCAGGGATGAGGCTTCCACCACCTCCATGGGCAACCCATTCCAGGGTCTCACCACCCTCATGGGAAAGAACTTCTTTCTAACATCCAGTCTGAATCTCCCCATTTCCAGCTTTGTTCCATTCCCCCTGGTTCTATCACTCCCTGACAGCCTAAAAAGTCCCTCCCCAGCTTTCTTGTAGCCTCCTTAAGATACTGAAAAGCTACAATAAGGTCACCTCAGAACCTTCTCCTCTCCAGACTGAACAGCCCCAAACCCCTCAGTTTGTCCTCATAGGAGATCATCTACAAACATGAAGAGATCATCTACAAACATCTACAGACATTCCTGGCCTTCAAAACCCATCACTTCTCCCACTCATCTCACTTGGATGAGGACTGAACATGCCAACCTGGCAGCCTCCATCCCCCGATGCATTATTTCCACAAGCATCTTTTCCACACAACCCCCCATGGAGATATATAGCCCTGTGCCATGTGCTCCTCCAGATCCTACCTTGTGACACAGCTGTTACCTTGCTGCTGTTAAACAACTGCACTCCCAACACCTCTGTAGGAAGCCAACTGATTATTGGAGCCAGAACTGACAGCCTGAAAAGATTTTGTTGGGTGTAAGATGCAAGGTCTGTGTTACAGCAAGAAACATTCCAGTTCATGATTAAGGTACAGGCTAAGATGAGGGCTGTAAAATCTCCATCAGTGGAGATGACAGCCACAGAATGGCAGGGGTTGGGAATAGATCTCTGGAGATTAACCAGTCCAACTCTTCCTCTTACAGCAGGTTCTCCTAGACTAGTTTGCACAGGGTTTGAAGTCCCCAGAGAAGGAAACTCCACAGCCTCTCTGGGCAGCCTGCTCCAGTGCTTGAAGTAGAAAAAACCTCCTTCCTTCCACACTCAAATTTCCCCTTAAGTTCAAGAGAAGCCTCATGTGTTCTACTTTGTACCTACTGCCCCTTGCCCCATTCCCAGACACCACTGGAAAGAGCCCAGCCCCATCCTCACCACCTCCACCCTGTCTAAATATACAACCTCAGGGACAAGTCAGAGAAATGCACATTAGTGCCTAAATAATCAGAGAACAACCTACTGCAGGACAGAAAAGTGCCTGGGATAACATCACACACACCCAACCCTGTGCCCTTATCATGTCTTTTAAATCCATAAAACCTTGTCTGTGTTCTTCTCTCGCTCTCCTCCTTCTCCTTCAGCATGCTTTACACTGATTTCTTTTGCTTGCTTCTCTCTTCATGACCTCACTACCTATTTCACCCAGCCCCACCCTCACCACCTCAGCTCTTTAGATTAAGCATTTCTAATTACATAACATCAAGGACAAGTTAGAGAAATGCACATTAGTGCTTAAATAATCAGAGAAGAAGCTGCTGTAGGACAGAAAAGTGTCTGGGATAATATCACACACCTCCTTCTCAACCCCATGTCTTTATCATGTCTTTTAAATCCATGCAACCCTGTGTGTGTTCTTCCATCATTCTCCTCCTCCTCCTTCTCCTTCTCTTTCTCCTCCTCCTGCTCCTCTTCCTCTTCCTCCTTCAGCATGCTTTACACTGCTTCCTTTTGCCTGCTTCTCTATTCATAACCTCACTACTTCTTTCACCCAGCCCCATCCTCATCACCTCAACTCTACATTAAGCATTTCTGAGTATACAACATCAAGGACAAGTTAGAGAAACGCACATTAGTGCTTAAATAATCAGTGAAGAAGCTTCTGTAGGACAGAGAAGTGTCTGGGATAACACCACACACATCCTCCCCAGCCCTGTGTCTTTATCATGTCTTTTAAATCCATGCAACCCTGTGTGTGTTCTTCTCTCACTCTCCTCCTCCTCCTTCAGCATGCTTTACTCTGCTTCCTTTTGCCTGCTTCTCTTTTCATAACCTCACTACTTCTTTCACCCAGCCCCATCCTCACCACCTCCTTTAATAACCTCACTGCTTCTTTCACCCAGCCTCATCCTCACCACCCCCACCCTTTAGATTAAGCATTTCTAAGTATACAACATCAAGGACAAGTTAGAGAAATGCACATTAGTGCTTAAATAATCAGAGAAGAAGCTGCTGTAGGACAGAAAAGTGTCTGGGATAACATCACACACCTCCTTCTCAACCCCATGTCTTTACCATGTCTTTTAAATCCATGCAACCCTGTGTGTGTTCTTCCATCATTCTCCTCCTCCTCCTCCTCCTCCTCCTCCTCCTCCTCCTCCTCCTCCTCCTCCTCCTCCTTCTCCTCCTTCTCCTCTTCCTCCTTCTCCTCCTCCTTTTCCTTCTCCTCCTCTTCCTCTTCCTCCTTCAGCATGCTTTACACTGCTTCCTTTTGCCTGCTTCTCTATTCATAATCTCACTACTTCTTTCACCCAGCCCCATCCTCACCACCTCCTTTAATAACCTCACTGCTTCTTTCACCCAGCCTCATCCTCACCACCCCCACCCTTTAGATTAAGCATTTCTAAGTATACAACATCAAGGACAAGTTAGAGAAATGCACATTAGTGCTCAAATAATCAGAGAAGAAGCTGCTGTAGGACAGAAAAGTGTCTGGGATAACATCACACACCTCCTTCTCAACCCCATGTCTTTACCATGTCTTTTAAATCCGTGCAACCCTGTGTGTGTTCTTCCATCATTCGCCTCCTCCTCCTCTTCCTCCTCTTCCTCCTCCTCCTCCAGCATGCTTTACACTGCTTCTATTTGCCTGCTTCTCTTTTCATAACCTCACTACTTCTTTCACCCAGCTCCACCCTCACCACCTCAACTCTTTAGATTAAGCATTTCTAAGTATACAGCCTCAGGGACAAGTTAGAGAAATGCACATTAGTGCTTTCTGTAGGACAGAAAAGTGTCTGGGATAACATCACACACCTCCTTCTCAACCCCATGTCTTTACCATGTCTTTAAATCCATGCAACCCTGTGTGTGCTCTTCTGTCACTCTCCTCCTCCTTCAGCATGCTTTACACTGCTTCCTTTTGCCTGCTTCTCTTTTAATAACCTCACTACTTCTTTCACCCATCCCAGGAGGGTCCAAGTCCCTCTTGGGACTTCTGGCCATAGCTGTAAGAGAAGCATCAAGATGTAATAACATTAAACCCCTGATTCATTCCCTGCCCTAAGCTGCTGTGCTGGTGCTGCCTTGTGCCAGCGGAGCAGCTGCCTCGGTTTTTTCTTTCCCCTTGGTGAAGAGATTCCTGCCTACACAAATTTGGGAAAGCATTTGGGCAGCCCTTTAGGGGAGAGCAGCACTTAATAAATGTAAATTATTATTATTTTACCAACAGGAGTTGCAGAATCTTCAACTGGTCTCTCTGTTTTAAGGAAATATCCAAGTGGGAAATTAGTGGGATGTGGTCACACTGGGCCATGTGAAAATTAAATCCCAGCAAAATGAACTGAAATGAGATTGATCATTTTCTGCTAAGGCACCACAGCCCTGCCGTGCTCTGGCTGTCAGCAGGAAGACAGGAGAGCTCCCTCTGACTTCAGCTGCTCCTGCAAACAGAGGAAGCAACACAAAGCTCGTTCAGCCTGAGTCACTGCAGCCCTCCGGAGAAATCAGGAAGGTGCTCGGCTGCAGTCGGAGTCATTTCTTTGTGCTTTGATGCAGCTCATCTCTGGACTCTGCATAGCTGACCCTGCCCTGACTTCCAAGCCTGGAGTCTCTCATGTGCACATGAACTGCAAGAATTTGTTCTTTAGAGTTTATTTCCCTACTGATTGTAGATCTTCACAGATTCCTAGATTCACATAATGGGATGGAAGGGACCTCGAAGATCATCTGGTTCCAGCCGCACTGCCATGGGTATCCCACTGGCCCAAGTGGCTCAAGATATCATAGAATGAACCAGGTTGGAAGAGACCTCTAAGATCATCCAGTCCAATCTAGCACACAGCCCTTGCCAGTCAACCAGACCATGGCACTAAGTGCCCCAGCCAGGCTTGGCTTCAACACCTCCAGCCACGGCGACTCCACCACCTCCCTGGGCAGCCCATTCCAATGCCAATCACTCTCTCTGATAACAACTTCCAACTAACATCCAGCCTAGACCTGCCCTGGCACAACTTGAGGCTGTGTCCCCTTCTTCTGTTGATGCTTGCCTGGCAGCAGAGCCCAACCCCACCTGGCTACAGCCTCCCTGCAGGCAGCTGCAGACAGCAATGAGCTCTGCCCTGAGCCTCCTCTTCTGCAGGCTGCACACCCCCAGCTCCCTCAGCCTCTCCTCACAGGGCTGTGATCCAGGCCCCTCCCCAGCCTTGCTGCCCTTCTCTCAACACCTTCCAGCACCTCAACATCTGTCTTGAGTTCAGGAGCCCAGAACTGGACACAGCACTGGAGGTGTGTCCTGATCAGTGCTGAGTACAGGGACAGAAGAACCTCCCTTGTCCTGCTGCCCACACTGCTCCTGAGCCAGCCCAGGATGCCATTGGCTCTGCTGCCCACCTGGGCACTGCTGCCTCCTCTTCAGCTCCTCTCTCCCATCACCCCCAGCTCCCTCTCTTCCTGGCTGCTCTCAGCCACTCTGTGCCCAGCCTGTAGTGTTACTTGGGGTTGTTGTGGCCAAAGTGTACTGCACTTGGCCTCATTCAGTCTCATCCCCTTGGCCTGTGCCCACCCATCCAGCCTGTTCAGTTCCCTCTGCAGGGCTCTCTTACTTTCTGAAAGATTCACACCTGCTGGTGTTGAAGCCAAGCTTGGCTGGGGCACTTAGTGCCATGGTCTAGTTGATTGGGCAGGGCTGGGTGCTAGGTTGGACTGGCTGAGCTTGGAGGTCTCTTCCAACCTGCTTGATTCTCTGATTCTCTGAATATACTCAGCCTACTCACCAGGCACTGCCACAGGGTGGGATACAGGAGCATCCCAGGGGCAGGACACAGACCTCCTGACACAGAGCTCCATCACAGCATGGAGAGCTGCCCTGTCTGCAGCCATGCTGAGCACCTGTGCTCAGCACCCTGGGAGCCCCCTCCATGTGCCTTGGGCTGGCTGTTCTGCTAGAAAGTTGAGAGAAAGAGAAAGCAGGAATGGGTTAAGCTGGGGTGCCAACAAGCCTCTTATCTGGGAAAGCTTTTTCCTTTTCCTTTCTTTCCCTGTTCCTGCCTTTTGTGCAGGGAGGTGCACAATGTGCACCGTGTGTGTACATGTGTACGGCAATGTTAGGTTTGGGCATGAAAACGCAGGCTGGAGGAGCCTGTGGACAATGCTCCCTTTCTAGCCTGTTATAAAAATGAAAATAATGGTGAAAGCAGAGAGAAATCTGCAGCTGCTGCAGGCTATTCATACCGTAAGAGATCCCATCAGGCTGGCTTTATTGTTGCAGTTTTGGCAAATTATTTTCTTATCACACACAACCTATTCACTTCTGTTCCTGGCTAAGCACTCAGGCTCATAAAGCAGTGGGTCAGCACCAGTTTAGTACAGAGCACATGGAACTGCTGACCTTGGGGACCACTGGTGCCTGCCCCTCCAAAAAGCAGCAACTGGAGTCAATAAAAGACTGGCCAGGCCATTAGCGAGCTCCAGCTCTGTCACTGCTCGCATGGCTTACTCAGTGGCTCTGCAGCCTCCTCCTCCTCCTCGTAGAATCAGTCAGGGTTGAAAGGGAGCACAGAGATAATCTAATTTCAACCCCCCCCTACCATGGCAGGGACATCCTGTCCTCCTCCCATTGTGTCTCACCTTAGGAAAGGCAACCATGGCTTTTGGTGAAAGACCTGGAGCACAGCCCTATGAGGAGAGGCTGAGGGAGCTGGGGGTGTGCAGCCTGCAGCAGAGGAGGCTCAGGGCAGAGCTCATTGCTGTCTGCAGCTACCTGCAGGGAGGCTGTAGCCAGGTGGGGTTGGGCTTTTCTGCCAGGCACCCAGCACCAGAACAAGGGGACACAGTCTCCAGTTGTGCTGGGGGAGGTCTAGGCTGGATGTTAGGAGGAAGTTGTTGTCAGAGAGAGTTATTGGCATTGGAATGGGCTGCCCAGGGAGGTGGTGGAGTCTCTGTGGCTGGAGGTGTTGAAGCCAAGCCTGGCTGGGGCACTTAGTGCCATGGTCTGGTTGACTGGATAGGGCTGGGTGCTAGGTTGGGCTGGATGAGCTTGGAGGTCTCTTCCAACCTGCTTGATTCTGTGATTCTAAAGGGATGGACTGGATTAGCTTGTAGATCTCTTCCAACCTCCTTGATTCCATGATTCTAAAGGGATGGACTGGATTAGCTTGCAGATCCCTTCCAACCTGCTTGATTCCATGATTCTAAAGGGATGGACTGGATTAGCTTGCAGATCCCTTCCAACCTGCTTGATTCCATGATTCTAAAGGGAGATCTATTTCTTCTCAGCTTGGGTCACTGAGTGCAACCTGCTTGATTCTCTGATTCTGTGATTCTCTGATTCATTCCCAGGAAAGCAGGACATGGAGCAGGCTGCTTCCCTGAAGAGGTAGGTTTCCCTGGGGGGGAGGCAAAAGCACCTCCCTGTGCACATGGACCCCCGTGCCCGTGGCGTGCAGGATGGTGCCCGTGGCACGTGTGCCGTGGAATAGCTTGGCAGCAGTGCTGCAGTGTCACAGGGCCAGGCAATGGGTTTATTGTGCCCAACACACATGTGCACTGGACAAATGCTCTGGCATCTTCAGCGTGGGCAGAGAGCATGCTGCTCCCTATTATACCAGCCCATTAGGGAAGCCATTGGAAGAAAAACATTTAGCAATTTGGAAGGAAGCAAGGTTCCAGAATGGCTTGTTTCTGTGTGACAGCCTGCCACGTACAGATGAAAGGGAAGGCTTAGGACAAAGTTTCATTACCCACAAATAAAATAATAATAAAATCAAATAAAATACCCAACCCCAAACCAAAAAAGCAACAGCAGGCAGAGCAAGTGCTTTCAGCCTGAGAGGTGTGGCCAGAAATTCCCTCCCTCTCCTCCAGGGGACCACAAAGGAGCCTCAGCAAAATAAATCAATCAATCTATCAATCACTCACACTTGCATAGTGCCCTTTATGGAAATGGCAATCAGTGCCTGACAGCCTGTCAGACTTTGGCCTTCAAGCCTTTGCCTCAAAAGCAGTCATTAAGTTCAGCAGAACACGAGCTCTCACAGCTGCCTGCTCTGGCTTGCTGTCCCTGCTCACCTTCCTCAGCCACTGAGCCTCCTCCAGAGAAAATGGAGCCAGCAGTGTGCCCAGGTGGCCAAGAGAGCCAGTGGCATCCTGGCCTGCATCAGGAATGGTGTGGCCAGCAGGAGCAGGGAGGTCATTCTGCCCCTGTACTCTGCACTGGTTAGACCACACCTTGAGTGCTGTGTTCAGTTCTGGGCCCCCCAGTTTAGGAGGGACATTGAGATGCTTGAGTGTGTCCAGAGAAGGGCGAGGAGGCTGGGGAGAGGCCTTGAGCACAGCCCTGAGGGAGCTGGGATTGGTTAGCCTGGAGAAGAGGAGGCTCAGGGGAGACCTTATTGCTGTCTACAACTACCTGAGGGGTGGTTGTGGCCAGGAGGAGGTTGCTCTCTTCTCTCAGGTGGCCACCACCAGAACGAGAGGACACAGCCTCAGGCTGTGCCAGGGGAGATTTAGGCTGGAGGTGAGGAGAAAGTTCTTCCCTGAGAGAGTCATTGGACACTGGAATGGGCTGCCCGGGGAGGTGGTGGAGTCGCCGTCCCTGGAGCTGTTCAAGGCAGGACTGGACGTGGCACTTGGTGCCATGGTCTGGCCTTGAGCTCTGTGCTAAAGGGTTGGACTTGATGATCTGTGAGGTCTTTTCCATCCTTGGTGGTACTGTGACACTGTGATACTGTGGTACTGTGATGTTGGTTGCTCAGAGCAGCTGTGAGCAGGGCAGGTGCCACCATGCCACGCAGGAGGGGCTGTGAGCAACACAGGCATCCCAGATTTGCTTTCTTAGAATGGATTGAGTTGGAAGGGACCTTAAAGATCATCCAGTTCTAACCACCCTGCCATGGGCAGAGACACCTCTAACTAGACTGTGTCGCTCAAGGGCTCATCCAGCCTGGTCTTAAACACTTCCACTAGGGATGAAGCATCTACAGCTTCTCTGGACAACCTGTTCCAGTGTCTCACTACCCTCATAATAAAGAACTTCTTCCTAATGTCCACTCTAAATCTACTCTACTCTAGTTCAAAACCATTGCTCCTTGTCCTGTCACTACAAGCCCTAAGAAAAAAGCCTCTCCCCAGTTTTCTCCTAGTCCCCTCCAGGCACTGGAAGGTCTCTACAAGGTCTCTCAGGGAGCAAATGAAATCCTTCTGTGGAAGGAGGTGTTCAGTGACATACCATTGCTCTTTGCAGCCAGAGGGAAAGCTGCCTGCTGTGTGCACAGATGAAGCTAGGCCTCTACATACAACTTCTGGGGATGCCACCTTTGTGCCCAAATCCTTCATCTGCTGGCCCACAGCTCCACACACACCCCAAAAAGCTGCCTGAAGACTCTTAGCTAAATCTCCACACACAGAATTCTCAAAGTGAAGAGATTTGGTTTTAGAAGCACAAGAACCCTAGGCTGAGGCATCCTTAGGCTTTAGCATCACTGAACAAAACAGGGTTTGGGTGCAGACTCTGGGTCAGAAAGCCCCAACCTGGAAGCTCATGGAGATGCTGCTGCTGCTGCTGTGAGTTTACTCTGCTGTGTTTGGAACCTGTGTATGGAGGGCTGGAGCACCTCTGCCACAAAGACAGGCTGAGAGAGCTGGGGCTGAGCAGCCTGGAGGGGAGATGATCTCTCATGTTAAACACTTCCCTCTTGGACAGCCTCCATTTATTTATCATTTTAAATTGTTTTTAAGCCAAGAGGCAGAAGTCATCACTTTGATTAAAACACAAATATGTTCTCATTTCCACTTTCTGATGATGTGAACTCCTGTTTCTTTGCTGCTTCTTTGGGCCACTGGGTTTTGAGTTCCTGCTAGGGACTCACAGAAACTGGCATTGTGCAAATATTTAAACAAGGTGGGAAGTTAAAGCCATTAATTATAAGTTTACCTGATATTTCTCACCTTCATTCCTATTTCCCTAAGGGGCAGAGCCCTTGCCAAGTATTGCTGGGAAGATTAATTCAAAAGTAGGGAGATTAGAAGCTGGATGTACACATGGCACACCACCTAAAGATCCAGCTTGCATCTGTCCGTGCATTTGTGGAGACAGAGGTACAGTGCTTAGGCAAGATAGAGAGAGAAAGAGAGAGAGGGAGGGAGGGAGGGAGAAAGGGAGAGAAAGGTGGATGGATGGATGGATGGATGGATAAATGGATAGGTAGGTAGAGAGAGATAGAGAAGCAGACAGATAGATGAATGGATAGATAGATAGGTAGGTAGAGAGATAGACAGACAGATTAGTACATAGCTAGATAGCTAGATAAATAGATTAGTAGGTAGATAGATAGATAGATAGATAGACAGACAGATAAACAGATGACAGAAAGAGAGACAGAGGGATATAGATGGATAAATAAATAGATAAATGGATCTATGGAGAAATAATTAGGAAGATAGATAGATAGAGAGATAGATTAGAGAGGGAGAGCAAGAGAGGGAGAGGGGTAGACAGATGGATAAATAAATGGATGGATGGAGAAACAAATATGTAAATAGATAGAAAGATAGATAGATAGATAGATAGATAGATAGATAGATAGATAGATAGATAGATGACAAAGAGAGAAAGAGAGAGAGAGGGGGATATAGATGGATAAATAAATAGACAAATGGATCTATGGAGAAATAATTAGGAAGATAGGTAGATAGAGAGACAGACAGACAGATTAGAGAGAGAGCAAGAGAGGGAGAGGGGTAGATAGATGGATAAATAAATGGATGGATGGATGGATGGATTGAGAAATAAATATGTAGGTAGATAGGGAGAGAGAGTGAGAGAGAGAGAGAAGTAGATGGATGTATGGAGGAACGGATAGATGAGAGAATGACAGAGAAAGAGAAGGGTAGATAGATGGATAGATAAATGGATGGATTGAGAAATAAATAGGCAGGTAGGTAGAGAGAGAGACAGAGAGATAAGTAGATGGATGTATGGAGGAATGGATAGATGAGAGAGAATGAGAGAGAAATAGAAGAGTAGATAGATGGATAGATAAATGGATGAGTGAATAAATAGGTAGATAAGTAGGTAGGTAGATAAGTAGGTAGGTAGGTAGGCAGAGAGAGAGACAGAGAGAGAGAAGGATAGACAGATGAATAAATAAATAGGCAGGTAGATGATACAGAGAGAGCAAGAGAGAGAGGACTAGAAAGAAGGATAAATAAATAGATGAATGGATGGATGGAGAAATAAATAGGTAGATAGATAAACAGGTGATAGATAAATAGATAATAGATAGATGATTGATAGAAAGATAGATGATGGATAGATAGATAGATAGATAGATAGATAGATAGATAGATAGATGATTGATGGATAAATAGACAGGTAGGTTGGTAGATGGATGGAGAGACAGAGAGAGAAAGATAAATAGATTAGATAGATATTCATGAGATGTGGAAACTTGAATGAAGCTTGCAGCCAAAAGAGTAAAGAACAGAAAATGAAAGAAGAGAGAGACAGAAAGAGGAAACAAGACACAAAATAACTTCAGAGTGGCACCATATTTTAAAGGCACTCTGCACTTGCAGTTGCATTTGAAATTGCAGTGTTGCTAGAATTTAATCACCCATGCTCTCAAAATAACTGCAGGTATTTAAAGCTGTGCACCTCCTCCTTTTCCAAGGAAGCTGACCCCTGCTTTTATCAGCTATTAAGTAAGCAATTTCAGATATATATATATATATATATGGCACTATGACATACCCGTGCTGAATTTCAAGCCATCAGCTGTACTCAGCTCTGCCTCATTTGTATCTAAGCCTGCACTGCATTCAAGGCTGTAGATCCTTCATCCTGGTATGTTAGGTTGGATGAGGTCTTGAGCAACCAGGTCTAGTGGAAGATTGAGCTGGGGTTTTTTAGCCTGGAGAAGAGGAGGCTCAGGGATGACCTCATTGCTGTCTACAACTACTTGAAGGGACATTGTAGCCAGGTGGGGTTGGTCTCTTCTCCCAGGCAACCAGCAATAGAACAAGGGGACACAGTCTCAAGTTGTGCTGGGGAAAGTCTAGGCTGGATGTTAGGAGGAAGTTGTTGGCACAGAGAGAGTGATTGGCATTGGAATGGGCTGCCCAGGGAGGTGGTGGAGTCATCGTCCCTGGAGGTGTTCAAGAAAAGCCTGGATGAGGCACTTAGTGCCATGGTCTGGTTGATTGGATAGGGCTGGGGGATAGGGTGGACTGGATGAGCTTGGAGGTCTCTTCCAACCTGCTTGATTCTATGATTCTATGATTTCCCTGCCCACGGTGTGTGCAAGTTGGATGTGATGATCTCCAGAGGTCCCTTCCAACCCCTAATATCCTGTGACTGTGATTCTGTGATTCTGAGATTCTCTGTTTCTATGATTCTGTGATTCTATGATTCCACAGTCCTGTGATTCTGTGATTCTATGATTCTCCTAGAAGTGTAGAATGATTTGGGTTGGAAGGGACCTCCAAAGCTCATCCAGTCCAACTCCCTCAACAGTCAGAAGGAACAGCTTCAACTAGATCAGGTTGCCCAGACCCCTATCCAGACTCACCTTGAATTTCTCCAGGGACAGTGCCTCAACCACCTCTCTGGGCAACCTGTTCCAGTGTTCCACCACCCTCATGATGCACATCCAATCTAAATTTGCTCTTCTCTAGTTTGAAGCCATTTCCCCTTGTCTTGTCACTGCAGGTCTTTGGAAACAGTCTCTCTCCATCCTTCTTGTAGATCCCCTTCACATACCTGAAGGTCATTATTAGGTCTGCCCAGAATTCTGTGATTCAGTGATCCTGTGATTCTGTGATCCTGTGATTCTGTGACTCTCTGATTCTGTGATTCTATGACTCTGATCCTGTGATTCTGTGATTCTATGACTCTGATCCTGTGATTCTGTGATTCTATGGCTCTCTGATTCTCTGCCTCTGTTATTCTGTGTTTCTATGATCCTGTGATCCTCTATTTCTGTGATTCTATGATTCTCTGATCCTGTGATTCCATGATCCTGTGACTCTGTGATTCTCTGAATCTCTGATCCTGTGATTCTGTGACTCTGTGATTCTCTGATTCTCTGATTCTATGATTCTCAGATTCTCTAATTCTATGATTCTCTGATTCTCTGATTCTCTGACTCTCTGATTCTGTGATTCTATGGTTCTCTGATCCTGTGGTTCTATGATTTTGTGATTCTGTGACTGTGATTCTGTGATTCTCTGATTCTATGACTCTGTGATGCTGTGATTCTCTGATTCTGCAATTCCATGGTTCTTGGTCCTGTGATTCTGTGATTCTCTGATTCTATAACTCTGTGATTCTCTGAATACTTAAGGACCAGCAACAGAATTGTGAATTCCCTTCCTTTTTTTTTTTTATCCCCCAACTGAATTTCCTATTGCATTCTGAGTTTGTTTGTTTATTTTTCCTTAAGAATTCTGTTAGCTGAGTAAAACAGAGCCCTCACCTTCTGACAGAAGAAAATGAGAAGCTGTTGCTTGAGCCACTGGAGTTTTGTGAAATCTGGGGGGGGTGCAAGATTAAAGCCTTACAAACTTTGGCACTATTTTCCACTCTATCATCTTTGGCACTATTTTCCACTCTGTCATCCATTCCAATGACAAACTGCTCTTCCTATGTCCGTATTTACATCAGATGTTGATATTCCACCTTCCTACACAATTTTTAATTATTTTTTATGATATTCCCAGCCATTTTCCCTGCAATTTGATGGTTTTTGCTATGCTTTAATAGCTCCAAGTGCAGGGTCCTGCACTTTGGCCACAACAACCCCATGCAGAGATACAGGCTGGGGTCGGAGTGGCTGAGAGCAGCCAGACAGAGAGGGATCTGGGGGTGCTGATTGATACCTGCCTGAACATGAGCCAGCAGTGTGCCCAGGTGGCCAAGAGAGCCAGTGGCATCCTGGCCTGCATCACGAATGGTGTGGCCAGCAGGAGCAGGGAGGTCATTCTGCCCCTGGACTCTGCACTGCTTAGACCACACCTTGAGTGCTGTGTTCAGTTCTGGGCCCCCCAGTTTAGGAGGGACATTGAGATGCTTGAGCGTGTCCAGAGAAGGGCAACGAGGCTGGGGAGAGGCCTTGAGCACAGCCCTACGAGGAGAGGCTGAGGGAGCTGGGATTGGTTAGCCTGGAGAAGAGGAGGCTCAGGGCAGACCTTATTGCTGTCTACAACTACCTGAGGGGTGGTTGTGGCCAGGAGGAGGTTGCTCTCTTCTCTCAGGTGGCCAGCACCAGAACAAGAGGACACAGCCTCAGGCTGTGCCAGGGGAGATTTAGGCTGGAGGTGAGGAGAAAGTTCTTCCCTGAGAGAGTCATTGGACACTGGAATGGGCTGCCCGGGGAGGTGGTGGAGTCGCCGTCCCTGGAGCTGTTCAAGGCAGGACTGGACGTGGCACTTGGTGCCATGGTCTGGCCTTGAGCTCTGTGCTAAAGGGTTGGACTTGATGATCTGTGAGGTCTCTTCCAACCCTGATGATGCTGTGATACTGTGATACTGTGATACTGCTTTAGCTCCAATGAACTGCCTGTTAGCTTGCTGCTCTGTATGGAGCTGATTCATCGAAGATCTCCTCCGGGTCCTCCGTACAGCTCTGTTCCAGTGGTGCTGTTTTGATTTCCCTTTTCTTTTTCTTCTTCCCTCCCCTCCCAAACACTTTTGATTCATTCTGTACATCTAATTCCCCCCACATAACATCAGTAAAAGAGAATACAGGCGGGGGCTGGGCTCCTCCAAACAGGGGAGTCTCTCCTCTTGGCTTTGATTTGCTTAGCAATCAGAGATATTCTGTGTGCGTTCTTCAGCAGCCAAAGGTGAGAAACGCAGAAGCTCTGCCTTTTAACAACAGACCCAGGCAGCAGCAGGAAGTCCTCTCTGCCCAATTACAAGGTGATCCCAGATAATTTTTGTGGTTTGATTTGTATTTGGTTTCTTTTTTTTCTTTTTTTTTTTGAGGGGGGGGAAATACTTTGTTTTATTTGTTTCTTTTTTCCTTCTTTTATTTTTTAAGCACATATGTTTCTAACCACGGTCCTGATATCCTGTGGGGATGCTTTTGTGCAGAGCCAAAGCTTCTGATTTAAGGAGCTTCAAAACAAAAACGTAGCTCTCTGCCTCTTCCATCTGGAAAAGACCCAACACATTTGTTCTCTTTGAAATAAATAAAATAAAATGATAAAATGAAATAGAATTCATCACAGAATGAAGCAGGTTGGAAGAGATCTCCAAGTTCATCCAGTCCAACCCAGCACCCAGCTCTGGCCAATCAACCAGACCATGGCACTAAGTGCCCCAGCCAGACTTTTTCTGATGTTGTTGCTTTATACTTAGGATATCAGAAGCAAGCAGTGGCCAACAGATAAGGAAAGAATCCTTCCCTTCCAACCCTGCAAGAGCAATGCAGAGCCAGACACTAGGGTCGAGCTGCATCAGCTTATCATATTGGCCAAATCCATAGTAGCTCTCACATGTGTGCAGAGGAAGTAAGTCTATCTAAGGCAGCATCTACTGCAGAGAAAAAGACATTACAGGATCAATCAGGTGGAAGAGACCTCCAAGATCATCCAGCCCAACCTAGCATCCAGCCCTATCCAGTCAACTAGACCACGGCACTAAGTGCCCCAGCCAGGCTTTGCTTCAACATCTCCAGGGACAGTGACTCCACCACTTCCCTGGGCAGCCCATTCCAATGCCAATCACTCTCTCTGTGAAGAACTTCCTAACATCCAGCCTAAACCTCCCCTGGCAAATATATAGCATATAATATATTGACTATCATATAGAAATGTGTCAAAACAAACAATAGAAGGGTGTCAGTGTGCCCAGGTGGGCAGCAGAGCCAATGGCATCCTGGGCTGGCTCAGGAGCAGTGTGGGCAGCAGGACAAGGAAGCTGCTTCTGCCCCTGTGCTCAGCACTGCTCAGGCCACACCTTGAGTGCTGTGTCCAGTTCTGGGCTCCTCCATTGCAGAGAGATGCTGAGGTGCTGGAAGGTGCCCAGAGAAGGGCAGCAAGGCTGGGGAGGGGCCTGGAGCACAGCCCTGTGAGGAGAGGCTGAGGGAGCTGGGGGGGTGCAGCCTGCAGAAGAGGAGGCTCAGGGCAGAGCTCATTGCTGTCTGCAGCTGCCTGAAGGGAGGCTGTAGCCAGGTGGGGTTGGGCTCTGCTGCCAGGCAGCCATCAACAGAACAAGGGGACACAGTCTCAAACTGTGCCAGGGCAGGTTCAGGATAGATGTTAGTTGGAAGTTGTTGTCAGAGAGAGTGATTGGCATTGGAATGGGCTGCCCAGGGAGGTGGTGGAGTCTCTGTGGCTGGAGGTGTTGAAGCCAAGCCTGGCTGGGGCACTTAGTGCCATGGTCTGGTTGGTTGGCCAGGGCTGGGTGCTAGGTTGGGCTGGATGGTCTTGGAGGTCTCTTCCAACCTGCTTGATTCTATGATGTTATGAAAATAAAGTTCACAGGTAAATTAGGCTGATTTTTTTTGGGGTGCTGTGATTCTAACTTCAGATGCAGGAAGGTGAAGAAGCAACTATTTGTTTAACAGTCAAAAGAAAAAAACCTCAACAACCCAAACAAAATCAAGTTACTGTTACAATGAATTCTGTAGTGAGAACATTCCCTTGCCAAGCAGGCAGTGTCATCAATTATACAAGATCCCTGGCAAACAATAAGAAACAAAAAGCAACCTAGATACCTATGGATGGATTCCCCCTCCTCGGCCCTGCAGTCAGCATACAACTCCAACCTGGTGTTCAGAGAGGGGAAAACCTCATTAAATTTGATATAAATGATCAGCAGCTCCCACAGGTTTCCTCTCTGTTGTGGTGGATGCTAAGTGGGAATCTTCTAATGTCACCTGTGGTGACTCAGAACAGCTCCCGTTGATGCCAGCTGGAAGAAGCTGCCTTTGGGGGCCTGGTGTGAAGTCATCAGGGCATTTCTAGGGGTGTTTTGTGATTATTTGTTGGTTGGGTTGTGGTTTTTTTTTGTTCAGGTAGGGCCACCCAGAGAAACACTGCCCAAGGTTCCAGGGGAACTCGCTCTGCAAATGTCCTACAGCTTCTTCCCACAGCATCGCTCAAATAGAATCATAGAAGGGGTTGGGTTGGAAGAAACCTTAAAGATCATCCAGTTCTGACCCCATGCCCTAGGCAGGGACAGCTCCTGCTAGAACAGGTCACTCAAGGCCTCATCCAACCTGGCCCTGAACAATTCCAGGGAGGTTGGGGAGCACAGAAGCACCGAATGTGATCTTTGATCACATTCGGTGCTTCTGTGCTCCCCAACCTCCCTGGGCAACCTGTGCCAGTGTCTCACCACCCTCAGCCTGTGCCAGTGTCTCACCACCCTCAACCTGTGCCAGTGTCTCATCATGCTCACTAGTGAAGAACCCTTTCCTAACATCTATTCACAGGAGACATAGACATCCACACAGGAGACAGCAAACTCCATGTGGTATCGACTGTCAACAGCAAATCAAAGAATCATAGAATGGTTTGGGTTGGAAGGGACCTCAAAGCTTATCCAGTTCCAATTCACCACCATAGGCAGCGACACCTCTCACTAGATCAGGTTGCTCAGGGCCTCACCCAGACTGATCCTGAACACCTCCAGGGAGGTTGTGGAGCACAGAAGCACAGAATGTGATCTCTGATCTCTGATCACATACTGTGCTTCTGTGCTCCACAACCTCCCTGGGCAACCTGTGCCAGTGTCTCACCACCCTCACTGCAAACAACTTCTTCTTAACATCCAGTTTACATCTCCCCTTTGCCAGTTCAAACCCATTCCTCCTCCTTATGTCATTACAAGTCCTTGTCAATAGTCCCTTCCCAGCTCTCCTGGAGTCCCCTTCAGATCCTGGAAGGCCACTCCAAGGTCTCCTCAAAGCCTTCTCTTCCCCAGGCTGCAGAGCCCCAACTCTCTCAGCCTGTCCTCACAGCAGAGCTGCTGCAGTCCTCTCATCATCTTGGTGACCTCCTCTGCACTGGCTCCAACAGTTCCATGTCCTGCTTGTGCTGGGGGCTGCAGAACCGCACCCAGGACTGCAGGTGGGGTGTGAGGAGAGCAGAGCCAAGGGGCAGAATCCCCTCCCTTGCCCTGCTGCCCACACTGCTCTTGCTGCAGCCCAGCACAGGGTTGTGTCTGGGCTGCACTCACACTGCAGGCTCTTGTTGACATCCTGGTCCTCTGCCTTAATGCATTCTCTCTCTGTGTAGCTCCCAGAGGAAACTCCCTGGATGGTGAAGGAGAATGGCATGGCCATATTCCTCCTCAGCCTGCTAGCTCAGTCCAGCCTGCACTTAATGATGTTACCACAGGTAGGAGGTGGACACCCAGTTGGTGCAGCAGCTCATCGGCAGCATCTCCACTCGTGAGGCAGCTGTGATTGCACAGCCCCTGGAGACCTGTTTCTGGCTCCCAGGGTGCACTAATGATAGACAAGTTCCTGCTAATGATGTGACTTGCACCAGTTTGTGCTTCTCCAGCCTCATTTCCCTGTTAAGCAGGTTTAGACTCCTCCGTCCCCAGGTAGCACAGAATTCCCTCTCTCCCTTTCTCTCCCTTTCTCAAGCCATCAGGCTAGAAGCAAAATGCAAATCAGATGAAAAATGAAAAGCAATTTGAAGGTCCTCTCTGAGACCTAGCTCAGGAAGCACAGAATCCACTGTGCCCAAGGCCTCATTGAGGGAGGGGGCAGGTGGTCTTTGGGGGGGTAACCTCTAAGATGGGGTCAAAAGTCAGGAATTCTGAGTTCAGATACTCCTTCCACAAACACATTCCCTCTGTGCTTTTGGAAAGTCATCATTGTCAGCTCAGGCTTTCCAACAGTAGGGTCAAAATTCCTGCCAGTTTTAGGCTTGAGTTTATAGATTCTGCAGGTTTTATCTGACTTTTCTGTGCAACAGAGAGCATCACTGGTCCCTAGAAGTCACATTTGGATCCCTGAAATGCTTTCCCTCAAAAAAACCTTGAGTATTGGGTGCAGGATTGGACACAGTCTCAAGTTGTGCTGGGGGAAGTATAGGCTGGATGTTAGGAGGAAGTTCTTCACAGAAAGAGAGATTGGCCTTTGGAATGGGCTGCCCAGGGAGGTGGTGGAGTCCCCATCCCTGGAGGTGTTCAAGAGAAGACTGGATGAGGCTTTAGTGCCATGGTCTGGTTAACTGGCTAGGGCTGGGTGCTAGGTTGGACTGGATGATCTTGGAGATCTCTTCCAACCTGCTTGATTCTATGATTCTATAATTCTCTCACCCCAAGAAACATTGAGGTGCTAGAGTGGGTGCAGGGAAGGGTAAGGAAGCTGGCAAAGGGTCTGGAGAACAGGGCTGGTAAGGGGGAACTGTGGTTGCTTAGTCTGAAGAAAAGGAGGCTGAGAGGAGACATCATTGCTCTTTAAAGCTTCCTGAAAGGAGGTTGGAGTGAGGTGAATGTTAGTTTCTTCTCCCTGTTAAGAATCTTAGAATCATAGAATCAAGCAGGTTGGAGGAGACCTCCAAGCTCATCCAGCCCAACCTAGCACCCAGCCCTGGACAATCAACCAGACCATGGCACTAAGTGTCTCACCCAGTCCTTCCTTGAACACGTCCAGGCACAGTGACTCCACCACCTCCCTGGGCAGCCCATTCCAATGCCAATCACTCTCTCTGCCAGGAACTTCCTCCTAACACCCAACCTAGACCTCCCCTGACACAACTTGAGACTGTGTCCCCTTGTTCTGTTGCTGGTTGCCTGGCAGAAGAGACCAACCCCATCCAGTCCAACTTAAACCTGCCCTGGTGCAACTTGAGGGCATTTCTTGTCCTATCGCTGCTACGAGGGAGAAGAGACCAACACCCATCTGGCTCCAGCCTCCTCTCAGGGAATTGTAGAGAGCAATGAGATCTCCTCTCAGCCTCCACTTCTCCACTGGAGCAAAACCAGCCTGGCACACCTATAGGTGCCAACACAACCATCCTTCCTCTGCTGCCAAGGAGGCATCATATGCAACGATGGGATCCATGATGACCTACCAAGCCTTTGGAGCAGGGCAGTAAAGCTCTCCTGTCAACATCAGCTGCTCATGAGTCACAGCAAGAGGGCAGTGAACAAACACGTGGGGCCCTTCGTGGCTTCAGCACAGCTTAGGAGCCCTGAGTCCCTCCACAGTGGCCAACCTTGTGACCCAGTGCAACAGCACCTTCTGGAGAGCAGCAGGAGGCTTCCCGGCCATAAGCGCAGCATCTCATCCCCCAGCTTGTTAGCTCAGTCAGTGCTCTTGCAGGTAAGAGCTCCTGGGAGATTTCCTGTCACTGAGCTCTGCACAGCCTTACAGAAAATCATTTTTAGTCTGCTGGAGTCTGGCTTCTGCTTTTGCTCACTTTGGATGTGCAGCATCTCCTTAATCACTGCTCCGTGCTGCAGGGCTGAGCCGGACCGTGCCTGCCTGCTGCCAGAAGAGAGCTTGCAGAGGAGCAGCACCACCTGCCAGGTACTGCCCACAGGACAGCAGCAGGAAACTCCCACAACACACACTCTGCAGAGGGCCAAGCCAGGGTATGGGAAAGGGAATACTTGGAAGCTTGGTCCTGCTTCTGTGGCATCACTACTCTGTTCAGTTTTGGGCCCCTCACTACAAGTAGCTTAGAATCATAGAATCAACCAGGTTGGAAGAGACCTCCAAGATCATCCAGGCCAACCTAGCATCCAGCCCTAGCCAGTCAACCAGACCATGGCACTAAGTGCCCCAGCCAGGCTTTGCTTGAACACCTCCAGGAATGGTGTCTCCACCACCTCCCTGGGCAGCCCATTCCAATGCCAATCACTCTCTCTGCCAACAACTTCCTCCTAACATCCAGCCTAGACCTCCCTTGGTACAACTTAATTAATACTAAGCAGTATTGAAGGGTTGGAGTTGAGTCCAGAGAAGGGCTACAAAGCTGGGCAAAGGTCTGCAGAACAGGGCTGGGGAGGAGCAGCTGAGGGAGCTGGGGGTGTTAGTGTGGAGAAGAGGAGGCTGAGGGCAGAGCTCATTGCTCTCTGCAGCTCCCTGAGAGGTGATTGCAGTGAGGTGGGGGTTGGGCTCTGCTCCCTAGTAGCAAGTAATGGAAGGAGGGGAAATGGCCTGAAGTTGTTCCAGGGGAGAGTTAGGTTGGAGAGTAAGGAAAAAAGTGTGGTAAGGCTGCCCAGGGTGGTGGTGGAGTCACATCCATGGAGGTGCTCCAGAAGCACATAGCCATGGCACTTTGGGACATGCTTTAATGGCCATGGTGGTGTTGGGTTGATGGTTGGACTGGATGATCTTAGAGGAATTTTCCAACCAAAACAAATCTGTGATCCTATGGTTCCTGCATCGTGACTCGAACCTAGCAGTGAGTTGGCTTTAAGAAGGGACATTCAGTGACTGCAGCAGCTGAAACTCTTTGTGCCTAGCTGTACAGAGATTAGCAGCACACACAACTGCATCACAGGCACAGAGACCAAGGTGAGATCTACACCAGCATACAGAGCACTGGCATGGTGTGGGGCCAGTCTGGTTTCCACCAGCTGTGGAAGTTTACCTGCTGCATAAAGACTTTGTACCAGCTAATAAGATCAAATCTTCAGGAGCTTGATCCTGCAATCTGGCATTTTCTATGGACTTAAGCAGGAGCTGCAGTGGTGCCTAAATCAGAGAGGCAAAAGGTAAATCTTTCCCTGGGAAACAAATACTAAGCAAGGGAGTATATAAATATGTAGAAGGAACAGAGAGGTCTCCATGGAGGCCTTTTCACTGAGAGCTTATTCACTCCTCTCCAAGATCAGCAGCAGAGTTTGGCATCCATAACTCCAAAAACCATAAACATAGAATCATAGAATCAAGCAGGTTGGAAGAGACCTCCAAGCTCATCCACTCCAAGCTAGCACCCAGCCCCAGACAATCAACCAGACCATGGCACTAAGTGCCTCATCCAGTCTTTTCCTGAACACCTCCAGGGATGCTGACTCCACCACCTCCCTGGGCAGCCCATTCCAATGGCAAATCAAACAAGGTTCTTTATCTCATGCCATACGTCCCTCTTCTGCCACTGATTTCTAGGCTACACATTTCTAAGGAGATTGCTTCTCCTCTTTGGGTTATGCTGACCTCCCAGAGGGGGTGAGTGCATGCTGGAGTCTTGCACCAGGTAATGGAGAGAAGAAAGGACAGGGCTCATGTGCAAGCAGGGAGCCACCTTCCCAGCAAGAGGAAGGATTATAGGATCACAGAATGTCAGGGGCTGGAACTGAACATAGAATCACAGAACACATCAGGATGGAAGAGACTCTCAAAGGTCATCTTGTCCAACTGTCCTGCAGTGTGTGGAGACATCCCCAACTAGATCATGTTGCTCAAGTGTCCATCAAGCTTGATGGAAGCATTTGGGAGGCTGGCAGATAAAGGAGGAGGTGAATGTCACTCCTGGAAGCTGATGAGCCCTACCAGCCTCCTGACATTTCTCAGAGGCTTTGTGAGGCCAGGGAAGGGAACCCAAGGCACACCTGCTAGCAGTGCTTTGCTGGGCTGGAGAGCATTTTACAGGGCCAAGGAGGGCAGAGAGGCATAATCAGAGGGACAGGGCTGCATTTCACCTCCCTGTGCACTCTGTGTTGCTTCTGCAGACAGTGTGTGCTTTCACTCACGGGTTCCTCCTCCCCTTAAAGGTGAGGAGAAAGTTGTTTGGTGTGAGGATGCCAGAGGAGTGGAGCAGGCTGCCCAGAGAGGCTGTGGAGCCTCCTCCTCTGGAGAGATACCAAACCTGCCTGTGCATCATGATCCTGTGCAGCTGCTGTGGGTGACCCTGCTTTGGCAGGGGGGTGGATGATCTCCAGAGGTCACTGCTAACCTCCACCACTCTGTGCTTCTGTGCACATCTCTAGCTCATGTGAAGGTGCAGCACAGAGGCACAGGAGTTTTCTCAAGATGATATTATATTTTTTTGTGGGGATTTTTAGTGCACTGCCTTCTATTCCCTTCAGTGCCTGTGTTTTATGGCAGTCATGCCAAGCATCTCAATGAATCGTGCAAGACTCAGACCCAAGAGTGCAAAGACATCTCCAGCCATTCTTCCTCCTAAATAATGCTCAGTATCCTAAACTGGACATTGTGGGCAAACACTGGCATAGAATCATACAATTGTCAGGGCTGGAAGGGACCTCAAGGATCATGTCCCCATGGGCAGGGACACCTCACACTAGATCAGGCTGTTCAGAGCCTCATCCAGCCTGGCCTTTAACAGCTTCAGGGACGAGGCTTCCACACCTCCTTGGGCAGCCTGTTCCAGTGTCTCACCAGGTTGTTCAGAGCCCCATCCAGCCTGGCCTTAAAGACCTCCAGGGGTGGAAGTTCTACCACCTCCCTGGGCAGCCTGTTCCTTACTGACTGGCACAGCTGCCAGCAGCAGCCTTTGTTTCCAGGGCTTAGGTGCAACTGAAGTGTGACTACGACTTTGGGCACTGAGTTCAGTCTTGAGCCCTGCACTCCAAGAAGGATACTGAGGGCCTGGAGTGTGTCCAGAGAAGGGCAACAAAGCTGAGGAAGGGTCTGGAGGACAGGGTTGGGAAGGAGCAGCTGAGGAAGTTGGGAGGGGGTTAGTGTGGAACAGAGGAGGCTGAGGGGAGACCTCATTACTCTCTACAGCTCCCTGAGAGGAGGTTGCTGTGAGGTGGGAGTTGAGCTCTTCTCTCCAGTGTCAAGGGATGGAAGGAGAGAAAATGGCCTGAAATTGTTCCAGGGGAAGTTTAGGCTGGAGATTAGGAAAAAATTCCTTACTGAAAGATTAAATATTCATTGGGCAAAGGACTCTCCACACCAGGAACCAAACTTCGCTTCCCACAGGCTGCATTTCAGCACTCCTTCAGCCTCTGCACACTCCACAGTTCTTCCTGGAGCTGTCAGAACCTCCTCAGGAACTGACACATTCTCCCAGATGGAGTCTGGGTCCCTCCTATCCCTTCTGTCTGTATACCAAGTGATGGAAACTTGCTGTAGGGAGCTTGGCTTCAGTGTAGAAGATGAGAGGACATGAGGCAGGAGCCAGCCCATCTAGCAGGGCTGTGGACTGAGGGAAGTTCATGTCCTGTCTGTGCCCAGGAAGCATAGAATCATTTTGGATGGAAAAGACCTTTAAGATCATAGAGTTCAACCTTCAACCCAACACCACCATGGGCACCATACCATATCCCAGAGTGCCATGCCCATAGGTTTCATGAACACCTCCAGGAATGGTGACTCCACCACCTCCCTGGGCAGCCTCTTCCAATCCCTGACCACTCCTGCAGCAAAGAAACTTTTCTTACCACCCAGCCTAAATGGCCCCGGGTGCAGCTCCAGCCCATTTCCTCTCATCCTGTTGGACACAAGGGAGAAGAGGGCAACACCCAGATCACTGCAACCTCCTCTCAGGGAGCTGTAGAGAGCTATGAGCTCTCCCCTCAGCCTCCTCTGCTCTACACTAACACCCCCCCCCCCCCCCCCCCCCCCAGCTCCCTCTCTACAGGGAACTGTAGAGAGCAAGAAGGTTTTTCCCCCAGCCTCTTCTTCTCCAGACCAAACAACACCTCCCTCTCTGCCTTCATCCACGCCTCTGCATCCCTCTCTGCTTGCACAATTCAAGGGGGAGCAGAGACTGCTCAGTGGTAACTCACCCAGGCATGCAAATCACTCAAGAGGGCAGGAAGGGGCACAGACTTGGCTCTGCCCTCCTCGGGACTGCCACAGAGCAAAGTCTCATCCCCAGCAAGAGGGAAGCATCAGCTCTCTCCTCAGGAGGAGTGCAGTGCCATCTCCCTTGGCATTAGAACAGATCTGCTTACAGATTGCAGCCTGACACACCTCTTCCACAAAGCCACCTCTGCCATGATGCTCCTGCAGGACCACCTCTGCGCAGACGTTTCAACATCCAAGCTCTGAGCCCTTCTCCCACCACAGCCACCCCACACCAGCTCAGGCACTGCTGAGGCAGGAACCAGGGTTTTTTTTTTTTTCCCCTTCATGCTTTGGAGCCCGTGGGGATTTGCTTGTCCAAGGCATTTTTATTCCTGCTCCACCCTGCTATTTTCCTAGAGGTCGTTTCCACATTTTTCCTCCTCCGAACTCCTCCAGCCCTCTCTTTATTCTGAGCTTTTGTTTTTCCTCTCTTCACTCTGCCACACTTGAGGCCAGACCTGCTGAGACACTGATTTTTTTGGTTTTGCTTTGACAAGATGCTTTGCTTTTTGTTTAAGGCTCTGTGTTACGGGTCAGTGCTAGCACATCCCAGATGATAAAGCCTCCGCTCGGAGATTACGGCACAGAGCTGCTACGTCCAATGGAGGTTGCACAAAAGGCCATCAGCTGGGTGGGTTTGTCTTGTTTTGCACTGCTCAAAGGGCTGTTTGCTTTGGGCTTCTTTCTGTGGTCTTTCCCCCCCCCCCCCCCCCCCCCTTTCTGTTTTGGGCAAAGTTAGCAAAGCTCCAAGTTTGCCAGGTTGGCTTTTGGTGTCCAGCGGTTGCCTGCAGCTCCAGCAAAGACACAGCAGTGCATTAGCTAATGCAATGGGAGGCCTTCCAAGGAGTTTGCAGGGGGCAGGTGATTAAGCTGTGTGTTGTAGAGAACATTTCAAGGCACTGTGGTCTGAGGCCTCCTGAAATCATCCAGCTCCCACTCAGCTGTGAGCCGCGGGTGGGAGCGCAGGGCTGAGATATTGCTGCGTTGGAACGGGAGGAAGCGGAGTGAAAAATCCCCTCCTGCTCCGCAGGGCTGATGAAGGCTCCACAGAACACAGCCTCCTCCTCCTCCACTGCACACAGCCTCCTCCTCCTCCACAGCACACAGCCTCCTCCTCCACAGAACACAGCCTCCTCCTCCTCCACAGCACACAGCCTCCTCCTCCACAGCACACAGCCTCCTCCTCCACTGCACACAGCCTCCTCCTCCACAGCACACAGCCTCCTCCAAAGCACACAGCCTCCTCCTCCACAGCACACAGCCTCTTCCTCCACAGCACACAGCCTCCTCCACAGCACACAGCCTCCTCCTCCACAGCACACAGCCTCTTCCTCCACAGCACACAGCCTCCTCCAAAGCACACAGCCTCCTCCTCCACAGCACACAGCCTCCTCCTCCACAGCACACAGCCTCTTCCTCCACAGCACACAGCCTCCTCCACAGCACACAGCCTCCTCCTCCACAGCACACAGCCTCTTCCTCCACAGCACACAGCCTCCTCCAAAGCACACAGCCTCCTCCTCCACAGCACACAGCCTCCTCCTCCACAGCAGTTCCCAAAGCCAGGGCTCATGTTTGGCCCAGTTCAGCGTGTCTGCAGGAGGCAGAAGTCCTCCTGCTGAGTCCTGCTCCACTTACACCACCCAGCTGGAAGGAATCACATTCGCTGTTGGTAGCAGGAGCCAGGTCCTTCGAGATGCTGTGCTGGAGATGGAGAGGTGCTCACAGGGGCTCCTGCCAGCCACAGAGGTTCTTACCAGCCAGAGAGCCTCCTACCAGCCACAGAGGCTCCTGCCAGCCACAGAGGCTCCTGCCAGCCACAGAGGCTCCTACCAGCCACAAAGGCTCCTACCAGCCACAGAAGTTTTTACCAGCCACAGAGGCTGCTCCTCTTTCTCTCCTGCAGCTGAGGAGGAGCAACCAGCACTAAAAGGATGGCTTCAGATCCTGAGCTAACCAAACCTTTAACCCCATCATACTCTCATCAGCAACACCCCTCTACACTTTAGTCTACTATGCCATCATCTGCCTTAGGGTCTCCACTTGCTCCTCCCACTTCTTCAGGAGGCTGGAGGAAGGTTTCCATCACAGTCCCCTGGGGCTTTCCCAGCTTTCCCAGCAAGGCTGACGTTGCTTGCAGATCCTTTACACCATGAGGATCAGATGACTCCTAAGGAGGAAAACACTTCCTAAGGAGAAGATGGGAAAAAAAAGATGGCAGGGATCATATAACAAAAATCAGTTCCCACCCTAACCCAGTTTCCCCAACATGTGCTGTGCATCCTCCTTGAGCAGCCCCAGCCAGACCAGCAGGCTGAGGGCTGGCCAGGAGGGGAGGGACAGGCTCTGCTCGCTGCTCCCTGTGACAGGACAAGGAGCAATGGGTGTAAGCTGCAGCAAAAGAGGTTCCACCTCAACACAAGGGGGAACTTCCTTACTGTAAGGGTCACAAAGCATTGGCACAGGCTCCCCAGAGAGGCTGTGGGGTCTCATTCTCTGGAGAGTTTCCAGGCCTGTCTGGATGTGCTCCTGTGTGATCTGTGTTAGATAGGATTGTCCTGCTCTGGCAGGGGGCTTGGACTGGATGAACTCCTTGGGTCCCTTCCAACCCCTAACATCCTGTGAGCCTGGGATTTCTCTGGGACACACAAGCAAGCTCCAAACTGCAGGGAATGCTGAGAGGCAAACTCACTCAATCACCTTTTATTTCATCAATCTCTGACCCAACAGCAGGTTTTCCAAGGGCTTTGGCCTTCCAACCATCACTTGTGCCACACAGCTTACCTGCCTGCCACAGCAGCTGAAGGACAGTGGCCGCAAATGAGGTAACGTGCTGGAAGCTGGGAAGTGCTGAGGTGTTGGAGCCAAGCCTGGCTGGGGCACTTAGTGCCATGATCTGGTTGATTGGGCAGGGCTGGGTGCTAGGTTGGACTGGCTGAGCTTGGAGGTCTCTTCCAAGCTGCTGGATTCTCTGATTCTATGATACTCCCACCAGGAGCACTGCAGGATGCCACTGTGGCCAGGGGATGGCTGCCAGGAGCAGGGCTGCAAGGCTCATTGCTGTTCAATCCAGACATATGGTTGCTATCAGGAAGAGGGTGGTGTAAACAACTGTTTCACTCCCTAAACCAGCAGAAACAAAACTATTTTCTGAAAGAAAAAAAAAAAAGAATGTCATTGAGATCTGACTGAACCATACTGGTCTGGGCTTGGTTTTTTGCTAACCAAATGAAAAGCATTTAAAGAGCACAGTGCAGGGCTACAAGAAACATTTATTTTAGTGCCTTTTGGGTAAGTGCCAGCAAGGCAGATCTTTTCTACCTGTAAATAATTCAGGAGGGAAACAAAACCAAAAACCAAACAACCCATTGCAGCTCTACTCCTTTTTTTTTTTTCCCAGCAAGACCATCAAGTCATTCAGGAGAAGCTGAAGAGTTGTGCAGCCCAAGAATAAAGAGGAGCAGAATGTTGAGTCAGAAGAGTGACTCCCAGCAGTATTTTGGCACACTTGTGTTGTGTATCCAAAGAGTTTTCCACCATCCCCTTCACATGGCCAGTGGTGACTGTGCTGGGCACAAGTGCAGAAGTCCACCTGCAGTGACTCATTTCCAGGGCTGAGTTCTAAGCCATCATTAAGAATTCCTTGCACCTCTTTCACCCCCAGTCTTGGATGCTTAACCCTTCTGCCATTTCCAGGTGTCAGGCAGGATGGTTTCACCCTCCTTATGTAAAAGCTCTCCTCTTCCTTCCCCAGAACACAGAACCACAGAATTATAGCATCATAGAACTGTCAGAAAAGACCTCCAAGATCACCCAGTCCAACTTCAACCCAACACCACCATGGCCATTAAGCTATGCCCCCATGTGCCATGCTCACAGGTTTCTTGAACATCTCCAGGCATGGGCATTCCACCACCTCCCTGGGCAGCTTCTTCCAATGCCTGACCACTCTTGCAGAAAAGATATTGTTCCTCCTCCCCAACCTAACCCTTCCCTGGCACAATTTCAGGCCATTTCCTCTCACACTATCACCTGATATTGGGGAGCAGAGCTCAACCCCCACCTCCCTACAATCTCCTTTCAGTTCCTCCTCCCCAACCTAACCCTCCCCTGGCACAATTTCAGGCCATTTCCTCTCTCACTATCACCTGATACTGGGGAGCAGAGCACAACCCCTACCTCCTTACAACCTCCTCCTTTTGGGGAGCTGTGGAGAGCAATGAGGTTTTCCCTCAGCTTTTCCCCACCCAGCCTTGTCCTACTCAGTCTAACCAACCCCAGTTCCTCCAGCTTCTCCTACCAAGCTACATCCCAAACCCTCCCAAATCTTCCAATCAGCTGAGCCATCACCAACATGAGGCCTTGATGCTCTCTGGTACCACTTTGCACCCTTCTTTGGTAAAACTGGATCTGTGGTGCCTGGCTCATGCTGGATTCAGGGAAGCAAGATGTCTGAAAGGAGAAAATATATTTGCCAGACTTTCCTTTCTCCTTCTGGAGGATTCAACCACAGTTATTAATCCCTGGGGTTGGGAATGATTTTATGAGGCACTTGGTGCCATGGTCTGGTTGACTGGATAGGGCTGGGTGCTAGGTTGGACTGGATGAGCTTGGAGGTCTCTTCCAACCTGCTTGATTCTATGATTCATTCACCAAACTTTTCTCCTTGCTACCTGAAAACAGGATCACACAACCATCAGGGTTGGAAGGGACCTCAAGAATCATCCAGCTCCAACCCCCCCTGCCATGGGCAGGGACACATCCCACTAGATCAGGCTGCTCAGAGCCACATCCAGCCTGGCCTTAAACACCCTCAGGGATGAGGTGCCTACCTCCCTGGGCAACCTGTGCCAGTGTCTCTCCGCCCTCATGGGGAAGAACTTCTCCCTAACATCCAATCTTAATCTCCCCACTTCTAGTTTTGCTCCATTCCCCCCAGTCCTATCACTACCTGGCCCCCTACAAAGTCTCTCCCCAGCTTTCTTCTAGCCCCTTTCAGATACTGGAAGGCCACAATAAGGCCACCTTAGAGCTTTCTCTTATCCAAACTGAACAACCTCCAACTCTTCCAGCCTGTTCTCATAGCAGAGGAGCTGCAGCCCTTTGATCATTCTGGAAAACAGACAAAGAAAGAAAATCAAGATAAAAGAGAAAGACTGGACCAAAAAAAAAAAACCAAAACCAAACCCAAACAAATGAACCAAACCCAAACAAATAAACCAAACCCAAACAAATAAACCAAACCAAGCAAACAAATGAAGAAATAAAAGAGGGAAGGAGACCTTCCAGAGAAAGAGACCCCACAACCTCTCTGGGCTGCCTGTGTCAGTGCTCTGGGACCCTTAGAGTAAAGAAGTTCCCCCCTGTGTTGAGGTGGAACCTCCTTTGCTGCAAGATTGTGCTAGTTTGAAGCTAGCTAGAATGTTTAGGTGAGAAGAATCAGATTACAGACTGTGGAAGGAAAACAAGGCTGATATCTACCTTACTCATAGGCTTGCTGAGATGTATAAAAACAAAAATCCAAACATAGATAAGGGAGTTCCACTTATGCTGGGGAGCTTTGTGCTGCATCTCTCTCTCTAACTGCGCCTTCCAGCTCTCTGACTAATCCACTTCCTAACCCCCTGGCCAAAGCTCCATTCTTCCTTGGGACTGGGGTAAGGTTGAGAGGGGTGGGAGAAGGTGGAAGAGTGGTTAGGAGCCCCTCTTGGGGACTCAGGTTTCTGGGAGGGCTGTTGTGTTTCTGTATTACCTTTTACCTTGTCTATTTCTGTCTATAAAGGCTCAGGGGTGACCTCATTGCTGTCTACAACTATGGGAAGGGAGGCTGTAGCCAGGTGGGGTTGGGCTCTGCTGCCAGGCACCCAGCAACAGAACAAGGGGACACAGCCTCAAGTTGTGCCAGGGCAGGTCTAGGCTGGATGTTAGGAGGAAGTTGTTGTCAGAGAGAGTGATTGGCATTGGAATGGGCTGCCCAGGGAGGTGGTGGAGTGGCTGTGCCTGGAGGTGTTGAAGCCAAGCCTGGCTGGGGCACTTAGTGCCATGGTCTGGTTGGTTGGCCAGGGCTGGGTGCTAGGTTGGACTGGATGATCTTGGAGGTCTTTTCCAACCTGCTTGATTCTATGATTCTATACTGTAAATCTCTGCTTGTATCTTGCTCTAAGCTGTAAATATAAAGCTTCATTCAATTTCCAGAGCAGTCTGAGTCTAGTCTGGGTGATTTCCCAAGTGTGGGGGGGCAGGGAACACCCAAACCATCACAAAGATGCATACATACAGCAAGCAAACCTTCATTATTTAAGTGTTGTGCCAAACAGGCCAAATACAAGAGAGCTACACCAAGTATGCTAATCCTTGCATTTGATTTCCTTCTGTTTTGGCCTATTGACTTCTGTTTTAAAAGAAGAGAGCCAAGAACAAACTGTGGAGATGAAAGCCTTGCTCTTATTGATTAGTAAATAAAAGGATTGTTACATCAGCAGAGCTCAGGAATCTTATTTAAATGGAGATCCTTTGTGATAATGCAGACACCAAACAACAAAAGAAGAAGCAAAAGGTCCAAATTTCTAGAAAGCTTTAAAAAGAAAAGAGCACAGAGGCCTTGGATATGCACATTAAGGCAGCATAATACACAGGATCAACAGAAAATGAAGCCATTACCTGTAGACTTACAGTAAATTAGACACAATTCCCTCATGTTGCATGCTCTGAAAGTTTCTTTGGCTGAAGGAGTGGTCACAGGGAGTGCATGGAAGGGATGGAGTTCAATTTAAACTATGCTCCAAAGGCTGTTTCACTGCTGCTTCTGAGAGGAGAATAGATACTCAATCCAAGAGAGATGTTGAGATGCTGGAAGGTGTCCAGAGAAGGGCAATGAAGCTGGGGAGGGGCCTGGAGCACAGCCCTGTGAGGAGAGGCTGAGGGAGCTGGGGGGGTGCAGCCTGCAGCAGAGGAGGCTCAGGGCAGAGCTCATTGCTGCCTGCAGCTGCCTGCAGGGAGGCTGTAGCCAGGTGGGGTTGGGCTCTGCTGCCAGGCAAGCAGCAACAGAACAAGGGGACACAGTCTCAAGCTGTGTCAGGGGAGGTCTAGGCTGGCTGTGAGGAGGAAGTTGTTGTCAGAGAGAGTGATTGGCATTGGAATGGGCTGCCCAGGGAGGTGGTGGAGTCTCTGTGGCTGGAGGTGTTGAAGCCAAGCCTGGCTGGGGCACTTAGTGCCATGGTCTGGTTGGTTGGGCAGGGCTGGGTGCTAGGTTGGGCTGGCTGAGCTTGGAGCTCTCTTCCAACCTGCTTGAATCTATGATTCTATGATTCTAGCATTTATGCTCAGGTTCTTGGTTTGGGTTTGGGTTTGGATTTTTTTGGTGGGTGGTTGTTGTTGTTTTTCCAGATTAGACCTAAAGGGGTAAAAATATTTTCAGTCTAAAGAGACTCCAAATGGTTTTTATTGGCCTTAATCTGCCTCTAACCCAAGGAAGAGAAAAATCCTTATTCCTGCTTTGCTGGTTGGGAAATTGAAGGATGGAAAGATGCTCTGTGCCACTCACTTCCCTAGAGGAAATCCCTGATTTCCATGGATGGCTGAAGGCACCAACTGGCAGCATAGAGGAAGAAAGCAAAAGAGCCAACCACAGAGGGCTGCTTCTCCATTTGTTTCTGCAAGCTGTAAACCACATTCCCTGTTCTCCATTCTGGTGCTGCTCTTTTGTGTAGTACACAACTGGAATTTCCTTGGATTTTTTTTCCAGATGAGGAAAGGCTGAGAGCTGGGTTTGTGCAGCTTTGAGAAGAGAAGGCTCAGGGCAGACCTTATCACCATGGACTGGTACATAAGGAGTGGTTGCCAGGAGGATGGAGACTGCCTCTGTACAAGGAGTGCCATGGCAAAGCCGAGGGGTGATGAGGACAAGTTACTGCTGGGGACATTCCCATGGGACTGCAGAAGGAAATGTTTGCCCCTGAGAACAGTCAGGGACTGGAATCATCTCCCAAGGGAAGCAGTGGAGTGCCCTGCATGAGGCAGCCTGAAGGCTCAGCTTGGCTGAGTGTTGGGCCAGCTCGGCTCAGCTCTGCTGTGAGCCAGAAAGGTTGGAGCAGATGACCTTTGGTCTCAGAATGACCTGGCACTCTGAGACTCTGTGATTTTTAACATTTCACTTTCAGCCACCAGGAGTTCTTGGCCAAGTCCTGCACCGCTGGACTCAATGACTGTTTTGTCACCAAGGTGGAAAAGCAGGGAAATTGAGACCCAAAAATCACACAGACACCACAGCATCAGAGCACTGTGAGGGCTGGAAGATACCTCAATGATCACTTAAAGAGCACCACCAGCACCACAGAATCATAGAATCACAGAATCACAGAATCAAACAGGTTGGAAGAGACCTCCAAGCTCATCCAGTCCAACCCAGCACCCAGCCCTGGCCAACCAACCAGACCATGGCACTAAGTGCCTCAGCCAGGCTTGGCTTCAACACCTCCAGGCACAGAGACTCCACCACCTCCCTGGGCAGCCCATTCCAATGCCAATCACTCTCTCTGACAACAACTTCCTCCTAACATCCAGCCTGAACCTGCCCTGGCACAACTTGAGACTGTGTCCCCTCGTTCTGTTGCTGGTTGTCTGCAACAGAAGAGCTTTAGTAGAAACTACTGTGTTCATCACTCAATAACCAACAGACTGGTCCAGGCTTAACCCCCCTAGAATGGGCTAGGACAGCTCCCACTGGATCAGGTCGCTCAGAGCCACATCCTGCCTGTGGTAAAGGGTTGGACTTGATGATCTATGAGGTCTCTTTCCACCTTGGTGATACTGTGATACTGTGATACCTCCAGGGGTGGGAGTTCCACCACCTCCCTGGGCAACCTGTTCTTCCCCTGAACTTCCAGAGCTGCCAAAGGAAAGCAAAGCAAGGGTTAAACCAAATCAAACCTGATGGGAGTGGTGTTATATGGTGAGTGAATCATATGGATTATGGACCGAGGACTACATAATTAAACATGGAAGGTATCAAGGTAAAGTACCAGAATACATAAAGAGGATAATTTCTTTAGTCAGCAAATGGGCAATAACAGGGAAGAATTTTTGTCTTGGGATGGTGAGCAGTTGTATAAACATATGATGCAAAGGCTTTTTCAAATAGACATAACATTGCCATATGTTCCATCAAAAAACTGCAGAGGGACTTGGGAAAATCAGGATGATTTAAGAGGGACCATCCCCATCCCTGCCGCTGCTTGGCGAGCCGAAGGCAGGCAGGCAGAGGCGAGGAGTGCCGTTAAACAAGGACACGTTAAGAGACCCAGAGTGTGCCCCAGAGGTTCTTGCACCGAGATAATGAAAGCTCTCAAATGTCACCACACAACTGCAGCTCTCCTTCAAACGCTGCCGAGAGCTCCTGCTCTCGCTAGGTGCTGGGAGCTGACATTGCATGGGGGATAGCTCTTCCCGACGGACACAAGAAGCCCATTAAAGTGGCTGGAATTACAGTTAGTGCAGCAGCTGAGGCACAGCCAGGCACAAACTGATTTGCAGAAAGGAGAGCTGATGGGCTGGAAAGTCCAGGGAACAAACACGCTGCTGCTGCTGCTGCTGCTGCTGCTGCTGGATTTTGATGTATAAGCAAAATATAAAGGAGGAAGCAGAAAGATTGCACTCACACTTCTCCTTCCCTTCAGGAGCTTGCACTTTGGCATCAAGCAAAGGGACACCTGCCTGGTCACCTACTCTCAGGACAGCACTGTCATGCAGCCCTTCAACACATTTGCCAAGCTCCCACTCGAAACAACAAAGACTTTGTCCCTGCTGCTCCTGAGGGAAAGCTGCTCCCGGATCCTTCACCTTGGAGGGCAAGAAGCTAGGATCTGGATAGCTTCAGTTCTGGAAGCATGGCTGCAGGGAGGTATCAGAAAGCTTTGGTCTGAGTCAAGCACTGGCTCTGGTTAACTCTCAGGCACAAAGTCTCACCTTAGTCCAGAGGCAGCATACTCCATTACCTTAAGTCTGTGTCCTCTGGCTGGGGACAGAGTGGCTGGAGGGGAGCCAGGAAGAACGAGACCTGGGGGTGCTGGCAGAGAGGAGCTGAAGAGGAGGCAGCAGTGTGCCCAGGTGGGCAGCAGAGCCAACGGCATCCTGGGCTGGCTCAGGAGCAGTGTGGGCAGCAGGACAAGGGAGGTTCTTCTGCCCCTGTGCTCAGCACTGCTCAGGTCACCCCTTGAGTGCTGTGTCCAGTTCTGGGCTCCTCCATTCAAGAGCGATGTTGAGGTGCTGGAAGGTGTTGAGAGAAAGGCAGCAAGGCTGGTGGGGGGGGGCTGGAACACAAACCCTATGAGGAGAGGCTGAGGGAGCTGGAGGTGTTCAGCCTGCAGCAGAGGAGGCTCAGGGCAGAGCTCATTGCTGTCTGCAGCTCCCTGAAGGGAGGCTGTAGCCAGGTGGGGGTTGAGCTCTGCTGCCAGGCACCCAGCACCAGAACAAGGGGACACAGCCTCAAGTTGTGCCAGGGCAGGTTGAGGCTGGATGTTAGGAGGAAGTTGTCAGAGAGAGTGATTGGCATTGGAATGGGCTGCCCAGGGAGGTGGTGGAGTGGCCGTGACTGGAGGTGTTGAAGCCAAGCCTGGCTGGGGCACTTTTAGTGCCATGGTCTGGTTGACTGGGATAGGGCTGGGGATAGGTTGGGCTGGATGATCTTGGAGCTCTCTTCCAACCTGCTTGAATCTATGATTCACAGAATCACAGAATGTCAGGGGCTGGAAGTGATCTCCAAAGCTCATCCAGTTCAACCCCCTTGCCAGAGCAGGACCACCCAGGGCAGATCACACAGGAAAATATCCAGGTGGATTTTGAATATTTCCAGAAAGGGAGACTCCACAATCCCCCTGGGCAGCCTGTTCTGTGGCTCTGTTACACTCACAGGGAAAAAAATCCTTCTCCTGTTTAAATGAAACTTCCTATGCCTCAACTTCCACCACTGCCTCTTGTGCTGTCAGTGGGCATCACCCAGCAGAGCCTGGCTCCAGCCTCCTGCCACTCACCTGCACATCTTTATAACCACTGCTGAGGTCACCTCTCAGTCTCCTCTCCTCCAGGCTAAAGAGTCTCAGCTCCCTCAGCCTCCCCTCATAAGAGAGATGTTCCACTCCCTTCACTGCCTTTGCAGCTCTGCACTGCACTCTCTCAAGCAGATTCCTCTCTATGAGATGTGGGGATGTGGCTGCCCAACTCCATGGGCCTAATCTAATCTTTCACAGGGATCATAAACCCCCCCCAAAAAGGGAAAATTCAGTCTTTTCTTCACTTGCTGGCCACATTTTCTGTGTGTAAAGACCAAGCTGTGTTAGCAGTTGGCACTGCCAGATCCTGCCCTGAGGATGGCTGTGAGAGCTGCACTGACCAGAAGCTGCCTGTTTGAGGAGTGACTTTTCCCCTTGCCTTATGCTGAAGCATTAATTGATTCTTTTCTATTCAGCAGCTATTTTCACTTATCCCAGACACTTCAGAGAAAAAAAAGTAATAATTGAAAACAAAAAGGAAAAGGAGAAGGAATAATGAGGAGTTTGGGTGTAAAAACACATTTCACCATCAAGCAGGTTGATTAACTCTGCAGACTTTGAAAAATTAATGTCCAGTGGAAGGAACTGCTGAGTGCTTAAATTAGAGCTACTCATTACAGCTCTGCAACAGAAACTAAACTGGGATGAGGGAGGTTCTCCTGCTCCTGTGCTCAGCACTGCTCAGGACACACCTGGAGTGCTGTGTCCAGTTCTGGGCTCCTCAAGTCAAGAGAGATGTTGAGGTGCTGGAAGGTGTTGAGAGAAGGGCAGCAAGGCTGGGGAGGTTCCTGGAGCACATCCCTGTGAGGAGAGGCTGAGGGAGCTGGGGGTGTGCAGCCTGCAGCAGAGGAGGCTCAGGGCAGAGCTCATTGCTGTCTGCAGCTGCCTGCAGGGAGGCTGTAGCCAGGTGGGGTTGGGCTCTGCTGCCAGGCAGCCAGGGACAGAACAAGGGGACACAGTCTCAAGCTGTGCCAGGGGAGGTCTAGGCTGGCTGTGAGGAGGAAGTTGTTGTCAGAGAGAGTGATTGGCATTGGAATGGGCTGCCCAGGGAGGTGGTGGAGTCTCCGTTGCTGGAGGTGTTGAAGCCAAGCCTGGCTGGGGCACTTAGTGCCATGGTCTGGTTGATTGGCCAGGGCTGGGTGCTAGGTTGGGCTGGATGAGCTTGGAGCTCTCTTCCAACCTGCTTGATTCTATGATTTTAGGCTAAAAAATATAAATTTTCTATATTTTTTCTTCATTTTTGTGGCTTGTGGAGTTGAAGGGGCTGGTACTTGGGACATTAAAAGCCCCCTATTTATCACAGGTCAGATGCAGTCCAGCCAGCTCTAGGTCTTTCTCACAGTCAAAGCATCTTGGCAGCTAACGTAGAAGAGCTGTGAGGAATTCCAGCTCAACTGTAAGCATTGTTGTGGTAGTGCAGCCTCAAAAATAAGTCATCTCAGAGCAGCTCTGCTGTGAGCACAGGCTGAAAGAGTTGGGGCTGTGCAGGCTGGAGAAGAGGAGGCTCCCAGGTGACCTTCTTGTGGCCTTTCAGGGTCTGAAGAGAGCCTACAAAAAAAGCTGGGGAGGGACTTTTTAGGCTGTCAGGGAGTGCCAGGACTGGGGGGAATGGAGGAAGGCTCCAGGTGGGGTGAGTCAGAATGGATGTTAAGAATCTCTTCAGCATGAGAGTGGTGAGAGGCTGGAATGGGTTGCCCAGGGAGGTGGTTGAGGCCCCATGGCTGGAGGTGTTTGAGGCCAGGCTGGCTGAGGCTGTGTGCAGCCTGCTCTAGGGTAGGGTGTCCCTGGGCATGGCAGGGGGGGTTGGAACTGGCTGCTCCTTGTGGTCCCTTCCAATCCTGACTGATTCTATGACTCTGTGCAGGCACCTGTGATGAAAGGTCACATTCTGTGCTCCACAACCTCCCTGGGCAACCTGTTCCAGTGTCTCACCACCCTCACTGTAAAGAACCTTTACAGATGGGACTAGATCACTTCTTGTGCTCATTGAACACTCAGCCTCCTCCTGGCAGCTCCAATGGCAGCACAGTGACAGCCTCAGCTTGTCATTTAAATACTTGCATGGGGATTAGAGGCAGGGTCAGGCTCTTCCCTCCTCACTCATCACCTAATATTAACAACTTTGGGTCACTATCTAATCAGGGCTGGCTCCAACCCTGTGACTGACAGCTTTTTAATTGCTACTCTCCTAAGTCACACAGTTCCTCTCTCTCCCTGGGAGGTGTTACCTTCAGCTCTCATTATGATGGATAAGGGCAAATTCTGCGCTGCTCAAAGGAACGCATCGAGGTGGATATCTGAGGGGTTACTTTGTCTCTTGGCTTTCAGCTTGGTTTGGAGCTTGGGTTGCTTTTGTTGGGGTCGTTGTTTTTTTTGGGTTTTTTTTTTTTGGGGGTTTTTTTTGGTTTTTTAAGAAAGAATGAAGGAAATGAGAATAAAGAAGTCCAAAAGAAAGGAAGTAAATAAATCTATCTGTCTGCACACATCCTTCTTTGAAATCAGCCTCCTCTCCCATAGAATCATAGAATCAAGCAGGTTGGAAGAGACCTCCAAGATCATCCAGTCCAACCTAGCACCCAGCCCTAGCCAGTCAACCAGACCATGGCACTAAGTGCCTCATCCAGGCTTGGCTTCAACACCTCCAGGGATGGTGACTCCACCACCTCCCTGGGCAGCCCATTCCAATGCCAATCACTCTCTCTGCCAACAACTTCCTCCTAACATCCAGCCTAGATCTACCCCGGCACAACTTGAGACTGTGTCCCCTTGTTCTGTTGCTGGTTGCCTGGGAGAAGAGGCCACCCCCCCACCTGGCTACAATGTCACTTCAGGTAGTTGTAGACAGTAATAAGATCACCCCTGAGCCTCCTCTTCTCCGGGCTGCACACCCCCAGCTCCCTCAGCCTCTCCTCATAGGGTTTGTGTTCCAGGCCCCTCACCAGCTTTGTTGCCCTTCTCTGGACACCTTCCAGCACCTCAACATCTCTCTTGAATGGAGGAGCCCAGAACTGGGCACAGCACTCAAGGTGTGGCCTGAGCAGTGCTGAGTACAGGGGCAGAATAACCTCCCTTGTCCTGCTGTCCACACTGTTCCTGATGCAGCCCAGGATGCCATTGGCTCTCTTGGCCACCTGGGCACACTGCTGCCTCATCTTCAGCCTATCTGTCAGTACCCCCAGGTCCCTTTCCTCCTGGCTGCTCTCCTACTTCACTGCAAAAAAAAAACCCAAACCAAACCACCCACCCCATAATAAAGAACATAAGCATGCAGGAAGAGTCTATCATGCCTCACCTCTTTTGCTTTCCAGTTTCTATTTGCTCCTTTATTTTCCATACTTTAAAATCTCATTTAGCATTCTCTGGAGAAGGAGAGCACAAGATTACAATCTAACGATTGTAATGAGAACGGGTTACGTTTGTGCCATTTCCCATTTTCATTACAATCCTTGTGGCAAGAGTAATGTAACAGAATTTTTAATGGCTTCTCTATTGCAAGAACATTTCTCTCTCCTCTCTTCTCGCTGAGCTCCTGCTAGGTTTCAGTGGATGCTGCTGGTGCAGCAGCGTTGCAAACTTTGATCTCTTTATAGGCTGCGTTACGATCGCCTTGGCCATTTCACCCACTTCCCCAAAGTGGAAAATAGTTTGATCTACAGCTGGCTGCTCCAAGAGCCAGGCAGCTCCACAGGCTACAGCGACCCAGGAAATTGTTTTCCTCCAAATCCCAGCTGTGTCTGACTACAAGGCACTGACATCACCAAAGCTGTGTGTTTCCCTGAGTGGCACTACGGGAATTGTAGTCTGGAGAAGAACAGGGCACTTGGCTGCTACAAGATAATAGAAAAGCAGGAGGCAGCTCCTGCAGAGATGTTTGATTCCTGTCTTTGATGTGGCACTGAGAGCTCCTGGGGAGAAGTGTGCTTGACGTGCTTGGTGTGCTTGGTGTGCACTGAGCTCCTGGGGAGAAGTGTGCTTGGTGTGCACTGAGAGCTCCTGGGGAGAAGTGTGCTTGGTGTGCTTGGTGTGCACTGAGAGCTCCTGGGGAGAAGTGTGCTTGGTGTGCTTGGTGTGCACTGAGAGCTCCTGGGGAGAAGTGTGCTTGGTGTGCTTGGTGTGCTTGGTGTGCTTGGTGTGCTTGGTGTGGCACTGCCAGCTCCTGGGGAGAAGTGTGCTTGGTGTGCTTGGTGTGCTTGGTGTGGCACTGCCAGCTCCTGGGGAGAAGTGTGCTTGGTGTGCTTGGTGTGGCACTGCCAGCTCCTGGGGAGAAGTGTGCTTGGTGTGCTTGGTGTGCTTGGTGTGCTTGGTGTGGCACTGCCAGCTCCTGGAGAGAAGTGTGCTTGGTGTGCTTGGTGTGGCACTGAGAGCTCCTGGGGAGAAGTGTGCTTGGTGTGCTTGGTGTGCTTGGTGTGCTTGGTGTGCTTGGTGTGGCACTGAGAGCCCCTGGGGAGAAGTGTGCTTGGTGTGCTTGGTGTGGCACTGCCAGCTCCTGGGGAGAAGTGTGCTTGGTGTGCTTGGTGTGGCACTGCCAGCTCCTGGGGAGAAGTGTGCTTGGTGTGCTTGGTGTGCACTGAGAGCTCCTGGGGAGAAGTGTGCTTGGTGTGCTTGGTGTGCTTGGTGTGGCACTGAGAGCCCCTGGGGAGAAGTGTGCTTGGTGTGCTTGGTGTGGCACTGCCAGCTCCTGGGGCTTTATTTTACCCATGTAGTACATTTTGCATCCAGCTGAGTCCTTAGGAGGCCACAAAAGGATGCAAGGGCTGGAGCACCTCTGTATAAGGATAGGCTGTGGGAGATGGGAGTGTTCAGTCTGGAGAAGAAAAGGCTCCAGGGGAACCTCAGAGCTGCCTTCTAATGGCTAAAGGAATCCTGCAGGAAGGCTGCAGAGGGAGTTTTCAAGAGGGTATCTAGAGACAGGACAAGGGGGAATGATTTGAATATGAGAGGCAGTAGGGTGAGACTGGAGCCTAGGGAGTTCTTCAGTACAAGGGTGGTGAGACTCTGAAATAGGCTGCCCAAGGAGGCTGTGAATACCTGCTCCCTGGAGGTGTTTGAGGCCAGGCTGGATGAGGCCTTGAGCAGCCAAATCTAGTTCAGAGACATCTCTGCCCATGGCAGGGAGGTTGGAGTAGATGAGCTGTTAGGTCCTTTCCAACCTGAGTCAATCTAAGATTCTAGGATCAGGACAAAATCTCCATACGGAAGGGACCAGGATGGGCTCAGGGAGAGAGCCAATGGCCAAGCTATGCTAGAGGAGCAGCAGGCACAAGCTGGCAGCTTGGATTTGTCAGTGCCAGTGTGACTCCTGACACAGCAGCTCAAGGGAGGCAAAGAGAGCTGGCACAGAGAGCTCAGGAGCAGCATGCCTGGGGGGATCTGCACAGACCTGGTGCCACCAGCAAGGCTTCACAGAATCACAGAATGGTTTAGGTTGGAAGGGACCTCAAGGATCATCCAGTTCCAACCCCCCACCATGGGCAGGGACACCTCCCACTAGAACAGGTCCCTTAAGGCCTCATCTAACCTGGCCTTGAACACCTCTAGGGAGGGAGCATCCACAACCTCCCTGGGCAACCTGTGCCAGTGTCTCACCACCCTCACTGCAAACAACTTCTTCCTAACATCCAGTTTCAATCTCCCCTCTGCCAGTTCAAACCCATTACTGCTTGTCCTTTCATTACAAGCCCTTGTCAATAATTCCTCCCCAGCATTCCTGTATCCCCCTTTGGATACTGGAAGGCCACTCCAAGGTCTCCTTGAAGACTTCTTTCCAGGCTGCAAAGCCCAAACTCTCTCAGCTTGTTCTCACAGCAGAGCTGCTCCAGCCCTCCCAGCACCTTTGTGGCTTCCTCTGGACTGGCTCCAACAGCTCCATGCCCTCACAGGACCATAGAATCAGGCAGAGCATGGTTGGACTTCATCATCTTAAAGGTCTTTTCCAACCCAAAGGGTTCTGTGATTCCAAGGGGCGCAAGGCCAGATTGCATCCTTCAGCGACTGGAGTTGATTTCTAACCCCTCCACTCGCCTGTGCAGCTTCTGCTGCACTTGACACAAGCTGAGCACATCTACACCGAGGCTTTTTTTTTTCCCCCTTCCCCTTTGAGTCTAAATTTAACACTGCAGACCCTGAGGATAAAACCAGTTGAGCCCTTCGGAGGGAAACCGTTCATCCTCTTTATCAGAGTGCCTCTCCCGGTGGCTTTCACTTCAGCGAGAAGAGTGTCTGGGATAATTGCTCTTTCCACAGAGGATCAATACTGTGTAATTAATCAAGATGAAATCATTCTTTGCACTTCTCCAGGTTTCATCCTTGAGACGTATCCTCAGATTCAGCGGCTCCTGGAGATAGCGACGCTCCCCTCCTTGCGCTACCCTGAAACACCCTGGGGGCAAAACCATCACGATCCAGCTGTCCAGAGCCCAGCCTGACATATCTTAATAGAAGAAAAGAGACAAGAAGGCCCAGCTGTCTCTTTATTAGGACCATCCTCTCTGCAGAGGCAACAAGCCCTTAAAATCTACCACAGTCAGCATTAACATTTCCATCAGGGGACTCCTTTTTTTCCCCCCCTCCCTGCCAGGAAGCGTTGCCACCAAACTGGCAGTGATTGCAAAGCAGAAGTGAGCAGTGAGGAAGAAACACATGTAGCTTGCAGAGAGGAGAATTCAGCTCCCATGCCACCAGGCTGCTGAATTTGCTCTGAGCTGGGGCTGCTCACACCCAACACGCTCCTGTTTCCTTGCTGGGAGCATCTTCTCAGTCCACTGCCTGGGATCAAACAGCAGGGGAGGCAGTTTTAAAGAACACTTCATAGGAAAGATCAAACTATGAACATTTAATATTCAAGTGGCCTTCCAGTGTCTGAAGGAGACCTACAGGAAGGCTGGGAAGGGACTATTGACAAGGTCATGTAATGACAGGAGGAGGAGGAATGGGTTTAGAGTGGCAGAGGGGAGATTGAAAGTGGATGTTAAGAAAGGGTTCTTTGCAGTGAGGGTGGTGAGAGACTGGCACAGGTTAGAGGTGGTGAGACACTGGCACAGGTTGCCCAGGGAGGTTGTGGAGCACAGAATCACCCAATGTGATCAAAGATCACATTGGGTGATTCTGTGCTCCACTACCTCCCTGGAGATGTTCAAGGCCAGGCTGGATGAAGCCAGGTTGGATTGGTTATAATGGATTTAAGACAGAATGAAACATGTTGAGCAGTTCATTTGACCTGGAAGCATTCCCCTTTTAATATGTAGACTACTACACTTCATTCTGGGCTGCAGCAGCAGAAGTGTGGCCAGCAGGGCCAGGGAGGGGATTCTCCCCCTCTGCTCTGCTCTGCTGAGACCCCACCTGGAGTCCTGCATCCAGTGCTGGAGCCCATGGGACAAGAGGGCTGTGGAGATGCTGGAGTGTGTCCAGAGCAGGGCCAGGGGGATGCTCAGAGGCTGCAGCAGCTCTGCTGTGAGCACAGACTGAAAGAGTTGGGGCTGTGCAGGCTGGAGCAGAGGAGGCTCCCAGGTGATCTTCTTGTGGCCTCCCAGGATCTGAAGGGGGCCTATAAAAAAGCTGGGAAGGGACTTTTGAGGCTGTTAGGGAGTGACAGGACTGGGGGGAATGGAGCAAAGCTGGAGGTGGGGAGGTTCAGGCTGGAGGTGAGGAGGAAGTTGTTGAGCAGGAGAGTGGTGAGAGGCTGGAATGGGTTGCCCAGGGAGGTGGTTGAGGCCCCATGGCTGGAGGTGTTTGAGGCCAGGCTGGCTGAGGCTGTGTGCAGCCTGCTCTAGGGTAGGGTGTCCCTGGGCATGGCAGGGGGGGTTGGTGCTGTTAGCTCCTTGTGGTCCCTTCCAACCCTGACTGATTCTCTGATTTTAATATATAGACTTCTACATTTCCTTCTAATTTGGGTTAAAAAGGCTGGAATTTGTCACAGTCAAATTTCATTCATCTCCACTTCCATTTAAGCTCCCTCTTTCCTGTTAGGCTCTCTCCTCCTCTCCACCAAAGCACAATCAAGACAAAATGCCTCCTAAAAAGACTGCTGGCCTTTCTGGTATCACTGAAATGAAGTAGGTGGTGAAGACAATTATCAATTATACATAGGGATGTGTTTATTACAGAAAGATACTCAAAGAATGACTGGAATTTTCCATTGGTTTGGGTTAGCAATAAAGAGGTTTTAGTGGAGCTGAGCTGAGAGACAGCACTGGCTCAAGTGATGGTGCCTTGATTCAGTTTACATTAAATGGAAGAATAAACAAGAGTATGGCTGGAACTAATGTTCTCCATCTCCAAAGGGCAAGCTCTGATGGATTAAGTGCTCTGAGCACCCCAGCCACTGAAGTCAACATGCTGCCTGTCTCCAGACCTTGAATGAGGAAGAGGCTGGGGGATTCTTTCAGTCACTGATGTTAATAACATCTCCAAGTTGAATTCTTAGCAGGAGAGGGGGGAAAAAAAGCATAGAAGGAGCTAAGGACTTGCTGAATAAAGAGCCACATAAAAGAGGCTTTAACCCCAACTTAAATAAGAGTAATGACACTGAACAGAAGGGCAAAGGAGAAGGTAGGTAATGGGAATTAAGTTTGGGCAAACTGGAAACAACAGCAAAATATAGAATCCTAAAATCATAGAATGGATTAGGTTGGAAGGGACCTCAAAGCTCAGCCAGTTCCAACCCCCTGCCATAGGCAGGGACACCTCTCACTAGAGCAGATTGCTCAAAGCCTCATCCAACCTGGTCTTGAGAACCTCCCTGGGCAACCTGTGCCAGTGTCTCACCACCCTCACTGTAAAGAACCCTTCCCTAACATCCAGTTTCAATCTCCCCTCTGCCACTCCAAATCCGTTCCTCCTCATCCTATCATTACCAGACCTTGTCAATAGTCCCTCCCCAGCCTTCCTGTAGTCCCCTTCAGATATTGGAAGGTCACTCCAAAGTCTCTTCTTCTCCAGGCTGCACAGCCCCAACTCTCTCAGCCTGTGCTCAGAGCAGAGCTGCTGCAGCCCTCTCAGCATCTTGGTGGCCTCCTCTGGACTGGCTCCAACACTTCCATGTCCTACTTGTGTTGGGGGTTCCAGAGCTGCACACAGGACTGCAGGTGGGGTCTGAGGAGAACAGAATAAGAGATTAACTATCTTCAGCTGGGATGACCTGGATAATCTCATTCAGAATCCCAACAGAACTGGCACATGAAGCTCCAGGAGTGGTCACAGGTTTTTATGCCAAGCCTATCAAGTCATGCAATACAAAAACCTACAGTTAAGGGGAAGAAGAAAAAGGAACTCTGACAACTACAAGTTAGTCTGGCCTGAAAGGTCTGAAAGGGTTGGAAGAAATGTTGAAAGAAAGAACTAATTTAAGTCCTGGAGATAAACCGGGAATGGACTAAAACTAACACTGAAGGCTTTAGGTTTGCTAACAGTAGGTTGTGTTAGGCTAAATGGAGAAGGGGTTTAAAAGATTAATGATTTTCTAGACAAAGGAAATATGGTGGCTATAATTTATCTGGGCTTCAGCAAAGCATTTAATAAGGCACCAGATGGGAAATCATTTCTTAAACTAGAGAAAATAGGGATGCTCAGAGGAACTGTTGAGTGGGAGCCTGCTGAAAGGAGGCAGACCACTGGCAGTGCTGCAAAGAGAACTCTTGAGCTGAAGGGGAGACATGAATGAAGCTTCCCCAGGATGTGTTGGGGGATTTTTCTCCTTTCTTCATTTCCTGATGGCTTGGATATAAAAAGGGAGAGTGTTTCCTTTTGGGAGCCTGAGTGGGATGCTAATGATTGTCCATAGCTAAAAGAATGTGTTAGTGCAGAAGAGGATCAAGGCAGCAGATAGAAGGAATAGATGGGTCTGGGGAATAGACAGAAATAAAAGGCATTTGGTGACAGGCAACACAAGGCCATGCACTGAGGGTCTGACAGCACAGCTGCTGGAGTGGGTCCAGAGGGGGACAAGGAAGATGATCATAGAATCACAGAATCATAGAATCAGTCAGAGCTGGAAGGGACCACAAGGAGCAGCCAGTGCCAACCCCCCTGCCAGGCCCAGGGACACCCTACCCTAGAGCAGGCTGCACACAGCCTCAGCCAGCCTGGCCTCAAACACCTCCAGCCATGGGGCCTCAACCACCTCCCTGGGCAGCCCATTCCAGCCTCTCACCACTCTCCTGCTCAACAACTTCCTCCTCACCTCCAGCCTGAACCTCCCCACCTCCAGCTTTGCTCCATTCCCCCCCAGTCCTGGCCCTCCCTGACAGCCTAAAATGTTCCTCCCCAGCTTTTCTGTAGCCCCCTGCAGATGCTGGAAGGCCACAAGAAGGTCACCTGGGAGCCTCCTCTGCTCCAGCCTGCACAGCCCCAACTCTCAGTCTGTGCTCACAGCAGAGCTGCTGCAGCCTCTGAGCATCCTCCTGGCCCTGCTCTGGACACACTCCAGCATCTCCACAACCCTCTTGTCCCAGGGGCTCCAGAGCTGGATGCAGGACTTCAGGTGGGGTCTCAGCAGAGCAGAGCAGAGGGAGAGAATCCCCTCCCTGGCCCTGCTGGCCACACTGCTGCTGCAGCCCAGGCTCTGCTTGATTTCTCAGATCAGAGGGCAGGAGCACCTCTCATGTGGGGACAGGCTGAGAGAATTGGGGCTGTTGAGATTGGAGAAGAGCAGGCTCTGGGGAGAGCTTGGAGCAGCCTTCCAGTACCTGAAGGGGGCTACAAGAAAGTTGGGATGGGACTTTTTTACAAGGGTCTCTAGTGACAGGATGAGAGGGAATGGATTGAAGCTGGAAGAGGGGAGATTGAGACTGGAGATTAGGCAGAAATTCTTTCCAGTGAGGGTGGTGAGACACTGGCACAGGTTGCTCTGGAAGGCTGTGGATGTTCCCTCCTGGAAGTGTTCAAGGCCAGGTTGGATGAAGCCTTGAGCAAGCTGGGATGGTGGCAGGTGTCCCTGCCCATGGCAGGAGGCTTGAACTGGATGATCTTTGAGGATGCCTTTCAACCCAGTGCAAGCTGTGAATTTTTAAGGTCCCTTCCAACCCAAACCATTCTATGACAGCTGCTGAAAATGACTGAGATGTGCTTAAGATGCAAAGGCAGCTCATGAGATTGTAAATGACCTTAAGTTGACAATGAGATCCACCCCTGAAAGGCAAAATGCAGCCCATGCCAGGCAAGACAGTCCCAGCAGGAGCAGGAAAGTATTGGGACAGCTGCTTGAAGCAGTGGTGCAACAGGATCTGAAGCACTTTGGCCACAACAACCCCAAGCAGCACTACAGGCTGGGGACTGAGTGGCTGGAGAGCAGCCAGGAGGAAAGGGACCTGGGGGTACTGATAGATAGTAGGCTGAAGATGAGCCAGCAGTGTGCCCAGGTGGCCAAGAGAGCCAATGGCATCCTGGCCTGCATCAGGAGCAGTGTGGGCAGCAGGACAAGGGAGGTTCTTCTGCCCCTGTGCTCAGCACTGCTCAGGCCACACCTTGAGTACTGTGTCCAGTTTTGGGCTCCTCAATTCAAGAGAGATGTTGAGGTGCTGGAAGGTGTCCAGAGAAGGACAACAAAGCTGGTGAGGGGCCTGGAACACAAATCCTATGAGGAGAGGTTGAGGGAGCTGGGGGTGTGCAGCCTGGAGAAGAGGAGGCTCAGGGCAGAGCTCATTGCTGTCTACAACTACCTGAAGGGGCATTGTAGCCAGGTGGGGGGTGGCCTCTTCTCCCAGTCAACCAGCAATAGAAAAGGGGACACAGTCTCAAGTAGTGCCAGGGGAGGTCTAGGCTGGATGTTAGGAGGAAGTTGTTAGACAGAGTGATTGGCATTGGAATGGGCTGCCCAGGGAGGTGGTGGAGGCACCGTCCCTGGAGGTGTTCAAGCAAAGCCTGGATGAGGCACTTAGTGCCATGGTCTGGTTGATTGGCCAGGGTTGGGTGCTAGGTTGGACTGGATGATCTTGGAGGTCTCTTCCAACCTGCTTGATTCTATGATTCTATGATTCTAAGCTCTGGCATTCAGAAACCAGAATTCACACTGGAATTGATGCAGAGAATGCTGCTGGGACGATTGGCAAGCAGCAGTTATGTAAATACCTGTCATAGGAGGAAAACAAAAGGTCTACCTGAGCCATCCACTGGGCCAGAACAGATGTGTATAGACTGACCTGGAAAGTGAGAAAGTTCAGAGACCTTAGAAAGAATCAAATACTAAAGAAATGGGGCAAAACATTCTCCAGCCCAGTGATGTCAGTCCCAGTGGAAGAACAGAGCCAGCACTCCAAGCTGATGGTTCCTTTCACTGACAGAGCTTGGTCCCTCTAGGACTAGATTTAGGTGACATGGTGACTGTCAGGATGGTGTTTCCTAACCCTCTACCAGAGCAGCATTCCTGCTGCCAGCTATGTTTTGAAGCAGCAGTCACACCACAGAGTGGTTTGGGTTGGAAGGGACCTTAAAGATCATCCAGTTCCAACCCCTGTGCCACAAGCATGGACACCTTCCACTAGCCCAGGTTGCTCAGGGCTTCATCCAACCTGGCCTTGAACACCTCCAGGGAAGGAGAACCCATGACCTCCTTAGGCAACCTGTCCCAGTCTCTCACCACCCTCACTGTAAGGAGTGCTTCCCCCTCCTCCAGAGAAGGTTCTGCATATCCCCTCTCACACAAACTATCATGTACAGAACCTTCCATTGTGGCTGAGAAAGAAGCAGCAGGAATTCATCCAGGCAGAGGACAAGGTCACTGTGAAGAGCAGAGAGGAGATGGCAGCACTGGGGGACATTGGCTCAAGTGCTGTTTACCATTGTTATCATCTCTGCTCATGAGCCCTCAGCACTGCAAGGAGTGAAGCACAAGTTATGAGGGCTACTGAAAAAAAACCTTTATTAATGGCATTATTATCCCTTCAAAGCCTAAATATCTTGCTTTTTCAGATGCTAGAAATTAAACAGCCTGGAACACAGGTGGGAATGACATTTGATGTCATGAATATTGGAAGGATCCATAAAATAGGTTGGTTAGATGGCTGGAGGACAAAACAGGTGTAGTAGAGAAGTGCCACAACAGCTTGGAAACAATCCTGCTATTAGCAGGGAGGAAAAGAGGAGGTAATAAAATTGGGAAGGCAATTAGGCAGGGAAAGGGCACAAAAATGGTATAGGAGAAGCTGAGCAGGAAACAAAAGCAGTAAATGGGTACTACAGCAACAGCCAAGGAAACTCTGCCACGATCTACCTGAGCTCTCATTGGTGCTCTTTGGGAACCTGAAGGGGACCTGCCAGAGGTGGATGGAGTCAGTGGAGGCTTCCCAGCAGCTCAGCTGTGCCTATTCTCCCTGCTGGTGATTTCAGATGAGATGCCAGGCTGGTGGCTGAGTGACAGGTATGAAGGGATCCACTCCTGACGGTGCTACTGCAGGGCAGTCTGTCTACAATTACCTGAAGGCAGGCTGTAGCCAGGTGGGATTGGTCTCTTCTCCCAGGCAACCACCAATAGAACAAGGGGACACAGCCTCAAGTTGTGCCAGGGCAGGTCTAGGCTGGATGTTAGGAGGAAGTTGTTGTCAGAGAGAGTGATTGGCACTGGAATGGGCTGCCCAGGGAGGTGGTGGAGTGGCTGTGGCTGGAGGTATCACAGTATCACAGTATCATCAGAAGAGACCTCACAGATCATCAAGTCCAACCCTTTACCACAGAGCTCAAGGCTAGACCATGGCACCCAAGACTGGCTGGGGCACTTAGTGCCATGGTCTGGTTGACTGGATAGGGCTGGGTGCTAGGCTGGGCTGGATGATCTTGGAGGTCTCTTCCAACCTGCTTGATTCTGTGATTCTATGACAGGAAAGATGCTGGGCAGAAAGAGGGAGAGACACTGAGAGAGATGTTAAACCTCCGGAGCTAGATGCCCTGAAGGTTTCCCAGGAGAACCTCTGCTGAACACAGCAGGGCTCAGGAACTGGAGCACTGCCATGAGAACAAGGGAGAAGAAGGATCCTGGAAGCTCTGCTGTCACCTTTAGCAGAGTGACAAGAAAGATGCTGGGCAGAAAGAAGGAGAGACACTGAGAGAGATGTTAAACCTCTGGAGCTAGATGCCCTGAAGGTTTCCCAGGAGAACCTCTGCTGAACACAGCAGGGCTCAGGATCTGGAGCACTGCCATGAGAACAAGGGAGAAGAAGGATTCTGGAAGCTCTGCAGAGGGTGAGGTAAACAAGCAATCAGCTGTGACAAGAGAGCCAAAGCACTGAAGAGGCATAATAATATATAATGCTATTTCAAAACAACAGCTGGGAATAGGGAATTGATAGTGAAGCGATTAATACTAGCAGTGAGAGAACCAAGCACCTTTAAAATGCACAAGATTTAATAAGAGCCAAGACAAAGACTCACAGCAATTCAGAAATTAACAAGGAATGATCTAAAGGGCAAGTGTCAGGAGGATGGAGTCAGACTCTGCCCAGCAGAATCCAGTGTCAGGACAAGGGCTGATGGACACAAACTGGCACAGAGCAGAATCCAGTGACAGGACAAGGGCTGATGGACACAAACTGGCACAGAGCAGAATCCAGTGACAGGACAAGGGCTGATGGACACAAACTGGCACAGAGCAGAATCCAGTGACAAAACAAGGGCTGATGGACACAAACTGGCACACAGCAGACTCCACATACACATAAGGAAAAAGTTCTTCACTGGACCAGGTTGCCCAGAGGTTGTGCAAGCTTCATCTCAGGAGGCTTTTTGAACCTGCCTGGACACATTGCTGTGTGATTTGCTCTACGTGATCCTGCTGCAGCAGGGGGGTTGGTCTCAATAACCTTTAGAGCTCTTTTCCAACCTCTACCACCCTGTGATTTTGTATGATGATAAAGACAGTGAGGAAAAAAGAGAGATATAGCAAAATGTGCCTAAGTGCCTTCTGATGGAGAGGAAGATTGCTTCTAGAGGTAAGGATTCTGTTAGGACGAGGGAGGTTCTTCTTCCCCTGTACTCAACACTGCTCAGGCCACACCTTGAGTGCTGTGTCCAGTTATGGGCTCCTCCATTCAAGAGAGATGTTGAGGTGCTGGAAGGTGTTGAGAGAAGGGCAGCAAGGCTGGGGAGGGGCCTGGAGCACAGCCCTGTGAGGAGAGGCTGAGGGAGCTGGGGGTGTGCAGCCTGCAGAAGAGGAGGCTCAGGGCAGAGCTCATTGCTGTCTACAACTACCTGCAGGGAGGCTGCAGCTAGGTGGGGTTGGGCTCTGCTGCCAGGCACCCAGGGACAGAAGAAGGGGACAGAGTCTGAAGCTGTGCCAGGGGAGGTCTAGGCTGGATGTTAGGAGGAAGCTGTTGTCAGAGAGAGTGATTGGCATTGGAATGGGCTGCCCAGGGAGGTGGTGGAGTGGCTGTGCCTGGAGGTGTTGAAGCCAAGCCTGGCTGGGGCACTGAGTGCCATGGTCTGGTTGGTTGGGCAGGGCTGGGTGCTAGGTTGGCCTGGATGATCTTGGAGCTCTCTTCCAACCTGGCTGATTCTGTGGTTCTATAAAGTGACTTATCACTGACCCTTGGAGTAAAACTTGCAAGTGCAACAGAGAGCCATGTCTTCTAACCGGGTCAGCAGCTGGAAATTCCCTTTTAAAGCACTGGGAAAAAAGATCAACCCCTTTACATTGCCCCAGTTGCACCCAATCTCCACCAGTAGCTGTACTAGATCTTCAGGGATAGTATTAGGTCTGTGGGACCTCTTCTAGGGTGACCTCATTGCTCTCTACAGCTCCCTGAAAGGAGGATGCAGTGAGGTGGTGGTTGGGCTCTGCTCCCAGCATCAGAAGATAGGATTATAGAATCATAGAATCACAGAATGGCAGGGGCTGGAATCATAGAATCATAGAATGAGCAGGTTGGAAGAGACCTCCAAGATCATCCAGCCCAAGCTAGCACCCAGCCCTATCCAGTCCACCAGACCATGGCACTGAGTGCCTCATCCAGTCTTTTCTTGAACACCTCCAGGGACAGTGCCTCCACCACCTCCCTGGGCAGCCCATTCCAATGCCAATCACTCTCTCTGCCAACAACTTCCTCCTAACATCCAGCCTAGACCTACCCCAGCACAACTTGGACCTCCAAAGCTCATCCAGTCCAACCCTCCTGCCAGAGCAGGGTCACCCAGACCAGATCACACAGGAACACATCCAGGCAGCTCTTGAATATCTCCAGAGAGTACTGGAATGTTCCAGGGGAGGGTTAGGTTGGAGATGAGGAAAAATATCTTTGCTGCAAGAGTAGTGAGGGATTGGAAGAGGCTGCCCAGGGAGATGGTGGAGTCCTCATTCCCTGGAGGGGTACAAGAAATGTGTGGATATGACACTTGGGTACAGGGTTTAATGCCCCTGGTGATGTTAGGTTGATAGTTGGACTCGAAGGTCTTGGAGGTCTTTTCCAACCAAAATAATGCTGTCAGTTCACTCCTCTGAGCTTTGTCTCAGCTGGAGCTTGGTGGGGATGCCCAAGTCCCCATGTCAGCCCCAGCAGACACTCATCCCACCCTTGCTCTGCTGCAAACAGCATGTGCCAGGGACAGGGCTGCCTGCACCAGGGTTTTCCTTTCTGCTGCTGATCCTTTAAAAGGTAGTTTCTTGCAGGGGGCACTGGAGTTTTTAATGTTTTGCACTCCCCCACACTTTTGTAGCATTCATTCCTCCTCTGCTGCAAGTTTTAGGCTTGAATTGATACTCAGGTTCCAGCAGCTACTGTTGACATTCTAAACTGCACCTATAAACCGACTGATTCCATACACAAACTAACCCAGGGGTGAGCAGCTTTGTGTAAGCTGATGCTTGCTGACACAAGCTGTGGAACTGTTAGGGAGTGGACTGGAAAGAAGAACCTATGAAGGCAAGAAGCAGAGAGGGCTGGAGCTGTGCATTTCTGTTCAGCTCCTGGTGGAGCTGTGGGTGTACCACCAGCCTTTCTCCAGTGCTCTCTGAAAACTTGGCTGTGGAAAACCCAGAGCATAACTGTGAGCTGATGTTCAGCAGAGAAATGGAGCTGGCAGCCCAGCAGGCAGCTGTGTGCTGGGCTGAGCCAAAAGCAGGGAGAGCAGCAGCACAGAGAAGGGATTCTGCCCCTCTGCTCTGCTCTGCTGAGACCACACCTGCAGCACTGCCTTCGGTTCTGGAGCCTCCAGCACAAGAAGGATCTGGAGCTGCTGGAAAGGATCCAGAGGAGGCCACAAAGCTCGAGGTGAGGAGAAAGTTCTTCCCTGAGAGAGTCATTGGACACTGGAATGGGCTGCCCGGGGAGGTGGTGGAGTCGCCGTCCCTGGAGCTGTTCTAGGCAGGACTGGACGTGGCACTTGGTGCCATGGTCTGGCCTTGAGCTCTGTGCTAAAGGGTTGGACTTGATGGTCTGTGAGGTCTCTTCCAACTCTAATGATACTGTGACACTGTGATACTGTGATACTGTGAGGGCTGGGGAACCTCCCCTGAGAGAACAGGCTGGAAGAGTTGGGGCTGTTCAGCCTGGAGAAGAGTAGGCTCCAGGGAAACTTTAGAGCAGACTTCCAGTACCTGAAGGGGGCTACAGGAGAGCTGGGGAGGGAATTTTCACTCGGGCTTGCAGTGGTTCAATGAGAGGGAATGGATTGAAGCTGGAAGAGGGGAGACTCAGACTGGAGGTCAGGAGAAACTCTTCACAGTGAGGGTGGTGAGGCATGAATCTATCACCAGGGGCCAAGATGCAGAAGATATGTGCTATGTATTAACAGCATCCTGTTAGGAAGCCTGGGGATAAAGCAGGCAAAATAAGGACTGGAAGTTGCTGTTTGCCAGTTCAGCTGCAAGAATCACCCTTTTGTTTCCCAGGTACTTCCAAAGACAAGGGAAAACATTAAAGCAGACCACCACCAGCAGCTAGTGCAACTTGGCATTCATAGATCACAGACATGGGGTGGGTTGGAAGATACCTTAAAGATCTCTAGTTCCAACCCTTCTGCCTTGGGCAGGGATGTGCCACCCTCCAGTGCTGGAAACTGCCATCAGAAGGGCATGGCACAACAGCCACGTCAGAGTCTGGGAGGCCAGAGGGGGGATTAACATTCAGAGGGGCTTGTTCTTGGAAGAAGCCAGTAGAGATAATTAAACCTGAATGTTCTGCAAAGCTGAGGGTGTTGCTTTTGAGGACATTAAGAGATTTACAGATTCATGGGATGGTTTGAAAGGGATCATCCATCCTCAATGCATCTCCCTCTAGCCCAGGTTCAAGGCTTCATCCAACCTGATCTTGAACACCTTCAGGGAGTGGAACATCCACAACCTTCCAGAGCAACCTGTGCCAGTGTCTCACCACCCTCACTGGAAAGAATTTCTGCCTAATCTCCAGTCTCAATCTCTCCTCTTCCAGCTTCAATCCATTCCCTCTCATCCTGTCACTAGAGACCCTAGTAAAAAAGTCCCATCCCAACTTTCTTGTAGCCCCCTTCAGGTCCTGGAAGGCTGCTCCAAGCTCTCCCCAGAGCCTGCTCTTCTCCAATCTCAACAGCCTCAACTCTCTCAGCCTGTCCCCACATGAGAGGTGCTCCTGCCCTCTGATCTGAGAAAGCCAAGCAGGTACTGCAATACCTCTCTAAGATCTTCCTGGAGCCTTTTTCTCCAGGCTGAAGCTCTGCCTGGATTGTGATACCTGCAGACCAGGATACCAGCCTGGAGACCAGGATACTGACCTAGAGACCAGGATACTAACCTGGAGATCAGGATAATGACCTAGAGACCAGGATACTGACCTAGAGACCAGGATACTGACCTGGAGATCAGGATAATGACCTAGAGACCAGGATAGTGACCTGCAGACCAGAATAGTGACCTAGAGACCAGGATAGTGACCTGCAGACCAGAATAGTGACCTAAAGACCAGGATAGTGACCTGCAGACCAGAATAGTGACCTAGAGACCAGGATACTGACCTGCAGACCAGAATAGTGACCTAGAGACCAGGATACTGACCTGCAGACCAGAATAGTGACCTAGAGACCAGGATAGTGACCTGCAGACCAGGATAGTGACCTGCAGACCAGGATACTGACCTAGAGACCAGGATAGTGACCTGCAGACCAGGATACCAACCTGGAGACCAGGATAGTGACCTAGAGACCAGGATACCAACCTGGAGACCAGGATAGTGACCTGCAGACCAGGATACTGACCTCAAGACAAGGATACTGACCTCAAGACAAGGATAATGACCTCAAGACCAGGATAGTGACCTAGAGACCAGGATACCAACCTGCAGACCAGGATACTGACCTCAATTTCCCTCATCATTTTAGGGGAGAGAAATGGATTTGGTTTCATAGAATCACAGAATCAAGCAGGTTGGAAGAGACCTCCAAGCTCATCCAGTCCAGCACCCAGCCCTACCCAGTCAATTAGACCATGGCACTAAGTCCCTCATCCAAGCTTTGCTTGAACACCTCCAAGGATGGTGACTCCACCACCTCTCTGGGCAGCCCATTTGCCTCAGATCTAATCTAAATTCCCAGAGACTCAAATATATTTGATAGAACCAAATAACAATTTTTAGAGTGCCCTTCCCTCTCCCCCCTTCTTTCCCAAAGAAAAGGAATTTGATGTAGAGAGAAGAAAAGGTCAGCACACCCAAATAAATTATCTCACTCTGGTTTGGAAGTTAAAAAGAAGAACACTTTAACAATCAATTAAAAAGGTGTCTGAGGTAGGGAAGTTACTAAGGTGTGGGGAAGGGGAAACAAGATACAAAATGTCTAAGTACAACCAGATTTTGATGGTAAGGGGTTTGTCTGCCTCTGGGTAATGGCCACATGGTAAGCACCAGGAACAGGATGGTGATGCTGGTAAGCAGGGAGGCAGGGAGCACACAGAGAGAGAGAACAGGCAGTCCCCCTGCTTTTATAGGCCTTTAGACAGGAAGGGGGAGTGAGCTAACCATCACCTAGTGGTGTTGAGACCCACCCCAGGGGAGGGGTCAAGACCACCTAGGGTCAGGTTCAAGGTCACTCCCCCTGGAGGGTTAACCCTGGGCACCATCCAAAAGCCCAATGGTTTGTTCTGATTTTTCTTGCTCCACTTTTAATTTCTATTTTATTTTATTTTATTTTATTTATTTTAGTTTGAGTTTCTTTGTTGTTGTTTGTTGGTTGAGGTTTTTATTTTGCAGTTAGATAGCAAATTCTTCACAGGTCTGCCAAGCTTCCCCCCACGACCAGAGCTGTTCTGCATAGTTTTGCTTGTTGGATGTGCTTTACAATTGCTGTAGTGGAACCATTTGAGGCAGCAATGGGGAGAAATTAAAGCTATGTATTTAAAAAAGGATTAAAAATGAAAGGCACAGATGTGTTCCATGCATGACACAAGAACTTCCAATCAAACCAAGCCAAGGAATCATAGAATCAGAGAATCAACCAGGTTGGAAGAGAGCTCCAAGCTCATCCAGGCCAACCTCGCACCCAGCCCTAGCCAGTCAACCAAACCATGGCACTAAGTGCCCCAGCCAGGCTTGGCTTCAACATCTGCAAGTGTTCAAGACCACTCCACCACCTCCCTGGGCAGCCCATTCCAATGCCAATCACTCTCTCTGACAACAACTTCCTAACAACATTCAGCCCAGACCTGCCCTGGAACAAATTGAGGCTGTGTCCTCTTGTGCTGTTGCTGGGTGCCTGGCAGCAGAACCCAACCCCACCTGGCTACAGCCTCCCTGCAGGCAGCTGCAGGCAGCAATGAGCTCTGCCCTGAGCCTCCTCTGCTGCAGGCTGCACACCCCCAGCTCCCTCAGCCTCTCCTCACAGGGATGTGCTCCAGGACCCTCCCCAGCCTTGCTGCCCTTCTCTGGACACCTTCCAGCACCTCAACAGCTCTCTTGACTTGAGGAGCCCAGAACTGGACACAGCACTCAAGGTGTGGCCTGAGCAGTGCTGAGCACAGGGGCAGAAGAACCTCCCTTGTCCTGCTGAATGAATGTATCACAACAAATGCCTGAGCAGCAGCACACACACATCACTGTTTTCTTGATTTGAGGGAAGTAACCCACAGTTAGGGCCTGAATTCCTATCAAGGCTCTTAAAGGGAGTTGCCTTTTTGGTTTGTACATTGTTGATTTTTGTGTCGTTTTTTTTTTTTTTCTGTTAACTCTTCATTGGGACCTGGCAGAGAGACAAATGAAGAGGAGCCTCAGTTGCTGTTTGGAAGCAGCCTGACAGCCTTAAGCCCAAACTGGGCACAGTTTGGAGATCTGGTGAGGTCTGTAGAATCATAGAATCAGTCAGGCTTGGAAGGGACCACAAGGAGCAGCCAGTTCCAACCCCCCTGCCATGCCCAGGGACACCCTACCCTAGAGCAGGCTGCACACAGCCTCAGCCAGCCTGGCCTCAAACACCTCCAGCCATGGGGCCTCAACCACCTCCCTGGGCAACCCATTCCAGCCTCTCACCACTCTCCAGCTCATCAACTTCCTCCTCACCTCCAGCCTCACTCTCCCCACCTCCAGCTTTGCTCCATTCCCCCCAGTCCTGGCACTCCCTGACAGCCTAAAAAGTCCCTCCCCAGCTTTTCTGTAGCCCCCTTCAGACCCTGGAAGGCCACAAGAAGGTCACCTGGGAGCCTCCTCTGCTCCAGCCTGCACAGCCTCAACTCTTTCAGTCTGTGCTCACAGCAGAGCTGCTGCAGCCTCTGAGCATCCTCCTGGCCCTGCTCTGGACACACTCCAGCATCTCCACATCCCTCTTGTCCCAGGGGCTCCAGAACTGGATGCAGTACTCCAGGTGGGGTCTCAGCAGAGCAGAGCAGAGGGGGAGAATCCCCTCCCTGGCCCTGCTGGCCACACTTCTGCTGCTGCAGCCCAGGCTCTGCTTGTGTTTCTGGGCTGCAAGTGCACACTGCTGGCTCCTGTTGAGCTTCTCCTCCAGCAGCACCCCCAAGTCCCTCTCCTCAGGGCTCCTCTCCACTGCCCAGCCTGGATTTGTGCTTGGCATTGCCTCGACCCAGCTGCAGGACCTTGCACTTGTTCTTGTTGAACCTCATGAGGTTGGCTCGTGCCCATGTCTCCAGCCTGTCCAGCTCCCTCTGGATGGATCCCTGCCCTCCAGCCTGGCTGCTGCACCACACAGCTTGACAGCCTTAAGCCCAAACTGGGCAGAGTCTGGAGACCTGGTGAGGTCTGTGCTGTGTGTCTGTGTGGTATCAGCATTTCCCATTCTTCTTGCCTTTAGCTAGACATAAATTATATTATCCTCCTTTTGTAGTATCCTTTTTGTTTCCTTGTTTCTTTGTTTGATTTTTGACCCTCAAAAAAAGAAAACCCAATCAGAATATCCAAACATCCTCTTTAAGAAGCAGAGGAGGATGAAAGATTGCATTTGGCAGGTCCCTTTTTGCACTGTAATTTTGTTTCTTTGTGGAAAGGCAGCAAAGGGTGACTTTTTAATTCTGGCCTAGGTAAGGATCTGCAGAGAGCCACTTCCAGCTGTTGACCACGCAGCTGGGTGGTTAAAGTGCAGGATTGGCTGTTTACAAATACCCTTAATGACTATAATTTTCCTGCAAAACCCAAAAAACCAACCCAAAAACCCAACAAAATAAACAAATCCATCTTTGCTCACCTAAAACCAGACCTCATGCCAATGCTTTCCTGGCTAAAATGCCTCTTTCTTTCCCTCTTGAAGTCTCAGTCAAGGAGGGGGGACACACACACACATAAGAATATATCTGCAGACCAGAATAGATTTTGACTGCAGAAATAGATTTTGCATGAATAGACTCCTGAGGCACCCAACAGTTTTCAATAATGTTTTCCATTCCAGGAGAGGAGAAGGGGAAAAAAAAACCACACCAAAATCTGTATTTTTTTTTTCCTTGATAGCATTTATTTTATATTCACTGCCCTGGAATTACTTTCTCAACACTCTGCCAGCGAAGACTTATCGTATGTGGGTGCCATTGCTGTAACATAAAGATAAGGATGGAGGCTTATTCCACTCATAAGCTCATGAGTCTGTAAATTGGAACTATCCTTCATAGTACAATGCATTTTACCAGTCCAAATATTTTTCTTAAAGACAAGACAGGAGGTTTGGGGTTGGTTGGGTCTTTTTTTTTCCCCCTCCCCTTTTCCTTTCTTGGAAGTGTTTTCCATCGGCGACTTAAAGAAGCGGCTCCGCGGAGCGCTCGCCAAAGGGCCAGGCTCAACGTGGCACTGCTGCTGCTTTCTCTGGACCAGGGAAGAGGCTGCATTATTTCAGCAGTTTCAGAATCACTCATGGAAACAGATGCCCTAAGCAGGAAAAATGTTGTCTGGGGAGCAGGAGATAAGGCAAGATAGAAGCGGAGGCCTCGGAGGACAGCGCCGCATCCTAATTTGATGATCCAGGTGCAAATAAATGGCTGCGCTCATTTCGAAAGTGGGACAAGAGACCTACCTGGGTCTGAATTTGGATTAAATCATCAGGACTGTTCAAGGCTGTGATTGTATTGCTGGCCAGATGACTCTGATTATGACTATCAAACGTGACAATACAATGGCATTTTACCTAGGGGCAGGGACGCAGGTGAGATGAAAATGAGGACTGACTCGAGCCTTCACCGGCAAATTGAATCTTTCCCCTTTTTGAAGTGAAACATTTTGATATAAAATTTTTCATCCTAAGGCTGACCTGCACAAACCCACTGGATTCAGGCTTTGTGTGCTCCACTTAAACACTTCCAGAGATGGGAACCAGATTAACTTTGACATTTCCAGCCCCCCTCCCCTCGCAAACGGCGGTTCGGCTCCTCCCGCGGCAGCAGAAGTTTGCTGGCAGCCTGTGGTATTTTGATCATGGCCCTGCCTAGATCTGCTAGGAGCAGAAATAATGATATGGTGGCAAGAGCCCTACCAGTTGGCCATTGCTGGATGCCTGTCCAGTGCCATTAGTGAGAAGGCTCAAACAATAGCAACTGTGCTGGGGAATTGAAGGCTGGTGATGTCAAGACCCGCCTGGTTCTCTTCAACCCATTGTGCTGCAGCTTGTAATATTCATCCTCTGCTACATCACAAGCTAACCCGTGGGCTTCTCAGAAGTCTTTGCCCAGAAAGGGACTTTGTATTGTTGCACAGACTTCTGGACAAAAGAGAGGCACAAATTGTCCACTCTGATCCACCATTTCATCACCAGGAGGCTGCTGCCTTACGTCCTGCACTAGCCCAAAGATGTTATTCAAAAATAGCTCAGCTTTTCAGACTCACTGTTGGCAGAGAATGAGAGACACCAACATGCCACCAGCCCAGGAAGGCTCTGCAGCTTCCTGGGCAGCTCTGCTTGGACTTTCTGAAGTTCAGTGCATAGGCTGCAGCTGTCAGTCTCTCCTGAAGGGTAATGTCCTGCTGGTGAATCTGATCAGTTTGTGGCTGAGGTCTCTGAGCTGGAGGTTCATCCAAGTCTCCTTTTTTCTTTCTTTTTCCCTGGGGATTTTGGGCTCCTCAAGAAAGATGTTGAGGTGCTGGAACGTGCCCAGAGAAGGACACCAAAGCTACTGAGGGGCCTGGAGCACAGCCCTGTGAGGAGAGGCTGAGGAAGCTGGGGGTGTGCAGCCTGCAGCAGAGGAGGCTCAGGGCAGAGCTCATTGCTGCCTGCAGCTGCCTGCAGGGAGGCTATAGCCAGGTGGGGTTGGTCTCCTCTTCCAGAGGACTCCACCATCTCCCAGGCAGCCAGGGACAGAAAAAGAGGACACAGTCTCAAGCTGCACCAGGGCAGCTTCAGTCTGGATGATAGGAAGAAGTTATTCAGAGCAAGAGTGATTGGCACCGGAATGGGCTGCCCCGGGAGGTAGTGGAGTCCCCATCCCTGAAGGTGTTTAAGAGGGAGTTGCATGAGGCACTTGGTGCCATGGGTTAGTTAATTAGAAGGTGTTAGTTAATTAGAAGGACTCAATGATCTTGGAGGTCTTTTCCAACCTGGTTAATGCTGTGATTCTATGATTGCTGCACCAACTCACCTGACATGGCCCTGCATCCATAGCACAGCATAGCAGCCTGTGTTTCGAGGCAGAACAGCCCTGTACAGCTTGGCCCTTGTTTGGCCCTACAGCAGACAGCTGCTGGACCCCAGGAGGACACGTTCCAGACTGCAGCATTGGCCATTCCCAAAGACCTGCCACGAAACCATGCACCTGTCAACTCTCTTCCTCGAAGTTGTGTTGCTGCTCCTACGCACATCCATGCAGAGTGAAGTCCTGTTGCTGCAAGCCTGGATGGCCACACTGCCAGATCTGCCCCAAAGAGCTTCCAGCAGGGCATATGAGATGGAAGGAAGAGATGATAAACCAGCAGGGGAAGCCCAAGGTCACGGTGAGATGATAATGATAGATGTAACAACACACAAGCTGGCGTGCTGCTGCCCTTTGTTAGTTCAGATCTGAACCCTTTGGGCTTTGCTAATTATAATGACACAGTAAGAACTAAAAGGGGAAATTACCCATAAAAAAAAAAAGGGGGGGAAAAAAAAAGGATGTTAACCACTTCATCTCTACAGCCACACTGCAGAGTCTGTGCTCTGCTCTAATTGTTCAGTAGAGGCTCCATTAAAGTCAACGGAAAGTCAGAGTATCCCTGGTGGATTATGCTGTAACAAAGTAGTTTAAATTTAATCTAGGGTTGGATTTAACACATTTAAAAGAGAGCAAATTCACTGTTAGGTCTAACAGTCCAGTCAATACTCCAGGCTGCTGGTTCTTACCCCAGCACTGTGGTTTTGTGCTCTGGCAGAAGGCAGAAGTGATGTCATAGAATCATAGAATCAGTCAGGGTTGGAAGGGACCACAAGGAGCAGCCAGTTCCAACCCCCCTGCCATGCCCAGGGGCACCCTACCCTAGAGCAGGCTGCACACAGCCTCAGCCAGCCTGGTCTCAAACACCTCCAGCCATGGGGCCTCAACCACCTCCGTGGGCAACCCATTCCAGCCTCTCACCACTCTGCTGCTCAACAACTTCCTCCTAATATCCAGTCTGAATCTACCCATTTGTAGATTTGTTCCATTCCCCCCAGTCCTGGCACTCTCTGACAGCCTAAAATGTCCCTCCCAGCTTTTTTGTATCCCCCTTCAGATCCTGGAAGGCCACAAGAAGGTCACCTCAGAGCCTTCTCCTCTCCAAACAGCACAGCTCCAACTCTTTCACTCTGTGCTCACAGCAGAGCTGCTGCTGCCCTCTCAGCATCCTCCTGGCCCTGCTCTGGACATGCTCCAGCACATCCATAATCCTCCTGTAACAGTGGCTCCAGAGCTGGATGCAGCACTCCAGGTGGGATCTCAGCAGAGCAGAGCAGAGCAGAGCAGAGCAGAGCAGAGCAGAGGGGGAGAACCAGCTCCCTGGCCCTGCTGGCCACACTTCTGCTGCTGCAGCCCAGGCTCTGCTTGGCTTTCTGGGCTGCAAGTGCACACTGCTGGCTCCTGTTGAGCTTCTCCTCCAGCAGCACCCCCAAGTCTCTCTCCTCGGGGCTGCTCTCCAGCCACTCATTGCCCAGCCTATATTGGTGCTCAGTATTGCCCCGACCCAGCTGCAGGACCTTGCACTTCACCTCCATGATCATTGCATCGTTACTGGCTCCAGCTGGTTTTCCAAAGCCCAGAAGAAAGGCAGATCTCCCAACCTGGTTGATTCTGTGATTCTATGATTCTATGCCCTGTGCTCCAAGGGCAGCCAGGGCATTTTGGTGCTTCTTTGGAAACCCCACAGATGGCCAGCAAAGGGTAGAAAATCACTCCAGAAATAGGTTGGGGAATGCTACATTTGAATGTAGAGTTGGAGGAGCTCTTCCCTGACACCATCTACCAGCTCCAAAGCACCAATTGGTGCTTCCATCAATAAACCAGTTTAGCTCCATCTTCAGAAGAACTTTCCCTTCTACTGCCCTAACTAGAAGGCCACCTCTGACCCTCACCTAATCCCCAGGCTGAATCAGTTCAAGGCCACATGATGTCTGTGTGCTCTCCTGTGAGTCTCCAGTTTTCCTGGTGCTGAGCCCCCCCCCCCCACACCTTTAGGGCTGATTGCCACCTGTGTGAATGCACACATAGAGAAGTACTGACCAGCAGAAAGAGGTGCTGGGGAGGGAGCAAACACTGCTGGGAACTGGGCAAAAGCTGGGAAGGGTCCCAGGGGCTTTCCTGGGGACAGAAAAGTGAGTAGAATGGGAATGTCTCCATGAAATTCTCTCTCTCTTGCCAGACCCCTTCCTCCAGACCCAGCTGGGGGATCCTGATCCTTCATCCTCTCCATCTTCCTCCACGCACTTGCAGCCTGCTGTAGCTCCCCAAGCTGGCACATGGCTGGAGCCATTGCTCCTACTGCAGGTCAGTCCCTGCCTCCTCGGGCAAGGACACAGCCTGGTGCCCTAAGCTTGAGCCTGAAGATTGCTCAGGCTCCTGCCATCTGCTTCTGCTTTTCCTGACAAAATCCACTCTTTTTCTGAGTTTCCCATAATAGGGTAGGCTGTCCCTCTGGTCATTCTGGCAGATCTTGTCTCCTCTGCTTCCAGCTCCAGATTGCATCTCCTTACACACACTCTGAGAGCTCCTCCATGCCCTGAGCGGGCACATCCCTGGCGTGCCCTGGAACCACCTCCCGTTTGCGAGCAGCCCCAGCAGGCTGGAGAGATGTGCTGGGTGTGGGCAGATCTCTCCCCTCAGCCCGTGCTCTCAGCTACACTTGCTCTGATCCAGAAGCTGTTTGATGGTGGGAGGGTTGCATTATTCCTGAATTAACAGGCTCAGCCTCCCAGTGGGCCCTATTAGCTCAGGCACAAGCCTCGCTAGCAGGGCTGCAAGCTTCGTGTCCTGCAGAAGGTTCCTCTCTGGCCAGCTTGCAGCATCCATCCATCTGCCCCTGCGTGGGGATGCAGCACTCCTGTGATCACACAGCACACCTCATCTCTGGCCCTCCCAGCAGTTGTCATCTGATTATGAGCCAGCAGTGTGCTCTGCTGGCCAGGAAGGCCTGGAGAAGAGGAGGCTCAGGGGTGACCTTATTGCTGTCTACAACTGCCTGAGAGGAGGTTGTGGCCAGGGGGAGGTTGCTCTCTTCTCTCAGGTGGCCAGCACCAGAACGAGAGGACACAGCCTCAAGCTATGCCAGGGGAGATTTAGGCTGGAGGTGAGGAGAAAGTTCTTCCCTGAGAGAGTCATTGGACACTGGAATGGGCTGCCCGGGGAGGTGGTGGAGTCGCCGTCCCTGGAGCTGTTCAAGGCAGGACTGGACGTGGCACTTGGTGCCATGGTCTGGCCTTGAGCTCTGTGGTAAAGGGTTGGACTTGATGATCTGTGAGGTCTCTTCCAACCCTGATAATACTGTGACACTGTGATACTGTGATTCTGGGGTGGATTAGAAGGGCTGTGGTTAGTAGGTCAAGAGAGGTTCTCCTGCTCCTCTGCTCTGCCCTGGTGAGGCTGCATATGGAGTACTGTGTCCAGTTCTGGGGCCCTTAGTTTAAAATAGACACAGGACTGCCTGAGAGAGTCCAATGTAGAGTCACAAAGATGCTGAAGAGAATGGAACAGCTCTCTTAGGAGGAGAGCCTGAGGGAGCTGGGGCTGTGCTGCTGGGAGAGGAGGAGACTGAGAGGTGACCTCAGCAATGGTTATAAAGATGTAGAGGTGAGTGGCAGGAGGCTGGAGCCAGGCTCTGCTGGTTAATGCCCACTGACAGTACATGGGACAATGATGGAAGCTCAGTCAGAGGAAGCTCCATGGAAACCTGAGGAGGAATTTTTTTCCCCGTGAGGGTGACAGAGCCCTGGCACAGGCTGCCCAGGGGAGGGGTGGAGTCTCCCTCTCTGGAGGCTTCATCCAAACTGACTTTGAACACCTCCAGGGATGTGATCTTTGATCACATTCTGTGCTTCTGTGCTCCACAACCTCCCTGGGCAACCTCTTCCAGTGTCTCACCACCCTCACTGCAAGCTTCTTCCTAACATCCAATTTCAATCTCCCCTCTGCCAGTTCAAACCCATTTCTTCTCCTCCTGTCCATTACAAAATCTTGCCAATAGACCTTCCCCAGCCCTCCTGTAGCCCCTATCAGATACTGGAAGGCCACTCCAAGGTTTCCTGGAAGCCTTCTCTTCTCCAGGCTGAAGATACTCAACTCTTGTAGCCTGTGCTCATAGCAGAGCTGTGCACCTCTCTGAGCATCTTGGTGGCCTCTCTGGGCTCTTGGAGGAATATAGAATCAAGCAGGTTGGAAGAGACCTCCAAGCTCATTCAGTCCAACCTAGCACCCAGCCCTGGCCAATCAACCAGACCATGGAATCATAGAATCAAGCAGGTTGGAAGAAACCTCCAAGATCATCCAGGCCAACCTAGCACCCAGCCCTATTCAGTCAACCAGACCATGGCACTAAGTGCCCCAGCCAGGCTTGGATGCAACACCTCCAGTCACAGCCACTCCACCACCTCCCTGGGCAGCCCATTCCAATGCCAATCACTCTCTCTGACAACAACTTCCTCCCAACCTATGCTCCAGGTGGCTGAAAACACCCCTGGAATGCAGATACACCTCTTCATCTAAACCTGGAACCTTTCTAATGGTTACATTAACACCCAAAGTCCTGGAGACACCTGAGCCACCCTTGGTCCTTAGCAGCACAGCCCAAAGAGCTCACTAGTCAATAAAACAAAATACCCATTCTCTTTAATTAACATATGAAATAAACACAATCTGTGACACCTAGTGTGCAGCAGCAATTAAGAGGCATTGCTTAGTTAAACCTCCTAATACCTCATTTAAATATGCAATTAAGGGATAATTGCCTTCAATCAATAAAAAATTGAAATATTTTGCAGAGACCTCCATTTATTTTTCTTTCTTTCTTTTTTTTTTTCTTATCCCCCCTCTGTGTGTGTGAAGCTTTCTACTTTGTGCTTGGTCTGTGCTAAGCCTCCAAGTCTCACAGAACTATTATTCTTCTCAGCTTTCCATTGATTTATGGCTTTTATGCATCCTACCAGCATCATAAGTCCAATGCTAACACTAAGCCTCAGCCAAGCATTTAGTTTTGTGCTATCAATGATATCCATTTGCTTCAGACTATCCATTCCAAGCTCTCCTTGGGTCTTCTTTCTTCTCTGCTCCATGCAGACCAAGAGCATCTCTTTGTGCAGGTCTCTACATGCAGAGTTTCCTCACAGACACCTCCACACCTCTTTTGTAATGCAATTCTTCCCCTGCCTTGCAAGATCTTCACAGAACTGACATTGGACATGAACTGAATTTTGTGATTCTATGATTCTACCACAGGGCTGGAAGGGACCTCAAGGATCATCCAGCTCCAACCCCCCTGTCATGGGGAGGGACACCTCACACCAGAGTAGGCTGGCCAGAGCCTCATCCAGCCTGGCCTTAAACACCTCCAGGGAAGAGGCTTCCATCACCTCCCTGGGCAACCTGTTTCAGTGTCTCACCACCCTCATGCTGAAGAACTTCTTCCTAACATCCAATATAAATCTCCTCTCCTCTAGCTTGGATTCATTCTGCCCAGTCCTGTCACTCCCCCACACCCTAAAAAGTCCCTCCCCAGCTTTTTTGTAGCCCCCTTTAGGCATTGGAAGGCCACAATAAGATCTCCTCAGAGCCTTCCTATCTCTAAAGTGAAAAACCCAAACTGTCTTAGCCTATCCTCATAGGAGAGGAGCTGCAGCCCTCTCATCATCCTCCTGGCCCTTCTCTGGATGAGTTCTCCTGCACGAGAGGCAGCAAGTTAACCCACACATGCAGTCCCCTTCCCTGCCTACACACAAATCAATCCTAACTAAAACCAGACAGATCTATGAATCAAACAGGGAACAAAGTCAACCATTGCCTTCTTCTCAAAGCAGGAAATTAGCAGAGGTTCATCTAAGGGGTCCTTGAGTGCACTCCATCGTGGCACCTTGCACCATCAGAAGAAAGGGACAAGTATTTGCATGCTCAGTAATTGAATTGTGTGCTTAAAGAGACAAGAACTGTGGAGGTAACTGGAAAGAGAAAGGAAAGGCAGGAGAGAGGTTCTGGGAGGCATGTGCTGTGCTGGCAGGAGCTAGGAGCCATGGGTCCCTGGCATTTTACAGCCAGCTGGCCAGGACACTGGCATTAGGCTGTCTGGGTGAGGTGCACCAGAGGAGGGTTAGGTTGGACATTAGAAAAAACTTCTTCCCTGAAAGGGTTCTCAAAGACTGGCACAGGTTGCCCAGGGAGGAGGTTGATGGGGACCTCTGGAGGTGTTTCCAAGAGGCAGAGCTATGCTGCTGAAGGCCATGGGTTAGCCCCAGCCCTGGCAGAGTTAGAGAAGGGTTGGACTGGATGAGCTTAAAGGGCTTTGCCAGCAAAACCATTTCTGTATTGTGGCAATCAAAGGCAGATCGAATTTTCCATCAGGACTATTTCCATTGTAAGCTAAGGGCAGCCTCCCCTCAGCCTCCTCTTCTCCAAGCTAAACACCTCCACTTCCCTCAGCTGCTCCTCACCACAGCTCTTCTCCAGACCCTTCACCAGCTCATTGCCCTTCTCTGAACACCCTCTAGCAGCTCAATGTCCTTCTTGGAGTGAGTGGTCCAAAAGTGAACACAGAAGGACCATCACATGGCTGCAGCTTCTACCCACCACTATCAAGGCTGAACCCAAGCCAAGCCTGACCAGGATGGATCATCCAGCAGTGACAATTAAGCAAGCTGAGCAAGTCCCCCAAGGCAGCAATGAAAAAGAAGCCATTAGATGATGACTGTGGTTACTTTATTATTATGAATGCACAGGCAACCAAGTCTTGAAGGATCTCATTCATTTCTGTATAAGGTCACAGGGAAAAAATTGACTGCTCTCATTTACACCTGTCAAGCCCAATGAAAGGACTGGAGTGGTATGGATAGAACTGAGAGCAAAATTAGCCTGTGATGCATAAACATTGTCCTGTGTTACCTGCAGACAGCTTTTGGTGTGGAATTGATAAATTAGCTGAGACTTGGAGTAGAACATTTGCAGCCTTGCTCTGTTAACTGCCATCACATTGCCACACGAGTGAAATGGCAGAGCTTAAATCACAGAATCACAGAATCATAGAATGAACCAGGTGGGAAGAGACCTCCAAGCTCAGCCAGTCCAACCTAGCACCCAGCCCTAGCCAATCAACCAGACCATGGCACTAAGTGCCCCAGCCAGACTCTGCTTTTGCCTCCAGGGACAATGACTCCACCACCTCCCTGGGCAGCCCATTCCAAATCAAACCAGTTTGCAGGAATTGAGGGGCAAAGATAGTAGGCTGAAGATGAGGCAGCAGTGTGCCCAGGTGGCCAAGAGAGCCAATGGCATCCTGGGCTGGCTCAGGAGCAGTGTGGGCAGCAGGACAAGGGAGGTTCTTCTGCCCCTGTGCTCAGCACTGCTCAGGACACACCTTGAGTGCTGTGTCCAGTTCTGGGCTGCTCAGTTCCAGAGAGATGTTGAGGTGCTGGAAGGTGTTGAGGGAAGGGCAGCAAGGCTGGGGAGGGGCCTGGAGCACAGCCCTGTGAGGAGAGGCTGAGGGAGCAGGGGGTGTGCAGCCTGCAGCAGAGGAGGCTCAGGGCAGAGCTCATTGCTGTCTACAACTACAGAAGGGAGGTCAAGTGAGGTTGGGCTCTTCTGCCAGGCAAGCAGCAGCAGAACAAGGGAACACAGTATCAAGCTGTGCCAGGGCAGGTCTAGGCTGGGTGTTAGGAGGAAGTTGTTGGCAGAGAGAGTGATTGGCATTGGAATGGGCTGCCCAGGGAGGTGGTGGAGTCACCATCCTTGGGGGTGTTCAAGAAAAGACTGGATGAGGCACTTAGTGCCATGGTCTGGTTGACTGGCTAGGGCTGGGTGCTAGGTTTGACTGGATGAGCTTGGAGGTCTCTTCCAACCTGCCTGATTCTATGATTCTATGTCATTATCCAGCTCACCTCTCCAGTAACTCTCCAGGAAGATGTAGTGGCCTCAGAATAAAAACAGTTTCCATCTGGTCCTAATTTTTCATAGGAACTACTCTGGGTACAGCTTGAATGTTCTGCCTGGTAATGATGCAAGTGGCTGTCAGAGAAGAGCTGAAATGGGCTGGCACTTCATTACAGCTCCAGCCTGGATCTTTACAACAGCAGCTTGCTGTTTCCATGTGGGACACATGGTTCCTGGTCCAGAAAGCCATGAGCCTTCCCTTGTTGATGTGATGCAGAGAATCACAGAATTGTTTTGGCTGGAAAAGGCTTCCAAGATCCTTGAGTCCAACCAGCAGCCCAACACCACCTTGGCCATTAAACCACACTGCAAAAGGCCAGATTGAGACATTCTTTCAACACTTCTGAGGATGGTGACTCCATCACCTCCCTGGACAGCCTATTCCATTGCCTGACCACTCTGTCCTTAAATCCATGGGGCATCTTCAACAGCATTTGAAACTTCTGCTTAGGTGACTAAACTGTGTCCTCGTACTGAGACACATCTGCAGCATGGAGGGGCAGTGTAAATGTGATGTCTGTGCCAGGTTAGTCTGTGTGGGAAAGCTAAATACTGCTGCATTCAGAACTCCAGGACACCTGCCCTGCACCACAAAGGGGTCTGGGCTGCTCTTTGGCTAGGTCTGGAAGCATGGCTAGATGAGATGATTTAATGCCAGAAACCCTTTGGCAAGATACATTAATCTAAAGTCTTGGCCAAATTGTTTGTATTTTGATGCCAAATTGTGTCCCAAATTATTTGGATTAATTACTCTTCCTTTCTTGAGCTGCTGGGTGATTTCTTCTTGAGCTGCTGGGTGATTCCCTCTTGAGCTGCTGGGGGATTTCTTCTTGAGCTGCTGGGTGATTTCTTCTTGAGCTGCTGGGGGATTTCTTCTTGAGCTGCTGGGTGATTTCTTCTTGAGCTGCTGGGTGATTCCTTCTTGAGCTGCTGGGGGATTTCTTATTGAGCTGCTGGGTGATTTCTTCTTGAGCTGCTGGGGGATTTCTTCTTGAGCTGCTGGGTGATTCCTTCTTGAGCTGCTGGGTGATTTCTTCTTGAGCTGCTGGGTGATTCCTTCTTGAGCTGCTGGGGGATTTCTTCTTGAGCTGCTGGGTGATTCCTTCTTGAGCTGCTGGGTGATTCCCTCTTGAGCTGCTGGGTGATTCCCTCTTGAGCTGCTGGGTGATTCCCTCTTGAGCTGCTGGGGGATTTCTTCTTGAGCTGCTGGGTGATTCCCTCTTGAGCTGCTGGGTGATTCCTTCTTGAGCTGCTGGGTGATTCCCTCTTGAGCTGCTGGGGGATTCCTTCCTGAGCTGCTGGGTGATTCCCTCTTGAGCTGCTGGGTGATTTCTTCTTGAGCTGCTGGGTGATTCCCTCTTGAGCTGCTGGGGGATTTCTTCCTGAGCTGCTGGGTGATTCCCTCTTGAGCTGCTGGGTGATTTCTTCTTGAGCTGCTGGATGATTCCCTCTTGAGCTGCTGGGTGATTTCTTCTTTAGCTGCTGGGTGATTCCCTCTTGAGCTGCTGGGTGATTTCTTCTTGAGCTGCTGGGTGATTCCCTCTTGAGCTGCTGGGTGATTTCTTCTTGAGCTGCTGGGGGATTTCTTTCTTGAGCTGCTGGGTGATTCCTTCTTGAGTGCTGGGTGATTTCTTCTTGAGCTGCTGGGGGATTTCTTCTTGAGCTGCTGGGTGATTTCTTCTTGAGCTGCTGGGTGATTCCCTCTTGAGCTGCTGGGTGATTTCTTCTTGAGCTGCTGGGGGATTTCTTTCTTGAGCTGCTGGGTGATTCCTTCTTGAGTGCTGGGTGATTTCTTCTTGAGCTGCTGGGTGATTTCTTCTTGAGCTGCTGGGTGATTTCTTCTTGAGCTGCTGGGGGATTCCTTCTTGAGCTGCTGGGTGATTTCTTCTTGAGCTGCTGGGGGATTTCTTTCTTGAGCTGCTGGGTGATTCCTTCTTGAGTGCTGGGGGATTTCTTCTTGAGCTGCTGGGTGATTTCTTCTTGAGCTGCTGGGTGATTTCTTTCTTGAGTGCTGGGTGGTTTCTTATTGAGCTGCTGGGTGATATGGAGACTTCCAAGGCCTGCCTGGATGCTTTGCTCTGTGATCTGTGTTAGATAGCATTGTCCTGCTCTGGCAGGGGTGTTGGACTCGATGATCTCCTTGGGTCCCTTCCCACCCCTAACATCCTGTGAACCTGTGATTTCTGTGCTCCCTACAGCACTTTTCTATCTCAGTAGCAGGACTGTGAGGCTCCTGTGCCAGTATCCTTCCCACCCCTCCTTCCACAGTAACTTAGAAGACTCTCTGAGATGTGCTGCAAGAAGGAGGGATCCAAGGAGCCAGGCTGAAGGGGGCATATTTTCCCCTTTCCAAGGGAATCACAGCAAGCTTATTCACAGTCTTGCACCACCAGTGGCACTAAAGCATAAGGATGGCACTTTGTAGTTTGGCTGTACAGACCGATGCCTTTGAAGCACAAATAATCTACTCTGGTCCCCAGCTATGATTAGGAAGCCTCACACATCCCTGGTGCATAGCACAGTGGCAGGAAATAGCTCCTAAAGGGCCTCAGATTTGCTGTTTAATTTTTTTAATTACTGCTTATTTAGGCAACATAAATACTTTTCCAAACCATTAGCAGAGAAGTATGAAGCATGCACTATTTTTAATTAAAAAACTGAAGCCAGCAGTTTTTCACTGAAAGAATCCTTGGGAGACACCAAGCCACCCTGTCCTAAGGACTTGGAGAGGACAAATCCCCTCCCAGAAGCACAAAATGGGTTGGGTTGGAAGGGAGCTTAAAGATCATCCAGTTCCAATCCCCTCCCTGCTGTAGGTAGGGACACCTCCCCCCAGCCCAACTTCCTCAAAGCCTCATCCAACCTGGCCCTGAGCACCTCCAGGGAGGGGGCAGCCACAAGGTGCTGCACTTTGGCTACAACAACCCCATGCAGAGATACAGGCTGGGGTCAGAGTGGCTGGAGAGCAGCCAGACAGAGAGGGATCTGGGGGTGCTGATTGATAGCCACCTGAACATGAGCCAGCAGTGTGCCCAGGTGGCCAAGAGAGCCAGTGGCATCCTGGCCTGCATCAGGAATGGTGTGGCCAGCAGGAGCAGGGAGGTCATTCTGCCCCTGTACTCTGCGCTGGTTAGACCTCACCTTGAGTGCTGTGTCCAGTTCTGGGCCCCCCAGTTTAGGAGGGACATTGAGATGCTTGAGCGTGTCCAGAGAAGGGCAACAAGGCTGGGGAGAGGCCTTGAGCACAGCCCTACGAGGAGAGGCTGAGGGAGCTGGGATTGGTTAGCCTGGAGAAGAGGAGGCTCAAGGGAGACCTTATTGCTGTCTACAACTACCTGAGGGGTGGTTGTGGCCAGGAGGAGGTTGCTCTTTTCTCTCAGGTGGCCAGCACCAGAACAAGAGGACACAGCCTCAGGCTGTGCCAGGGGAGATTTAGGCTGGAGGTGAGGAGAAAGTTCTTCCCTGAGAGAGTCATTGGACACTGGAATGGGCTGCCCGGGGAGGTGGTGGAGTCGCCGTCCCTGGAGCTGTTCAAGGCAGGACTGGACGTGGCACTTGGTGCCATGGTCTGGCCTTGAGCTCTGTGGTAAAGGGTTGGACTTGATGATCTGTGAGGTCTCTTCCAATCTTGGTGATACTGTGAGACTGGGATACTGTGATACAATCTGTCCATTCTCACCATGAAGAGTTTCTTCCTGGGCTCAATCTCCCCTCTTCCAGCTCAAAGGCATTCTCCCTCACCCTATCACTACAAGCCCTTGTAAGATGTCCCTCCCCACCTTTCTTGGAGTCCCTCTTCCAGGTGCTGGAATGCTCAGGATGGCTTCACCCCCTGGGATGACTTCATTCAGGTATTTTATAGAATGGTTTAGGCTGGGAGGGAACTCAAAGCTCAGCCAGTTCCAGCCCCCTGCCATAGGCAGGGACACCTCCCACTAGAACAGGTTGCTCAAGGCCTCATCCAACCTGGTCCTGAACACCTCCAGGGTGGTTGTGGAGCACCTTTCCTTTTTCTTTTCCTTTTTCTTTTTCTTTTTTGTTTTTCTTTTTATTTTCCTCTTCCTTTTTCTTTATAATTTTCTTATTCTTTTTCTTTCCTGCTTTTTTCTCTTTTTCTTTTTTTTCTTTCCTTGTTTTTTCTTTTTCTTTTCCATTTTCTTTTCTTTTTTTCTTTTTCTTTTTCTTTCTCTTTTCCTTTTTTCTTTTTTCTTTTTCTTTTCCTTTTTATTTTTCTTCTTTCTTTCCTTTTTTTCTCTTTTCCTTTTCCTTTTCCTTTTCTTTTTATCTTTTTCTTTTCCTTTTCTTTTTTCTTTTTCTCTTTTTCTTTTTCTTTCCTTTTCCTTTTTCTTTATAATTTTCTTACTCTTTTTCTTTCCTACCTTTTTTCTCCTTTTCTTTCTTTTTCTTTTTCTTTTTCTTTTTCTTTTTCTTTTTCTTTTTCTTTTTCTTTTTCTTTCCCTCTTTTCCTTTCCCATTTTTTCCTTTTGTTTTTCTTTTTCCTCTTTCTTTTCCTTTTGCATCCAGCTTAATTGATTGCAAAAGAATAAGAAGAACACTGGAGGACCTAAAACCCAGAGGAAGCTCAAGCCTTACCAGCAGCTTTAATCTCAATTAGTCCAATTTGTGAATGTTTGCTTGTTGTTGTTGGTTGTTTTCTTTTCTCATTCATTGCCAAACTAAACCCAAAACTCAACTCTGAGCAGTAACAGCAACAAAAAACAGCCTCATGCTTTATCTTTGAAGAGTGACTCCATCTTCAAGGGAATCACCTTTCTGTTACAGCATCACAACCCTGCCAAGCTGCCCCACAAGCTCTTAGTTTACAGTGTCTCAGTTGAAATGGAGCAAGAATTGGGAGCTGAGATATTTCCAGAGCCATTCCCATTCCCATCAGCAATCCTGCCCCTCTGCTTTGCTGAGAGCCCACCTAGAGCACTGCCTTCAGTTCTGGATTCCCCAACACAAGAAGGACATGGAACTGGTAGAGTGGGTCATGAAGATGATCAGAGGGCTGGAGTACCTCCCCTGTGGAGACAGGCTGAAGGAGCTGGGGGTGTTCAGCCTGGAGAAGAGAAGCCTCTGAAGGAGATCCTTAGAAGGAATCCTTACAGCAGCCTTCCAATGCCTGAAGGGGACCTACAAGAAAGCTGGAGAGGGGCTTTGTACAAAGGCTTGTAGGAGTAGAACAAGAGGGAGTGGATTGAAGCTGGAAGAGTGGAGATTCAGACTGGAGATTAGGAAGAAATTCTTTAGAGTGAGGGTGATGGGACACTGGAACAGGTCGCCCAGGGAGACTGTGGATGCTCCCTCCCCTCCCTGGAGGTCCTTGGGCAACTTGGGCTAGTGGAAGATGTTTGGAATGCAATGGTCTTTAAAGTCCCTTCCAACCCAAATCAATCTGCCATTCAGTTCATGATTTCACAGGTTCAGACTGTTGCTTAGCACTGGAATGATTCTTTTCTATGGTGATGATTTGGAACTCAAAGATCCTTCTCTAAGAGGTGAAATGTGACTCAGACTGCTTTGCTGCAGAGCCAGAGCAGCCCCCAGCTCTTAGCACACCTGAAATGTGTGAATAGAGCTGGGAAAGCATCAATCCAACTGGGGGTCCACAGCTGTGCTAAACGTTTACTTGCCTGAGAAGGGAAAAAAAAAAACCAAAACAAAAGAAAAGAAAAGAAAAGAAAAGCCAAACCCAGGCACTGCAGGAGGCTGCTGCTTGCTTTGTGCCCCTCTAATCACTAATCACTGTGGTTGGAAAGGACCACCAGGATCAGCCAGTCCAACCTTCATCCCAGCATCCTTCATTGCCAGACCATAGCCTCAAGCACCACAGCCACTCTGCTCACAAACACCTCCAGGGATGGTGACTCCACCACCTCCCTGGGCAGCCTGTGCCAGTGCCTGACCACCTGCTCAGCAAAGAACTTTCTCCCAACAGCCAACCTAAAGCCCCCCTGATGCAACTTGAGGCCACTTCCTTTTGTCCTATCCTTAGTAATTCAGGAGCAGAGACCAGCTCCAGCCTCGCTACGACCTGCTTTTAGGTAGTTGCAGAGAGCAATAAGGTCTCCTCTCAGCCTCCTCTTCTCCAGACTAAACACCCCCAGCTCCCTCAGCTGCTCCTCACAGGCCATGTCTGCCAGACCTCTCCCCAGCCTCATCACCCTTCTCTGCACTGCTCCAGCACCTCAATGTCCCTTCTGTACTGTGGTGACCAAAGCTGGAATTTGTGTTTGAAGGCAGGTTTGAGGGCCACGAGGAGGCTCAGAGGGCTGGAGCTCACTCTGGGTTCCCCAGAACTCACTCTGGGTTTCCCAGCTGTTGCTTTCACTGCTCCAGCCACCATCACCCTTCCACCCCTCCCCAGCCCCAAATGAATGCTCCTCCAAAATCATAGAATCAAGCAGGTTGGAAGAGAGCTCCAGGATCATCCAGTCCAACCTAGCACCCAGCCCTATTCAATCAACCAGACCATGGCACTAAGTGCCCCAGCCAGGCTTGGCTTCAACACCTCCAGGCACAGCCACTCCACCACCTCCCTGGGCAGCCCATTCCAATGCCAATCACTCTCTCTGCCAACAACTTCCTCCTAACATCCAGCCTAGATCTCCCCCAGCACAGCTTGAGACTGTGTCCCCTTGTTCTGTTGCTGCTTGCCTGGCAGCAGAGCCCAACCCCACCTGGCTACAGCCTCCCTGCAGGCAGCTGCAGACAGCAATGAGCTCTGCCCTGAGCCTCCTCTTCTGCAGGCTGCACACCCCCAGCTCCCTCAGCCTCTCCTCACAGGGCTGTGCTCCAGGCCCCTCAATAGCCTTGGTGCCCTTCTCTGGGCACATTCAAGCACCTCAACATCTTTCTTAACTTGAGGAGCCCAAAACCCACAGGGAAAAAGAAAGAAAAAAGGAGACTTGGATGAACCTCCAGTTCAGAGACCTCAGCCACAAACTGAGACTGTGTCCCCTTGTTCTGTTGCTGTCACCCTCTGCAAATTCTGCCATTGCCAGCCAGCCTTGTGCTGTAATTTGGAAGATAACTCACTCCTGTTTCCAGCCTTTTACTGCAGTTGGGTGAGGGCTGGAGGGGTTTTTTTTTCCCCCACAAGCAATATACGTGTGTAATTAATAAACAATTTAGTGTGTGGAGGAACCTAGGAACTTGGCAAATGTTCTGGGGAGATGAAATCTCAGGAAAAGCAGCACATTACAAGAAATAGTAAGTAATTACTTATGTAAGCTTTTCTTTTTAAATTCTAAGAACATTAGCTACTAATTACCTACTAATTACCAGTACTTCAGCAGGTGTTTGCACTTAACTGTAGGCTAAAGCCCCTGTGAAAAACAAACCCCTCACACTCCCTCTCAAGATTAAAACAGAATCCCACTGGACTTCATAATACAGCCTAGGTGTAGCTGAGCTGTTTACATGCCAGTCCTTTAACCACTTGGCTGCTTAAGGTGAACACAGGCTCCACTTTGTGTCCCTTCCAGCTTCCCCCAGAGCCAAGGTGATTTGCTAGACTGAACCATTCGACAAGCAATGAGCAAAAGCTAAGGGTTAAAAGTAAACTATGATTAAGACTTCTTCACCATCTGCACATTTATCTCACTTCTGGAGTGACCTGGCAGAGGAACACTTTGTTTCTGGATGTGAACATTGCTGGCTGAATGGGGTGGGAATAAAACTCGAAGAGGATGGGAATAAAACCTTAGCTGTGAATAGTTCTCTGATGTTCAAAGCAGATGCAGAGCCCTCAGCTGGTGTGGAAAGCCTGGAGGAGGCACTTAGTGCCATGGTCTAGTTGATTGGACAGGGCTGGGTGGTAGGTTGGACTGGATGAGTTTGGAGGTCTCTTCCCACCTGCTTGATTCTATGATGCTATGAATGGTTTAGTTTTCACTAGTGTAGGTACTCAAGGCACCACTAACACCACCCGAGGTGGCTTGACCCCTCAGATCCATTCTTGTGCCCCTTGTAGAAGACTAATTTGTGTCCAGAGAAGGGCAATGAAACTGATGAGGAATGAGTGGTCAGGCATCAGAACCAGCTGCCCAGGAAGGTGTTGGAGTCGCTAACCCTGGATGTGTTTAAAGGTCATTTGGATGTGGTGCTTGGGAATATGGTTTAGGGTGAACATTGTAGAGTAGGGTTAATGGTTGGAGTTGGTGATCCTGAGGGGCTTTGCCAGCCTGCATGCTTCTGAGATTCTGCAACCTGGAGAATAGGTCTGGTGAGGAGCAGCAGAGGGAATGTGTTTAGTCTGGTGAAGAGGAGGCTGAGGAGAGACCTCATTGCTCTCTACAGCTCCCTGAAATGATGTAGGAGCAGGGTAGGGCTTCATCTCTTGCCCCTAGTAACTGACAACATGATGAGAGAAAATAGCCTCAAGTTGTACCAGGGGAGATTAAGGTTGGAGATGAGGAAAGATTTCTTTGCTGCAGGAGTGCTCAGGGACTGGAACAGGCTGCCCAGAGAGGTGGGGGAGCCCCCATCCCTGGAGGTGTTCAAAAACCATGTAGATGTGGCACTCAGAACATGGTTTGGTGGCTATGGTGGTGCTGGATTGATGGTTGGACTTGATGATCTTGGGGATCTTGCCAACCTTGATGATTCTACAATTCCTGCAGGCTAAATTTTACTCAAACAAGCATTTACAAGAAAATGATCACAAGTTTCTAAGAATCATAGAATCAGTCAGGGCTGGAAGGGACCACAAGGATCATCTAGTTCCAACCCCCCTGCCATAGGCAGGGACACCCTACCCTAGATCAGGCTGGCCAGAGCCTCGCCCAGCCTGGCTTTAAAAAGCAGAGATTCAAGCTTCTATCACTGACTGGGGCAGCCCAAGGCTGCAACTGGATAGGTTTAGACTGGACATTAGGAAAAAGTTCTTCATGGAAAGAGTGGTCAGGCTTTGGAATGGGCTGCCCAGGAGAAGAGGAGGCTCAGGGGTGACCTCATTGCTGTCTACAGCTACCTGAAGGGAGGCTGTAGCCAGGTGGGGTTGGGCTCTGCTGCTAGGCAAGCAGCAACAGAACAAGGGGAGACAGTCTCAAGCTGTGCCAGGGCAGGTCTAGGCTGGATGTGAGGAGGAAGTTGTTGTCAGAGAGAGTGATTGGCATTGGAATGGGCTGCCCAGGGAGGTGGTGGAGTGGCTGTGCCTGGAGGTGCTGAAGCCAAGGCTGGCTGGGGCACTTAGTGCCATGGTCTGGTTGTTTGGCCAGGGCTGGGTGCTAGGTTGGACTGGATGAGCTTGGAGGTCTCTTCCAACCTGCTTGATTTTATGGTTCTATGTCAGGCACAAGAAGCCCACTTGGAGAAAGGCAAAGACACCAAATGCCTTCAGCCACCTGCAGCAATGCCCAGGCTGCACCTTATGCAGAGCACCTGAGGCAGAGGTGAAAGAACAAAGAGGCACAGCTCAGGGCTGTATTTTTCAATGAAATGGCTCACAGGTGAATAATTCCAACACTGCTGCAAACACATCCTTTCCCTTTCCTCCCTCTTTTTGTTTCCCCCTCCTTTTACTCTCTCTGAGCTTTGTAAGATCTATTCAAAAATATATGGCTGCTTATTTCACTTCTGCAACAGCTCCTTCTTTGTCACTGAAAAATAAGACTCAGAGGCAGGCAGTGGAGCCAGCTCAGATCATCACCATTTTTCTGTGGATGCTGGGTAGGCTGCAGGTCCCCTCCAGATCCATTTTTTTTCACTGAGGTGATAGAAGCAGTGACTGTGCTGTGAAGTATGAGGTCACAGCAGCAGAAGTTCTGGTGCCTACAGCTGGGAGCTAAGGGCTTGGTGGGTTTTTTGAACAGCACATCTCTATTAAAACAATAGGAGCTGCAGGGGACTGGAAGGAGTTGAAAACCTGAGCCTTTCATTCAGAGACTGAAAGGAGAGCTTCTGGCTGCTGGTGTATTTTAAGACTTGAGTCCTACAACTGAGAAATTAAAAGCTGCTTTGACAGCTGAGTGAACCAAATGAGACCACGAAGCTTCCAAGAAAATTATACAGCTCAACCTTGGTGCCTTCCATCTGAGGCTCTCAAAACCGTGTAGAAAGATTAACACAACAGCATGCCTGGAGGGGGGGGAGAGTCGGTGGTGGTTCACCAGGCAGCAAGCAGAGGCTTTGCACAGCACATTGTCCTGGTCTCCTTACAATCAGGATTGAAATGTCATTTGTTCTTCGTGGGAAGCTTCTTTCTTCTCACTTCGTTTTCTCTGCTGGAGAGAAAAAAAAAATGAAAGGGGAGATTTTTCAGGGCACCTGAAAGAAAGAGGGGAAGTGGAGCAGTGCTCTGGTCACCAGCCTGATCCAAGACAGTCAGCAAGGCTCCTTCAGGCTGGTGTGCCTAAAAGCTCTTCTGCTTATTCCTCTCTGTCTCAAGTGGTCTAACTGAAGGTATTGGTTTGCTCTCTCCAGGCTTGACCCCACTGCATACTGAAATGGCACAAGAGCACTGGCTCGTCATGCATGTTAGTCATGGAATCACACAATGGTTGGAAGGGACCCCAAAGCTCAGCCAGTTCCAACCCCCTGCAATAGGTAGGGACACCTCCCACTACAACAGGTCCCTCAAGGCCTCATCCAACCTGGCCTTTATAAGATACCTCCATTTATGGTCTCACAGTATCACAGTGTCACAGTATCATCAGGGTTGGAAGAGACCTCACAGATCATCCAGTCCAACCCTTTAGCACAGAGCTCAAGGCCAGACCATGGCACCAAGTGCCACGTCCAGTCCTGCCTTGAACAGCTCCAGGGACGGCGACTCCACCACCTCCCCGGGCAGCCCATTCCAGTGTCCAATGACTCTCTCAGGGAAGAACTTTCTCCTCACCTCCAGCCTAAATCTCCCCTGGCACAGCCTGAGGCTGTGTCCTCTTGTTCTGGTGCTGGCCACCTGAGAGAAGAGAGCAACCTCCTCCTGGCCACAACCTCCCCTCAGGTAGCTGTAGACAGCAATAAGGTCTCCCCTGAGCCTCCTCTTCTCCAGGCTAACCAATCCCAGCTCCCTCAGCCTCTCCTCGTAGGGCTGTGCTCAAGGCCTCTCCCCAGCCTCGTCGCCCTTCTCTGGACACGCTCAAGCATCTCAATGTCCCTCCTAAACTGGGGGGCCCAGAATTGAACACAGTACTCAAGGTGAGGTCTAACCAGTGCAGAGTACAGGGGCAGAATGACCTCCCTGCTCCTGCTGGCCACACCATTGCTGATGCAGGCCAGGATGCCACTGGCTCTCTTGGCCACCTGGGCACACTGCTGGCTCATGTTCAGGTGGGTATCAATCAGCACCCCCAGATCCCTCTCTGTCTGGCTGCTCTCAGCCACTCCGACCCCAGCCTGTATCTCTGCATGGGGTTGTTGTGGCCAAAGTGCAGCACCCTGCACTTGGAGCTATTGAAGCCATCCCCTTGGACTCTGCCCATCTGTGCAGGCGGTCAAGGTCCTGCTGCAGAGCCCTTCTGCCCTCCAACCCAGCCACATCTGCCCCCAGCTTGGTGTCATCTGCACACTCCATGCCCTCATCCAGGTCATCTATGAAGATGTTAAAGAGGATGGGGCAAATGAGGACCTTGCCAAAAACCAAGAGGAAACTAAGAACCATGAATGCCTTAGGCAGAGCCTAAGAGCTGCTGATGTCAGAAGGTGAGCTGAAAGGGGAACTTTGGTTCCAGCCTCCTCTCTTCTGTGTTTTTGTGCCTGCCATTCTTCCCTTCTTTCTCATCCCCAGTGTCACAATCATAGAATCAGAGAATGTCAGGGGCTGGAAGGGACCTCGAAAGGTCCTCTGGTCCACCCCTCCAGGATCCTCCTCTTCTGCTTCCCCTGGCTCTGGAAACAGTCAGCTCCTGCAGGGGTTTGGTTCAGTTTGCTAATTGAGCAGAAATCCTTCCTCCTTAAGAGGAGGAGTTAGTTTTGTGCTGACTCTGTACATGGAAAGGTCCAGCAAGAGGCAGAACCAGCACAACCTAGGGGTGTCCAAGCTGACTGGGGAGAAGCTCTGCTGGGTCTCCCATCTTAATCTGGGACCTGCATTCACACCCTGGTGACCTGGGATGTGGCTAATCATGGTACCAGCACCAGAGCTGCTCTGTTGGAGCACCATGGGGCTGTGTCCTGTGCCCTGCCAGCCATGGCATCACCTCCAGCTCCTGGCAGTAGGTGAGGTGCAAATTTGACATCCCCATTCTGTTAGAAATTACTTTCCAGCCACTCCATCAAACAGCCCTTAGATATTGGGTGCTGGGGATGCAGGAGGGGGAAATACTCATGATGCAAAGAGCAAAAGAGTGTTTGGGGCAGCTTGAGTTTCATGGTGCAATTTATTTCATGAATATTTATTATCCTGGTTAAGCTGTTTTTTTCCCCTTTCTCTTTGCCTTTCAGCTGGTTCCCTTTGGAGGGATTTCACAGCCCTGGCAGCACTTTGATGGTGTCAAGGCTGAACCTCTCCTGCATGTGTGGTCAGAGAATCACAGAGTGGTAGGGGCTGGAAGGGACCTCTGGAGATCATTGACTCCAGCCCTCCTGCCAAGGCAGGTTGTACAAGGACACATCCAGGCAGGCTTTGAATGTCTCCAGAGATGGAGACTCCACCACCTCTCTGGGCAGCCTGCTCCAGTGCTCTATCACCCTTAAGTTAAAGAAGTTCCTCCTCATGTTTAGATATTTAAGCTTGTGTTCATGGCTTCCTTGTCCTGCTGCTGGGCACCACTGCAAAAAGCCTGGTCCCATCCTCCTGCCACCTACCCTTGAAGTATTGATCAGCACTGATGAGATCCTCCCTCAGTCTGCTCTTTTCCAGGCTAACAAGCCCAAATTCTCTCATTCTTTCCTCATCAGAGAGATATTTCAGTCCTATCAGCACATTTGCAGCCCTTTGCTGCACCCTCTCCAGCAAATCCCTGTCCTTCTTGAACTGGCAAGACCACAACTGGAGGAAGTTGTTGGCAGAGAGAGTGATTGGCATTGGAATGGGCTGCCCAGGGAGGTGGTGGAGTCTCTGTGGCTGGAGGTGTTGAAGCCAAGGCTGGCTGGGGCACTTAGTGCCATGGTCTGGTTGGCTGGCCAGGGCTGGGTGCTAGGTTGGACTGGCTGAGCTTGGAGCTCTCTTCCAACCTGCCTGACTCTATAATCCTATGTGGCCTCAGCAGGGCAGAACAGAGAGGGAGGAAAACCCAACGGACACTACGGATGCCATGCCCCAGTGCCACCATTGCAAGGGCTACAGCAGCAAAGTGCAGAGAGGGTTTGTTTTTTTTCCTCACCTCTTTAATCTCCAAGAGGGAGAGAAAAACCTGCAGAGCCAGGATTTTAGCCCTTCATTTTCTAAGGTAATTGAAATGCCAAGAGACTGAAAAAATTCAATGTTGATGAAGAAACGGATGTTAGTGCAATGAAGAACAGCTCTGTCTTTGTCAGTCTGCAGTCTTTTATGTGTCACAGGCTGTCACTTTCTATTGCATTTCAACTGACTAATTACCCCAGTTTATTAAAAGTGAATATGAAGCCACATTTTTTTTTCCTTTGCTGTGCTCTGAGCGTTAGTCTTATCAGGAGCTATTACTGAGTGATAGATCCCCCAGTTCCAGGCTTCCTAGAAGGGCTGTGGGTAGTAGGTTGAGAGAGGTCTTCCTGCCTCTCTGCCCTGGTGAGAGCACATCTGGAGTACTGTGTTCAGTTCTGGGCCCCACAGTTCAAGAGGGACATAGAACTGCTGGAGAGAGTCCAGCACAGAGCCACAAAGATGCTGAAGGGAATGGAACAGCTCTGTTAGGAGGGAGCTGGGGCTCAAAGCTTGGAGAAGAGGAGACTGAGAGGTGACCTCATCAATGGCTATAAAGATGTAGAGGTGAGTGGCAGGAGGCTGGAGCCAGGCTCTGCTGGGGGATGCCCACTGACAGCACAAGAGGCAATGGTGGAAGCTGAGGCATAGGAAGTTAAATGTAAACATGAGGAGGATTTTGTACTCTGTGAGGGTGACAGAGCCCTGGAAAAGGCTGCCCAGGGGGGTTGTGGAGTCTCTCTCTCTGGACATGAATTCAAGACCTGCCTGGATGTGTTCCTGCACAGGCTGCCCAGAGAGGTTGTGGAGTCTCCTTCTCTGGAGCCTTTCAAGGCCTGTCTGGATGTGCTCCTGTGTGCTCTGAGCTAGATTGTGTAGTCCTGCTCTGGCAGGGGGGGTTGGACTGGATGATCTCCTTGGGTCCCTTCCAACCCCTAACATCCTGTGAGCCTGTGTGGTCTGCTCTGGGTGATCCTGATCTGGCTGGGGAGTTGGACTGGATGATCTCCTTGGGTCCCTTCCAACCCCTGTGATCCTGTGACTCTGTGTGGTCTGCTCTGGGTGATCCTGCTCTGGCAGGGGAGTTGGACTGGATGATCTCCTTGAGTCCCTTCCAACCCCTAAGATCCTGTAAGCCTGTGTGATCTGCTCTGGGTGATCCTGCTCTGGCAGGGGAGTTGGACTGGTGAGCTTTGAAGGTCCCACTCTGTGACTCTGTGATTCTGTGAGCAAGCCCAGAGCAAACCTACCTCAATATCAACGAAACCCCAGAATATCTTTGTTTAAGAGGGAAATATCTACTCTGTGCAGTGTATGTTCCCATCCAAGCATTAATCACCCAGGCATGTCCCACATGGCTCAGTGTATTATTAGAACCTCACTCACAGAGCAGAAGAGTGTCTGTAAGTGATGATGTTGGAAGGCTTGGACTTGAATTAAATGTGCTCATTGCTTCCTAATGGGGAGGTATTTTCTGACAGCTGGAATGAAAACTGCTGCTCATCAAAAGCTACTCTGTGTCCTAGCTTGGCAAATCCAACCTCAGCTGCAAGTTGCACATTTAAATTTCAAAGTTTTTTTCTCTCCAGCCACACTGGAGTGCACTTATAAGTGAGGTGGAAGGGTCAAATTAGATGAAATCAAAGCCCTGCTTCTACTGAAGAGGCAATTTTAAGCTTTTGCAATTGGATCTCTGTGTTGTTATAGGCTTAAAAAGCCTCCCCATCAGAAATGGGGATCTCTAGAACATGGTAATTATCACTTTGATCTGCTCAGCTCCATTCCAGCAGTAAGGACAGTGTCAGAATTCCCTTGTTCTGTATAAAATAACATGTTCAGACAAACAGGGGCAGAGACTACAACAGTTCTGGTCCAACTCGTGCCATGTATATTAATGCTGCTCCTTCACACCTACACAGGCACACAGGATGTTAGGGGTTGGAAGGGACCCAAGGAGATTATCCAGTCCAGCCCCCCTGCCAGAGCAGGATCACACAATCTAGCTCAGGACACACAGGAACACATCCAGACAGGTCTTGAAAGGCTCCAGAGAAGGAAACTCCTCAAACTCTCCTCTGAGCAGCCTGTGCCAGGGCTCTGGGACCCTTACAGGAAAGAAGTTCTCCTTGTGTTGAGCTGGAACCTCCTGTGCTGCAGCTTCCATCCATTGCTGCTTGTCCTAGCCCAGGGAGCAGTGAGCAGAGCCTGTCCCCCCCTCCTGACCCCCAGCCCTCAGATAGTTATAGACATTTATCAAATCCCCTCTCTGTCTTCTCTTCTCCAGACTAAGCAGCCCCAGGTCCCTCAGCCTCTCCTCATCAGGCAGTGCTCCAGACCCATCATCATCCTTGTAAACCTCTGCTGGACCTTCTCCAGCAGATCCTTGTCCCTCTTAAACTGGGGAGCCCAAAGCTGAACACAGTACTCGAGATGAGGTCTCCCCAGGGCAGAGTAGAGGTGGAGGAGAACCTCCCTTGATCTGCTGAACACACTCTGCTTAATACACCCCAGGATCCCATTGGCCTTCTTGGCCACCAGGGCACTTCCCCTGCCTTTGTAAGGGTGCAGCCAGCTGGGGAAGGGTCTGCAGAAGAAGTCTTACAAGGAGTGGCTGAGGGAATTGGGCTTGTTTGGTCTGGAGGTACAGGAGGCTGAGGGGAGACCTCATTGCTCTCTATGGCTCCCTGAAAGGAGGTTGCAGTGAGGTGGGGGTGGGTTCCTTCTCCTTAGTATCAGGTGATGGGAGAGGACATGGCCTGAAATTGTGCCAGGGGAGGGTTAGGTTGGAGACCAGGAAAAAATTCTTTGGTTCCAGAGTGGTCAGCGATTGGGAGAGGCTGCCCAGGGAGGTGGTGGAATCCCTATCCCTGGAGGTGTTCAGGAGATGTGTGGCCATGGCACTTTGGGACACACTTTAATGGCCATGGCCATGAGGATGGATTTGATGATCTCAGAGATCTCTTCCAACCAAACCAAATCTATGACTGTGTGATTTGCTGGGAGTACTGCTGTGGGGTGCTCATCATGGTTGGATGGCTCATAGCTTAATGGCCAAGGTGGTCTCAGGCTGAAGGTTGGACTCAATGGTCTTAGAGGCCTCTTCCAACCACAACAATTCTCTGAATCTATGCTGTGAGAGTTTAAATCCTCTCTCCTGTTCATCAACAAGGATGAAGACTGTCATCATCTCTTGCTAATCAACAGTGATTGCCTTTGGTAACCTCCCGGGCTCAGTCTGGGTGCTTGGCTGAAAGCTCAGGGATGCAAATCAACAGCCAGTGACAGAGAACTGCATAAAAAGAGAGGAGCAATGCCTGCCAAAGGGTGGACCTCCACCAGACCACCAAGTATCACAGTATCATCAGGGCTGGAAGAGACCTCACAGATCATCAAGTCCAACCCTTTACCACAGAGCTCAAGGCCAGACCATGGCACCAAGTGCCACGTCCAGTCCTGCCTTGAACAGCTCCAGGGACGGCGACTCCACCACCTCCCCGGGCAGCCCATTCCAGTGTCCAATGACTCTCTCAGGGAAGAACTTTCTCCTCACCTCCAGCCTAAATCTCCCCTGGCACAGCCTGAGGCTGTGTCCTCTTGTTCTGGTGCTGGCCACCTGAGAGAAGAGAGCAACCTCCTCCTGGTGTGGCCGTTTGAGCTGATCCTCTAGCTCAGACATAGGGGAGAGATGAACATTCCAGGGATAGGCCACATAAATGGCAACAATAGATAAATTAATATAATTTCATTGGAGCATCAAGAACTTAATGTCTAGAAGCACAGTTTGTTCTCCCCCTTCTCCCGCTGGCTTCTGCTGCTGCAGCTTCGCCTATCTTCCCCGGCTGCTGTTTTGGCTACTGCTGCTTCTGCTGCTTCGCCGCCGCTTGACCCCCTCCCCATCTCCCTTAAGGTTATTGTATTGTTTTCTTTTTTTTTTCCCTTCCTTCCTTCTCTAGTTATTATTTCTCTTTACATTGTTATACTTATATTATAAGAAAATACAATTTCATCTTTCCCTGACTTTCAAAAAAGTAGGGGGGTTTGTGTTGTGAATTTCTTCCCGGGGGAGGGATCAGCCCAAACCCGGGACAGGACTCTTTTTTTTGGCGCCCAACGTGGGGCTGAGGCTGAGGCAGAAGGACCCTTCCCCACAGCAGCAACAGCAGCCGGCTCAGCAAAGGCAAACGGGGCTAAGGCAGGAGCAGTGGCATTAGCAGGCTCGATGGCGTTAGTGGGTTCGCCTTCCGAGGACCTCGCCGCCTCCCCTGGGACCGCTTCCAGTCCCCTGGTTGCAGGCGAAAGAATCTTTGCCTCAGCAGCCTCTCTGCTGGCAGAGGCTCTGGTGTCAGCGACCCTCCTACAGATCAAAACGTTCGAGCCGCATTTTCCACAAACCAGTTCCTCAACTTTATCTGTCCGAGGAACTTTGCCATAGCCCACACCGTCTGCAGCCAGATCTGCCGCCGCCGCAGCAGCCCTTTGTGACTGCACTTCTGCAGGGGTTCCATCGCCTCTACCTTTACTTTCCTCTGTTCTATTCGGTACGAATGGGAACCAGATTGTTTCCTGCCTCCATGCTTCAGGGTCAGTGGGGTACGGGCCATGTCCAACAATCTTTTCTCCTCTCAAAGGCTCCGAGGCAGGACGTTTCACTGCTCTGCGAGCAGTCCGTCTGCCCGGTGCCGTGGCCCTCCCTCCCCCGCTTCGGTTGCAGACTGTTTCTTTAACCCTTAGCTCCCTGCTATTGCCTCCGGAGAAGGTAAAAACCTCACTTACAGCCTGTTTATTCCTGCATTTCTCTCGTCTCCACACTATAACCAGACCTATAATAGCAGCCAAAAACATCAAGTTCACACATATTAGGCATGCTACTGGGTAGCTCATCTCTTCCAAATAACTCCTAGTCTCTGACACCTGAGAGAAAAGAGCAACCTCCTCCTGGCCACAACCACCCCTCAGGTAGTTGTAGACAGCAATAAGGTCTCCCCTGAGCCTCCTCTTCTCCAGGCTAACCAATCCCAGCTCCCTCAGCCTCTCCTCGTAGGGCTGTGCTCAAGGCCTCTCCCCAGCCTTGTTGCCCTTCTCTGGACACGCTCAAGCATCTCAGTGTCCCTCCTAAACTGGGGGGCCCAGAACTGAACACAGCACTCAAGGTGTGGTCTAACCAGTGCAGAGTACAGGGGCAGAATGACCTCCCTGCTCCTGCTGGCCACACCATTCCTGTGGTGTGCACCTCCAGAGCTACATCACCACCAGCAGCACCACCAGAGCTGTGCTCCACCAGAAGAACCCCTGACGAACTCCATGGATCATCCCCAGGCCATACACCCACCTCTCTCTCCCCCCCATCTGTGACTGATGGTAATATAATCCTGGCTCTTTTCCTTCCCTGCTTCTTCTCTTCTCCATTGTTCTCTTTATCTCTCTCCCCCCTCCCTCTGTTTTGTTCAACTTTATCCCTTAATAAATAGTTTTGAGGTGATCTATGGTCTTGTTTGTACCTCTGTTCTCTGGACCTTGACACAAGGTTGGTGCAATCCCAGACACAGCTCCAGGCTGGGTGGGGAATGGCTGAGAGCAGCCCTGAGGAACAGGACCTGGGGGTCTGGGCTGATGAAAAGCTCCACAGAAGCCTGCAGCAGGAGTGCAGCCCAGACACAACCCTGTGCTGGGCTGCAGCAAGAGCAGTGTGGGCAGCAGGGCAAGGGAGGGGATTCTGCCCCTTGGCTCTGCTCTCCTCACACCCCACCTGCAGCCCTGGGGGCAGTTCTGGAGCCCCCAGCACAAGCAGGACATGGAAGTGTTGGAGCCAGTGCAGAGGAGGCCACCAAGATGCTGAGAGGGCTGCAGCAGCTCTGCTCTGAGGACAGGCTGAGAGAGTTGGGGCTGTGCAGCCTGGAGAAGAGAAGGCTTGGAGGAGACCTTGGAGTGGCCTTGCAGCATCTGAAGAAGGCCTATAGAAAGGCTGGGGAGTGACTATTGACAAGGTCTTGTAATGACAGGATGAGGAGTAAAGGGTTTGATCTGGCAAAGGGGACATTTAGACTGGATGTTATGAGGAAGGTGTTTGCAGTGAGGGTGGTGAGACACTGGCACAGGTTGCCCAGGGAGGTTGCGGCTGCTCCCTCCCTGGAGGTGTTTAAGGCTGAGTTGGATGAGCAACCTGCTCTAGTGTGAGGTGTCCCTGCCTATGGTGGGGGGTTGGAGATGGATGATCCTTGAGGTCCCTTCCAACCTAGGCCATTCTATGACTCTCTGAGTCTATGACATATTCCCACTCTGCCTGTGCCAGAGCTGGATTCTGCTATAAGCCTTCTGTGTGACTGGCAACGGCAACAGGAGGAGTAACAACAACTTTGGAAGTTAATTCAGTAACAAGTGCTGGGAAAGAACAGAGCATCAGGCCTTGGAGGGAAGTGCTGTTTGGCCTGAAAGCATCAGACACACAATCACCAGGAAGAGGCTTTCATTCTTCCAGCGTTTTCCTAGTGGGTGCTCATTGCTGTCACGAAATGCAACTCTTGTATGTTTCTCCCATGGCTGGAAGTGTTTAGCACTTCACATGCTGAGCAAAACATTCTGTCATTAGAACATAGTGGGAGAGCAAAGGAAGCCAGGAGAGGCCTGGCTGTGGTGGCAGTGTGTGTCTTGCACACTTGCAGCAGTGAGGTTGCATTGCTCACCAGCACGAAGAGAAGCAGCGGGATGTGCGCTGGCACCACCCGGACTCCAAGCAGGTCAGCTTGATGAGCTGCAGTGAGGTGGAAGCTGAAAGGCTTCCTTCTCCAGTGTGCTCAGGTCCTCTGGGTATGATGAATTTTGTATAGGCTATTTAAAGGACTGGCTGAAGCTATCTGGTTGTGGGTTTGTCCCCGGGCTGATGCTCTGGCGGCCAAGAACAGAAGATACACCCTGAGCAGCCAGGAGGAAAGGGAGCTGGGGGTACTGATAGATAGTAGGCTAAAGATGAGGCAGCAGTGTGCCCAGGTAGCCAAGAGAGCCAATGGCATCCTGGGCTGGCTCAGGAGCAGTGTGGGCAGTAGGACAAGGGAGGTTCTTCTGCCCCTGTACTCAGCACTGCTCAGACCACACCTTGAGTGCTGTGTCCAGTTCTGGGCCTCTCAATTCAAGAGAGATGTTGAGGTGCTGGAAGGTGTCCAGAGAAGGGCAGCAAGGCTGGGGAGGGGCCTGGAACACAAACCCTGTGAGGAGAGGCTGAGGGAGCTGGGGGTGTGCAGCCTGCACAAGAGGAGGCTCAGGGCAGAGCTCATTGATGGCTACAACTACCTGAAGGGACATTGTAGCCAGGTGGGGGTGGCCTCTTCTCCCAGGCAACCAGCAATAGAGCAAGGGGACACAGTCTCAAGTTGTGCCAGGGGAGGTCCAGGCTGGATGTGAGGAGGAAGTTGTTGTCAAAGATCACATTGGGTGATTCTGTGCTCCACAGCCTCCCTGGAGGTGTTCAGGATCAGGTTGGATGAGACCTTGAGCAACCCTTTCTAGTGAGAGGTGCCCCTGCCTATGGCAGGGGGTTGGAACTGGCTGAGCTTTGAGCTCCCTTCTGACCTAAACCATTCTGGGATCCTATGAAAGCCACACACTCAATCCCAACTAGGACATCTGTAGCCAGCCCTCCCTCGAGGTAAAAATGTAGCTGAGCAAGTTGAGGAGCCCCTTTCTGGTGGGAAGAGGTTTGCTGCTGGCTGGATCTGCTGTTCACATCAGGAAGGAAAGCTTCTGCCTGCCTTAGGATGGGATGCTACTGGAGGGTGTTGAGGTTTGCCTGCTGCTCTGGCTCCATGCTGTTGATCCAACAGACTGCTAACCTACTTAGAAGGGCTTCAAAGTAGGATTGAGGGAGGAGCTGAGTAGGGAAAATAGAAACAAGAGCAGCCTGACTGGGACCTGATATTTCAGAGGTTTGGGTATTCAAAATGGGGTCACAGGAGAGATGCAGAGGGTAGTGAATCAATCCACTGAACACTTTAGATGTCTGTAGTGTACTAATGGAAGAAATATTTGGGATGGAGAGGAGGAGCTGGAAGTCTTCATACAAGATGGAAATTATGACTTAATTGGCATAACAGAGCCTTGGTGGGAGAATTCACAAGGCTGGAATAGTAATGTGGAAGGAAGAGGAGGCAGGGGTGAAACAGGAGGGGAGGTGCTTCAGTCTGGAGACATCTGCTTGATGGAATCCTGACACGTAGAGAAGACTCAAACTGCCTGAAAGTTTTATAGGTGGTAAGTCTAGAGGAAAAGAAGTCAGATGCTTACATGATGGGAGAGCCCCAAAACTGATGGACTAAGAGAAGCTTTCACTGGTAGCAAGGGGACTTTGGTAGTGCTGGAAATGGAAAGTCCCTGCAGCAGAGGACAGAGTGAGCAGCACTGATGGGGTAAGAGAAGCTTTTCATTGGTAGCAAGAGGACAATGGGACAGTGGTGGCAAGGGGGCTTTGGCAGTGCTGGAAATGGAAAGTCCCTGCAGCAGAGGACAGAGTGAGCAGCACTGATGGAGTAAGAGAAGCTTTCAGTGGTAGCAAGAGGACAATGGGACAGTGGTGGCAAGGGGGCTTTGGCAGTGCTGGAAATGGAAAGTCCCTGCAGCAGAGGACAGAGTGAGCAGCACTGATGGAGTAAGAGAAGCTTTCAGTGGTAGCAAGAGGACAATGGGACAGTGGTGGCAAGGGGGCTTTGGCAGTGCTGGAAATGGAAAGTCCCTACAGCAGAGGACAGAGTGAGCAGCACTGATGGAGTAAGAGAAGCTTTCAGTGGTAGCAAGAGGACAATGGGACAGTGGTGGCAAGGGGGCTTTGGCAGTGCTGGAAATGGAAAGTCTCTGCAGTAGAGGACAGAGTGAGCAGCACTGATGGAGTAAGAGAAGATTTCAGTGGTAGCAAGAGGCCAATGGGACAATGGTAGCAAGGAGGCTTTTGCAGTGCTGGAAATGGAAAGTCCCTGCAGCAGAGGACAGAGTGAGCAGCATTAGTGTGGGGCGTGCAGAAGGAATAAGCATGTTCAGATGCTATGCAATGAGCATCTGGAGTACTGTGCCCAATTCTGGGCTCCCCAGATCAAGGACAAGGAACTGCTTGAAAGGGTACAGGAAAGGGCTGCAAAGATGGCTGGGGTGCTAGAGTATCTCTCTCATGAAGAAAGGCTGAGCTGTTTGGGGCTTGTTAATCTGGAAAAGAGCAGACTGAGGGAGGATCTCAGCAATGCTGAGCAATACTTCAAGGGTGGGTGGCAGGAGGGGGCCAGGCTGTTTTCAGTGGTGCCCAGCAACAAGACAAAAAGCAGTGGGCACAAACCTGAACATAGGCAGTTCCATCTAAACATGAAGAGGAACTTCTTTACCTTGAGGGTGATGGACCAAGCCTCCCCCAGAGAGGTGACGGAGTCTCCTTCTCTGGAGTCATTTAAAACCTGCCTTGGTGATGTCCTGTGCAATCTGTTCTGGATGAGTCTGCTTTGGCAGAGGGGCTTGAACTAGATGATCTCAGCCTGGACATGAGGAGGAAGTTGTTGAGCAGGAGAGTGGTGAGAGGCTGGAATGGGTTGCCCAGGGAGGTGGTTGAGGCCTCATGGCTGGAGGTGTTTGAGGCCAGGCTGGCTGAGGCTGTGTGCAGCCTGCTCTAGGGTAGGGTGTCCCTGGGCATGGCAGGGGGGGTTGGAACTGGTTGCTCCTTGTGGTCCCTTCCCACCCTGACTAATTCTATGATTCTATGATCTCCAGAGGTCCCTCCAAGCCCGAAAGATTCTCAGGAGCATGTAAGGACAGAACAAGACAAGCTAGAAAAACACCATTGGGCAGAGAAGCCAAGGATAGGAAGAAACCATCCTGAATGTGCAGGATCACAAGGCAGAGTAGTCTCAAAGAGGATGCAGAGACAGCCTGTCTGTGAAGTGGGGTTCCTGCACCCTCCCCAGTTAACAGGTCAGCTGTGAGCATGCAGCTGGCATGATTCAAATCAGAAAGTTAGAAGATTTTTGCCTAAGAAAGGGGAAAAAGAAGTAGGTAAAGGGAATTCATGGAAGCTGATTTTTTCTTTCTTAGGAATCCTCTGAGTCTGATGAATTTTGTATAAGGCAGTTAAAGGCCTGGCTGAAGCTGTCTCAGAGTCATTAGTGGTGTTCCTGGGAACTTGTGGAGAGGGAGTGAAGAAGAAGAGGGGTAGGAGAGCTCAGTGTTGTGCTTTGAGCACAAGGAGTGGCTGAAGGAGGTGGCAAATTCACTTCACTCCTCAGGAAAAAAAAAAATCTCTAAGAAGTAAAGCATCTGGAAATCAATATTTATGTCTCACACTATGTCAAATGAACCTTATTTTCTTTCCTGACTGTGTAATGGGTCTTGTGGGGTAATGGGAATTAGCAGATGATGCACACCGTGGCTTTAGCGGGGGTTTGATACTCTTCTAACTGGCATGGTCGTAAGAGAGTGTGAAGCAGCTACAGAAGCCTTTGGATTGCAGTTACAGTGGTTTATGATCAAAACAAAAGTATCTATCATGAAATCCTCTGAAGGTCTGACCTAGGTCTGCTTCAATTTGGTGTTTATAGAACTGCAGAGGCCATACAATCATAGAATCAACCAGGTTGGAAGAGACCACCAAGATCCCAACCTCCTACAATGGTTTGGGTTGGAAGGGACCTCCAAAGCTCATCCAGTCCAACCCCCTCTGCAGTCAGCAGGGACATCCTCAACTAGATCAGGTTCTCCTGAGCCCTGTCCGGCCTCATCCAGTTTTGGGATCCTAAATCAAGACTGGAAGGTGTCCAGAGAAGGGTGATGAAGCTGGTGAGAGGCTTGGAACAAAAAATCCATGAGGAGAGGCTGAGGGAGCTGGGGGTGTGCAGCCTGCAGCAGAGGAGGCTCAGGGCAGAGCTCATTGCTGTCTACAACTACCTGCAGGGAGGCTGTAGCCAGGTGGGGTTGGGTTCTGCTGCCAGGCAAGCAGCAACAGAAGAAGGGGACACAGTCTCAAGCTGTGCCAGGGCAGGTCTAGGCTGGCTGTTAGGAGGAAGTTGTTGTCAGAGAGAGTGATTGGCATTGGAATGGGCTGCCCAGGGAGGTGGTGGAGTGGCTGTGACTGGAGGTGTTGCATCCAATCCTGGCTGGGGCACTTAGTGCCATGGTCTGGTTGCTTGGCCAGGGCTGGGTGCTAGGTTGGACTGGATGAGCTTGGAGCTCTCTTCCAACCTGCTTGATTCTATGATTCTGTGATTTTGCACTGTGCCAAGCTACAAATCTGCAGCCCTTCCAAACTGAGGGTCAGTAACGAACACATGGGGCAGCAGGAGCTGGTGGATCACGACTGACTTGGAGGAGACAGCAGCTAAAGGAAGAGCAGCAAATTACACAACCTCTCCAAGAGGCATGAAAGTAGCCATCTGCTGATACCAATCATTTTCCAGTAGTTTCAGGAGTTCCATGGTTTATTGTTGGTTGGAGGGGAGTCAATTTTTTGAATTATTTAGGAGTTGTTAATATTTTATTCATTCTGGTTTGTCTCACTCCACCTTCTCTGGCCCTTTTCAGGAGCTGAGGAACTTTCCAATAGAAGGAAAAAAAGAAATTCCATCCTGTAGGTTTTCTTTCACATCCTCTCCTACATAAAGGTTATGGTTTTCATTATCCCTTAGGAGAGGGACTTGGGGGTGCTGCTGGAGGAGAAGCTCAACAGGAGCCAGCAGTGTGCACTTGCAGCCCAGAAAGCCAAGCAGAGCCTGGGCTGCAGCAGCAGAAGTGTGGCCAGCAGGGCCAGGGAGGGGATTCTCCCCCTCTGCTCTGCTCTGCTGAGACCCCACCTGGAGTCCTGCATCCAGCTCTGGAGCCCCTGGGACAAGAGGGCTGTGGAGATGCTGGAGTGTGTCCAGAGCAGGGCCAGGAGGATGCTCAGAGGCTGCAGCAGCTCTGCTGTGAGCACAGACTGAAAGAGTTGGGGCTGTGCAGGCTGGAGCAGAGGAGGCTCCCAGGTGACCTTCTTGTGGCCTGCCAGGGTCTGAAGGGGGATACAAAAAAGCTGGGGAGGGACTTTCTAAGGTGTCAGGGAGTGCCAGGACTGGGGAGAATGGAGCAAAGCTGGAGGTGAGGAGAGTGAGGCTGGAGGTGAGGAGGAAGTTGTTGAGCAGGAGAGTGGTGAGAGGCTGGAATGGGTTGCCCAGGGAGGTGGTTGAGGCCCCATGGCTGGAGGTGTTTCAGGCCAGACTGGCTGAGGCTGGGAGGTTGGAACTGTCTGCTCCTTGTGGTCCCTTCCAACCCTGCCTGATTCTATGATTCTATAATTAGGAAGTGTGCTCATTCATTTCAAATCCTGCTCTAATATCTTTTTTCCCCCTTGTTGCCTGCTTTCCAAGCCCACTGCTCATTGTTCTCACCTGGTGTTTCTGTCACCATTTCACAGTTAGCCAGGAAGAAATAGATGGGTTCAAAATCTATTTGAAGTGTGTGTTTATTATCTATTATTTATTCTTTTTATTTTTATCTATATTTATACTTTTTTTTTTAAAAACTTTTAGATCCAGCTATAGCTCTAGATCTAGATCTAGACATAATTCAAGTGCCAAAGCACCTGCTAGCCTCATGCATATGCATAGAATAGCATTATGTCCCCTCCGGGACACTGGTGTTGTGACTCAGGGGAAATGGCTAAGTAACCATGACAACCTGTCTCCACCACGTCTTATTTCCAGTGATAAAAGCACGATTTACCCTGTTAAACAAACCCTCTTACAACTTGCCCACAGCAAGTGGTGTCAGCTCTCCAGCAGAGGCAACAGGGCAGGAAGGAGAGCAGCCCCAAAAGCATCCATCCAAGCCTCCCCGCTCTTTGCCACTGCTTTGCTGTTCTGGGGATAGGAAGATTCAGCACTGAGGATTTCACATTTGCTTCTTGAGAGGTGAGATGAGACAAGAGGAGGAAATGCAGAATTCATTAGCTGCAGGCAGCAGCCCAATCCCCAGCAGGGCAGTGCTGGATGGTGCAGGACAGCCCAAGGGGAGAACATCAAGAATCGGAGGAGCCAACGCGCAGCGATTCAGACCTTTGAATGAGATGATTTAACAAGGCCAAGGGCAGGGTTCTGCACTTTGGCCACAACAACCCCAAGCAGCACTACAGGCTGGGGACTGAGTGGCTGGAGAGCAGCCAGGAGGAAAGGGACCTGGGGGTACTGATAGATAGTAGGCTGAAGATGAGCCAGCAGTGTGCCCAGGTGGCCAAGAGAGCCAATGGCATCCTGGCCTGCATCAGGAGCAGTGTGGCCAGTAGGACAAGGGAGGTTATTCTGCCCCTGTACTCAGCACTGCTCAGGCCACACCTTGAGTGCTGTGTCCAGTTCTGGGCCCCTCAATTCAAGAAAGATGTTGAGGTGCTGGAACATGTCCAGAGAAGGGCAACAAAGCTGGTGAGGGGCCTGGAGCACAAAACCTATGAGGAGAGGTTGAGGGAGCTGGGCCTGTGCAGCCTGGAGAAGAGGAGGCTCAGGGGTGATCTTATTGCTGTCTAAAACTACCTGAAGGGACATTGTAGCCAGGTGGGGGGTGGCCTCTTCTCCCAGGCAAGCAGCAACAGAACAAGGGGACACAGTCTCAAGTTGTGCCAGGGTAGGTATAGGCTGGATGTTAGGAAGAAGTTCTTCACAGAGAGAGTGATTGGCATTGGAATGGGCTGCCCAGGGAGGTGGTGAAGGCACTGTCCCTGGGGGTGTTCAAGAAAAGCCTGGCTGAGGCACTTAGTGCCATGGTCTGGTTGATTGGTTAGGGCTGGGTGATAGGTTGAACTGGATGACCTTGGAGGTCTCTTCCAACCTGCTTGATTCTATGATTCTATGATTCTATGATTCTGCATCCTCTTTCCTGCCAGTTTGCCAAGGCTGCCAATGTTCAGTGGATGCTAGGGAAGGCTACCAGGAAAGGTTTTCCAAAGGCTTCTGCCAGAATTGCTAGTTAAATATGATTTTTTAAAGGATCTTGCTTGTGCTACTGATTAGGTATTGTCTTACTGGAAGTGGTTTTCAAAAGCAGGTGCACTCTTCATGATGTCTTTTTGATTTGCAACTTGCTCAGCTAAAGAAGACCTCCTGCTGTTACTTTTTATTAAGGCTTGATATGATAGGATAAGGTCTGGGTTGAAGGACAAGGAGCAATGGGTATAAGTTGTAGCAAAGGAGGTTCCAGCTCAACACAAGGGGGAACTTCTTGACTGGAAGGGTCCCAGAGCACTGGCACAGGCTGCCCAGAGAGGTTGTGGAGTCTCCTACTTGGGAGCCTTTCAATGCCTGTCTGGATGTGTTCCTGTGTGATCTCTATTAGACAGGATTGTCCTGCTCTGGCAGGGGGGTTAGACTCTATGATCTCTTTGGGTAGTTGTAGACAGAAATGAGCTCTGCCCTGGGCCTCCTCTTCTGCAGGCTGCACACCCCCAGCTCCCTCTGCCTCTCCTCACAGGGCTGTGCTCCAGGTCTCTCACCAGCTTCGTTGCCCTAAACAAGTTGTGCACCATAAGGGTAGTAGAACACTGAAGCAGGTTGCTCAGGGAGGTGGCTGAGACCCCATCCTTGAAGCTATTCAAGGCGAGGCTGGACAGGGCTCTGGGCAACCAGATCTAATATAGGCTGTTCCTGCTGACTGCAGAGGAGGTTAGACTGGATGACTTTTGGAGGTCCCTTCCAACCCAACCCATTCTATGACTGTGGTACTACAGCAATATTTGTGTTGTTAGCACTTTGGAGAAGCACTGAAATGCACCAAACTGACACCTTCATTTATTTTAACGTTGGCAATGGAAGTGTTTACCTTAACCCTCTTCTCTCCATCACACGCTTCAAGAAAAAGCATGAAACCTTAATTTGATTTCTTAATCACTTGAGAGCACAATTTGATTAAGAACAATAAACAGGGAGGTGAAGAAATTAAACCCAGAAAAGTCTCAGAGAGAAAACAGAACTGGTGTTTAAAGGTCAAGTGCAGACATGTAATTAGTTCTACTTACACCAAGAACTGCAATTAGCTTTATGAATCACATTTTGAAATTGCCGGGTCTGGTGAATCCTGGGGGCTCCTGAAAGCATTTCTGCTCTGGTAGGGGCATTGATTAGATCAGATTCAGTGGTAGGGATGAAGAAAATAGAAGAGAATAAAAGGCTAAGTTAGGTTTGCAGCTTGAACGACTGCGAAGGCGAGGCTGAAAATACAGTCAGAATAATCATAGAATCATAGAATCAAGCAGGTTGGAAGAGACCTCCAAGCTCATCCAGGCCAACCTAGCACCCAGCCCTGTCCAGTCAACCAGACCATGGCACTAAGTGCCTCATCCAGTCCTTTCTTGAAGACCTCAAGGGACGGTGCCTCCACCACCTCCCTGGGCAGCCCATTCCAATGCCAATCACTCTCTCTGACAACAACTTCCTCCTAACATCCAGCCTAGACCTACCCCGGCACAGCTTGAGGCTGTGTCCCCTTGTTCTGTTGCTGGCTGCCTGGCAGCAGAGCCCAACCCCACCTGGCTACAGCCTCCCTTCAGGTAGTTGTAGACAGCAATGAGGTCCCCCCTGAGGAGCTAGCACATCATAACCCAATATTCAGCAGATCATTTGGGGATGTGATTTATCATCACTAAACACTTGGGACTGACCCTTCCCTAGTTCCAAACACAACCTGGAATGTTGTATCTGGATGCATTCCTGTGTCACCTGCCCTAGATGATCCTGCTCTGGCAGGGCAGTTGGACTCTGGTGATCCACAGGGGTCTCTTCCAACTCACATGGTTCTATGGTTCAATGGTTCTATAAGTCTGTAAGGCTACAGTTCTGTGGTTCTGTGGTTCTATAAGACTACAGACCCCTGCCATGGCCAGAGACTCCTTACCCTAGAGCAAGCTGTCCAGAGCCTCATCCAGCCTGGCCAGGGACAGCAACTCCACCACCTCCCTGGGCAGCCCATTCCAATGCCAATCACTCTCTCTGACAACAACTTCCCTCAGCCTAGGCCTTCCATGGCACAGTTTGAGACTCTGTCCCCTTCTTCAGTTGTTGGTTGCCTGGCAGCAGAGCCCAACCCCACCTGGCTACAGCCTCCCTTCAGGTAGTTGCAGGCAGCAATGAGCTCTGCCCTGAGCCTCCTCTTCTGCAGGCTGCACAGCCCCAGCTCCCTCAGCCTCTCCTCACAGGGCTCTGCTCCAGGCCCCTCCCCAGCCTTGCTGCCCTGCTCTGGACACCTTCCAGCACCTCAACACTTTTCTTAAGTTGAGGGGCCCAGAATTGAACACAGCACTCAAGATGTGTCCTGAGCAGTGCTGAGCACAGGGGCACAAGAACCTCCCTTGTCCTGCTGCCCACACTGCTCCTGAGCCAGCCCAGGATGCCATTGGCTCTGCTGCCCACCTGGGCACTGCTGCCTCCTCTTCAGCTACTCTCTCCCAGCACCCCCAGCTCCCTCTCTGCCAGGCTGCTCTCAGCCACTCTGTGCCCAGCCTGTAGTGCTGCTTGGGGTTGTTGTGGCCCAAGTGTAGAACCCTGCCCTTGGCCTTGTTCAGTCTCATCCCATTTGTTTCTGCCCATCCATCCAGCCTGGCCAGGTCCCTCTGCAAGGATCTCCTACCCTCCAACAGTTCCACAGCTGCTCCTAGCTTGGTGTCATCTGCAAACTTATTGATGCTGGACTCAATCCTCTGGTCCAGATCATCAATGAAGATATTGAGTAATACTGAGTTTTCAGACATCCCAGTCCAACACAGCTCTGGGCTTGCTGAGCAGCAGCTTAACTGAGGAGCACAGCTCCTGTTTCTTGCAAGGCTCTCTAGTCACCTCTGGGTACCTGTTCGAAAGCCACTGCTTATCTGCCCCATTTCTGTGAGACCTGTGGTATGGGCAGAGGAGTACCCAGATGAATTGCCTGAGGCTCTGGGCAGAGCAGAGCTGTCAGAGCATTGGGCTGGTGGCTTTAGGTCTGGTTTATGTGCTTTTCATTTAGATTCCTGCAGCACAGCAGCTTCTTTACCACCCCAGAAGAAGCCTGTGCGGTGCGTGAGGAGTGAGCAAGAGGCAGGCAACCACAGGTCCACTTTTATAGTGCTGCCTAAGCTCCCAAATTTGGAAGTGACTTTGGGCAAGCAACTTGCAACAAACTCCTCCAGAGAGTGTCTGGAGCTTTGTGGAACGCAGGAGCAAAAGAAAAAGGGGAAAACACTGCCTCTCAGCTTTGTTGTCTGTAACATGGGACTAATACTTACCAACCGACCCACACCTCACAGGGGAGATGCAATAATTAATTAGCTAACATTGCTACAGCACTTTAACTCTGTAAAGTGTAAAATAAATGTTAAGCATTATTGGCACTTAGATTCTGCAGTGATTGGTGCCCTACAATTCCCTGAGCCAGGCAGGCAGGGATTGCTGCTGGGAGCAGCAGCAGCAGCAGCTTACAAAGACACCCTGCGCCATCAGCTCGTGTCAAGGTGGTTACGTGCCAGTGGGGCTGCACATCCACTCTCCCACACATGCCAGATGCCACACAGGGAGGTCCAGGATGTGACTACACAGCATGGAAAGGGGGGGGGGGGGGGGGTTGTGCAGGAACACTGTTGTTGGGGAGGGGAAGTTAATTGATCCGAGATTATATTTTCCAAAATTAATATTATAGAATTTCATAGGATCAGCCAGGCTGGAAGAGAGTTCCAAGCTCAGCCAGGCCAACCTAGCACCCAGCCCTGGCCAACCAACCAGACCATGGCACTAAGTGCCCCAGCCAGGCTTTTGCTGAACACCTCCAGGGATGGTGACTCCACCACCTCCCTGGGCAGCCCATTCCAATGCCAATCACTCTCTCTGACAACAACTTCCTCCTAACATCCAGCCTAGACCTACCCTGTCACAACTTGAGACTGTGTCCCCTTGTTCTATTGCTGGTTGCCTGGGAGAAGAGGCCACCCCCACCTGGCTACAACCTCCCTTCAGGTAGTTGTAGCCATCAATGAGCTCTGCCCTGAGCCTCCTCTTGTGCAGGCTGCACACCCCCAGCTCCCTCACCCTCTCCTCATAGGGTTCTGTTCAGAACTCTGCCACCTCCCACCACTCATTTTAATAATATTTTGGTTCTTCCACGGCCATGGAAACATTCTATGGATAATATCTACACCTAGTAATAGCCAGCAAAATGTACAGGCATGAATGGAAGTGGCAGAGAAGGTTCCTGTGCTCAAACGCCACTTGTGGCCAACACGCTGCTTGCCCAGCAGCTGGGCTCAAGCTCTCTCTGCTCTCTGGCAGAAGGCAGTAGAGAACTACAAAGAAGCATTGAAGCATTTACTCACAGATGATTATTATTATTACCCACTCATGGGGGCTGACCACAGTCCAGACAGTGCCCAAATGCTTTCAGGGGACTCTGTCTTGTTGGACGTTGAGGCTTGAATCTTCCTGGCTCCTGGGGAAAGGATGCAGACAGTCTCTGCCCTTGTCCCCTGGCTGTTTCTGGACCATCTGGGTATGTGTCCAGGGATTCTAGGCAGGACCTTCAGGTACAGAGGCAGCTGTGGTGCAGTCTCAGCACGGTGTCATGCTGGCCACACAGGCTGATCGCCTGCAGGCAGCCAGGCTCTGCTCCTGGTAACTGGCGGCAGTGGAGTTTAACAGGCAGCAATAAGGCAGTGTGCAAGAGCAGCAGGCAAGGGCACAGCAGAGAGAGCAGGCACAGAGCAGGGCAGCAAAGCAGGGAAGCAGAATCAGGTTGTTCCCTTGCACATCTCCTTGGCAGTGTGGGCCAAGGTTAATTGCCCTTTGGACACAAGAATGGCCAACCAGGATGGCAGTTAGCCAAACCTTACCATATTAGGCTAAGCCCCAGGCTCACTTTTCCCTAATCTGGGAACAGCACAGGCCCTGCACTAGGCAGGCACAAGCTCAGTGTGTGCACCTTACAGCACAGGGCCCTGGGCAGGCCAGACTCAGTGGCTCCAGGTTCTTTTGTGTCCTTTTCCCCTGCTTGCCTCTCTGGTGGAGCAGAGAACCATGCCTAGGCAAGGCAGGACATGGATAAGCCTATTTGGGGCCCATCAGGCCTACCACAACAACTGTATCTAAGTAGTCCCTGTTTGAGCTGACTTTTTTGCCTCCATTCTGAAGCAGATCCTTAGACTAACACCAGTACCTGCAACCCACTGTGCTGCTGTATAAATCACAGATTGCACTGGGTTGGAAGGGACCTCCAAAGGTCATCTTCTCCAACCCATCTGCAGTGAGCAGGGACAACTCCAACTAGATGAGGTTGGCCAGGGCCCCATGGAGTTTGACTCTGAAGGTCTCCAGGGATGGGGACTCAAGCACAGCCCTGGGCAACCTGTTCCAGTATTTCAGCACTCTCACTGTGAAGATCATCCTCCTAATGTCCAGCTTAAGTCTACCCTGCTCTAGTTTGAAGGTTCAGTATTTAATGTTATGGTGACAAAAGGACTTGAGGCAGCTGAGGTCCCATCCCTGGAGATATTCAAGGCAAGGCTTGACAGGGCTCTGAGCAACCTGATGTAGTGGAGACTGTCCCTACTGACTGCAGGAGAGTTGGACCTTTGGAGGTCCCTTCCAACCCAAACCACTCTAGGATTTTATTTTATCATTAAATATCACTCCAAATATCCCAAACTGCAATTAATTCAACACCAAAGAAGCTAATTGGCAGACAGCACAAAGCCATTTCAGAGGGGGAAAAATAAACCCAAAACCAAAGATCTTTTTCCTCTCTGCACTTTGTTGCTTTAGGCTCCTTTGCTAAATTCTGTTTTCAACCAGACAGCAGCTTCTGAAATGATGTCTGAGAGACACAGGCTTTTGTAGGCAACACTGCTTAGTATGAATTAAGTTGTACCAAGGGAGGTCGAGGCTGGATGTGAGGAGGAAGCTGTTGGCAGAGAGAGTGATTGGCACTGGAATGGGCTGCCCAGGGAGGTGGTGGAGTCTCTGTGCCTGGAGATGTTGAAGCCAAGCCTGTCTGGGGCACTTAGTGCCATGGTCTGGTTGCTTGGCCAGGGCTGGGTGCTAGGTTGGACTGGATGATCTTGGAGGTCTCCTCCAACCTGCTTGATTCTATGATTCTGTGGATGTGTTCCTATGAGGAACCTGCTTGATTCTATGATTCTATGGATGTGTTCCTATGAGGTTCTGCTTTAGCAGGGGGGTTGGACTCAATGATCTTCAGCAGTCCCTTCAGACCTCTACCATTCTGTTATCCTGTGGTCTCCTAATCACATGTGTCTGTTGTAGGACAATGGATGTCAGATGTTCCCATAAAGGTTCACAGAAGAGCCTACCCAAAAGGATGTTTGCATGCACATGTTAAATGCATTAGTTACACAGCAACTGAAGAGAAATATATACATTAAGATAATTTGGGGAATCTTTGTTCTTAGAATCTATTTTGACTCCAGTAGGCTGGATGTTGTTAGGAAGTTGTTGGCAGAGAGAGTGATTGGCATTGGAATGGGCTGCCCAGGGAGGTGGTGGAGTGGCTGTGCCTGGAGGTGTTGAAGCCAAGCCTGGCTGGGGCACTTAGTGCCATGGTCTGGTTGCTTGGACAGGGCTGGGGGATAGGTTGGACTGGATAAGCTTGGAGGTGTCTTCCAACCTGTTTGATTCTGTGATTCTATGGTACTCTACCACTACCTGAAAGGAGGTTACAGTGAGGTGGAGTTTGCTCTCATCTCCTTAGCAGCAAGTGAGAGAGTAAGAGGAAATGGCCTCAAATTGCACCAGGGGAAGGTGAGGTTGCATATTAGGAAAATGTCTTTGCTGCAAGAGTAGTCAGGGGTTGGAAGAGGCTGCCCAGAGAGGTGGTGGAGTCCTCATCCCTGGAAGTGTTGAAAAAATATGTGGACATGGCACTGTGGAGCATAGTTTAACAGCCATGGTGGTGTTAGGCTGATGGTTGGATTGATGATCTTAGAGGATTTTTCCACCCAAAACACTTCTCTGGTTCTCTGATAAGTTCATGAATTCCCATCAGCGAGGAGTTTTGGGCAGCTCCTTTATGCCTAACTCCCTTTTCACTAAGATAGTGGCAAAGAGACTGGTTTGCAGCTCAGCAGCTTGAGCTGCAGCTCTGCCCTTTCAGAGACAGATGGAGAGGTTGGTATTGAAAACTCTCTGCTTACTCTACATCCAGCCACAGGCTCTGATTTCAGGGTAGATTCTCCATCCAGTGACTGGGATTTATTTCAGGGCAGATTCTACATCCAGTGACTGGGTTTTATTTCAGTGTAGATTCTATATCCAGTGACTGGGTTTATTTCAGGGTAGATTCTACATCAGTCACAGGGTTTTATTTCAGGATAGAGTCTACATCCAGTGTCTGAGGTTTTATCTCAGGGTAGAGACTACATCCAGTCACAGGGTTTTAGTCTACATCCAGTAGTGACAGGGCTTTATTTCAGGGTAGAGATCACATCCAGTGACAGAGATTTATTCCAAGGTAGATTGTACATCCAACCACAGGGTTTTAATTCAGGGTAGATTCTACATCCAGTGCCTGAGGTTTTATTTCAGAGTAGAGACACAGTCACAGGGTTTTAGTCTACATCCAGTAGTGACAGAGCTTTATTTCAGGGTAGAGACCACATCCAGTGACAGAGATTTATTTCAAGGTAGATTGTAGATCCAGCCACAGGGTTTTAATTCAAGGTATATTCTACATCCAGTGCCTGAGGTTTTATTTCAGAGTAGATTCTACATCCAGTGACAGGGTTTTATTTCAGAGTAGATTCTAAATTCAGTGTCTGAGGTTTTATTTCAGGGTAGAGACACAGTCATAGGGTTTTAGTCTACATCCAGTAGTGACAGAGCTTTATTTCAGGGTAGAGGCCACATGCAGTGACAGAGATTTATTTCAAGGTAGATTGTACATCCAACCACAGGGTTTTAATTCAGGGTAGATTCTGCATCCAGTGCCTGAGGTTTTGTTTCAGAGTAGATTCTACATCCAGTGCAAGGTTTTATTTCAGAGTAGATTCTACATTCAGTGTCTGAGGTTTTAATTCAGGGTAGATTCTACATCCAGTGCCAAGGTTTTATTTCAGAGTAGATTCTACATTCAGTGTCTGAGGTTTTATTTCAGAGTAGATTCTACATCCAGTGCCAAGGTTTTATTTCAGAGTAGATTCTACATTCAGTGCCTGAGGTTTTATTTCAGGGTAGATTCTACATCCAGTGCCTGAGTTTTATTTCAGGGTAGATTCTACATCCAACCACAGGGTTTTAATTCAGGGTAGATTCTACATCCAGTGCCTGAGGTTTTATTTCAGGGTAGATTCTACATCCAGTGCCAGGGTTTTATTTCAGAGTAGATTCTACATGCAGTGTCTGAGGTTTTATTTCAGAGTAGATTCTACATTCAGTGTCTGAGGTTTTAATTCAGGGTAGATTCTACATCCAGTGCCTGAGTTTTATTTCAGTGTAGATTCTACATCCAACCACAGGGTTTTAATTCAGGGTAGATTCTACATCCAGTGCCTGAGGTTTTATTTCAGAGTAGATTCTACATTCAGTGTCTGAGGTTTTATTTCAGGGTAGATTCTCCTTCCAGTGACAAAGTTTTATTTCAGGGTAGATTCAGCCTGGTCCTCAGGGCTGAGCTTCCCAATCATGCCTGTGCTTCGAAGCAGCAGATGGTTATTTGTGCTCAGCCTTTGTTGTCTGTATTTATTGGTGTGGAGCCCCATTTGCAGGGAGCCTTACGACTCCACACGGATAGTGAGTACCTCTCATCCAAACTGGGAGGAGAGTTTCTTACTTTGTTCCCCAGGAAATGTTATTCACAAGCACCAAAGCCATGCTGTGAATTAAACCAGTGCAGGGTAAGAGAAGGCAACTGGAAATCCTGTCAAAATCTGCTCGTGACTGTGTAGATGTAGCCTCAGCTCTTAGGGTACTCCTTTGCTCCCTACAGCTCCCCAGAAGGATGCTGGAGCCAGGAGGGGATCTGTCTCTTGTCCCAAGTAACAAGTAGCAGGACAGGAGGAAATGGCCTCAAGCTGCACCAGGGGAGGTTTAGGTTGGACTTCAGGGGAAATTTCTTCAGTGAGAGAGTTGTCAAGCCCTGGAATGGGCTGCCCAGAGAAGTGGTTGAGTCCTCATCTCTGGAATGATTCCAAAGGCAGGCAGAGGTAGTGCTGAGGGACATGGTTTAGCAGGGGGTTGGAGAGTGTCAGGTTAGGGGTTGGACTCAATGATCTTAAAGGGTTTTTTTCCAACCTGGATGATCTTATGATTTTTTTTCATTTTGACTTTGTAAGAAGCCATCAGGACAATAAGCAGCCAAGTCAGACTGGACAATGGGAGCAGAGAGGATAAGAGTTTGCCCCAGTCCATAGCTCATTTGATTCCTTCCCACTTCCTTATACTCTTCCCCTCAGCAGCTCCTATTTGGCTTTGTCAGCCATAGGCTCCTGGATTGCACAGGCACTCCACTGGAGCCAGGACCAGGGAATGGTTTGGGCTGGATGAGACCTTCAAAATCATAGAATCAGTCAGGGCTGGAAGGGACCACAAGGAGCAGCCAGTTCCAACCCCCCTGCCATGCCCAGGGACACCCTACCCTAGAGCAGGCTGCACACAGCCTCAGCCAGCCTGGCCTCAAACACCTCCAGCAATGGGGCCTCAACCACCTCCCTGGGCAACCCATTCCAGCCTCTCACCACTCTCCTGCTCAACAACTTCCTCCTCACCTCCAGCCTGATCATTCAGCTCCAACCCCTTTCCATGGGCTGGGACACCTCCTGCTACACCAAATTGCTCAAGGTCCCACCAGCCTGGCTCTGTGACAGAACAACCTCGATGCTCTTATGCAGCTCTGATACATCCAGCAATGTGAAAAGCATTCAGATATTGATACCTGTTTGCACACTGGAGACAGCTGCAGTCATCTGCCACCATCACACACCATGTAACAGCATCCATGGGAGTTGTGACTGATGCCAACAAGAGCTGGAGGAACCTGGGTGGAAACTCAGAGCCTTAAGTTTGACATTGGGTCCTATTCTCCTATTGCACATTGAGAAGCCACCATAATAAATACTTAAAATCTCATAAAATCTGTCCATGATGGAGGTGAAAAGCACCTGAAATATCCATGATTAATGGACACTCACTCATCTTGTTAATTTAATTAGTGAACTGGGTAAGATTGTCTCTTTGTGAGCTTCCTATGAAAGCAGGCAGAATTCCTTTGGGTGATACTAAGTGGTTATCACCATGAATTCAGAGATTCACAGGCTGCATTGGACCTCCTAAAAGGCATCTTGTCCAAACTCCCCTGCAGTCTGCAAGGACACCTCCAGCTGGAAGGTGTCCAGAGAAGGGCGACAAAGCTGGTGAGGGGCCTGGAACACAAACTCTATGAGGAGAGGCTGAGGGAGCTGGGGGTGTGCAGCCTGCAGCAGAGGAGGCTCAGGGCAGAGCTCATTGCTGTCTACAGCTGCCTGCAGGGAGGCTGTAGCCAGGTGAGGTTGGGCTCTGCTGCCAGGCAGCCAGCAACAGAACAAGGGGACACAGCCTGAAGCTGTGCCAGGGCAGGTCTAGTCTGGCTGTTAGGAGGAAGTTGTTGTCAGAGAGAGTGATTGGCATTGGAATGGGCTGCCCAGGGAGGTGGTGGAGTCTGTGTGCCTGGAGGTGTTGAAGCCAAGGCTGGCTGGGGCACTTAGTGCCATGGTCTGGTTGATTGGATAGGGCTGGGTGCTAGGTTGGACTGGATGATCTTGGAGGTCTCTTCCAACCTGCTTGATTCTATGATTCTCTGATTCTATGATCCTAGATCAGGCTGCGAAGGACCACATCAAGTCTGATCTCGAATGACTCCAGGCACAGTGGTTACCACCATGAATTCACAGACTGCATTGGACCTCCTAAAAGTCATCTTGTCCGAAGCCCCCTGCAGTCTGCAAGGACACTTCCAGCTAGATCAGGCTGCCCAGGGCCACACCAAGTCTGATCTTCAATGTCTGCAGGCACAGTAGCTCAACCACATCCCTGGGCAACCTGTTCCACTATTTCACTACTCTCACAGTAAAGAGCTCCCACCTAATGTGCAACCTAAGTCTCTCCTGCTCCAGTTTCAAACCATTGCCTCTCATCCCATCACTACAAGTCCTTACAGGCAGTCCCTCCCCAGCCTTGCTGTACCACTTCAGCTTTGAAGTCTCTGGAAGTGGATGACTTCATTTATGCCTGCTCAGTGTTCAAGTGAATAGCATCTGGAGCCATCCAAACCAGAACTATCAAATGCTTTCATGATGGCAACAAATCAATCAGACAGTGACTTCTTTTGCTTGGTTGAAGATGAGCAGATACATGAACATACCCCTTCCAAACCTGGCATGGCCTGAGCATGCAATTCTCTGCCCTGTGGAAAGGAACTTTAAATCCAATACCATCACTTTGCAAAAAGCTTCTCCTCATCAAAACCTGTGAGAGTGATCTTGGCAGGCTTCTCTGACAGGCTGGCAGCACTCTCTGAGACCATCTCTGGTGTGATTTCCTTGAACTCTGGGGTTAAGATTCATTGATGAACTTTCAAGGTCAAGAAAAGCCAGGCCAGTGTTGTGCTTTTGCTTGGTTCTCCTTTGAGAGAGGAGTCAGGAGGAGCTGGGGTCACGCTCAGAGCACTTCCAGGAGGGTGAACCCTTTCCAACAGGTAAAATGATTCCCCTATTTAGTGTTGTGGGAACTTTCTAAGTCACAATTCCATCCATTGTGTCCTCTGCAGTGAGTGCAGTGCAGTGGACAGGGGCATGGACCTGGAAGCAGCATCCTTGGTGAGAATTAGCAGTGCTAGCCCAGGCAAACCTCTTTAGTACTTTGCAGGCTTTGCTTCTCTCTCAAGCCTGCAGACTCTTGGGGGCAGGGTCTGTCACTCGGTGTGGTACTGCTCTTTGCCTGGAGCAAAAGGTCTCCACTCTTCCTCAAACATTTCAGTCGAGCCTGCAGTGTGCACAATAAATATTGAAAGGAACACATTGCCTCCTTCCCATCCATTTATGGCCCTCTTTACAATTTAATTATCAACTCCAAAATGTTTGAAGTCATTAAAGACATTTATGACTAATTTATGTCTGCAAATCAAAACTGAGCAATTTTAGAGTCTATTATCTCTGCCACAAAAAAACCTCCCAACAGTAAGTTCAGCACAGTCCACCTTAGAAATGACCTCCAGGAAGGCTGGGGAGGGACTGTATTAGAAGGGTTTGGAGTGATAGGATGAGGGCAGTGGTTTGAAATTGGAGTGGGGGAGGTTGAGGAAATGCCAAGCACAAATCCAGGCTGGGCAGTGAGTGGCTGGAGAGCAACCCTGAGGAGAGGGACTTGGGGGTGCTGCTGGAGGAGAAGCTCAACAGGAGCCAGCAGTGTGCACTTGCAGCCCAGAAAGCCAAGCAGAGCCTGGGCTGCAGCAGCAGAAGTGTGGCCAGCAGGGCCAGGGAGAATCATAGAATGATAGAAACATAGAATCAACCAGGTTGGAAGAGACCTCCAGGCTCAACCAGTCCAACCTATCCTCCAGTCCTATGCAGTCAACTAGAACATGGCACTAAGTGCCTCATCCAGGCTTTTCTTGAACACTTCCAGGGATGGTGACTCTCCTTCTCTACTCTGCTCTGCTGAGACCCCACCTGGAGTACTGCATCCAGTGCTGGAGCCCCTGGGACAAGAGGGATGTGGAGATGCTGGAGTGTGTCCAGAGCAGGGCCAGGAGGATGCTCAGAGGCTGCAGCAGCTCTGCTGTGAGCACAGACTGAAAGAGTTGGGGCTGTGCAGGCTGGAGCAGAGGAGGCTCCCAGGTGACCTTCTTGTGGCCTGCCAGGATCTGAAGGGGGCTACAAAAAAGCTGGGGAGGGACTTCTGAGGCTGTCAGGGAGTGACAGGAGTGGGGGGAATGGAGCAAAGCTGGAGGTGGGGAGGTTCAGGCTGGAGGTGAGGAGGAAGTTGTTGAGCAGGAGAGTGGTGAGAGGCTGGAATGGGTTGCCCAGGGAGGTGGTTGAGGCCCCATGGCTGGAGGTGTTTGAGGCCAGGCTGGCTGAGGCTGTGTGCAGCCTGCTCTAGGGTAGGGTGTCCCTGGGCATGGCAGGGGGTTGGAACTGGCTGCTCCTTGTGGTCCCTTCCAACCCTGCCTGATCCTATGATTCTAGGTGTGACAGGGGCAGTGGTCTGAAGCTGAAGCAGGGGAGGTGTGATAGGACCAGGGCCAATGGTCTAAAATTGAAGCAGGAGAGGTGTGATAGGATAAGGGACAACAGTCTGAAATTGGAGCAAGGGAGATTTAGGTTGGGCATTAGAAGAAGGTTCTGGAACAGGTTGCCCAGGGATGTGGTTGAGGCCACATCCCTTGAGACATTCAAGATCAGACTTGATGTGGCCCAGGGCAGTCTAATCTAGTTGGAGATGTCCTGAAAGTCTTTTCCAACTGAAACAATTCTGTGATATTTGAGGTAATCAAACTCAGGCTCAACAGGGCTCTGGGCAACTTGATCTAGTGGAGGATGTCCCTGCTCACTGCAGGGAGGTTGGACTGGATGACCTTTGGATGTCTTCTCTCATTCAAACCATTCTATGAGGAACTGTTTGCTTGTCAAGTACTGAAAACAGATCTGAAGCCATGGGGATTAGACTGAGATCAGTCAGTGAAGCTGGAGGGAGTCTCAGAAACAAAGAGAGGCTTCCTCAAGCCAGTGATGGTGTATTTATAGCATGGATTTCATTCTAGAGAATGAAAGCATAATAATTTAATCAAGAGCCCTGCAAACAATGCTCTGCTCTTCCTGCAACCAAAGGAAGCCATCAGAAGTTACCTGCTGATTAATAATCACAGCACCAGACAACGAATTAGGACTGGAGGCTTTTCATTCTTCTTCTTTTGGCCCTGCCAGGTGAACTTGGGGTCAGGCAAAAATGTAATTTCCCAAACTGGAATTCAGCCAGGACACAGCCCTTACTCTTTGCTTGTGCTGCAGCAAGTAAAAGGCAAAATGGAAAGAACAAATTGCTTCAGGACTTTGCAGTAAGCTGGATGCTAATCTTGAGAACAAATCACTTCTTACCAGATAAAAACATCAGTAGCTTTGCACTATGCTGTTTCCTTTTTTTCCCACCTAAAAAATTGCCTGCCCCAAGGGTAATACATCTCACAGAATTGGCAGGGCTGGGAGGGACCTCAAGGATCAGTCAGCTCCAACCCCCATGCCATGGGCAGGGACACCTCACACTAGATCAGGTTGCTCAGAGCCACATCCAGCCTGGCCTTAAAAACCACCCAGGGATGAGACATCCACCACCTCCCTGGGCAACCTGTGCCAGTGTCTCACCACCCTCAGGAGGAAGAGCTTCTTCTCAACATCCAATCTGAATCTCCCTCCTCTAGCTTGCATCCATTCCCCCCTGTCTTATCATAGAATCAGAGAATCAACCAGGTTGGAAGAGACCTCCAAACTCAGCCACTCCAACCTAGCACCCAGCCCTGCCCAACCAACCAGACCATGGCACTAAGTGCCCCAGCCAGGCTTGGCTTCAACACCTCCAGCCACAGCCACTCCACCACCTCCCTGGGCAGCCCATTCCAATGCCAATCACTCTCTCTGGCAACAACTTCCTAACAACATCCAGACTGAATATGCCCTGGCACAGCTTCAGGCTGTGTCCCCTTGTTCTGTTGCTGGTTGCCTGGCAGCAGAGCCCAACCTCACCTGGCTACAGCCTCCCTGCAGGCAGCTGTAGACAGCAATGAGCTCTGCCCTGAGCCTCCTCTGCTGCAGGCTGCACACCCCCAGCTCCCTCAGCCTAGAATCAGTCAGGGTTGGAAGGGACCACAAGGATCATCTAGTTCCAACCCCACTCACTACCCAACACCCTGAAAAGTCCCTCCCCAGTTTTTTGTAGCCCACTTCCAATCCTGGAAAGCCACAATAAGGTCTCCTTTGAGCCTTCTCCTCTCCAGAATGAACACCCTCAACTCTCTCAGCCTGACCAAATGGGAGAGGTGCTCCAGCCCTCTGATCATCCTCATGGCCTTTCTCTGGACACATTCCATCACAATCCAGATCTTTCTTGCAACAGGGGCTCCAGAACTGGACGCTCTGCTCCAGCTGGGTTTGGTCATTTCCTGATGAAATCCAGACAAAGGGAAAAACCCAACCCAAATCCCCATGACTTAGTGTGCCTTGGATAGCAAAGTAATGCCAGCTGATATCAACACTTCATAGCTAGTGAGAGCAGAGCTCATTTCTTGTGATCATTTTTGCAGAGATGCCATTCCAAGGACCTAGCAGATGATAAACAATAATTCCTCCTTGTTAGCTACGAAAGATGTTCCACAGGTGAAGGTACATCAAAGTCTGGTGCTGAGGGTATTCTGTATAATAGGCTAAATCTATAACAGATGGGCTATACAAGAGGCTGAGGAAGTCCCTGATTAGAGCTGTGCCTCTATTGCTCCACAGAACTTCCAGATGCCACCGCGTTGTTAACAACCTGGGGATCTCTCCTCACCATATTGGACCTGCTCATCAGCTCTGCCCAATTAGCAAAGATAACTCCAGGGTAGGAGCACAATTCCTAGGGCAGTGGTTTTCTGCATTTTTTAATCTGTGGAGCCTGAAAGAATTTCTGAGTGGAGATGGATATCTCCACACAGCAGGTGAAATCCTGCTGGCAGTGGGCATGCAGGTCCTGCTGACCTCCTGTGGTGCCCTTACTGGGAGTGCTGGGACCCACAGGAGGCTGCAAACACATTAGACTGAAAGCAAACTGTCTAAGGGGAGTGTGTTCATCACAAAGAGTGGGGCAGCTGAGGGAGCTGGGCTTGTTCAGCCTGAAGAAGAGAAGGCTGAGGAGAGAGTTCATTGCTCTCTACAGCTGCCTGAAAGGAGGTTGGGCTCTGCTCCGTAGCATCAAGTGATAGAATGAGAAGCAACAGCCTGCAATTGTACCAGGGGAGGATTAGACTGGAGATGAGACAAAAATGTCTTTGCTGCAGGAGTGGTCATGATTGGAACAGGCTGCCCAGGGAGGTGGTAGAGTTCCCATGCCTGGAGATGTTCAAGAGAAGGGCAGCAAGGCTGGGGAGGGGCCTGGAGCACAGCCCTGTGAGGAGAGGCTGAGGGAGCTGGAGGTGTGCAGCCTGCAGAAGAGGAGGCTCAGGGCAGACCTCATTGCTGTCTGCAGCTGCCTGCAGGGAGACTGTAGCCAGGTGGGGTTGGGCTCTGCTGTCAGGCACCCAGCAACAGAAGAAGGGGACACAGCCTCAAGTTGTGCCAGGGCAGGTCTAGGCTGGATGTTAGTTGGAAGTTGTTGTCAGAGAGAGTGATTGGCATTGGAATGGGCTGCCTAGGGAGGTGGTGGAGTGACTGTGCCTGGAGGTGTTGAAGCCAAGGCTGGCTGGGGCACTTAGTGTCATGGTCTGGTTGGTTGGGCAGGGCTGGGTGCTAGGTTGGCCTGGAAGATCTTGGAGGTCTCTTCCAACCTGGTTGATTCTATGATTCTAAATGCCATGGCACTTTTGGACATGCTTTAATGGCCATGGCAGTGTGGGGTTGAAGGTTGGACTCAATCTTAGACCTCTTGGGTTATCCTTGGGTCTTCATACCCAAAACTTGCCATTTTCTGCCACAAAAGAAAAGTCACCAGTTCTAAACCATCAGAGCCTGTGCATAAAGCAAAGCAAAGCCTCTCAAAATGTCTGGGAATAACATGATCAAATAACAATTAGTGGGATGGTTGTTGGTTTGGGTTTGGGTAGGGTTTTTATTGCTTGACCACAGGAAACTTAGAGCTTCATTTAATAGTTTGCAAACCTTCTCATAACGTTGGTGAATCCAAAGTGGAATAAATAGAAGTACCTCAGCAGAACTGCCATTTAAATCAAATTAACTTTACTAATTAGGGGGGGGGGGGGGGGGGAGGAGGGAAGAAGAAGAAGAAGGCATCTCAGTATCAAGCATAATTTGTGCTTATAGAACTTCACACTTCAGGTGGTATACTCAGCCTAAGAGATAGCTAAGAGAGCAATGGACCCATCAGAATGGGAAAGCAACCATGCCTGCTCAATTCTTCAGTTCCCCAAGATTTGAGAGGGGGAAGATAATGTTAAAAAAAAAAGATATCCAATTTGCCCAGAGGAATTTGAAGTCTTCAGATGAAACCAGAGTCATTCTATTCAAATGAGGGAGTGTGTGGAGGCAGCCACTGATATCCAAATGGTTTCTGGTTGGGTAGCTGAGAATGATGGATGGCAACGCGCCTGCCAGCACGCAGTGCCCGAGCACTTGTCTTTAATTCGTGTTTGCCGATGCTCTCAGCTTCTTTGCTGACAGCTGGGGGTGTGCAGTGGCTGATCTGCTGAGCAGAGCAAACTTTCCTCCAGCAGATGCTGTGAGAAGAGCCACGGTGCTTTGATGCGACCTCTGACGCCCAGCTGCATCACAGCTACAGCCGCCCCAGTGGCTGCCACCCTGTCAGGCTGTGCTGCTGTTCAGCAAGAGCTTGCCAGGCTGGAGAGCTGGGCAGAGGGAACCTCATCACAGGAGCAAAGGCTCACAGGATGTTAAGGGTTGGAAGGGACCCAATGAGATCACTGAGTCCAACCCCCCCTGCCAGAGCAGGACCACACAATCTAGCTCAGGGCACACAGGAACACATCCAGACAGGCCTTGAAAGGCTCCAGAGAAGGAGACTCCACAACCTCTCCTATGAGAAGCCTGTGCCAGGGCTCTGGGACCCTGACAGTCAAGAAGTTTCCCTTGTGTTGAGGCAGAACCTCCTGTGCTGCAGCTTCCATCCATTGCTGCTTGTCCTATCCCAGGGAGCAGTGAGCAGAGCCTGTGTCCCCCCCTCCTGACCCCCAGCCCTCAGAGAGTTATAAACATTGATTAAATCCCCTCTCAGTCTTCTCTTCTCCAGACTAAACAGCCCCAGGTCTCTCAGCCTCTCCTCATCATCCTCCTTGTAGCCCTCTACTCGACCCTCTCCCGCAGATCCCTGTCCCTCTTCAACTGGGGAGACCAAAATTGAACACAGTACTCGAGATGAGGGCTCACCAGGGCAGAGTAAAGGGGGAGGAGAACCTCCTTTGATCTGCTGGACACACTCTGCTTAATGCCCCCCAGGATCCCATTGGCCCTCTTGGCCACAAGGGCACATTGCTGTGCCATGGATGTTCTCCCCCAGCACTGCCAGCTCCCTCTCCACAGGGCTGCTCTCCAGCAGTCACCTCCCAGCCTGTCTTGGTGGAGTTTATTCTTCCTCCCCAGGTGCAGGACTCTGCACTTGTCCTTGCTGAGCCTCATTTGGTTCCTTGTGCCCAATTCTGTCTGCCCAGGTCTCTCTGGATGGCAGCACAGCCTGCAGCTGTCTCAGCCAAGCCTCCCAGCTTGGTGTCAGCAGCAAACTTGCTGAGCAGGCTCTGTCTGTCTGTCCCCTCATCAGTGTCATAGATGAAGATGTTAAGTTACACCAGACCCAGCACTGATCCCTAGGGGACTCCACTACCTCATGAAGTTCAACAAGGGCAAGCAAAGAGTGTTACCCTGGGGTGGAATAACTCCTACACCAGTACAGGTGAGGGGCAACCTGCTGGAGTGCAGCTCTGCAGAAAAGGACCTGGGAGTGCTGGTGGGTAACAAGTTCATCATGAGCCAGCAATGTGTCCTCATGGCCAAGAAGACCAATGGTGCCCTGGCTGTGGCCAGCAGGTCAAGTGAGTGCCTCTTCCCCCTTTACAGCTGGAGTACTTTGCCCAGCTCAAGAGGGACAGGGAACTGCTGGAGTCCAATAGAGAGCCATGAGGATGAGCACCTCTGTGAGCAGGAAAGGCTGAGAGACCTGAGTCTCTTTAGCCTGGAGAAGAGCAGCCTGAGGGGGGATCTGATCAATGATGAGCAATAGCTAAAGGGGGGAAGTCAAGGGGATGGGTTTGGGCTCTCCTCAGTGATGTCCAGTGAAAGAAGAAGAGGCAATGAGCACAAACTGGAACACAGGAGGTTTTAATGGAGCTTTAAGAGAAACTTCTTCCCCCTGAGGGTGCCAGAGCTCTGAAGCAGCCTGCCCAGAGCAGTTGTGGAGCCTCCTTCTGTGGAGAGACTCTAAACTTGCTTTGGACAACTCAGCCTAGATGATCATGCTTGATCAGGGGGGCAGAATCAAATGATGTCCAGAGGTCCCTTCCAATCCCACCAGTATCACAGTATCCCAGTATCATCAGGGTTGGAAGAGACCTCACAGATCATCAAGTCCAACCCTTTAGCACAGAGCTCAAGGCCAGACCATGGCACCAAGTGCCACGTCCAGTCCTGCCTTGAACAGCTCCAGGGACGGCGACTCCACCACCTCCCCGGGCAGCCCATTCCAGTGTCCAATGACTCTCTCAGGGAAGAACTTTCTCCTACATGTGAGATGCAAGCAGTTGGCAACTCACAGTGGCCACACAGAGCCTTGTGTTGGGTCATGAGGTGAGGAGAAGCAGTTTGTGCTGTGCAGGTTCTGGAGGTAGAGGAGCAGTTAGAGGAAAGCTTGTGCGAGTCTTGCTTTCAGAGCTTGGCACTTGATGGGTTTTATGGCTGCATGATGGCATAATGATGCTGTAAATCATGCATAAAGGGCCTCTGGAGGATTTACCTTGTGGGAGGCATTTCTCAAGCTGGGTAAAAAAAACCTTTCCACCAGGGTTTGGCACAAGCAGCAGAAGAAAACAGACGGAGCAGCATGGCTGGTAAGCCATGGCCCATGGCTGGCATTGCTCAAAGGAGTCTTCAGGAGCAGTGCAGAGCCAGTCTCAAGGTGGATTCTTGCCAAGGACCTCCAATAGCCTGAGAAGATGGTGCAGAGGCAGCTTAAAGTGATTATTCACTTATCTCCTCATCCTGCCCTCAGTTGCTGTGCTGAGTCCAGGAAAGGAGGGAAAGGAGAATTAGGGGAGCTCTGCCTCCGTAGATGTGAGCAGGTAATGATTTGTCCAGGAGGTTAAACAGTACAGGAAAGAGTGATCAATATTGGAATGGCTGTACCTTAAAAGTGCAAAGGCCACCTGTACATTCTGGCCTGCCAGGGAGGGGGTTACAACACCATCAATAATTGATTCAGGAACTCTGCCTGCTAATTCCCAAAAGCTGGACTAGAGAAATACATACTGAGGCTGAACTCTGGGTAACAAAACAATCCTGTCTTTAGTTTGCAGTTGTTTTGCTCTCAAATGCAGCTGATTTGTACTTCTGATTGAGGTTCTGCCTCTTTATTACCTGCACATAGAATCATAGAATGGTTTAGGTTGGAAGAGACCTCAAGGATCATTCAGATCCAACCACCTGCCATAGGTAGGGACACCACCCACTAGAGCAGGTTGCTCAAGGCCTCATCCAACCTGGTCTTGAACACCTCCAGGGAGGTTGTGGAGCACCCAATGTGATCAAAGGCAACCTGTGCCAGTGTCTCACCACCCTCACTGTAAAGAACTTCCTCCTAGCATCCAGTTTCAATCTCCCCTCTGCCACTTCAAACCCATTCCTCCTCATCCTGGCATTACAAGACCTTGGCAATAGTCCCTTTCCAGCCCTCCTGTAGACCCCTTCAGATACTGGAAGGCCACTCCAAGGTCTTCTCCAAGCCTTCTCTTCTCCAGGCTGCAGAGCCCCAACTCTCTCAGCCTGTCCTCACAGCAGAGCTGCTGCAGCCCTCTGAGCATCTTGGTGGCCTCCTCTGCACTGGCTCCAACACTTCCATGTCCTGCTTGTGCTGGGGGCTCCAGAACTGCCCCCAGGACTGCAGGTGGGGTGTGAGGAGAGCAGAGCCAAGGGGCAGAATCCCCTCCCTTGCCCTGTGCCCACACTGCTCTTGCTGAGTCCATGCTGCAGTGTCTCTGCAGACAACCCATCTGACCATGATGAGCACCCCACAGCAATACTCCCAGCAAATCATACAATCACAGAGTTGTTTTGCTTGGAAGAGACCTCTAAGATCACCAAATCCATCCTCATGGCTGTGGCCACTAAAGCATGTCTCAAAGTGCCATGGCCACACATTTCTCAAACACCACATAGAAACATAGAAGGGTTTAGGTTGGAAAGGACCTCAAAGCTCAGCCAGTTCCAACCCTCTGCCATAGGCAGGGACACCTCCCACTAGAGCAGGTTGCTCAAGGCCTTATCCAACCTGGCCCTGAACACCTCCAGGGAGGTTGTGGAGCATAGAAGCACAGAATGTGGGCAGGGAACACCCAAACCACCACACTACTAAATATTTCATTAATGGGAGGAAGGAATTTCTGGGCTTGAACTTTGATCTGTACAGCTCATGCTGACAGAATTTACCTTTTTTCCCACAGAAGTGGTGCTTGAGCTCAGCACAGATATTGAGCTGCTGATGCCTTTTTGGCAGAGAGAAAAGGAGTCAAGGGCTGGTCACTGACTGAGTTATCCATCATTTTGATAGCCAGACCTGGCTTAAGCCTTTCTTCTTTGAGCCACTACTTTTCCACCTCACCTTTCACCTCACCTTAATGGGATGAGGTTGAAAAGGCCAAGTGCAGGGTTCTACACTTTGGCCACAACAAGCCCAAGCAGCACTACAGGCTGGGGACTGAGTGGCTGAGAGCAGCCAGGCAGAGAGGGAGCTGGAGGTACTGGTAGAGAGCAGGATGAAGATGAGGAAGCAGTGCCCAGGTGGGCAGCAGAGCCAATGGCATCCTGGGCTGGCTCAGGAGCAGTGTGGGCAGCAGGACAAGGGAGGTTCTTGTGCCCCTGTGCTCAGCACTGCTCAGGCCACTCCTTGAGTGCTGTGTCCAGTTCTGGGCTCCTGAATGCAAGAGAGATGTTGAGGTGCTGGAAGGTGTTGAGAGAAGGGTGACAAAGCTGGTGAAAGGCCTGGAACACAAACCCTATGAGGAGAGGCTGAGGGACCTGGGGGTGTGCAGCCTGCAGCAGAGGAGGCTCAGGGCAGAGCTCATTGCTGCCTGCAGCTGCCTGCAGGGAGGCTGTAGCCAGGTGGGGTTGGGCTCTGCTGCCAGGCAGCCAGCAGCAGAAGAAGGGGACACAGCCTCAAGTTGTGCCAGGGCAGGTCTAGGCTGGATGTTAGGAGGAAGTTGTTGTCAGAGAGAGTGATTGGCATTGGAATGGGCTGCCCAGGGAGGTGGTGGAGTGACTGTGCCTGGAGGTGTTGAAGCCAAGGCTGGTTGGGGCACTTAGTGCCATGGTCTGGTTGATTGGCCAGGGCTGGGTGCTAGGTTGGACTGGGTGATCTTGGAGGTCTCTTCCAACCTTCTTGATTCTCTGATTCTATGATTCTCTCACAGAGCAGGCCCAAATCCTGCTCTTGTGGAAATGGATGGCAAAAATCCCACTCATTGCAGTGGATTAGTTCCAGTGTCTCAATTTACATGTGATTAACAGCAATTTTGTCTACTTAGTGCCTAAAAAATTCATAAGCAAATTTACAGCAGAGCTGCACACTGATTTTTCGAGGGATCCCAGCTTATTTCATAGGCTTCTCCTTTCAACCTTTAATCACTTTTGGTCCTAACCCAATATGCAATCATCTGACCACGGAATATGTACTTAAAAGCTTCCCAGCAAGTTGCTGAGTTTGTAGCTGATGGAATGTTAATTTGCAGGATTTCTTTGATCCTGAAGTGCAGACAGAATTGTTCTGCTCTGGGCATTTACTACACTGGAAGGGTTTTTTTTTACACTTGGGTCTCCATTAGCTGAGGTGAATGGGCAGAGTGAGGCACAGTGAGGGGTCCTAGGAATGTGGGAAGTCATATGAAGAATCATAGAGTGGTTTAGGTTGGAAGGGACCTCAAAGCTCAGCCAGTTCCAACTCCCTGCCATAGGCAAGGACACCTTCAACAGGTTGTTCAAGGCCTCATCTAACCTGGTTCTGAACACCTCCAGGGGGGTTGTGGAGCACAGAATCACCCGATGTGATCTTTGATCACATCGGGTGATTCTGTGCTCCACAACCCCCCTGGGCAACCTGTGCCAGTGTCTCACCACCTTTAACCTGTGCCAGTGTCTCACCACCCTCACTGCAAAGAACCCAGAATGGTTTAGGTTGGAAGAGACCTCAAAGCTCAGCCAGTTCCAACCCCTTGCCATAGGCAGGGACACCTCCCACTAGAACAGGTTGCTCAAGGACTCATCCAGTCTGATCCTGAGCACCTCCAGGGAGGTTGTGGAGCACAGAAGCACAGAATGTGATCGAGGATCACACCACAACATCCCTGGGCAACCTGTGCCAGTGTCTCACCACCCTCACTGAAAAGAACATTTTTTATCTCCCCTATGCCAGTTCAAAACCATTCCTCCTCATCCTGGCATTACAAGACCTTGGCAATAGTCCCTCCCCAGACCTCCTCTAGCCCACTTCAGATACTTCAAGGCCACTCCAAGGTCTCCTCCAAGCCTTCTCCTCTCCAGGCTGCAGAGCCCCAACTCTCTCAGCCTGTCCTCAGAGCAGAGCTGCTGCAGCCCTCTCAGCATCTTGGTGGCCTCCTCTGCACTGCCTCCAACACTTCCATGTCCTGCTTGTGCTGGGGGCTCCAGAACTGCCCCCAGGACTGCAGGTGGGGTGTGAGGAGAGCAGAGCCAAGGGGCAGAATCCCCTCCCTTGCCCTGTGCCCACACTGCTCTTGCTGCAGCCCAGCACAGGGTTGTGTCTGGGCTGCACTCCTGCTGCAGGCTTCTGTGGAGCTTTTCATCAGCCCAGACCTCCAGGGCCTGTTCCTCAGGGCTGCTCTTCAGCCCTGAGGCTGAAGGTGGTGCTGTCCTTGCAAAGCAGCCACGGGTAAATTGAGAGGAGATTTCTGTGAGTCAGTTCAAAGCTGTGGGTCTGGAATGACTGTGCTGCCTTCTTGGGCCATCCTAGGTCTGTTGGTTATCTTATAGGAGCCACCAACCTCACTGGCAGATGGGAGATGGCCACAGGAACACAAAAACCACAGAATGCTGGGGGTTGGACTGGACCTCTGGAGATCATCCAGTCCAACCCCTCTGCTAGAGCAGGATTGCCTAGAGCAGGTGACACAGGAATGCATCCAGGTGGGTTTTGAAAGTCTCCAGAGAAAGAGACTCCACAACCTACTTTGAAATGTTAGACATTGGAGTAAAGTCCCATGGGAGATGGTGGATTCCTCTGCATTAGACAGCTTCAAGCCACAGCTTGCCAGGGTGCTGGACACAGCCTCAAGCTATGCCAGGGGAGATTTAGGCTGGAGGTGAGGAGAAAGTTCTTCCCTGAGAGAGTCATTGGACACTGGAATGGGCTGCCCGGGGAGGTGGTGGAGTCGCCGTCCCTGGAGCTGTTCAAGGCAGGACTGGACGTGGCACTTGGTGCCATGGTCTGGCCTTGAGCTCTGTGCTAAAGGGTTGGACTTGATGATCTATGAGGTCTCTTCCAACCTTGGTGATACTGTGATATTGTCTCGTTTAAGCTATATTCTTACCCTGGAAGGTTGAACTAGATGATGTCCTTGCTGTCTGCAAGGGAGGTTGGACTAGATGACCTTCAGGGGCCACCTCCAAACCAGACCACTCTAAGATTCCATGATACTATGATTCCATGATTGGGATCTTCGGGGGAAAGGATCCTTGAGGTCCCTTCCAACATGGTGTTCCACAAATCTATGAAACCTCTCTCTGGGCAGCTTGTTCCAGGGCTCCAGCACCCTCAAAGTAAAGTTTTCCTCTATGTTTAAGTGAGATTCTCATCTGCAGGCAAAGAGTTTCTTATTTGCAGCCAATGTTCATGTTTCAAACCCCTGAAGACTACAAGCAAGAAGCCATCTAGACCTACTCTGACCTTGCAAGGTGCTCAGCTGGGTGGTACCATCAGCTATTTCCTCATGGATCTTGCTGATAGTGGAGGATTGACAGAGCTTCAAAGGATAATATCACAAGGGGTGAGTTTAAAAAGGCTGTGTCTGACTCTGGTGCTCATTAAAATGAGAGACTAATTGCAGTGGTTCAACTCCAGTCAGGTAGTGCTGGAGCAGGTGTTGTGTGAGCTTCCCCAGGCAGCTCAGGCAGTGCACCTGCAGAAGGACTAACATCCTGGTCTGGGCTCTATCTGGATTTGTTCTGTAGGAGAGATCCCTAACAAGTCTTCAGCATCCTTTTGGGTAGGCACTTCTGTGAACCTTTATGGGAACATCTGACATCCATTGTCCTACAACAGACACATGTGATTAGGAGACCACAGAATAACAGAATGGTAGGGGTCTGAAGGGACTGCTGAAGGCCGTTGAGTCCAACCCCCCTGCTAAAGCAGAACCTCATAGGAACACATCCATAGAATCATAGAATCAAGCAGGTTGGAGGAGACCTCCAAGATCATCCAGTCCAACCTAGCACCCAGCCCTAGCCAGTCAACCAGACCATGTCACTAAATCCCTCATCCAGTCTTTTCTTGAACATCTCCAGGGACAGTCACTCCACCACCTCCCCGGGCAGCCCATTCCAATGCCAATCACTCTCTCTGACAACAACTTCCTCCTAACACTCAGCCTAGACCTCCCCTGGCACAGCTTGAGGCTGTGTCCCCTCGTTCTGTTGCTGGGTGCCTGGCAGCAGAGCCCAACCCCACCTGGCTACAGCCTCCCTGCAGGCAGCTGCAGACAGCAATGAGCTCTGCCCTGACCCTCCTCTTCTGCAGGCTGCACACCCCCAGCTCCCTCAGCCTCTCCTCACAGGGCTGTGATCCAGGCCCTTCCTCAGCCTTGCTGCCCTTCTCTGGACACCTTCCAGCACCTTAACATCTCTCTGGAATTGAGGAGCCCAGAACTGGACACAGCACTCAAGGTGTGGCCTGAGCAGTGCTGAGTACAGGGCAGAATAACCTCCCTTGTCCTGCTGACCACAAAATCCAGATGAATCTTGACTTCACAGGCTCTCAGAGCAGCCTGCCCCAAGGCTCCAGCACCTTCACAGTAATAAAGTGTCTCCTCACGTTGAGATGGAACTCACTGTGTTCCAATTTGTATCCATTGCCCCTTATCCTATTATTGGGCACCATCAAAAAGAGCCTGGCACCTTCTTGACCCCCACCCCTCAGATATTTATAGACAGTGATAAGATCTCCTCTCAGCCCCCTCCAGATTAAACACCCCCAAGGCTCTCAGTTTCTCTTCGCAGGAGAGATGTTCAGGTCCCTTCATCATCCTTGTAGCTCTCCATTGGACTTTCTCCAGCAGATGTCTGTCCCTCTTGAACTGGAGAGCCCAAAACTGGACACAGTATTCCATGTGTGGTGTCTGTAGGCCAAAGACTGTAGCATAAAGATAAGCTACAGCCCCTTTATGACACAGCTAGCAGTGAGCTGGTCATTGAAGGCTTGTTGTCATTGACATTTCCAGGGCTAAAGGACTTGGATCTCCACCTTCATTTTGATGTTTTGACCTTCCCAAGCCTATCCTCTCCCTTCTGCCACCAGCACAGTTCTCTGCTGGTGGCCCTCAGCTCTACCATTCCCAAGATGTACCATGAGGGCCATGGAAATGATCAGAGGGTTGGAGCAGCTCTGCTATGAGCACAGGCTGAGGGAGCTGGTGGTGTTCAGTCTGGAGAGGAGGAGGCTCTGGGGGGACCTAAAAGCAGCCTGTCAGTACCTAAAGTGGGCCTACAGGAAGGATGGAGAGAAGCTGTTTACAAAGGCCAAGGGGCAATGGGTTCAAGCTTGAGCAGAGCAGATTTAGATTGAATGTTAGGAACAAATTCTTTGCTATGAGGGTGGTGGAGCACTGGAAGAGGTTGCCCAGGGAGGTTGGTTGAGGCCCCTTCCCTGAAGACATTCAAAGTGAAGCTTGACAGGGTCTTGGGTGACCTGGGCTGGTGGGGATGTCCCTGCTGACTGCAAGGGGCTGGACTGGATGGCTTCTGGGGGTCCCTTCTGCCCCAGACCATTCTATGATTCTATGATCCAACGAAAACTGGAAGAAACTTCCCAAAGGACCTTTTTTTCCCCCTTTTCTTTCCTTGAATATGCTTGCCTGGCTACATTCATTATTTAAAACTTATTCTTTAATTTATGGCAGTCCAAAAGCTGCACCAAGCCCTGCATATCTGAGCTCATGGCTGTGACTCTCTCTGATCGCTTTATCAATCGGAACCCTTCCTTTAAGCTGTTAGCTAAATGTCCCGTGAAGCTCTGAGAACAAATTGTGCTGCTCTGGGACATTAACTTCCCATTAATTTGGCTAATCACTTCTACTTGATAGAAGTTTGTTTGAAAAACAGGCTACTTCCAGCTGCAGTGCAGCCCGTGTGAAGAGTGGGGCACAGAAGAGCTGCCAGCCCTGGCAGAGGGCAGTGCAGGGCTGCAGATGAGTGAATTTCAACGAGGCCAAGTGTAAGGTCCTGCACCTGGGTGGGTGCAACCCCAAGCACCAATCCAGGCTGGGTGGAGAATGGCTGAGAGCAGCCCTGAGGAACAGGACCTGGGGATCTGGGCTGATGAAAAGCTCCACAGGAGCCTGCAGTGGGAGTGCAGCCCAGACACAACCCTGTGCTGGGTGCAGCAAGAGCAGTGTGGGCAGCAGGGCAAGGGAGGGGATTCTGTCCCTTGGCTCTGCTCTCCTCACACCCCACCTGCAGTCCTGGGTACAGTTCTGGAGCCCCCAGCACAAGCAGGACATGGAAGTGTTGGAGCCAGTGCAGAGGAGACCACCAAGATGCTGAGAGGGCTGCAGCAGCTCTGCTGAGAGGGCTGCAGCAGCTCTGCTGTGAGGACAGACTGAGAGCTGGAACTCTGCAGCCTGGAGAAGCAAAAGCCTGGAGACCTTGGAGTGGCCTTGAAGTATCTGAAGTGGGCTACAGGAATTCTGGGAAGGGACTATTGCCAAGATCTTGTAATGACAGGATGAGGAGGAGTAATGAGTTTGAAGTGGCAGAGGGGAGTTTTAAACTAGTAGATAGGAAGAAGTTGTTTGCAGTGAGGGTGGTGAGACACCGGCAAAATTGCCCAGGGATGTTGTGGATGCTCCCTCCCTGGGAGGTGCTCAGGATCAGACTGGATGAGTCCTTGAGCAACCTGTTCTAGTGGGAGGTGTCTCTGCCTATGGCAGGGGTTGGGACTGGCTGAGCTTTGAGCTCCCTTCCAACCTAACCCATTATAGGATTCTGTGAATGCAGGGTTACAGACGAAGGTGCACACGAAGTGACGTCTTCTGGGTGGTGGTATGTAACAGAAGGGAGATGGACTTGTAGCCCAAGTGGGCAGAGGTCTCCTGGGTTGCATCAAGAGCAGCATGGCCAGCAGGCCAAGGGAACTGATTCTGCCACTTTGCTCTGCCATTGTTAGAACTCACTTGGACTACTGTGTCCAGTTCTGTGGCTCCCTACACAAGGAGGACATGGAATTGTTGGAATGGGTCAAGAGGAGGCCACCAAGATGACCTCCTATGAAGGCAGGCTGAAAGAATTGGGTTGTTTAGCCTGGAGAAGAGAAAGCTCTGTGGAGACCTTAGAGCAGTGTTTCCACATCTGAAGAGTACCTACAGGAAAGCTGTGAAGGGACTGTTCAGAAGGGCCTGCAAATATATAATGAGGGGCAATGGTCTTGAAAATGGAGCAGGTTAGGTTTAGGTTGGACATCAAGAGGAAGTTCTGCCCAGTGAGAGTAGTGAAATACTGAAACAGGTTGCCTAAGGTCTGTGGTTGAGGCCTCATCCACTTGATGTGGCAATGAGTGGCCTGATCCAACTGGAGGTGTCCCTGCTGAGTGCAGGGGGGTTGGACAAGATGACCTTTGAGAGTCCCTTCCAACCTGATGGTATCCATGGATCTTAAGAGAAAGAAATGAAGGCTTCAGCTAGTGTTTTATTCTGCCCATGGACACAGGCATGAGCAGCACTGTGGAACTGTATCTGTTCCAGAACACTTGTTGCCTCTTTTCTGAAGTCAGGAGACCTATGTGCTCTCTTCCCTGCTGCCTTCCCTTCTCCAGCCAATGCTTGCAGGAAAAGCCCTGCAAAATCTGACTCCTGGTGACTCCAGAACCAGAAGGCACAAACAGCTTGGAGGTGTTTAAAGGGAGGCTGGATGAGGCACTTAGTGCCATGAGTTGGTTAATTAGAAGAGTTAGGTGGTAGGTTGGTCTTAATGGTCCTAGAGGTCTTTTCCAACCTGGTTAATTCTGTGAATTTAATTCTGCTGAATTTAATCTCCTGAACTTAATATTTAATTCTGCTGAATTCAACATGCTGGGAGGTCTTTAGCACCCAGGGAGGTGGCTGAGTTCTCATCCCTGGAGATGCCAAAAAGAGGTGCTGAGGGACATGGTTTAGCCCCAGCCTTGATGGAGTCAGAGAATGGTTGGACTTGATCCTCTTAAAGGTCATTGATTCTATGATTCTAACCAGCCTCCACCTGTACTCAAACCTGATTCAGCAGACCAGGACTAACCAATGTGCACAAGAGCATCACCCAGCATCTTTCAGAAGTGCCAGGGCTAGGCTCAGGCTTGTAATTAGCATATGCTAAGGAGTTGTGGTAATATGTAAATGCCACCCTGGGTCAGAGCTGCACACCCATTGCAGCTAATGAAGTGTGCCCTCTCTTTTTGTTCAGTGGCAGCAGTAATTGGGTGCATCGTTTTGGTGTGGCTGCTAGGCAGAGGCTAAGGAAGCCACCTGTAACGACAGGCCAGTGTGTGCAGCAGTCCTGTGGAGAAGTAAAGGCAAGGACTGCTAATTTCCAAGTGTCCAGCAGGGAACCAGCACACATGCCTCCAGTCACCATCCTCACAATTCCTAGGATCTGGGCATGTAATTATAGGGTTGTATTTTGAGTCGAGATCAGCATTTAAGGTAACTGTTGAAAGCTCCTAGCCAGGGTAGCCTGCAGAGAGCTGCTTGAGCACCTACTGCCTAAAGTGCAGAACACCTGGGCTGGCAAAATGCAGCTGCATCTGACCTTGCTGGAATGAGGAAAATGATAGTGTCTTGTTTATGGAGTCTGCTTTCCCTTCTCTGTACTGGTTTAAGCTTCTTGGAGACCTAAAGGCTAACAGAGCAGTAATACAGTTGTTGAGGTGCTGGAAGGTGTCCAGAGAGGGAGAGAAAGCTGGTGAGGGGCCTGGAACACAAACCCTATGAGGAGAGGCTGAGGGAGCTGGGGGTGTGCAGCCTGCAGCAGAGGAGGCTCAGGGCAGAGCTCATTGCTGTCTGCAACTGCCTGAAGGGAGGCTGTAGCCAGGTGGGGTTGGGCTCTGCTGCCAGGCAACCACCAATAGAACAAGGGGACACAGCCTGAAGCTGTGCCAGGGCAGGTCTAGGCTGGATGTTAGGAGGAAGTTGTTGTCAGAGAGAGTGATTGGCATTGGAATGGGCTGCCCGGGGAGGTGGTGGAGTTGCCGTCCCTGGAGCTGTTCAAGGCAGGACTGGACGTGGCACTTGGTGCCATGGTCTGGCCTTGAGCTCTGTGCTAAAGGGTTGGACTTGATGATCTGTGAGGTCTCTTCCAACCTCGGTGATACTGTGATACTGTGATACTGTGATACTGTGAATAAGCATCTCCTGCATAATTCACATTGAACTGGTCTGGAGTCCATGTGGCATTGCCATTGATCACACTGATCTGTGGGGGCCTTGACCACGTCTCCCGCAGCAACCAGATAGCTGCAACAGGGTGGTGCTCTTCAGGTGAAAGCAGAGCAGAGAGAAGCAGGAAGATCCTCTGCTTTTATAGGGGTCCAGACAACCCTTTGCACCTGGGATCAGGTTCAAGACCACCCTCCAGGAGAGGTTAACCCTTAAACACTCTCAAAAGTGAAATCTCCTGTAAAGTTACAGCCCTCTTTCTGAAGGAGGTAGATATCAGCCCCTAAGAGTAAAGGGACTATGACACTTCCTACCACTGATCTATTTCAACCTTCACAACTGGATTATTTACTTACTCCCTCTATTAATTAACAGCCTGACTCAGAATCTTTGCCAAGAAGAAATTAATAATCAAAGAAGGATTCAAATATGAGTTCATTTATTATTACTGATTTTTAATATTCAAGTCCATTTTACTAAGGGATCTGACTGTTCTTTTACCCTAATCTTAGACACAACAGCAAAGACTCAGCTTGCCAGGGTGCTGGGCCAGCTCATTTCACCTCTACTGTTCCCTAGAAGGGTTGGATCCTTGGGGTCCCTTCAAACCTGGCATTCTGGGATCAAGGGCACAATGTCCACCTGCAGACCAGTGCCAAGTGGCTCCCTGAGGGGTGCTGCTCTGCTTGGATCTGTGTAACTCAATTAATCATTCTGCTCCCAGCCCCCCTTGCCCATCCTCCAAACTCACCTTGCACATCAGACATACTCTGGGATAAGGTAGAGGGGTGTGGAGAAGGTGGAAGGGTGACTGGGAGCCCCTTCTGGGGACTCTCTTTTCTGGGAGGGCTGTGGTGCTTCTGTATTGGTTTTATCTTGTGTATTTCTGTACCTAGCTGCAGAGAATGTAACTATCTGCTTCTATCTTGTGCTAAGCTGTGAACAGAAAGGTCCACTCCTTAACTTCCACCTGCCTGAGTCTAGCCAGGGTGATTTCATTTTAATCTGGGAGTGGGGGGTGGAGTGGAGGAGGGAGGGGAGGTAGCTCCAAACCATCACAAGAAGTCCTTGGGGAGACCTCAGAGCAGCATTCCAGTACCTGAAGGATGTCAACAAGAAATCTGGGGAGGGACTTCTGACTCTATCCCAGGAAGCTGGAGCAAGGCTCTTCTCGGTGATGGCCAATGACAGGACAAGGGCCACTGGGTGGAGGTTGAGGCATAGGAGGTTCCATGTGAACCTGAGGAAGAATTTTTTTCCCTGTGAGAGTGACAGAGCCCTGAAACAGGCTGCCCAGGGGGGTTGTGGAGTCTCCCTCTGGAGATATTCAAACCCTGCTGTGAGAGTCTAAATCTCTCTCTCGTTAATCAATGAAGATAAAGATTGCATCGTCCCTCCTTAATCACCAAAGATAAAGAAGAGTGCATCATCTCTCCTTAATCTTGTTACTTCTGGGACTCAGACGCGGTGCTTGCCCAAAGCTCAGGGATGCAAATCAACAGACAACACCTTTGAAACTCCTGGACCTCACCCTGGCTGGACTGCCCAGGAAGCCTACATCTTATCTCAGCTACCCCCAAGGGATGTGTATGCAGGGTGTGGACAGGTGTAGATGAGAGAGGGTGGAGGCCCTCCCCCGGGCGACGCCGGACCCCTGCGAATGCATGAGAATGCACAGGAAGATGCCCTGGGGGGCTGCAGCTGGACACTGAGCAGAAAACTGTATAAAAAGGCAGGAGAAATGCCTGGCAGAGTGTGCCATTCCCAGCAGAGCAAGAGTGGCACCTCCACCGGAACACCGAGGGCAGACCACCACCAGACCACCAGAGCTGCACACCACCTGAAGAACCTCTGACAAACTCCACAGAAGATCCTCCCTGGGCCACGCACCCGTCTCTCCCTCTCCCCTCCATCTGCGACTGAGGGTAATATGATCACAGCTTTTTCCCTTCCCTGCTCCTTCTTCTCTTCTCCATCGTTCTCTTTATCTTTTTCTCTCCCGCTTCTCCCCTCTCTCACTCTGTTCTGATCTCTCTCTCCCCCCCTTCTCCCTTCTCTCCCCCTGTTTTGCCCAAGCTTATCCTTTAATAAACAGTTCCATGGTGATCTCTGGTCTCGTTTGCACCTTAATTTCACAACACGGAATCCATAAGAACTGGTCTAGCTCCTCTGGACAGAGATACTGTTCATCTCTGCTCCTCTGGACCTTGACACCTGCCTGGATGTGCCCCTGTGTGATCTGCTCTGGGTGACCCTGCTCTGGCACAGGAGTTGGGCTGGCTGAGCTTTGGAGGTCCCTTCCATCACTCTGTGATGCTGTGATTCAATGACTTTTTCCAAGGGCTTGTAGAGATAGGATAAGAGGGAATGGATTGAAGCTTGAGGAGGAGAGATTTAGACTGGAGATTAGGAACAAATTCGTTAGAGTGAGGGTGGTGAGACCCTGGCACAGGTTGCCCAGGCAGTTTGTGGATGTCCCCCTCCCTGCAGGTTTTCAAGTCCAGGTTGGATGAGACCTTGAGCAAGCTGGGCTAGTGGGAGGTGTCCCTGCCCACGACAGAAGGGTTGGAACTGGACAATCTTCAAGGTCCCCTCCAACCCAACCCATTCTGTTAACCCATGACTACTCCCCAAACCTAAATACATCATTTGTGAATGCCATTAAGTGGTTTGCTGCTGGCAGTGCAAAGTGATATATTGCTGATGTCCTTCTGCAACTGTTAGTGAGCAGCTATCAAAAGCCTGTTGTCTACATTGGCATTCATGCAGCATAGCCTAAGAGCACTTCAGTCCCTCTCACTAACCTGCAGGTTTTACTCTTTTTCACATCATTTGAATTTTTATTATGTCTAAAATAATAAAATGCATTGTTAGGATCAGTCTAAATCCACAGGCTTTGCAATTTTAGCATTTCCTCCACAGATTTGCCTCTCCCTTCCAGAACCTAAGCCTTCACTTTACAGACCTGAACTTTCTCTTGCCCTTCTGGTTGCAAAGGTATCTTGGCAACATTTAAATGCTGCACCTCTCTAATATGGCTTAGTGCTGAGCAGAGAGGGATTGGATTCAGACTTGCCAGGCACATTCTGCTTATAAAATGAGATCTAATAAAAACTAGAAGTGCTGATTTGGCTGCAGATAAGGTCCTGGTGCTAGCAGCTATGGTTCAAACTCTGGGTACCATTTGTAGGGCTGATTTAAAAGAGAGTTAACAGCAAATGACTATGCTGGATGCATTCTCGTCCTGATGTGATGCATTTGAATACTATGTGCTGATGTATAGGCAAATAATTGCTCCTCCTAATCAGAGGCTTTGCTTCAGCACTACCTGCTTCAATGACCTGAAGCCATCAAATGCTTTTTAGTGTCTCTCTCCAATTGCATTGCCCTTGCTAAATGAGTGGTGCCTGTCTCTGTTGCCTCCTCACAGACCTCAGAGGATGAGAAAGGAAATATTACCTAGGTTTGTGTTTCAGAGTGTTGTGATAGGCCTGACAGGCCCAAAATAGGCTTATCTATGTCCTGCCTTGCCTAGGCATTGTTCTCTGCTCCACCAGAGTGGCAAGCAGGGGAAACTGGCAAAAAAGGACCTGGAGCCACTGAGTCTGGCCTGCCCAGGGCCCTGTGCTGTAAGGTGCACACACTGAGCTTGTGCCTGCCTAGTGCAGGGCCTGTGCTGTTCCCAGATTAGGGAAAAGTGAGCCTGGGGCTTAGCCTAATATGGTAAGGTTTGGCTAACTGCCATCCTGGTTGGCCATTCTTGTGTCCAAAGGGCAATTAACCTTGGCCCACACTGCCAAGGAGATGTGCAAGTGAACAACCTGATTCTGCTTCCCTGCTTTGCTGCCCTGCTCTGTGCCTGCTCTCTCTGCTGTGCCCTTGCCTGCTGCTCTTGCACACTGCCTTATTGCTGCCTGCTAAACTCCACTGCTGCCAGTTACCAGGAGCAGACCCTGGTTGCCTGCAGGCGATCAGCCTGTGTGGCCAGCATGACACTGTGCTGAGACTGCACCACAGCTGCCTCTGCACCTGAAGGTCCTGCCTAGAATCCCTGGACATATATACAGATGGTCCAGAAGAAGCCAGGAGACAAGGGCAGATTTAAGTTGGAGATAAGAACAAAGTTCTGGATGATCTTGGAGGTCTCTTCTAACCTGGTCGATTCTATGATTCTATGAAAGGATTCTCAAAGGCTGAAGCAGGCTGCTCAGGAAGATGGTTGAATCCCCATCCCTGGAGGTGTTTTGAATAGGCAGAGCTGTGGTGCTGAGTGCCATGGTTTAGCCCCAGCCTGGGTAGGGTTACAGAATGGTTGGAGTGGATGAGCTTAAAGGTCTCTCCCAACTGCAATGATTCTGTGATTGTATGAGTCTGTAGGCAATATTAAACAACCAAACAACAGTGCAAAGGGTAGGAAAGGAAGACAACTGATAACAGTGCAAAGGAAGATAACTGATCAAAGTCAGGAGAGTCCCACAAATAAGCAATTAGCAGTATCAGTGTCTCCAGCTGCCATCCCCATCAGCCCAGGTTTGTCACCATTCACTCCAGAGAAGCAGGGTCCATTTTCCCCCTGTTTTAACACTGGTCTAGTACCAGGTACCTATTAAAAGGAATTTGTGTTGTGTGCTCTGGCTTCAGTTAAGTGAGAGATGCCAAGCAGCCCTCAGACCTACAAACATGCAGAGGTATCCACTGGATATAGTGTAAATTATTTGTCCATTGTTACCCCCTCAGGAAGTCTAAGCTCCTGTCAGCTGGGTTTTTGGAAGTTATGTGGAATGGGCCAAAATTCATCACAATATTGCTACATTGGAGTACTCCATGGCTGGACAAATCAGGAAGCCATTCACAGACAGCAAAATGCTGGGACACTGTGCTGGTGTGAGCCAGAGCGGAGCTGGTTCTGCCCAGGGCTGTCCCTTCCCAGTTCAGTCTCTGCTCAGGACAGGTTTGCACAGCCAGGGACTGCTGCTAGCAGTATGTGATTGGGAGAGTTAGCACCAAGGGTTGGGCTGCAGATCAAAGGCATTGCCATATCTTGGAGTGCTGCAGGTCAGAGGTGGCACCTGTGATGACAAGTGACCCTAAACTGACCAACAGGATGGATGTCACGTTTGGGATAAAGTTGGGGGATCACCAGGGTGAAGCCTCCTCTTCAGTGGCTGGTACCTGAGGAGGGCTTTGTCCATTTTGCCTTCAGTCCTCATCCATGAGCTCCTGAATTCCAGAATCCAGCTCCTGAATCAGTTCCCATCTGCTATGGAGTCCAGTCTGGGACTTCTGCCACAGCATCAGTGGTGATGGTGACTGATTGCCATCAGGGGTTGGATTTGGTATTGGTTTGTGACTATTTCATTTTATTGTTGTTTTCATGAAGGTAATTCTGGTTCTCTGTCCCACCACATCACTCTCTCTCCCTTATTCCCCTCCTCTTCACTTTGGGAAGGCAGAGGGGTTCACAGAGAGCTTCTGGCACTTGTTTAGTGGCTGGCCCAGCCCCGAACCTTGACAGGCACATCCCTAAACCTGGGGGAATTACACAGAACTCCTATTTTCTGGGAAAACCTGGGACATTCTCCATTTTTCTTCTCCCAGTGCAGGTTTTGCAGCATGAGCTAATTCTGAGCAAACAGAGTCTGGACAGGTTGGTTCATTTTCTCTTTGTTTTAATGTATGACTCTGGGAAATAGCCAGGTGATAAATGCATTGACTGGTCATGGTTCTTGCCATTCCTGCAAAGTTGATTTCATTTCCCTCTCTTTAGTGATTAAATCCCACCAGCTTATCCCTGTCAGTCAAGGCTTAAGTGAACTGGTGATCCAGGCAGCCCCCAGCTATGCAAAGCAGCCTTTTGGCCCCTTCTGACTCGGGCTGTATTGTGTTACCTGGGATATTCTCCAGCCAGGAAAGAATTGCAGAGCTACCTTGGCTCGTCCCACCACAGCAACCTGCTTCCTGAGAAGCTTGCAAGCAGTTCTAAGCCATGCTGAAAAGTGAAATTTTAATACAGCCTTGGCAGCTCTCCACTGGCACCTCCCCAGATTTACACCAGTGTGAGCAGGATGGGTGCCTGTGCCAGAGCCTCGGCTATATTAAAGAGAACTTGGACAAGAGGTGTTCATATCTGAACCAAACTCAGCAAAGCAAACCCCAGCTTAGCAAAATAAAATCAGATGCTCTGACTCATCCTCTTTGGAGAGCTGCTGATACAATTTGGCTGTTCCAGAAGCACTGCTGTGATCCTGATAAAAGATGACACTGTGAAAAAAGGCTGGGAGGCAAAAAGGAACTCGAGAAAAAGAGGAGTCTTCCCTGCCACTGAACCAGCCTCATGGATCCCGTCCCACACAAATGGAAATAGATGAGAAGCCTCAGCTACCATTGTTGACATATATAGAAGTGATTTTCCCCCTTTACTCTGCTCTCCTTAGACCTCACCTACAGTCCTGGATGCAGTCCTGGATGCAGTTCTGGAGCCCCCAGCACAAGGAGGACATGTAAGTGTAGGAGTCAGTCCAGAGGAGGCCACCAAGATGCTGAGAGGGCTGCAGCAGCTCTGCTGTGAGGACAGGCTGAGAGAGTTGGGGCTCTGCAGCCTGAAGAAGAGAAGGCTTTGAGGAGACCTTGGAGTGGCCTTCCAGCATCTGAAGGGGGTGTATAGGAGGGCTGGAAAGGGACTATTATTGACTTGACAAAGTTTTGCAATGACAAGACAAGGGGTAATGAGTTTAAACTGGCAGAGAGGAGATTTAGACTGGATGTTAGGAAGAAGTTCTTTACAGTGAGGGTGGTGAGATCCTGGCACAGAATCATTCTGTCCTTCACAGCCTCCCTGGAGGTGTTCAGGGCCAGGTTGGATAAGGCCTTGAGCAATCTGTTCTAGTGGGAGGTGTCCCTGCCTATGGCAGGGGGTTGGAACTGGATGATCATTGAGGCCCCTTCCAACCTAAACCATTCTATGAACAAAAACACTACACAGGCAGGGCACCATGAGGATGCACAGTAAATAGATAGCAGGCTATAATTTCTTGTTCAAAACAGCCAAATGAACCTTTAGCTGAAAGAGTGAGGACATGACATGGAACAAGCATGAGCATAAGCACAGAGCAGGAGGACTGACTGGAGCCTACCTCCTTCAACTTCCAGAAAGCTGCCTAGCACTAGCCTGGGGGAGTCCTGTTTTCACTCACCCTTTCTCCTGCTCTCAGACAATTCAAATGATTTTTCTGCACAGTGCTGCAGCTTCCTGAGGAGTGGTGAAGAGTTTCCAGAAAAAAACACAACAAACCCAAACTCTAGCCCTAACGACTCAAAGTGTGTTTGAATTCTTTCCAGCAAGGATAGGAACTGAAGGTGGATTTCCTACTTCCTAACCCCGAGGCTGACTTCAGATAGAGTGGTGGTTGCTTTTCCAGCAGTCCTTAAAAAAGAAAGTGAAGCCCCCAGGCAGTTTTAGAAGCAACTTGTTCTAGCCAGGCTATGCTGGGTGTACTCTGTGAGCATCTCCAGAGTCCCTGAAGGTGCTGCCATGTCCTGTTGTTTGTTCACCACTGCAGAGGAAGGGATCAGGCAGGTAGGCTGTTTCCATACTCTGATGGGTTGAAGGGATGGTAGTTAAGAGTGAGAGGATGTGAATGTTACTTGAGAGGGGGATTTTGTTGTCTCTCTTCAGAACTACAGAGGGTGGCTTTGGATGTCTCCTGAAGAGGCAGTCACAGCTCTGCAGCCATATCCTGCATTCATTATTTAGTTGATTGCTTGCCAAGTATTTGACCAACTCATTTGCATGTCTTAGAATCACAGAATCATTCGGGTTGGGAAAGACCTTTAAGATCATTGAGGCCAACCATTCTCTAACTCTGCCAAGGCTGGGGCTAAACCATGGCCTTAGGCACCACATCTCTGCTACTTTGAAACACCTCCAGGGATGGGAATTCTGCCTGAGAAGTCTGTGCCAGTCTTTGAGAACCCTTTCAGGAAAGAAGTTTCTTCTGGTGCCCAACTGAGCCTCTCCTGGTGCAACTTGAGACCATTTCCTTTTGTCCTAGCACTTGTTGCTAGTGAGAAGAGACCAAATGCTTCTTGCTGTTGCCCAATGCTCAGCTCTGCTGGGTGATGCCCACTGACAGGACAGGAGGCAATGGTGGAGGCTGAGGCATAGGAAATTTCATGTAAGCGTGAGGAGGATTTGTTTCCCTGTGAGGGTGACAGAGCATTGGAACAGGATGCTCAGGGGGGTTGTGGAGCCTCCCTCTCTGGAGATATTCAAACCCTGCCTGGATGTGTTGCTGTGTGATCTGCTCTGGGTGATGCTGCTCTGGCAGGGAGGTTGGGCTGGTTGAGCTTTGGAGGTCCCTTCCAGCCCCTGATACTCTGTGATTCTGGGAAACACCACCTGGCTCCAACCTGCTTTCATCGAGTTGTAGAGACTGAGAAGGTCTCTCTTCAGCCCCCATTTCTCCAGAAGGTTTAAGCACTTCTGCATGTCTTCTGTATGGACACCTGGCACCTGGGCCCATGCCTTCCCTGTAGGAAGCCTCTCTGGCTTCATGGCATGGACAGCAAGCCCAGGAGCAGCAGCCAGAGTGAGTCAATGCCATACTTGAACTGTTTCCAATGACCAGCAAAGCTGTGGTACTTTTAGGGCTTGAACTCAGGACACTGAGTGCAAGAATGCTCTCAGGTGAACCTTGACAGCTCTTGATCAGTGAAGTCAAGGAAAGTGAGATGACAACACAGCAAGGCATGAGAAGACCTTTGTAATGGGGTCATTAAGATCAACCTCAGAGTACATCCACAGAGATCATGACAACATTGTGGATGCTAAGTGCTGTCTCCAAAATGCACTCCTGTCTAAGTGCTAGTATTAGACAAGGTGCACTCTTGTCAAACACTGTTTGGTCCAGTAATTGAAAAGGATCATTAAACATTTACTGAAAGTCAAACTGGAAGCACATGGATGAGCAGAGCTGTGCTCAAACACCCCAAGGCTGCCACTGATACCACAGAGTACATGGCCAGAGCATTACAGGTTTCCAGCAGAGGAAACCTGTAACTTGCTCTCTGTGGTAGGACAAGCAGCAATGGATGGAAGCTGCAGCACAGGAGGTTCCAGCTCAACACAAGGGGAACTTCTTGGCTGTAAGGGTCCCAGAGCCCTGGCACAGGCTGCCCAGAGAGGTTGTGGAGTCTCCTTCTCTGGAGCCTTTCAAGGCCTGTCTGGATGTGTTCCTCTGTGCCCTGAGCTAGACTGTATGGTCCTGCTCTGGCAGGGGCATTGGACTTGATTTCTTTGGGCCCCTTCCAACCCCTGACATCCTGTGAGCTTGTGTAAGAGTCCAGCAGAGAGCCACAAGGATGACTGGGGGACTTGAGCATCTCCCCCACGGAGACTGAGAGCCCTGGGACTGTTTAGTCTGGAGAAGAGAGGAAATCTGAGCAATGTCTATAAATATCTGAGGGGTGGGTGACAAGTGGCTGGGGCTGGTTCTTTTCAGTGGTCTACAGCAACCAGACAAGAAGGAACAGCTACAAGGCAGAACACAGAAAGTTTCAGCTCAACATGAGGAGAAACTTCTTTACAGTGAGGGTGACAGAGCTGGAGCAGGCTGCCCAGAGAGGTTGTGGAGTCTCCTTCTCCGGAGACTTTCCAAACCCACCTGGATGCACCCCTGTGTGAACTACCCTGAGTGATGCTGCTTGGCAGGGAGGTTGAACTCGTTGATCTCTGGGGGGTCCCTTCCAACCTCTAAGTTCTGTGATTCTGTGACTCTGAGAAGCAGAGCAGAGGAGGTGGCAGTGGAGGAGATACACTTCTGTAATGTGAGCAGCCTCCATCCTCCTGCCTTGGAGAGCTGCCCATTGAATTGTAGCAGTGTCCCCACTTGCACTGCATTCATACAGACACTCCTCCAGATTTCTTTGCCATGAATATTTGATACGACAACAGATTTGATATCAAGGTGGCAGAGTTTGAATTATTGGATTGTTTTCCTTCCAAGTATTTTATTTTTATTACTCAGTGAGTGCTGACTTTGTGACCAGTGCTGGTCAACAACAAAGCAAACCTTAACTCCAACATTGGCATGGGCTGATCTAAGAAGTCATAGAATCATAGAATCAAGCAGGTTGGAAGAGACCTCCAAGCTCATCCAGTCCAACCTATCACCAAGCCCTATCCAGTCAACCAGACCATGGCACTAAGTGCCTCATCCAGGCTTTTCTTGAAGACCCCCAGGGACGGTGCCTCCACCACCTCCCTGGGCAGCCCATTCCAATGCCAATCACTCTCTCTGTGAAGAACTTCTTCCTAACATCCAGCCTAGACCTACCCTGGCACAACTTGAGACTGTCTCCCCTTGTTCTATTGCTGGTTGTCTGGCAGAAGAGGCCACCCCCCACCTGGCTACAATGCCCCTTCAGGTAGTTGTAGACAGTAATAAGATCACCTCTGAGCCTCCTCTTCTCCAGGCTAAACAGGCCCAGCTCCCTCAACCTCTCCTCATAGGATTTGTGCTCCAGGCCCCTCACCAGCTTTGTTGCCCTTCTCTGGACATGTTCCAGCACCTCAACATCTTTCTTGAATTGAGGGGCCCAGAATTGGACACAGCACTCAAGGTGTGGCCTGAGCAGTGCTGAGTACAGGGCAAGAAGAACCTCCCTTGTCCTACTGGCCACACTGTTCCTGATGCAGCCCAGGATGCCATTGGCTCTCTTGGCCACCTGGGCACACTGCTGGCTCATCTTCAGCTACTATCTATCAGTACCCCCAGGTCTCTTTCCTCCTGGCTGCTCTCCAGCCACTCAGTCCCCAGCCTGTAGTGCTGCTTGGGGTTGTTGTGGCCAAAGTGCAGAACCCTGCACTTGGCCTTGTTAAATCTCATCCCATTGGCCTCTGCCCACCCATCCAGCCTGTCCAGGTCCCTCTGCAGGGCTCTGCTACCTTCCAACAGATCAACACCTGCTCCCAGCTTGGTGTCATCTGCAAACTTACTGATGCTGGACTCAATCCCCTCGTCCAGGTCATCAATAAAGATATTGAACAGGACTGGGCCCAGTACTGATCCTTGGGGAACACCACTGGTGCCAGCTGCCAACTGGATGTGGCACCATTCACCACCACTCTCTGGGCTCTGCCATCCAGCCAGTTCTTGATCCAGCACAGAGTGAATCTGTCCAAACCATGAGCTGCCAGCTTGGCTAGGAGTTTCTTGTGGCAGACAGTGTCAAAGGCTTTGCTGAAGTCCAAGTAGACTACATCTACAGCCTGCCCCACATTCACCAGGCAGGTAACCTGATCATAAAAGGAGATCAGGTTGGTGAGGCAGGACCTGCAATTCCTAAACCCATGCTGGCTGGGCCTGATCCCTTGGCTATCCTGTAGGTGCTTTGTGATGGCACCCAAGATTACCTGTTCCATGACCTTGCCTGGCACTGAGGTCAGGCTGACAGGTCTGTAGTTTTCTGGCTCCTCCTTATGACCCTTCTTGTGAATGGGTATCCTTCACTGCTTTGAGGAATCCCAGCCCCCACTAAACTCTGAACCTCTGCATGATGCCCCAAAGCACCCTGCCCGATACAGCCTGTACCAGGAATAATGAGACCACCAGGACCAGGGAAGTGATTGTTCCCCTATGCACAGCACTGGTGAGGCCACACCTTGAGTACTGGGTTCAATTTCCATGACCTCAATCCAAGAAGGACATCGTAGGGATGGAGCAGATCCATAGAAAGGCAGTGAAGCTGGGGAAGGATCTTGAGGACAGGGCTGGTGAGAATCTGCTGGGGGAATTGGGGGTGTTTAGTTTGGAGGAGGCTGTAAGGAGACTTCATTACTCTCTACAACTCCTGAAAGGAGGTTGGAGTGAGGTGGGAGTTTGGTGTCTTCTCACTAGGAACAAGAGTAAATGGCCTCAAGTTGCACCAGGGGGGAGTTAGGCTGGATATTAGAAGGAAGAAAATTCTTCCCTAAAAGGGTTCTCAAAGACTGGCACAGACTTCTCAGGAAGAATTCCCATCCCTGGAGGTGTTTCAAAGTGGCAGAGATGTGATGCCTAGGGCCATGGTTTAGCCCCAGCCTTGGTAGAGTTAGAGAATGGTTGGCCTCAATGATCTTAAAGGTCTTTCCCAACCCAAATGATTCTGTGATTCTAAGACATGCAAATGAGTTGATCATCTGTGAGGTCTCTTCCAACCCTGATGATACTACTACTACTATGATAGAAGCAATCAACTAAATAATGAATGCAGGATATGGCTGCAGAGCTGTGACTGCCTCTTCAGGAGACATCCAAAGCCACCCTCTGTAGTTCTGAAGAGAGAAAACAAAATCCCCCTCTCAAGTAACATTCACATCCTCTCACTCTTAACTACCATCCCTGGAGGTGTTTCAGAGAGTCATAAATGTGATGCTGAGGGCCATGGTTTAGTCCCAGCCTTGGTAGAGTATGATGGTTTGGGTGTTACTCACCCCCCACACTTTAGAGATCACCCAGACTAGACTCAGCTGGCTCTGGGAATTGAATGAAGCTTATTTTTACAGCTTAGCACAAGATACAAGCAGATAGTTACAGGACATGCAGTTATAGACAGAAATAGTCAAGGGAAAAGGTAATACAGAAACACAGCAGCCCTCCCAGAAACCTGAGTCCCCAGGAGGGGCTCCCAACTGCCCTTCCACCTTCCTCCTACCCCTCTCAACCTTACCCCAGTCCAAGGAAGAATGGAGGTTTGGCCAGGAGGGTTAGGAAGCAGGTGGATTAATTAAAGAAACAGAGGGTGAGGTTAGAAGAGAGTATCACAGTTTCACAGTATCACCAGGGTTGGAAGAGACCTCACAGATCATCAAGTCCAACCCTTTACCACAGAGCTCAAGGCCAGACCATGGCACCAAGTGCCACGTCCAGTCCTGCCTTGAACAGCTCCAGGGACGGCGACTCCACCACCTCCCCGGGCAGCCCATTCCAGTGTCCAATGACTCTCTCAGGGAAGAACTTTCTCCTCACTTCCAGCCTAAAATTTCCCCTGGCACAGCCTGAGGCTGTGTCCTCTTGTTCTGGTGCTGGCCACCTGAGAGAAGAGAGCAACCTCCTCCTGGCCACAACCACCCCTCAGGTAGTTGTAGACAGCAATAAGGTCTGCCCTGAGCCTCCTCTTCTCCAGGCTAACCAATCCCAGCTCCCTCAGCCTCTCCTCGTAGGGCTGTGCTCAAGGCCTCTCCCCAGCCTCGTTGCCCTTCTCTGGACACGCTCAAGCATCTCAATGTCCCTCCTAAACTGGGGGGCCCAGAACTGAACACAGCACTCAAGGTGAGGTCTAACCAGTGCAGAGTACAGGGGCAGAATGACCTCCCTGCTCCTGCTGGCCACACCATTCCTGATGCAGGCCAGGATGCCACTGGCTCTCTTGGCCACCTGATGCAGCTCCAAGCTCACCAGCAACAGAGGAGAAGTGGTCAGTGGTCATCTGTGTTTTTATTTCTTATTTTTATACATCTCAGCAAGCCTGTGAGGGAAGTAGACATCACCCTTGTTTTCCTTCCACAGCCTGTAAACTAGTCCTTCTCACCAAAGCATTCTATCTAGCTCCAAACTAGCACAGTAGAGTTACAGAACGGTTTGGTTCAGTGATCTTAAAGCTCTTTTCCAAGCATAACGATTCTATGAGTCAGGATCAGTCAGCCCAAGACCAAACCTGCATCCATACACCGTGATGGTGTGTGAGTAAAATGGGCCCTGGAGCAGTCTCACACCAAGAATCAGGAGTAGATTCTACAAACTCCTTTCTCCCCTCCCCTCTTCAGCCCTTCCTGTGCAGCAGGCAGAGCTTTTGTGCCGCTTTGGCGTGGCGTGGGAAAACAACAGTGGCAATTTCAATGTTTGTGATCCATTATGCAGAAGGAGCACACTCCACATGAAAATATTAATTACTGGAGCTTTCTATTCTAGAAACTCCATTTTGTATTCAAGATTTAAGGTCTCCACGGATGTGGAGAGAACACTTTGAGACTCTGAGGCTTTGAAATGCTGAATTGCCTTGTATAAGATAAAATCGATTGGGTTTGGTGGTGGAGGTGGTGGTTGAGTTTTTTTCCCCCACCAAAAGGGGGGAAAAAAAGAAGTCAAGTGGAAATTAATATTCTTGTAATAGGTGAGGAGCTTATATACAATTATTTCACAGTGATAGACTTGGTTTTGATGTAGCATAATTAGCAGAATGTAAATGGTATATGTTGTGTAGTACAAGATTTTTGGGGTGGGCTTTTTTTTGCCTCATTGTGGAGCAAACCATTTGATGTGGCTCTGTAAAAGACAAAAAAAAAGAGCTCTACTACACATCAAAAAGCAATCAACAAACTCTTTGAGTACATCAAGCAGGATAATTTAGATGGTTTTTAATCATGATGATGAAAATATAATTAGGTGGTTTCGCGTCGGTTGGTGAGTGCGTAGGGAAAAGTGATTCTCCAAACAGAGAAATATGGAGAACATTAGCCAGGAGCTGTGGAAAAACCACACACACACACACAGAGAAACCAACCAAAGGAAAAAAGAAAACCCAAGCTGTTGGCCTGCTTCTCTAGCTGATCAGCAGGTAACATGTTTAACTAGAATGTTGTCTCCTGTAGGGTACCAGGAGAGCCTTATTTAACAGACAGATTACATAGAAGTAGCTTTGGAAAAATGCCCCTTTTTAATGGGCTCAAAATCCTTCCTCTGGGAGGCACTGAAACAAAATCCTCCTGTCTGAGCTGATGCAGTGAGCACAAGATGTGATTTGAGTCTAATCAAAGATTTGCCCACTGGCAGGACAAGGGACAATGGGTGGAAGTTGAGGCACAAGGAGCTCCATGGAAACATGAGGGGAAATGTTTCCCCTGTGAGTGGGACAGAACACTGGGACAGGCTGCCCAGAGGGGTTATGGAGTTTCCCTCTCTGGAGATATTCAAGAGCTGCCTGGATGTGTTGCTGTGTGATCTGCTCTGGGTGATCCTGCTTTGGAAGAGGGGTTGGACTGGATGAGCTTTGGAGATCCCTTCCAGCCCCTGACATTCTGTGATGCTGTGATGAGCAGATGGGAAGCAGCCCTGTGGAGGACTGGATGTTGTGGAGAGGCTGCTGCTGGTCTCATACAGGTAATTAGCTATGAATAAGAGAGAATGGCCTCAAGCTGCCACTGGACAGGTTTAGACTGGACATTAGGAAACATTTTTGCCCAGGCAGAGTAGTCAGGCATTGGAATGAGCTGCCCAGGGAGGTGGTGGAGTCACCAACCCTGGAGGTGTTTGAAGGTCGTTTGGATATGGTCCTTGGGGATATGGTTTAAGGGTGAACTTCGTAGAGATCTGGGTTAGACTTGATGATCCTGAGGTGCTTTTCCAACCAAAACATTTCTGTGATTCTGTGATCTTTTGAAGTCCCTTCCAACCCCTACCATTCTGAGAGTCTGTGAGTTTTACTGCAGGAAATAAGAGGTATTGATGAGAATTCATTAACTCAGCCTGAGCATCGAGTACCAGAGCAAATGCCATGTGTCTTCCAGGGAAAGAATTCTCTAGAAGCTTTTAACCACCTTAAGTGCCCTACTGTTCCTCAATCCCAAGGAAGAGTGGCTGAAGACTCCTTAGTTAAGAAGTTGGCACACCTAAACAGCCTCACCTTTGCAGCTTCTCTTTGCATGAAACCTTCTCATGTTTTCAGTCATTTTGGATGTGCCATCATAATCTCCCAGTTCCCACTGCCAGCTTTTCTCAGTAGTGCTCAGTTAATCCTGAACATTGTGCTATACACCATGGCACTTCATTCCATCATAGAACCATAGACTGGTAGAGGAAGAAAGGACCTCCGGAGATCAAAGCTAAGTCCCCAGCCAAGGCAGCATCACCTAGGGCAGGTCACACTGAAACATATCCAGGAAGGTCTTGAAAGTCTTCAGAGAGGGAGACTCCACAGCCTCTCTGGGCAGCCTGTGCCAGGGCTCCAGCAACCTCACAGCAAAGAAGTTTTTCCTCATGTTGAGGTGGAACTTGCTGTGTTCCAGTTTGCATCCATTTCTCCTTGTCCTATCACAGGACAGCATTGAAAAGAGGCTGACCCCCTCTCTTGACGCCTACCCAGCATGTATTTATAATCATGAATAAGATCTCCTCTCAACTTCTTCCCTCCTACCTAAACAGCCTCAGGTCTCTCAGTCTTTCTTCATCAGACAGATGTTCCAGTCCCTTCATCATCCTCATAGCATCCATTGGACACTCTCTAGTATATCCCTGTCCCTCTTGAACGGGGGACCCCATAACTAGACAAAATATTCCAGATGTGGCCCCACCAGGTCAGAGTAGAGGGGAAAGAAAACCTCCCTTGACCTGTTGGCCACATTCCTCTTGAGGCATCCCAGGACACCATTTGCATTCTTGGCCTCAAAGGCACATTGCAATCCCATAGATAACTTATTGCCCATCAGGACTCTAAGATCCTTCTCCGTGGAGCGTCTTTCAAGCAAGTCAACCTCTAATCTGTACTGGTGCCTGGTGTTGTTCCTCCCCAGTGTTCCTCCCCCTTTACACAACAGTATCTTAAGTATTTGAAATGTTATTTTGAGTCCTTTCCTTTTATGTACTAACACAACATTTTTGTTTTCTGAGAGCACTGAGCAGATGTTCTCACTACTCACAGATCCATCTTCTGTGTAGGTCATCTATAGTCCCAGAGTGCCCTCAGTGTGTGCCTGCCCATAAGTAATCCTTATACAATACTCCTCCACTATGGTCTTCATCCATCCATCCATCCATCCATCCATCCATCCATCCACCTACCTACCCATCCATCCATCCATCCATCCATCCATCCATCCATCCATAAGTAATCCTTATACAATACTCCTCCACTATGGTCTTCATCCATCCATCTACCTACCCATGCATCCATCCACCTACCCATCCGTCCATCCACCCATCCATCTATCCTCCCATCCATCTACCCACCCAGTTCTGTCACACAAGGTTACCACTGTCAGCTTGCCAATGCATTAAAGAATTAGAGACACATTTTTCCCTTCTTGCTCTGGTGACACCTGCCTGCTTTGTCCTTTCTCTCTTTTCCCTCTCCTCACTGGGTCCTGTTTCTTGGGGAGCTTTATCTCTTGCTCCGAGGGAGTGATTATCACTATAGTGATGGCTTAAAGATAGCTCAGTAATCTCCTACCATCTCATGTGGATCCCTAACAAATACTCTCCTCTCTCAACTTCATACCACAGGCTGGATTTGTTTTCAGTGACTTAGGGGAAATGCATTACATAGTGTCTTAGTGATAAAAGAATCACTCCAGGTCCTTTTTAAGCACTTTGATCGTGGTTTATTTTTTGTGTTTTTATTTAGTTGGGGTTTTTTTGGGGTTTTTTTTCCTACTTTTGTTGGTTTTGTTGGGGTTTTTTTAGATAAATAGTTTGGATAGAAATCCTAGAGAGTCATATATTGAGGGAGAAAAAAAACAGCAAGTTGGTAAAGGATGTCTGGAAGAGGTTTGGGTTTGGTTTGTCAGAGGGTTTTTGTCAGCTAAACACAAGCTACAAGTGTGCCCTTAGAGGCTTTTAGGAAACAAACTACTGCCATCTGGTAGGTCAGTCTGAAGGCAGAAATAATGGAGTGATGTGCTGAAGTGGCAATAACAAAACAGAGTGGGTGAAAGTCAGAAGGTTTCTTTTTAATGAACTTCTTCTCAGAGTAACTGGAGCAACAATGAAGTATCCTTTAATTTAGTGGCAACAGTGACAACTGAAACTGCTGTGGTTCAGCTTGACAAGGCAAGAGTGGAGAGAGCAGGAGCAGAGAACAGACCCAGCTTTCTTTCCTGGATGAAGATCATGAGTAAAACAGCTGGAGGGTTGTGTGCTTACAGGTAGGTGTGTGATGGAGCAAAAAAACACAAGGAGAAAAGAGATATTGAGAAAGCTGCCTAGCAGAGTAATAAGCAGTGGTGCATTGTCATGGGGTGAAGCCAGAATACAGTTCACAGTATCGCAGTATCACCAAGGTTGGAAGAGACCTCACAGATCATCAAGTCCAACCCTTTACCACAGAGCTCAAGGCCAGACCATGGCACCAAGTGCCACGTCCAGTCCTGCCTTGAACAGCTCCAGGGACGGCGACTCCACCACCTCCCCGGGCAGCCCATTCCAGTGTCCAATGACTCTCTCAGGGAAGAACTTTCTCCTCACCTCCAGCCTAAATCTCCCCTGGCACAGCTTGAGGCTGTGTCCTCTTGTTCTGGTGCTGGCCACCTGAGAGAAGAGAGCAACCTCCCCCTGGCTACAACCTCCCCTCAGGTAGTTGTAGACAGCAATAAGGTCTCCCCTGATCCTCCTCTTCTCCAGGCTAACCAATCCCAGCTCCCTCAGCCTCTCCTCGTAGGGCTGTGCTCAAGGCCTCTCACCAGCCTCGTCACCCACCTGAGTGCTCTCTAAAAAGAGCCATCCTTCCAAAGAAGAAGCTACATTGTTTACTCCTGCTCTGCTGCAGCAGCACTTTGTGTGCATCATCTGTAAATCAACAGGGCTGTTCCAGAAGAGATCCTGGGTTCCTGTCATCCCTTCCCTTCTGAAAGCAGTGAAGCCAGCAACTCCCAGATTTTGGCTAAGTACTCACACTATGGGGACAAAAATATTAGCTGGCATCAAAGCCTGTGCTGCACAAATTAGATCTTCTTTTCAAGAGTTAGAGAGATGAAGAACTCTTGCTCTCTACCCTGGAGGCTGGGGCTTGTGCCTGCACATGGGCTGTCACAGCAGCGTTGCCTCCTTCCCTTTGGAAGATTGCTTACAAGCTCTGGCCCGATCCTCTTACTGCTGAAGTGAATGGGAGGTTTGCCATGGACTTCAAGGAGACAAGAAGCAGCCCTTCTGTGAGCAAATCCATGCTTTATAGTCCCTTCCAGACACTAAATAAAATCATGCTTGGAAGCAATTTGGATGCCAGCAAGCTGGCCCAATTTGCAGTGAAATTCAAAGATGCCCAAGAATGTGATGTTTATTAGGGTACAAATAAAGTGTCTTCTCCACAGTGCAACGTGGAGTTGCCTTGCCATGCAAACAATTTTGGCATTTTCATCTCTATGCCATCTCACTGACGAGGAACTCCCAGCTGTTATAATTTGTCTCTTCCTTCTCTCTCTTGTAGAACCAGCCTTTGTTCCTTTTTGCAGTGCCAGGGACTTGCTGAGCTCCACCTGATGTGATTTGTCCAGGCATTAATAATGCATCTTCAAGATGCAAGATGTATGAATTCCTTTAGTAACAAATCCACCAGCAGCCTGCTTCGCTGTATTCTGCCACTATCCCGAGGTGGGGGTGGTGAGATGACCACACAGACATGCACACGACCATGTAGGTAGTAAGGCTTGGCAGGGAGGTGTGTCCTGGTGTGTCACAGATTCACAGTTTGCATCAGGTTGGAAGAGACCCTGAAAGGCAATCTTGCCCAACCCTTCTGCACTCAGCAGGGGCACCTCCAACTAGAGCAGGCTACCCAGGCTCACATCAAGCCTGATCTTGAATGTCTCCAGGGATGTGGCCTCAGCCACAACTCTGGGCAATCTGTTCCAGTATTTCACCACTCTTATTGTGCAGAATTTCCTCCTAATGTCCAATTTAAATCTGCCCTGCTCCAGTTTCAAACCTTTGCCCCTCGTCCTATCACTGTAAGTCTTTCTAAACAGTCCTTCTCCATCCTTCCTGTAGGTTCCTTTCAGAGAATGAAGCATAGAATTACGCAGGTTGGAAGAGACCTCCAAGATCATCCAGTCTAACCTAGCACCCAGCCCTATCCAGTCATCTAGACCATGGCACTAAGTGCCTCATCCAGACTTTTCCTGAACACCTCCAGGGACAGTGACTCCACCACCTCCCTGGGCAGCCCATTCCAATGCCAATCACTCTCTCTGCCAACAACTTCCTCCGAACATCCAGCCTAGACCTCCCATGGCACAACTTGAAATGCAGATCTAAGGTCTCCCCAGAGCCTTCTCTTCTCCAGGTTGAACAGACCAAGCTTCCTCAGCCTGTCTTCACAGGGGAGGCGCTCCAGCCCTCTGATCATCTTGGTGGCTTCTTCTGTGCCCTCTTTAGCAGGTTCATGTGTCTCTTCTGTTGGGGGTCCCACTGCTGGACACAGAACTCCAAGTGAGGTCTCCACAGAGCACAGCAAAGATGCAGAATCACCTCCCTTGACCTGTTGGTCACACTCCTCATGCCAAGGTCAGACAGAGGATGAAGAATATCACAGCAGCAGTTCCTTCAGCAGGAAGGTCCATTCGTGGAATCCCTGTGGGACGTCCTGAGGTGCCCACAGACTGACAGTGACTTCAGCAGACACGGCAGGCAGGTCCATGTGTTGCCCCTAAACTTCACAGAACTGCCCCTAAACATCACTATAACCACTTTGCTGCAAGCACTCCACACGGGCCACCATCAGGGGCTTGGCACTGGGACCACACAGTTTATGCAGTTTATGGTGCCACATCCAGTTGGCAGCTAGCACCAGCGGTGTTCCCCAAGGATCAGTACTGGGCCCAGTCCTGTTCAATATCTTTATTGATGATCTGGACCAGGGGATCGAGTCCAGCATCAGTAAGTTTGCAGATGACACCAAGCTAGGGGCAGGTGTGGAGCTGTTGGAGGGTAGGAGAGCCCTGCAGAGGGACCTGGCCAGGCTGGATGGGTGGGCAGAGGCCAAGGGGATGAGATTTAACAAGGCTAAGTACAAGGTTATGCACTTTGGCCACAACAACCCCAAGCAGCATTGTAGGCTGGGGCCAGAGTGGCTGAGAGCAGCCAAGAGGAAAGGGAGCTGGGGGTACTGATAGATATCAGGCTGAAGATGAGGCAGCAGTGTGCCCAGGTGGCCATGAGAGCCAATGGCATCCTGGCCTGCATCAGGAGCAGTGTGGGCAGCAGGACAAGGGAGGTTCTTCTGCCCCTGTGCTCAGCACTGCTCAGGCCACACCTTGAGTCCTGTGTCCAGTTCTGGGCTCCTCAGTTCAAGAGAGAGGTTGAGGTGCTGGAAGGTGTTGAGAGAAGGGCAGCAAGGCTGGGGAGGGGCCTGGAGCACAGCCCTGTGAGGAGAGGCTGAGGGAGCTGGGGGTGTGCAGCCTGCAGCAGAGGAGGCTCAGGGCAGAGCTGATTGCTGTCTGCAGCTGCCTGCAGGGAGGCTGTAGCCAGGTGGGGTTGGGCTCTGCTGCCAGGCAGCCAGGGACAGAACAAGGGGACACAGTCTCAAGCTATGCCAGGGCAGGTCTAGGCTGGATGTTGTTAGGAAGTTGTTGTCAGAGAGAGTGATTGGCATTGGAATGGGCTGCCCAGGGAGGTGGTGGAGTGGCTGTGGCTGGAGGTGTGGAAGCCAAGCCTGGCTGGGGCACTTAGTGCCATGGTCTGGTTGGTTGGGCAGGGCTGGGTGCTAGGTTGGGCTGGATGAGCTTGGAGCTCTCTTCCCACCTGCTTGCTTCTATGATTCTACGATCTGCTCTCTGTGGTGCTGAGGGGAGGCTTCACCCCGGAGAACAGCCCAGCGGCCGAGTCACCCAATCTCACCGCCGGCAAAGAGCCTTCACCCTCCAGCCGAGCTCCGCACACTGCCACCGGCCCTTAAAAAAGGCCGAATTAACCACGATGAAGAGAGCGACGCCAGGAGCTGGGCTAACCGACAGGGCTGCTCGCAGGGCCGCACTCCCGCACCGCACCGCGGCTCTGGAGGCGTCGCCATGGCAACGCCTCCCGCTCCCCGGCCCGGCCTGCCCCGCTCGGCCCCGGCCCCAACGGCCCCGCCGGGCCCAGCGGCCCCAACGCCCTCAGCTGTATCTGTCTGCTTAGCAGCAGCGAATGCTTGTGAGCGCCGGGAGCAGCAAGGTGCTGCCGGTGCTCACGCCGCGGGTCCCAGGCGCAGCCCTGGCTCCTGTAGCCCTGTGCACATCTCCACACAGCTTCACAGACCATGGCTTTCCCAAGCAGCCTTTGCAGTAATCACAGCATCACAGCAGCGTGGCGGTTGGAAGGGACCGCTGGAGGTCACCCAGTCCAATCCTGCTGCTCCAGGAGGGTCACCCACAGCTGCTTGCCCAGAAACATTCATAGAATCATAGAATCAACAAGGTTGGAAGACACTTCCAAGCTCATCTAGCCCAACCTAGCACCCAGCCCTGGCCAGTCAAACAGACCATGCCCCAGCCAGGTTTGGCTTCAACACCTCCAGCCACAGAGTTTCAAACCTTTGCCCCTCGTCCTATCACTATAAGTCTTTCTAAACAGTCCTTCCCCAGCCTTCCTGTAGGTTCCCTTCAGAGAATGAAGCATAGAATTACACAGGTTGGAAGAGAGCTCCAAGCTCAGCCAGCCCAACCTAGCACCCAGCCCTATCCAGTCAGCCAGACCATGGCACTAAGTGCTCCAGCCAGGATTGGCTTCAACACCTCCAGCCACAGCCACTCCACCACCTCCCTGGGCAGCCCATTCCAATGCCAATCACTCTCTCTGCCAGGAACTGCCTCCTCACATCCAGCCTAGACCTGCCCTGCCACAGCTTGAGACTGTGTCCCTTTGTTCTGTTGCTGGTTGTCTGGGAGAAGAGCCCAACCCCACCTGGCTACAGCCTCCCTTCAGGTAGTTGTAGATAGCAATGAGGTCACCCCTGAGCCTCCTCTTCTCTAGGCTAATTCAGGTTGGCAAAGCCCCTCAAGATCACCACGTCAAACCCAGATCCCTACTCCACAAGGTGCACCCTAAAACATAGCCCCAAGCACTGCATCCAATCAAACTTTAAACACATCCAGGATTGGGAGCTCCACCACCTCCCTGGGCAGCTCATTCCTGTCTCTGACCACTCTTACTGGGAAAAAAAACATCCAGTCTAAGTCTGCCCAGTGGCAGCTTGAGGCCATTCCCTCTGCTTCTGTCACTAATTCCCTGTGAGCAGAGCCCAGCACCAACCTCTCCACAGCCTCCTTTCAGGTAGCTGCAGACAGTGATGAGCTCTGCCCTCAGCCTCCTCTGTTTCACACTACCCATCCCCAGCTCCTTCAGTCTCTTCTCAGCAGACTTATTCCCCAGGTCCTTCCCAGCTTCCCTGCCCTCCTCTGCACTGGCTCCAGCACCTCCACATCCCTCTTGTTCTGAGGTGCCCCCAGTGGAACACAAGACCCAAGGTGTGGCCTCGATAGCGCAGAGTCCAAGGGCACAATCCTCTCCCTGCTGCTGCTGGACACAGCATTTCTGATCCCAGCCAGGATGCCTTTGGCTTTCTTTGCCACCTCAGCACACTGCTGGCTCACATTCAGCTGCTTGTCCATTACAACCCCCAGGTCCCTTCCTGCCAGCAGCTTTCCAGCCACACTGCCCCAAGCCTGGAGCATTGCTTAGGGTCGCTGTGACCCAAGTGCAGGACCTGGCATTTGGCCTTGGTGAAGCTCATCATATCCTGGTGGGTTTGGAATCTCTGTAGAGAAGGAGATTCCACAACCTCTGTGGGCAGCTTGCTCCAGGGCTCCAGCACCATCACATCAAAGAAGTTTTTCCTTAATTTTAAGTGAAAGCTCCTGTGTTCCTTTGTGCTCCTTGTCCCTGGTTCCACACACATGACAATGGACAACACCATCAGAAGCCCTCAGACTGAGGACATGTTTCCCCAGTGATGTCCCAAAAGCAGGCTTGTTTTCCTGGTGTACAACAGCCAGCACACACAAGGAAGTATTTTGTCCATCTCAGGTTGCACAAAGCCAGGAGCTAGCTGGTATTCTACAAAGCTAGCTCAGCCTAACTAAAGCTTCACACATTCATACCAGCCTCAGTAACCTACTCCTCCTACCCATGCATAGCTGTTTTTATTCCACTTCTTGACTGGTTTACAGCTTCCTTATCTTCCATTAAAACAGTGGTACCTATAAAATTAAAAGCAGATGCTCTGAGGGGTAGTCTTGTAGACAAGGGGCTTCTCCGCTTGGGGGGTGGTGGTGGGGTGGTGGTGTTAGAATCATAGAATCAAGAAGGTTGGAAGAGAGCTCCAAGCTCATCCAGTCCAACCTAGCACCCAGCCCTGGACAATCAATCAGACCATGGCACTAAGTGCCCCAGCCAGGCTTGGCTTCAACACCTCCAGCCACAGAGACTCCGCCACCTCCCTGGGCAGCCCATTCCAATGCCAATCACTCTCTCTGACAACAACTTCCTAACAACATCCAGCCTAGACCTCCTCTGGCACAGCTTGAGACTGTGTCCCCTTCTTCTGTTGCTGGTTGCCTGGCAGAAGAGACCAACCCCACCTGGCTACAGCTTCCTTCAGGATCCAAGTAAGACAAAAATTACCCCAATCCCAACTGGACAATAACTTGTCCCATTTTATCCATAGTGAGCTTTGCAGAACTCAATTTTTTTCATTCCACTCAGACTATTTCTGGTAGTTTTGAGCAGGAGTTTATCTGGCTTTGTCCTTGGTTGGTTTTTTTTTCTGCATACACTTACATAGGAGAAACCTTTGTTCATAACTTTGGATTAAAAAAGACAGGGAAACAAACACTCCTGTGAATTTTGCTCCCAACAAGCTTCCAAACTACCTGCAGAAGTCATCTTGAAATCACTTTATATATAGATATATATTTTTGAGGACTATTCACCTAGAGACCAGAAATAATAGACTGGGACAGAGATGAATCCTTCAGGTACAAACTGAATAGTGGATTACACCCCACACAAACTCTGATCCTCCTTCCAGTCTGTAAGCAATATATAGCATATGAATATTATTATAGAATCATAGAATCAACCAGGTTGGAAGAGAGCTCCAAGATCATCCAGTCCAATCTAGCACCCAGCCCTGTCCAGTCATCTAGACCATGGCACCAAGTGCCTCATTCAGTCTCTTCTTGAAGACCTCCAGGCACAGTGCCTCCACCACCTCCCATTCCAATGCCAATCACTCTCTCTGACAACAACTTCCTCCTAACATCCAGCCTACACCTCCCCTGGCACAGCTTGAGACTGTGTCCCCTTGTTCTGTTGCTGCTTGCCTGGCAGCAGAGCCCAACCCCACCTGGCTACAGCCTCTCTTCAGGTAGTTGTAGACAGCAACGAGGTCTCCCCTGAGCCTCCTCTGCTGCAGGCTGCACACCCCCAGCTCCCTCAGCCTCTCCTCACAGGGCTGTGCTCCAGGCCTCTCCCCAGCCTTGCTGCCCTTCTCTCAACACTTTCCAGCACCTCAACATCTCTCTTGAATTGAGGAGCCCAGAACTGGACACAGCACTCAAGGTGTGGCCTGAGCAGTGCTGAGCACAGGGGCAGAAGAATCTCCCTTGTCCTGCTGACCACTCTGCTCCTGATGCAGGCCAGGATGCCATTGGCTCTCTTGGCCACCTGGGCACACTGCTATATATGATATGAATATTAATATATTCACGTGAGGAGGTGAGGGAAGGATTTATACAGTGAATAAAATGAATAGATATTAAAATGGAATTGTTGATCAACCACAATCAGCTACATTCAACAAATCAGCTGTTTGCAACTAATAGTTTCCTCAGGTCTCATGATAGATGTGGGTAAATGTTGACTTTCTCATTATGACAACAGAAGTGAAGAGAGTTTAGAGGAATCACAATTAACCAGCTCCTTTCCTGAGCTAGGTGGTACAGGACTGGAGCATGCTGGTGAAACAGCCCAAGTTCACAGCCTGAGTCTTCTTTTCACTTCATGGTTTATGGGATTGTGCAAAATCTTGACTTTCTGCCTCGATATATGGAAGGAAAAATGCCTTCTTGTTAAGTATTAAAGTTTGGCTTCATTCCAGGCAACTGAAAGGGATTTTCTTACTGGGAGGTGTCAGGACAGTCTTTCCATGTCTAATGTCTCACAGCTTCTCAAAGAGAAAAACACAGCTTGTGGCTCTAAGTGTTGAGGTGGACATACAGGTTATCCCACCTGCCCAAGAAGGGAAATTTTCCACCAGGAGAGGGGAGGAGGTAGCCCAAAATATTACCTGCCAGGTCTGTCCTTGCGCTGGGCTCAGTTCAGACTCAGAAACAATCAGATGTAGTATTAAATCCTTCCATCCCAGATTCTTACTTTGAAGGGAGATTCGACACATAGAATCATAGAACCATAGAACCATAGAATCATGGAACTGTAGAATCATGGAATCATGGAACCATGGAACTATATAACCATAGAACCATAGAATCATGGAACCATGGAACTATATAACCATAGAATCATAGAATCATGGAACTGTAGAATCATGGAATCATAGAATCATGGAACCATGAAACTATATAACCATAGAACCATAAAATCATGGAACCATGGAACTATATAACCATAGAATCATAGAATCATGGAACCATGGAACCACAGAATCAAAGAATCATGGAACCATAGAATCATAGAACCATAGAATCACGGAACCATGGAACCACAGAATCAAAGAATCATGGAACCATAGAATCATAGAACCATAGAATCATGGAACCATGGAACCACAGAATCATAGAACCATAGAATCATGGAACCATGGAACTATATAACCATAGAATCATAGAATCATGGAACCATGGAACCATAGAATCATAGAATCATGGAACCATGGAACCATAGAATCATAGAACCATGGAACCATGGAACTATATAACCATAGAATCATAGAATCATGGAACCATGGAACCATAGAATCATAGAATCATGGAACCATGAAACTATATAACCATAGAATCATGGAAACATAGAATCAGAGAACCATAGAGCCATAGAACCATGGAAGCATAGAAGCAAAGAATCATGGAACCATAGAATCATAGAACCATGGAACCATAGAACCATAGAATCATGGAACCGTGGAACTATATAACCATAGAATCATAGAACCATGGAACCATAGAATCATAGAACCATAGAATCATGGAACCATCAAACTATATAACCATAGAATCATAGAACCATGGAACCATAGAATCATAGAACCATAGAATCATGGAACCATGAAACCATATAACCATAGAATCATGGAAATATAGAATCATAGAACCATAGAGCCATAGAACCATGGTAGCATAGAAGCAAAGAACCATGGAACCATAGAACCATAGAATCATGGAACTATATAACCATAGAATCATAGAATTATGGAACCATGGAACCATAGAATCATAGAACCATAGAATCATAGAATCATGGAACCATAGAATCATAGAATCATGGAACCATAGAACCATAGAATCATGGGACCATAGAACTATAGAATCATGGGACCACAGAGTCATAGAATCATAGAACTATAGAATCATAGAATCACAGGACCATAAAACCATAAAATCATAGAATCATAGAACTGTAGAATCATAGAATCCAAGAACCATAGAATATAGTATCATAGAACCATAGAGCCATAAAACAGTTTGAGTTGGAAGGGACCTCCAAAGGTCATCCAGTCCAACCCCCCTGAAGTCAGCAGGGCCAGCCTCCATTGGATCAGGTTGCCCAGAGTCCTGTTGAGCCTGTGTACAGGGTTAACCCTCCAGGGGAAGTGACTTTGAATCTGACCCTAGGTGGTCTTGACCCCTCCCTAGGGGGGGGTCTGAACACTAGCAGGTGTTGGTGATGGTTAGCTCACTCCCTCTTCCTGTCTAAAGATCCATAAAAGCAGGGGGGGGATTTCCTCTTCTCTCTCTCTGTGCTCTCTGCCTCCCTGATTACCAGCATCACCTTCCTGTTCCTGGTTCTCTTTGTTTTACCATGTGGCCATCACCCACAAGGCAGACAAACCAATTGCCATCAAAATCTGATTGTATTTACACGTTTTGTATCTTGTTTTTCCTTCCCTATACCTTTGTATCTTCCCTGTCTCATGTACCTTTAATTTATTGTTAAACTTTTCTTCCTTTTACTTCCAAATCAGAGTGAGATTATTTATTTGGGTGTGCTGACCTTTCCTTTCTTTTGGGAAAGAATGGGGAAGAGGGAAGTGCATTCTACAAATTGTTATTGGTTCCACCAAATGTATTTGAGTCTCTGGGAATTGAAGTTAGAACTGAGACTGCCTGATCTTGACTATCTCCAAAGTTGGGGCTGTACCAAGGAGCCTTCCATCAGTCTGCACCACACACGATCCACTGCAAGAAGGTTTGTGTAAGAGAATCTTGACATTTTAAGTGCAAGATACAGTTTGAAAATCTCCCCTGTTCAAGGGGATTTTGTTGTTGTTGTTCTAAGGGGCTGGGAAGGATGCTTCAGGTTTCTTCCTGTTAATTCTGGCCAAAATTCCTCTGAGAAACCATTAGCATCAATGTGTTGTGAAAAACAAAAAGCCTTTAAAACTGGGTGAAAGGATGCTGGAAAGCTCCCTGTGATGTCCCTGTGTCATGTGTAGGACTATTCAAGAAACAATCTGTGCTAGTTTGAAGCTAGCTAGAAGGTTTTGGTGAGAAGAACTAGATTACAGGCTGTGAAAGGAAAACAAACAAAGGTGATGTCTACTTCACTCATAGGCTTGCTGAGATTTATAAAAACAAGAATCCAAAGGTAAATAGGCACTTCTGCCTGGGAGCTCTGAGCTGCATTTTCTTCTCTCTAGCCTCTCTGCTGTCTCTCTGATTAATCCACTTTGCTTCCTAACCCCCCCTAGCTGAACCTCCATTCTTCCTTGGGACTGGGCTAAGGTTGAGAGGGGTGGGAGAAGGTGGCAGGGCAGTTGGGAGCCCCTCCTGGGGACTCAGGTTTCTGGGAGGGCTGTTGTGTTTCTGTATTACCTTTTCCCTTGTCTATTTCTGTCTATAACTGTATCTACTGTAAATCTCTGATTGTCTCTTGTGCTAGCTGTAAATATAAGCTTCATTCAAATTTCCAGAGCTGGTTGAGTCTAGTCTGGGTGATTTCCTGGTTTTCAAAGTGAGGGGGGGTGGGGTGGCAGGGAACCCCAAACCACTACACAATCTTTCTATTGTTGCCTGTTAATAGCATCCTGGCCTGCGTCAGGAGCAGTGTGGCCAGTAGGACAAGGGAGGTTCTTCTGCCCCTGTGCTCAGCACTGCTCAGGCCACACCTTGAGTGCTGTGTCCTGTTCTGGGCTACTCAATTCAAGAGAGATGTTGAGGTGCTGGAACGTGCCCAGAGAAGGGCAACAAAGCTGGTGAAGGGCCTGGAACATAAACCCTATGAGGAGAGGCTGAGGGAGCTGGGGGTGTGCAGCCTGCAGCAGAGGAGGCTCAGGGCAGAGCTCATTGCTGTCTGCAGCTGCCTGCAGGGAGGCTGTAGCCAGGTGGGGTTGGGCTCTGCTGCCAGGCAAGCATCAACAGAACAAGGGGACACAGCCTCAAGTTGTGCCAGGGCAGGTCTAGGCTGGATGTTAGGAGGAAGTTGTTGTCAGAGAGAGTGATTGGCATTGGAATGAGCTGCCCAGGGAGGTGGTGGAGGCACCATCCTTTGAGCTCTTCAAGAAAAGCCTGGATGGGGCACTTAGTGCCATGGTCTAGATGACTGGATGGGGCTGGGTGCTAGGTTGGACTGGATGAGCTTGGAGGTCTCTTCCAACCTGGTTGATTCTATGATTCTACGATATACTCAGATCTCCCTAATTCTGCACAAACCACTAACCCCAAACCAAGCCAATGTGGCTAAAGCTGACAATTTGAAGCTGATGGTTTTGTACCAAAAAAATAACCAACCCCAAAACTTCATTTTCCCTTCAGTTTTCATTAAGCTTCCCTAGCCTTAATTTGCTGGCACTTCAATTAAACAGAATGGTTTGACATTTGTGACACTTTCTTTCCCCAAACACTTTCCATAAAGATAATGCAATCAAGTTGGTGCTTGGTGAATACTTCTGATTGTAACAGTTTCTGGTTTCAGCATTCTTCAGAGTGAGGAAGAAATGTTTAATATTCCTTCTGAGTGCTGCTTGTGTACAGACAAATTTGAGCTCCAGCTTACACCTACAAGACAAGACTCCTGCAGCCTCAATTGCAGGAACCTTGGGGTTAGCCCCAGTGAGTTCTTCCTGGACCATTCCCAGATGCTTCCTAGAACTGAGGAAATTGTATCACATCATCTTCTGTGATCTAGTTTTGGGTTCAAGAAGGAGAGGGAACTGCTTAAGAGGGTACAGCAAAGGGCTGCAAAGATGATTATTAGAGAAGTAGAAAATCTCTCTTATGAAGAAAGGCTGAGGGGCTTGAGGCCTTTTAACCTGAAGGCCTCCCTGTTGAGGGAGGATCTCATCAATGTTGATCAATACTTCAAGGGTGGGTGTCAGAAGAATGGGGCCAGGCTTTTTTCAGTGGTGCCCAGCATCAGGACAAGAGGTAACAGGCATAAATTTGAACATAGATTGTTCCATCTAAACACAAGGAGAAACTTCTTTAGTTTGAGAGTGGTGGAGCACTGGACCAGGCTGCCAAAAGAGGTGGTGGAGTCTCCTTCTCTGGAGTCATTCGAAACCCATCTGGACACAGTCCTGTCCAACTTACTCTAAGTGAGTCTACTTTGGCAGGAGGCTTGAACTAGATGGTCTCTAGAGGTCACTTCCCACTCCTGTCATTCTGTGGTCCTTGCATCATCAAGCAAGGTTTGGTCCATTCACTGTGACCCACAAAATGTTTCCCAGCCTCTTCTCATGCTAAATAAAGGAATGGGAAGGATTTGCTCTCTGATTTTAAAATCCTCCATGAGCACCACTCTTTGCTAACTCTGTCCCATGGGAGAGGTGAGCTCAAGGGTAAATTCAGAAAGGACTCTTTGCAGAACTCTGCACAGCAGTAGCCCCACAGCAGCCCCACTGAAAACACAACATGACAGCAGTCTAGAGCAGCAGCTACTTTGACCAGGGGGGCTGGAATATTAATGGGCAATTTCAAGGCTTCTGTGCACTCTGTGTGCCCCCTTCCATTGTGTACTTCTTGAAGAGCCAGACACAGCTTCACCTAAACCCAGGGATGTGTAATGCTGCTCTCGCAGCCCTGGTCTGTACAACACTCCTCAGATACACCCCTGTGAAAGCCTAGACTTGAGGAGCCACAGCTCTTGGCCTCTGGGCGTTGTGCTATTGATAGTGACAGGAATGTCTGGAAGGGTAAGCAGCAGGAGCTGGGCAGAACACCTGATTACAGCTCCTGCACCAAGGCCCAGAGGTAGCAAAGCTGCTGCGCTCAGGCAAGGTGATGCAGGTCACTGTGGCTGGGGAACAGAGGGAAAGCTAAGAAACTGAGAAGAGAAGAGCAGCTCTGCCTTGGTGCCCAGCCCGGCAGGCAGATAGACCACACACATGCACACAGCGTGGAGAGCCCAGCTGGCCCCAGTGGAGGTGATCCTTTGCCATCCCTGAGGCAGAGGATCCAACCAGTGAGGCAACAGCTGCCCTTAACAGGCAAAAAGCCCAGGGCCCAAGGCAGCAGCAGTGGAAGAAATGGGGGAGTAGTGATCTGAGAGCTGTTTATTCAAAGCTATCACCTCTGACCCTTCCCCCCAGCTGCAAACACATTCCATTTCTGTAAGTATAGTTAGCAAGCCTGGGGTTTGATCAGAAGAAGTTATGGATCTTCAGTGCTTGCTTCACACTTTTCATCTCTAAATATTAACAGGCAGACTTTCTGTTGTGTGTGCACCATTGCATAACAACAGAGTGCATCCCAGCTTTGCAGAGTCCTAGTCCCCTCTTTACCTGGGGTTAAGTAATATCTTTTGAGAGGCAAGAGTACTCAGACTTCCCTTCTCGACAACCAAGGAGGTTTGGCGAGAGCTTGGGGAGGTAAATGTTCAAGCTCTTAGATTATCTTGGAGGTCTCTTCCAACCTGGTTGATTCTATGATTCTATGATTTCAATTTTCTAACCCTCTGCTGAAGGTTCCTCCACTTTAATTTTTGTTTGCTTGTTTATTTGTGTGAGTTTCACCTGGTGATGTAGCCTGGTATGGTACAACGTGGAATTGAGACTGTTTGCTTTACACCACAGAGTAACAAGCAGCAATCTGCACAATGGAGTAGCAGCAACAGCTTAGCCTAACTATTTGGTATCTTACCCAATTTCTGCTGTATCCTTTGTGAGGTTTTTAATCACTGAACTATGAGATGAAAGGACAGTAGAGTTAATTCCCTCTTTCCTCCCCTTCCCTCTAATCTTCGTGGCAGGTGTCTACAGCAGCACTCCACTTAGAGACTGAGAAACCCCTCTATTTATGGATCTCAAAAGAGATTAGAGTGAGACAGAAGCTAAAGACTGCCAAGGATGATAAAGGTATTTCTGGCCATGCAGAGAAGCTGAACTTCAGAAATCCACTCTAAGGTGCATTTTAATATCAATATCTGTAGCACCTCCAGAATTACCCAGGAATTTTAAGATCACAAGTCCAGACCTGGGCACCTGCAGGCACAGTCAAGCCAACATTAAATACCTGAGCTGCTTTTGTCTATTTGATTCCAAAATACATTTTAAAGGGACGCAGGATATGACTCCACAGCTTTGACCATGAATATGACTTAATGACTTCTTGCACCCTGGAGGACATTCGTTCTTAGGCCAAAATTCATCATCTCTGCAGTCATGAGGGTACCACTGCCACGCTTTGAATTGGTTCACTAGAATTAAGTCTCTGCTTAAGGGGGGGGGAAAGGGGAGGGAAAAACAAAAAAAGGGGAGAAAAAAAATAAAGGAGATAGAGTTTTAACTGATTTTGCTGCCAGAGCCAATGTATTGTGTAAGCAAATCCTTGGTCCCTTCAATCATGAAGTTTGTTGTGAAGCAGTTATTAGTTGTTTCTGGAGTGATGCGGTGAGTGTACCAGCAGCCTTGTCAGGAGGCTCATCACTCTGCTGAGATCAGGGAGGCAGTCAAGCACATGCTTAACTTTAGGTATCTCCACTGCATCCAGTTCTGGAGCCCCTATTATAAGAAAGATCTGGAGGTGCTGGAATGTATCCAGAGAATAGCCAAGAGGATGATCAGAGGGCTGCAGCTCCTCTCCTGTGCAGACAAACTGAGAGAGTTGAGGCTGTTCGGTCCGGAGAAATGAAGGCTCCAAGGAGACCTTATAGTGGCCTTCCAGAACCTGAAGTGGGCTACAAGAAAGCTGGAGAGGGCCTTTTTAGGCTGTCAGGTAGTGATAGGACTGGAGGGAATGAAGCAAATCTAGAAGTGGGTAGATTCAGATTGCATGTTAGGAAGAAGTTCTTCACCATGAGGGTTCTGACACTGGCACAGGTTGCCCAGGGAGGTGGTGGAAGCTTCATCCCTGGAGGTTTTTAAGGCCAGGCTGGATGTGGCTCTGAGCAACCTGCTCTAGTGTGGGGGTGTCCCTGCCCATGGCAGGGGGATTGGAACTGGATCATCCCTGGGGTCTCTTTCAGCCCTGACAGTTCTATGATTCTTATGATTCTACGATCTCCTTAGTCCCCTTAACTTGCTGCTTGCACAACAGGTTGGAAAAGGTAAGCAGGCACTTCAAGCTAGGCTTATGACAGCATTTGGAACCAGTGAAGAACCCTAACTGTAGCCAAATTCCTCTTTCTACTAATTCTGAAAACAAGCACAAATATTTACTTTGCATCTTGATATGCTTATCCTATCTTATCTTTGCCATAATCACTTCCATTAAAGGAATTTAGAAGAACTTATGTTATGCTTACATGCCCTAGCAATCAGCTGTCACTGCACTGGAATTTGGAGTGGCTGGTTTAGTAATCTTAAAATCTGTGCTCAGAACAACACAGGTAAAAGTGTAAGGTGGGAAGCAATGCATGTGGGCCTGAGTGAGCTGTGCTTCCACAGCTAAAGGTTGACTAGGACCTGGAGCAACCTGGTCCTGTGGGAAATCTGCCTGCCCATGGCAGCAGGGTTGGAACTAGGTGATCTCTAGGCTTCTAATTAGGTGATCTCTAGGCTTCTAACTAGGTGATGTTTAGGGTTCTAACTAGGTGATCTCTAGGGTTCTAACTAGGTGATCTTTAGGGTTCTAACTAGGTGATCTTTAGGGTAGGAACTAGGTGATCTTTAGGGTTCCAACTAAGTGATCCTCATGGTTGGAACTAGGTGATCTTTAGGGTTCCAACTAAGTGATCCTCATGGTTGGAACTAGGTGATCTTTAATGCTTCAACTAGGTGATCTTTAGGGTTGGAACTAGGTGATCTTTAGGGTTCCAACTAGGTGATCTTTAGGGTAGGAACTAGGTGATCTTTAGGGTTCCAACTAAGTGATCCTCATGGTTGGAACTAGGTGATCTTTAAAGTTCCAACTAAGTGATCTTTAGGGTTGGAACTAGATGATCTTTAAGGTTCCAACTAGGTGATCTTTAGGGTAGGAACTAGGTGATCTCTAGGGTTGGAACTAGGTGATCTTTAGGGTAGGAACTAGGTGGTCTTTAGGGTTCCAACTAGGTGATCTTTAGGGTTCCAACCAGGTGATTTTTCAATTTCCAACTAGATGATCTTTAGAGTTGGAACTAGGTGATCTCTAGGGTTGGAACCAAGTGATTTTGGGCTTCCAATAAGGTGATCTTTAAGATTGGAACTAGGTGTTCTTTGAGGTTCCAACTAGGTGATTTTTCAGGTTCCAACTAGGGGATCTTTAAGGTTGGAACTAAGTGATCTTTAGGGTTGGAGCTACATGATTTTTAGAGTTCCAGCTAAGTGATCCTCATGGTTGGAACTAGATGATCTTTAGAACTGGATCTAGTTGATCTTCAGTTGATCTTTAGAGTTCAAACTAGGAGATCTTTAGGGTTCAAACTAGGAGGTCTTTAGGATTGGAACTAGGTGGTCTTTAGGGTTCCAACTAGATGATCTTTAGGGTTGGAGCTAGGTGATCTTTAGGGTTGGAACTAGATGATCTTTAAGGTTTCAACTAGGTGATTTTTCAGGTTCTAACTAGGTGATCTTTAGGGTTGGAACTAGGTGATCTTTAAAGTTCCAACTAGGTGAGCTTTAGGGTTGGAACTAGATGATCTTTAGGGTTCCAACAAGGTGGTCTTTAGGGTTGGAACTAGATGATCTTGAGGGTTCCAACTAGATGATCTTGAGGGTTCCAACTAGATGACCTTTAAGGTTTCAACTAGGTGATTTTTCAGGTTCCAACTAGGTGATCTTTAGGGTTGGAACTAAGTGATCTTGATGGTTTCTTCCAGCCTAAACTATTCTGTGATTCTACGATCTAAAAGGCATACATGAGCTGATTAGCATTAAATCCAGTTATTTGGGGTTTATATCTTGTTAAATATAGCATGAAATATCAAGCCTGTCATTTTACTGCTTCTTGATAGAATCATTTTAGGTCACAATGACCTTTGATATAGGCAAAATTTACAAAGCAAAGATTGCCAAGCTCTGGAACACTCTGTGTGCACTGACATTGATGTTGTGTGCTTCATATATTTGTATACCTGATCTCAGCTGGTCCTACAGCTATTGCCATGGCCCCAGACACTTTGGATGTGTCATTCTCCAGTGTTTTCCCTCCTCCTCTCCCAAGAAAACTTCCTTCAACTTCTCTCCAGTGCCTTGCAGTCAGATGGAAGTCTTCTTTGACCTCTTCATAGCTGGCCCTGGCCTCCTTAACCTGTGAACAATTTCAGACATAGCTTATCTGCCTTTTGCTTGAACCTTAGTTTCCTTTGGCTAAAGAGGTCCTTCTGCCTCTCTAATTTCTTTTTTTTTTGATACATCACAGTGCTTTGCACTCACTACTGACCTTGTTACCAACTCACTGGTTATTTTTACTCCCTGCCAGCACCTGTCAGGCATCTCCTGGCTGGCAGATATATTGCAAACACATGGAATGAACCATCTCTGTCTTTCACATTGGTGTAACACTGAGTACTGGCCTGAGTTCTAAGAAATACATGTTAATGTCTGGCTGCTGTGACACAGCAACTACCTGAGGCTAAGGGCAGCTGGCTGGAGAGCACCCCTGTGGACAAGGTTTCTGAGGGTTCTGGTGGACAGCAAGCTCAGCGTGAGTGAAGAGTGAACTGCTGAGGCAGAGAAAGCCAGCAGGGTGCTGGGCTGCATCAACAAGGGCATTGCCAGCAGAGACAAAGAAGTCATTGTCCCACTGTACTCAGTGCTGGTCAGGCCACACCTGCAATATTGTGTTCAATTTTGGTCCTTGCTATGCAAAAAAAGATGTGGACAGGGTGGAGAGAGTCCAGAGAAAAGCACAGGGGTGAGCAGAGGCCTGGGAGGCTGCCAAGTGAGCAAAGGATGAGAGAATTGGGAATGCTCAGACTTGAGAAAAGAAGGCTCAGGGAACACCTTATCACCTTCTTCCAGTATTTAAAGGGTGGCTGCAGAGATGCTCCTTTCAAAAGGAGCCACGTGGAAAAGGTGAGGGGTAATGGGGACAAGTTAGCCTGCAGAGATTCCACTTGGACACAAATGAGGAAGGCTGATCATGAGCCAGCAGTGTGCTCTTGTGGCCAGGAGGGCAAATGCCATTCTGGGGTGGATTAGAAAGGCTATGGTTAGTCTAGAGAGGTTCTCCTGCCCCTCTACTCTGCCCTGGTGAGGCTGCATCTGGAGTACTGTGTCCAGTTCTGGGACCCCCAGTTCAAGAGGGGCATAGAACTGCTGGAGAGAGTCCAGCATAGAGCCACAAAGATGCTGAAGGGAATGGAACAGCTCTGGTATGAGAAGAGCCTGAGGGAGCTGGGGCTGTGCTGCTGGAAGAAGAGGAGACTGAGAGGTGACCTCAGCAATGGTTATAAAGATGTGCAGGTGAGTGGCAGGAGGCTGGAGCCAGGCTTTGCTGGGTGATGCCCACTGACAGCACAAGAGGCAATGGTGGAAGCTGAGGCATAGGAAGTTTCATGAGGAGATTTTTTTCCCTGTGAGGGTGACAGAGCTCTGGCACAGGCTGCCCAGGGGGGTTGTGGAGTCTCCCTCTCTGGAGATATTCAAACCCTGCCTGGATGTGTTCCTGTGTGATCTGCTCTGTGTGATCCTGCTCTGCAGGAGCTTGGACTGGCTGAGCTTTGGAGGCTCCTTCAAGCCCCTGACATGCTGTGATTTTCCACAGTGAGAACAGGCAGCATTTGGACCAATCTCTTCAGGGAAGAGGCGAAGCCCCTAACTTTGGACACTAGATTCAGCTGGCCAGGCTGCTGGGCCACCTCACCTAGACTGTGCTTTTGCCAAGAAATGTTACTCCAAGTGTTCCTTGAGGTCCTTTCCAACCTGGCATTTATGATCCTATGTTTTCCCTCATTGGTTGGTTTAAGCAGTCAGTAAAGGAATGGCCTTGTATCATTTACATACAGTTGCTGCACCTCATCTTGATGGCACTGCCTTGTCTAATGTGATTACACACCAAAACAAGCAATGTCAAACCCTGACTTCTTTGGAGGGAAGTCTAGTCTTTTAGACTGCAAGTCTGGTCTGCTAGCCAGCAGCATACATAATTTAAAAGGCACTTTGAATGCTGCCAGAAAAAAAAAAACTTGTGTGAAATATGGGTGAGCTTGAAGGGATGAAACTGCACAATGCTTAAGTTGCATGAGAAAATCTTTCAACTACAATGTTACCAGCAAATAAATGGGGGTTTGTGTGTGTGGTTGTCTCGTGTATATTTGCATGTCAGTGGTGTGGCACAGCTCAAGGATTAGAAGACTAAAGCCATGAGGATGCTCAGAGGGCTGCAGCAGCTCTGCTGTGAGTGCAGACTGAAAGAGTTGGGGCTGTGCAGGCTGGAGCAGAGGAGGCTCCCAGGTGACCTTCTTGTGGTCTTCCAGGATCTGAAGTGGGATACAAAAAAGCTGGGGAGGGACTTTTTAGGCTCTCAGGGAGTGCCAGGAGTGGGGGGAATGGAGCAAAGATGGAGATGAGTACGTCCAGGTTGGAGGTGAGGAGGAAGTTGTTCATCATGAGGGTGGTGAGGGGCTGGGATGGGTTGCCCAGGGAGGTGGTTGAGGCCCCATGGCTGGAGGTGTTTGAGGCCAGGCTGGCTGAGGCTGTGGGCAGCCTGCTCTAGGGTAGGGTGTCTCTGGGCATGGCAGGGGGGTTGGAGCTGGCTGATCCTTATGGCCCCTTCCAACCCTGACCTATTCTATGATTCTAAGAGGCCCCATGTGAGGAATGCATTTGTTTGTGTCCATGACTGTACAGAGAAGCAGAAAGTTGATTACTGAAACAAATATGGTTATGTACCCTGCATAGAAATGAGTTCAAAGTTAGTCAAGTATTTTGTAGAGGTCATCTGTTTGATACTAATGTGGTCACACAACCACCTTCACTCTTTACCATCATGCTCTGTTAGGGTGAAGAAGTACTAGACCAGTAAGAATCACAGAATAATTAAAGCTGGAAAAGACCTACAAGGTCATTGAGTCCAATCAATGCATTGGTGCAATCCCAAGCACAGCTCCAGGCTGGGTGGGGAATGGCTGAGAGCAGCCCTGAGGAACAGGCCCTGGGGGTCTGGGCTGATGAAAAGCTCCACAGGAGCCTGCAGTGTGAGTGCAGCCCAGACACAACCCTGTGCTGGGCTGCAGCAAGAGCAGTGTGGGCACAGGGCAAGGGAGGAGATTCTGCCCCTTGGCTCTGCTCTCCTCACACCCCACCTGCAGTCCTGGGGGCAGTTCTGGAGCCCCCAGCACAAGCAGGACATGGAAGTGTTGGAGCCAGTGCAGAGGAGGCCACCAAGATGCTGAGAGGGCTGCAGCAGCTCTGCTCTGATGACAGGCTGAGAGAGTTTGAAGGAGACCTTGGAGTGGCCTTCCAGTATCTAAAGGGGACCTACAGGAAGGCTGGGGAGGGACTATTGACAAGGTTTTGTAGTGACAGGATGAGGAGGAATGAGTTTAAACTGGCAGAGGGGAGATTGAAACTGGATGTTAGGAAAGAGTTCTTTTCAGTGAGGGTGGTGAGACACTGGTACAGGTTGCCCAGGGAGGTTGTGGAGCACAGAATCACCCAATGTGATCTTTGCTCACATTGGGTGATTCTGTGCTCCACAACCTCCCTGGAGGTGTTATGGGCCAGGTTGGATGAGGCCTTGAGCGACCTGTTCTAGTGGGAGGTGTCCCTGCCTATGGCAAGGGGTTGGAACTGGATGACCCTTGAGGTCTCTTCCAGCCTAAACCATTCTATGACTCTATGATTCTATGAATCATGACCCAGCTACCCTGACCACTAAACCATCTCCTGAAGCACCACATCTACACATTTCTTGCACACCTCCAGGGATGGTGACTCCAGCACCTCCCTAGGCAGCCTGTTCCAATGCCCGCAGAGATTCCACTTGGACACAAATGAGGAAGGCTGATCATGAGCCAGCAGTGTGCTCTTGTGGCCAGGAGGGCAAATGCCATTCTGGGGTGGATTAGAAAGGCTATGGTTAGTCTAGAGAGGTTCTCCTGCCCCTCTACTCTGCCCTGGTGAGGCTGCATCTGGAGTACTGTGTCCAGTTCTGGGACCCCCAGTTCTTGCACGCCTCCAGGGATGATGACTCCAGCACCTCCCTAGGCAGCTTGTTCCAATGCCTGACCACTCTTACAGGACATATTTTTTTCCTAATATCCAACCTAAGCCTGCCCTGGCACAATTTCAGCCCATTTATTCTCGTGCTATCACCTGATACTAGAGAGAAGAGCCCAACTCCCACCTCCTGCAACCTCCTTTCATGGAGCTGTAGAGCTATGAAGTCTCTCCTCAGCCTCCTCAGTTCCCTCAGCCATTCCTTGTAAGACTTGTTCTCCATCCTTGACAGCTCTCTGAAACTGTAGGCTTAATGACAAGTGGAAATGAAAGAAGTCAATGAAATAGTGGAGCTCACCAGGAAGGATATTGCAGTTATGACAAAGAGTTCTTTTGCTGCTTCATTTATGGTGCTCCCACACTGTCAGTCTGCTGCACGCTCCTGGTTTCTGCTTTTCAAGGACAGGAAAGCATTAGGTGAAGTGGTGAGATAGGCAATCAAATTAACCTGCACTGGGGGGGTACTTCTTTGGCAGGGTGTTTGGTCTTGATGATCTCTGGAGGTTACTTTCCACCCCTAACATTCTGTGAATTCTAACAGCAACAGGAAAGGAAGAGGGGAGGAAGAGCTACATCAGAGAATCATAGAATCAACCAGGCTGGAAGAGACCTCCAAGCTCATCCAGCCCAACCTAGCACTCAGCCCTAGCCAGTCAACCAGACCATGGCACTAAGTGCCTCATCCAGTCTTCTCTTGAAGACCTCAAGGGATGGTGCCTCCACCACCTCCCTGGGCAGCCCATTCCAATGCCAATCACTCTCTCTGACAACAACTTCCTCCTAACATCCAGCCTAGACTTCCCCCAGCACAACTTGAGACTGTGTCCCCTTCTTCTGTTGCTGGCTGCCTGGCAGCAGAGCCCAACCCCACCTGGCTACAGCCTCCCTTCAGGTAGCTGCAGACAGCAATGAGCTCTGCCCTGAGCCTCCTCTTCTGCAGGCTGCACACCCCCAGCTCCCTCAGCCTCTCCTCATAGGGTTTGTGTTCCAGGCCCCTCTCCAGCTTTGTCACCCTTCTCTGGACACCTTCCAGCACCTCAATATCTCTCTTGAATGGAGGAGCCCAGAACTGGACACAGCACTCAAGGTGTGGCCTGACCAATCCTAGGAGCAAGACTGATTTAAGGTTTAAATCCAGTCTCCTTTTTATCATGTTAGGGAGCCTGAGATGTGTTTTTTTTTAATCTTCTCTTCCAGGACTTGATTTTTTTTTTTCCTTTTCCAGTGGAAAACTTGCCCATAAATTCACAAAACGTTCTGGTGCTTGCTATGGTTTTACACCCTGAGAATTTATTATTCATGAAATAGGCCTTTTGAAGTACAATTTCTAAGTATTGATGTTTCATCTTGAAGCAGTGAACATGAGCCCAGGCTTAAAGGCCCACTGACAATCACTCAGGAGCAGCTCCACTGCTCACATCTAGCAGAGGTCTTCCCCATGCAGGGAACCTTTAGCAAATATTAGTTAGCAGAATCACAACAGCAATCCATGTAGTTAATAATTACCACCGTGTGCCAAAACTGCACAGTTTGCTCCCTGATTACAATATTAAATTGCTATTGAGCTGTGGTGTTTGCTCCAGGCAATACTACTAAGAAGCCTCCAAAGGCTTTGGTTGGCCTCCCTGCACAGAAAGCAGAGGCAGCGTTGGGCTCTGCCAGAAAGCAAAGGAAACTCAGACAATAGAGGGAAAGTTTTATCAGAGCTGAAGTGTCCTGTCACTTGGGAGCTGTCAGATGGTGAAAGGAAAGCACACATGCACACTTGATCAGAGCTTCTGTGGCAGGTTATTACCACCAGCCAGATGATTGGAGCTGGTCGTGCAGCCAGCTCTCAAAGCTTTGCTTTAGTTGCCTTTGATGGTGTCTAAAAAGGAGCTAAGCCAGTTCAGAGAAGTCCAGAGGTGCTGCCTGATGTGTTTGTGCACCTCTAGCAATGAGTATTTTCTGCTGATGTTTTTGCCTCTTGCCCTGCAGACCATGAAGCTGTGGATGACAAAGAGGAGCTGGCAGTGCTGGTCCCTCCTGGGTGTGCATTACACACTTATGATGGGTATAAATGCAAACCCTAACCTTAGCTTCAAGTCTTTCGTGGTCAGCAGGGCAAGAGAGGGGACTCTGTCCCTTGGCTCTGCTCTCCTCAGACTCCATCTGGAGTCCTGGGTGCAGTTCTGGAGCCCCCAGCACAAGTAGGACATGGAAGTGTTGGAGCCAGTGCAGAGGAGGCCACCAGGATGCTGAGAGGGCTGCAGCAGCTCTGCTGTGAGGACAGGCTGAGAGAGCTGGGGCTCTGCAGGCTGGAGAAGAGAAGGCTTCCATGAGACCTTATAGTGGCCTTCCAGGATCTGAAGGGGGCTACAGGAGGGCTGAGGAGGGACTATTGACAAGGTCTGGTAATGACAGGATGAGGAGGAGGAGGAATGGGTTTGAAGTGGCAGAGGGGAGATTGAAAGTGGATGTTAGGAAGAAGTTGTTTGTAGTGAGGGTGGTGAGACACTGGCACAGGTTGAGGATGGTGAGACACTGGCACAGGTTGAGGATGGTGAGACACTGGCATGGGTTGCCCAGGGAGGTTGTGGAGCACAGAAGCACAGAATGTGTGATTCTGTGCTCCACAACCTCCCTGGAGGTGTTCAGGGCCAGATTGGGTGAGACCTTGAACTACCTGTTCTAGTGTGAGGTGTCCCTGCCTATGGCAGAGAGTTGGAACTGGTTCATCCCTGAGTTCCCTTCCAACCTAACCCATTCAATGATTCTATGATCTTTCCAAACTTCTTTATCTTTCTAAACCCATTAACCAAAGTTCCCAGTCTGAAGATCCTCCATTTAACTGTAGAATTCAGCAATGGTTCAATCTCCTTAGATTTTGGGTCTGTGGGTTGATATCAACATTCAGACAATCTCAGGGGCAGGTTCAAGAGGCACAGTGCCTGATCAGGTCCTAGATGAAGGTTTCAGCTTGGGAAAAGGAGTTGGAAAAAGCTTCTGCAATGTCAGCTACCTACTGCTCAGTAATCTGGTATGTAAATGTGACCCATTTTGATGGCAGGAGAAGGTGTGAGAGCTCTGTCAAGAGCTGGAGTTGTTTGGATAGCAATAGGAGTAGTCAGGTATGTAACTTGCAAGTAGAAAATCCAATCCTGACACTTTGGACACCTCAATGCAAGAGAGATGTGGAGGTGCTGGAGCCAGTGAAGAGGAGGGCAAGGAAGCTGGTGAAGGGTTTGGAGAATAAATCTGATGAAGAGCAACTGAAGGAGCTGGGGATGGGTAGTATGAACAGAGGAGGCTGAGGGCAGACCTCATTGCTGTGTACAGCTGCCTGAAAGAAGGTTGTGGAGAGGTTGGTGCTGGGCTCTGCTCACAGGGAATTAGTGACAGAACAAGAGGGAATGGCCTCAAGCTGCTACTGGGCAGGTTTAGACTGGACATTACAAAGCACTTTTTCCCAACAACAGTGGTCAGGGACAGGAATGAGCTGCCCAGGGAGGTGGTGGAGTCCCCAGCCCTGGGTGTGTTTAAAGTTTGATTGGATGTGGTGCTTGGGGCTTTGGTTTAGGGTGCACCTTGTAGAGTAGGGATATGGATTGGACCTGGTGATCCTGAGAGGCTTTGCCAGCCTGAATGTTTCTGTGCTGCTGTGCAAAGGCTCTGCAAGAGAGCATGCAGGCTTCTGGCTCCTTCTATGGAGCAAAGCCAGGTGTCTGCTCCTGCAGAGTGAGTGCAGCTGCAGGCTCATGGACTGGAGTTTATCAGGCCCAGGCTGAAACTGTATCCCTCATGAGATCAAATGCCATTGCCCAGCTTGCCTGGATGTGTCTAAGGGTGTCTGGATGTGGTGCTTGGGGATATGGTTTCAGGTGAATCCTGTAGAGTAGGGTTGTAGGTTGGGCTTGGTGCTGCTGAGGGGCTTTGCCAACCTGCATGTTGCTTTGATTCTGCATCCTTATGGCATGCCATTCCTCGAGGCTCTGGGAGTAACTCTTGGAATCACTGTGCTGGATTTTCTAACCTTTCTTTTTCTTTTGGTGAGCTTTATGATCCCTTTAACAGAGCTGTGTGAGTTACATGGGGCAAGGCTTCCATCCAGCTTCAGAAAACATATGTTAAATTGAAACAGGAATAATATTAGAGCTCCTGGATGGAGAAAGAAAGATGAAGGGACACACATTTGCTGGCTGCTGGACTGAAACTAGGCTTAGGTACCTCAATGGTATGCAGCATTCCATCTCAGCATTTAAACTTACCTCAGATATTGCCTCAGAGGAGATACTGGTGCTAACATGTCCCTTTTATTTATGCACTTGCTGAATTACAGAAGGGGTGTTTCAGTTCTCAGCTGTTAGGCTGATCACACAAGCTTCATGTCCAGAAAGAAATGTCATTCTCAGATCAGGGGAGGTAGATATTAATAACAAAACCAAAACCAACCAACCAAAAAACCCAACATTTGTCTTCAAATTGCTTTCAGAGTTCTTCTAAAGCTCAGATCATAAAACCAAATAGAGAATCACTCCATGTCAGGGGCTGGAAGGGACCTCAGAAGCTCAGCCAGTCCAAGCTCTGCTGCCAGAGCAGCATCACCTAGACCAGACCACACAGGAACACATCCAGAAAGGTTTTGGGTATCTCCAGAGAGGGAGATTCCACAATAGCCTGGGCAGCCTGTTCCAGTGCTCTGTCACCCTCACAGGGAAAAAATTGTTCCCTAATCTCTAGTCTAAACCTGCCCTCTTCCAGCTTCAATCCATTCCCCCTCATCCTGTCACTCCAATCCCTTGTAAAAAGTCCCTCCCCAGCTCTCCTGTTGCCCCTTTCCAGGCTCTGGGAGGCTGCTCTAAGGTCTCACCAGAGCCTTCTCTTCTCCAGGCTGCAGAGCCCCAACTCTCTCAGCCTGTCCTCATAGCAGATCAGCTCCAGCCCATCTCTGTGGCCTCCTCTGGACTCTCTCCAACACTTCCATGTACTCCAGAGTTGGGGGCTCCAAAACTAGATGCTGCAGGCGGAGTCTGAAGAGAGAAGAGCAGAGGGGCAGAATCCCCTCATTGTATCTATGAGTTCTTTTTGGTTCATGCACTAGGCTCAGATTAAGGTATCCAGCTGCAGTTGTTTTCTTCTGCTGATTGTGTGACATCAAGCTGGGGGCAGATGTGGCTGGGTTGGAGGGCAGAAGGGCTCTGCAGCAGGACCTTGACCACCTGCACAGATGGGCAGAGTCCAAGGGGATGGTGTTCAATAGCTCCAAGTGCAGGGTGCTGCACTTTGGCCACAGCAACCCCATGCAGAGATACAGGCTGGGGTCAGAGTGGCTGAGAGCAGCCAGACAGAGAGGGATCTGGGGGTGCTGATTGATACCCACCTGAACATGAGCCAGCAGTGTGCCCAGGTGGCCAAGAGAGCCAGTGGCATCCTGGCCTGCATCAGCAATGGTGTGGCCAGCAGGAGCAGGGAGGTCATTCTGCCCCTGTACTCTGCACTGGTTAGACCTCACCTTGAGTGCTGTGTTCAGTTCTGGGCCCCCCAGTTTAGGAGGGACATTGAGATGCTTGAGCATGTCCAGAGAAGGGCGACGAGGCTGGGGAGAGGCCTTGAGCACAGCCCTACGAGGAGAGGCTGAGGGAGCTGGGATTGGTTAGCCTGGAGAAGAGGAGGCTCAGGGGAGACCTTATTGCTGTCTACAACTACCTGAGGGGAGGTTGTGGCCAGGAGGAGGTTGCTCTCTTCTCTCAGGTGGCCAGCACCAGAACAAGAGGACACAGCCTCAGGCTGTGCCAGGGGAAATTTAGGCTGGAGGTGAGGAGAAAGTTCTTCCCTGAGAGAGTCATTGGACACTGGAATGGGCTGCCCGGGGAGGTGGTGGAGTCGCCGTCCCTGGAGCTGTTCAAGGCAGGACTGGACGTGGCACTTGGTGCCATGGTCTGGCCTTGAGCTCTGTGGTAAAGGGTTGGACTTGATGATCTGTGAGGTCTCTTCCAACCTTGGTGATACTGTGATACTGGGATACTTGTTCTGCCAGGCACTGCTGAGGTATTTCATTCCCTGTCAGCAAACCCTCCTCAGGAACAGTCTGAGAAAGCAGGTAGGCTACCACACGAGTAATGAGGGTCTGCTCTCTTCCTCCCACCTTCTTCTTCTGTGACAGCTAACAGAGAAAAAGATCAAGGCTTGCTGCAGCAAACAAGAAGCACAGAACTACCTGGTGTTGTATGTTACACTGGCAGGTCCAATCAATTATTTATGCAGTACCAGTGGTAGAGCAGCAGACAGGTCAGGTTCCTGATTATGCTGTCTGTGGGCATTTTGCTGATGTCTGTCAGCTCTGTTCCTGGTCAGATATTACAGTCCCATTCTGCTGCCAAGTGTGTGTCTGTCTTTTAGCTGTGAGTTACCAGGAAAAGCAAAGGCATGGAGCTGGCATCTCAAGCAGCATTTGTGTGTTTTGCCAAGTCTGAATTGTGCAATAATTTGCATTTGATCTTTTGGCCTTGATTCTGGACCAGATTGATTGGATTCAAAAACACTAACTCAAGAGGTAGAAGTCCTTCTTTGAGTGGGTGTTGTTCCCAGGGCAAAACTAGAAACTGTACACACCATAATTTAAGAGAAAGGGACTAAGTGAGGCTGATATGGTTGTGAAGCTTGGATAAGAGGAACTGGAACAGGTTGCCCAGTGAGATGGTGAACTCAGAATCTCTGGAGGTATTTAATTGATGTGTGGACACAGCACTCTGGGACATGGTTTAGTGCCCAGGGTTAGGATAGGTTTAGGGTTGATCATAGAATCAGTCAGGGTTGGAAGGGACCACAAGGATCAGCCAGTTCCAACCCCCCTGCCAGGCCCAGGGACACCCTACCCTAGAGCAGGCTGCTCAGAGCCCCATCCAGCCTGGCCTGAAACCCCTCCAGCCATGGGGCCTCAACCACCTCCCTGGGCAACCCATTCCAGCCTCTCACCACTCTCATGCCTAACAACTTGTTCCTAACATCCAATCTGAATCTCCCCATTTCCAGCTTTGTTCCTTTCCCTCCAATCCTATCACTCTCTGACAGCCTAAAAAGTCCTTCCCCAGCTTTCTTGTAGTCCCCTTCAGATACTGAAAGGCCACAAGAAGGTCACCTGGGAGCCTTCTCCTCTCCAAACTGAACATCACCAACTCCCTCAGTCTCTCCTCACAGCAGAGCAGCTCCAGCCCTCTGATCATGCTCCTGCCCCTTCTCTGGACACACTCCAGCACATCCATAGCCCTCTTGTCCCAGGGGCTGCAGAACCAGACGCAGCACTCCAGGTATTGTCTTACCAGTGAGGAGCAGAGGAGCAGAATCACCTCCCTCGCCCTGCTGCCCACACTGCTCTTGCTGCAGCCCAGGCTCTGCTTGCTCTCTGGGCTGCCAGAGGACACCGGTAGCTCACATTGAGCTTCTCATCCATCAGCACCCCCAAGCCCCTCTCCTCAGGGCTGCTCTCAAGCCAGGCACTGCCCAACCTGTATTGGTGCTGGGGCTATTAACCTGTGGCTGGGTGCATGGTAAGTAGAGAATCATAGAATCATAGAATCAGCCAGGTTGGAAGGGACCTCCAAGCTCATCCAGTCCAACCTAGCACCCAGCCCTAGCCAGTCAAACAGACCATGGCACTAAGTGCCCCAGCCAGGCTTGGCTTCAACTCCTCCAGGGATGGCAACTCCACCACCTCCCTGGGCAGCCCATTCCAATGCCAATCACTCTCTCTGACAACAACTTCCTCCTCACATCCAGCCTATACTTCCCCCGGCACAACTTGAGGCTGTGTCCCCTTGTTCTATTGCTGGATGTCTGGGAGAGGAGGCCACCCCCTGCCTGGCTACAATGTCCCTTCAGGTAGTTGCAGACAGCAATGAGCTCTGCCCTGGGCCTTCTCTGCTGCAGGCTGCACACCCCCAGCTCCCTCAGCCTCTCCTCATAGGGTTTGTGTTCCAGGCCCTTCACCAGCTTTGTTGCCCTTCTCTGGACACGCTCAAGCATCTCAATGTCCCTCCTAAACTGGGGGGCCCAGAACTGGACACAGCACTCAAGGTGTGGCCTGACCAGTGCTGAGTACAGGGGAAGAATAACCTCCCTTGTCCTACTGGCCACACTGCTCCTGATGCAGGCCAGGATGCCATTGGCTCTCTTGGCCACCTGGGCACACTGCTGGAGAGGTGGAGGCAGGGGCGGTTGGTAGAGCAGTGCCTGCTGCAGTCGGCAGCACGATTGTGCATTCTGTTTCAGTCCAGCTCTGCAGCAGGAGCGAGTCGTGGTTGTACATGAGACTCATTATGCTCCCCCTGTTTAACATGCCAATTGCTTTCTGTATTTACCATGTTTAGAGTGAGTTCATGTCAAAAATTAACAATGCTGAAGGAAGGAGCTGCGCCGGTGGATGCAGAAGGGACGCGCGGCAGGCTGGCAGAATGAGGAATGGGGAGGGAAGGTGGCTTTGCAGCTGTGCAGATCACAGCCAGCTGAATTTCGTGGCATGGTGTCCCATAGAGATCGTCAAGGCACACTACAGGTTGGGGTAAGTGTGTCTGGAGGGCTCAGAGCATCTCAGTGATTCCACCCCATGAGGAGTGTAAATTCGTAGCGGTGCCACTCGGTTCCTCCAAGAGCTTTGCCCCTCCACATCTGTCCCATCCTATTGGACAGAAGTATTTGGGGGACAAGTAATGAAGTTTGGAGGACAAGGTGACAGGGAAAAGTTTTTTGTTGTTTGGCTTGGAATGGGCATGATGCTGATCAGGTTGCATGGAGCTGCTGTGTAGGTGGGGTGTGTGAGGGGGAGAATCTAGGTTAAATAGTTGAGCAAGGTTGTAGAAGTGTTGATTGGATAGGGCTGGATGATAGGTTGGACTGGATGGACTCAGAGGTCACTTCCAACCTGGTTGATTCTATGATCAAGTCCAGCCATCAACCTGACATGGCAATGGTCATTAAACCAAGTCCTGAAGTGCCACATCTTCAGGGTGTTTTCTGAACACTTCAGGGCACTGGAATGGGCTGCCTGGGGAGGTGGTGGAGTCGTCGTCCCTGGGGCAGTTCAAGGCAAGGTTGGATGTGGCACTTGGTGCCATGGTCTAGCCTTGGGCACTGTGGTAAAGGGTTGGACTTGATGATCTGTGAGGTCTCTTCCAACCTTGGTGATACTGTGATACTGTGATACTGTAACTCCAACACCTCCCTGGGCAACCTATTCCAATTCCTCTTATGTAATCCAACCCCCCCCTGCCAAGGTCATGTTTTAAGTGACCCTTAAACAAGCTTGGGCAAGTCAGGAAACCTGAATTCACCCCTGCTGGTCCTGGGTAGGTCTCTGCTCTTCCCTTGCAAAATTTAGGTCACAAAGAATCCTACCCAGATTCTTCAGATGGTCTGGCAGCTCCCTCCAGTGAGTGAATCCTTCTCCTCCCCCACTGCTTTGCCCTTGGGAGACCACACCTGGAATACTGTATCCAGTTTTGGGTTCTCCAGTTCAAGAGAGACAGGGACCTGCTAGAGAGAGTCCACTGGAGAGCGATGAGGATGATGAGGGGACTTGAACATCTCTGCTATGGAGAAAGACTGAGCCCTGGGATGGTTTAGTCTGGAGAGGAGAAGGCTGAGAGGGGATCTGATCAGTGTCTATAAATGTTGAGAGGTGGGTGTCAAGTTGAAGGTGCCAGGCTCTTTGTGGTGGTGGCCATTGCTAAGACAACAAACAATGGGCACCAGTTCCAATGAGTACAAGTTCAACCTCAACATGAAGAGGAACTTCTTTACTGTGACTGTGTTGGAGAGAGGTTGTGAACTCTCCTCTGGAGACTTCCAAGACCCACCTGGACACATTCCTGTGTGACCTGTCCTAAGTGATCCTGCTTTGGCAGAGGGGCTGGATTTGGTGATCTCCAGAGGTCCCTTCCAGCCCCTAGCACCCTATGATTCTATGATCTGTCTGGTAGTGGGACTTGAAATGCTGGCAGAGTCTCTGGTAGGCAGCAAGGTGCCACACAGAAGCCATCCTTACACTGATCATCACAGACACCAGACTGGACAACCTTATAGTGGGAAACACCAGAGAAAGGACCACTCTGATTGGCAGCATGGGAACAGTTGTTGATAACAGAAGTCCAAAAGGCAGTAACCAAAACAGATGCATGCTTTATGTTTTCAGGAGAAGAAGGCCTTTGTACATGAAGACCTCAACAAGCAGCTAATACACCAGTGTGGGTTTTGTTGTCTCCAGTTTCGGGGTCTGGTATGGTACAGATCCAGGACAAGGGGCAATGGATGGAAGTTGAGGCATAGGAGGTTCCTTGTGAACCTGAGGAGGGTTTCTTTCCCTGTGAGGGTGACAGAGCACTGGCACAGGCTGCCCAGGGGGGTTGTGGAGTCTCTCTCTGAGGAGATATTCAAGAACCACCTGGATGCATTGCAGTGTGATCAGCTCTGGGTGATCCTGCTCTGGCAAAGGGGGTGGACCAGATGATCTTTACAACTACCTGAAGGGAGGCTGTAGCCAGGCAGGGTTTGGTCTCTTTTTCCAGGCACCCAGTAACAGAACAAGAGGTCACAGTCTCAAACTGCACCAGGGCAGGTTTAGGCTGGACATTAGGAAGAAATTCTTCAGGGAAGGAGTGATAGCCCTTTGGAATGGGCTGCCCAGGGAGGTGGTGGAGTCACCATCCCTGGAACTGCTTAAAAGGAAGCTGAATGAGGCACTTAGTGCCATGGTTTAGTTAATTAGAAGGGTTAGGTGATAGGTTGGACTCGATGATCCTAGAGGTCTCTTCTGCCCTGCTTGATTCTGTGGTTCTGTGTTCTTTCAAGGTCCCTTCCAGCCCCTGGCATTCTGTGATTCTATGCTCCTGGTTCCTGCATCACTTTGCAGACAAACCTCCACTGCTCTGTGAGGAACTGTGTGCAGGAGGAAGGGCAGGAGCTCTGCCTGCCAGCTCCAGCAGTAATGGATGATGGTTTAACGTTTCCTGTTTCTCTTGCCTTGGAAAGCTAATCCATAGCTAAGCAAACAAGTTGTTTTCACAACAGAAGCACACTCAGTGCTGAGAGGCTGCCTTGCATGTTTGCCCCCTCATAAAAGACAACCTCCACTGAGAAATCCATGTTTTATAGTCCATTCAGGAAAGCTCTAAGAGATGCTTCCTGTGCATAGACTTTCTCAGGGTCTAATCCTCAGCTCTTTGCTTATTTCTTTTCCATTTAAAGTCCCACTTGCATCAGTGCAAGTCTGTTTTTCATGGATTTCTGCTATTTTTTCCCTCCTCAGCCATACTCTGAAGGCAAAGCAAGGTTCTTTCCTTCCAATGCCTCACTCGCAGGTTGTGAAACCTCTGCCAATGAAGATATGCAAGAATGATTGCTTTGCAAACATGACTGCCCTCTTACACAAGGAGAAATTCCACTCAAGCCAGCAGCAGAAATGGAAAAGGGAGAAATCTAGGAGCATTTGCTAGCAGTCAGTGTGTGCACTACCTGGCCTGGTAACTGATAAGGAGCATGGAATTCTATGAAGAATGCAATAAAGAGGAAGCAGCTCCTTGCTCCTGAAGAGGTTTGGCTTTGCAGAGGGCTGGAAATAACAAAACCTGTTAGTTCTGAAAGCAGGCACCAGAGATTCTCAGCTGGGGGTGCTGCTGGATGAGAAGCTCCTCATGAGCCAGCAGTGTGATCTGGCAGCCAAGAGAGCAACCAGAGCCTGGGCTGCAGTAAAAGCAGTGTGGTTAGCAGGGGGAGGGGATTCTGCCCCTCTGCTCCACTCTGCTGAGACCTCACCTGGAGTACTGCATCCAGTTCTGGAGCCTCTATGACAAGAGGGATGTGGAGATGCTGGAGCATGAGGATGCTCAGAAGGCTGGAGCAGCTCTGCTATGAGGAGAGACTGAGTTGGGGCTGTTCAGTCTGGAGAAGAGAAGGCTCAGAAGAGACCTTACTGTGGCCTTCCAGTATCTGAAGTGGGCTACAAGAAAGCTGGGGAGGGAATTTTTAGGGTGTCAGGTAGGGATAGGACTGGGTGGAATGGATCCAAGCCAGAGGAGAGGAGATTTAGATTAGATGTTAGGACGATATTCTCCACCATAAACATGGTGACACATTGGAACAGGTTGCCCAGGGAGGTGATGGAAGCCTCATCCCTGGAGGTGTTCAAGGCCAGGCTGGATGAGCAATCTGGTCTAGTGGAAGCTGTCCCTGCCCATGGCAGGCAGTTGGAACCAGATGGCCTTTAAGTTCCCTTCCAACTCAAACCACTCTATCATTCTAGGATGCTGTCCCTGTCCATGGCAGGCAGTTGGAACCAGATGACCTTTAAGTTCCTTTCCAACTCAAACCATTCTATCATTCTAGGATGCTGAGGGGATGCATTTCTGCCTGGGGGCAAGATAGAGCTATTGGGTGCTTGTGCTGAGGTGCTCTGAGGTTTCTACTGTGTGTGACACAGTCCCTGAGACCAGCCAGAGATTGTCTAGAGTCAGTGAAAAGCCTTCAAAGAGGACATTCCTCATGGAAAAGAGCAAAGTCTTCACTAGGACCTTCAGTATTTGAACCAGAGTAAGGACTTGTCCCTCACCCCAGGTGAGTGCTGTATTTTGTCACAGCCTAGAGCAGACCCAGCTCAGCAAACACCACTTACTTTGGCAGAATCACAGCAGCCTTTTCTCTGCATGCTCTGAGCTTCTATTCCCTAAGACACACACTACAAACTATCTACACCAGGAATTATGCTACCAGACCTAGCTTCTTGCTGCAATTACAGGATTTGGTTAATAGTAGTAATTTGTAACAGCTCAAAGTTATGAATAACTCAATAATTTGAGGGCAGTTCATTGCCTGAACCTGGAGCAGCCTCCTACTTTGAATCCTAATGGATATTTTAATCTTGCCAGTGACTTAGCAAAAAGTACGTGTCACAGGATGGGAGAAGAGGGAATTTAGAGATTCACCAAAGGATAACAAAGCTCTGACTTTGCTGGGGAACCAGAGAGAATAAAATTCTCACACTAAAGGTCTGGAAAATAAAATCATAGAATGGTTTTGGTTGGAAAAGAGCTTGAAGATTACTGGAGCCAACCATTCTCTAACTCTATCAAGGCTGGGGCTAAACCATGTCCCTCGGCACCACATCTCTGCCTCTCTGAAACACCTCCAGGGATGGGGACCCAACCATCCCCCTGGGTTCTGGTGGCTGAGAACCATTTCAGGGCAGAAGTTTCTTCTAATCTCCAACCAAAGTCTCCCCTGGTGTAACTTGAGGCCATGTCCTCTCATCTTATCACTTGTTACTAGAGAGAAGAGCCCAACCCCCATCTCTCTCCAGCCTCCTCTCAGGGAGCTGTAGAGAGCAACGAGGCCTCCCCTCAGCCTCCAATCCTCCACACTAACCCTCCCCAGCTCCCTCAGCTGCTCCTCCCCAGCCCTGTTCTCCAAACCTTCCCCAGCTTTATTGCCTTTCTCTGGACATGCTCCAGCCCCTCAATGTCCTTCTTGCAGTGAGGGCCCAAAACTGAACCCAGCACTCAAGCTGTGGCCTCACCAGTGCTGAGCACAAGGGGACAATCTGATCCTGCTGACCCAGGCCAGGATGCATTTATCCTTCTTGGCCACCTGGGCACACGTGGGCTCATGTTCAGGTGCTGCCAACCAACACCCCCAGGTCTTGCTCTGCTTCACAACTTTCCAACTACTCTAAGGTCATAGAATCAACCAGGTTAGATGTGGCAGGAGGTTAGAACTGGAACCCTTCCAACCTAAACCATTCTATGATTCTATGTCCACCTTTCCCAGCTGCGGTGGCATTGTGGGGCCATGTTTGTGCTGGAATGCTTTCTCTGTTATAACCAATTCAGACAGCTCAATGAAAATGTTCATTAAGCCTAATTCATCCATTCCCACAGCCAGGCTGACTGTGAAGGTATTTCCCTTCTGGCAACTTGGCCAGGCTGGATGGGTGAGCAGAGGCCAATGGGATGAGATTTAACAAGGCCAAGAGCAGGGTTCTGCCTTGAACTGCCCCAGGGACGGCGACTCCACCACCTCCCCGGGCAGCCCATTCCAGTGTCCAATGACTCTCTCAGGGAAGAACTTTCTCCTCACCTCCAGCCTAAATCTCCCCTGGCACAGCCTGAGGCTGTGTCCTCTCCTTCTGGTGCTGGCCACCTGAGAGAAGAGAGCAACCTCCTCCTGGCCACAACCTCCCTCAGGTAGTTGCAGACAGCAATGAGGTCTCCCCTGAGCCTCCTCTTCTCCAGGCTAACCAATCCCAGCTCCCTCAGCCTCTCCTCGTAGGGCTGTGCTCAAGTCCTCTCCCCAGCCTTGTTGCCCTTCTCTGGACACGCTCAAGCATCTCAATGTCCCTCCTAAACTGGGGGGCCCAGAACTGAACACAGCACTCAAGGTGAGGTCTAACCAGTGCAGAGTACAGGGGCAGAATGACCTCCCTGCTCCTGCTGACCACACCATTCCTGATGCAGGCCAGGATGCCACTGGCTCTCTTGGCCACCTGGGCACACTGCTGGCTCATGTTCAGGTGGGTATCAATCAGCACCCCCAGATCCCTCTCTGTCTGGCTGCTCTCAGCCACTCTGACCCCAGCCTGTATCTCTGCATGGGGTTGCTGTGGCCAAAGTGCAGCACCCTGCACTTGGAGCTATTGAACACCATCCCCTTGGACTCTGCCCATCTGTGCAGGTGGTCAAGGTCCTGCTGCAGAGCCCTTCTGCCCTCCAACCCAGCCACATCTGCCCCCAGCTTGATGTGTCATCTGCACACTTGCTGATGACTGACTCCATGCCCTCATCCAGATCATCTATGAAGATGTTAAAGAGGATGGGGCCCAGCACTGATCCCTGAGGGACACCACTAGTGACAGCTGCCAGCTGGATGTGGCACCATTCACCACCACTCTCTGGGCTCAGCCCTCCAGCCAGTTCCTAACCCAACTGCACAACTCAAAATGCAAACAGAATGACTATTTGCCTCTCACCAGAAAGCAGGGGGACAGACTAATGTTTTTTGATCTCCTCCAGTCCTCTCCTTGCAATAAGCTCTCATTGTGTGTTGCATTATGCATAGTTCTCCTCACTCAGGTCTTGCCATCACCCTGTTTTCCACCAAGGCAAGGAAAACATGGCCTTGCTTCTCCATGAACCCACAGCACATATTGCCAGAAGTAGCTTACATCTAACCTGAGGCCAATAGCTGCTGGGAAGTAATTAGTTGTAGTGCTGCTATAATCCCTTAGTAAATGTAAACATAGCTCCTCTTTGTGCTGGAGGTGAAATGTTTGTGGTAACAAATGCCCTTTTCTCTGAATAAAAATGTATTTACTTTGAATCAATCAGGGACTCATTATCAGTGTTGTCTTCAGCTCCCTGGACCTTGCTCTTTTGTGTAGGATTTCAGGGCTGGAGGAGAGTGCCTGCAGGTTATTAAGAGAATGTTGCAAAATAACTCTAGTGACCTGAATCACCTGGGGAGGGATGGACAGAAATTAGGAGGCTGTCTGCCCCTAGCACAAGAAGGAGATGGAACTGTTGGAGAGGGTCCAGAGGAGGCCATGAAGATGATTTGCCATTGGAATGGGCTGCCCAGGGAGGTGGTGGAGTCACCATCCCTGGAGGTGCAGAGGGCAGAAGTGTGATGGATGCATCCTCTCTCCCTGCCATCAGTGTCTCCATCTCACCACCTGCTGCCAAGGCTGGGCTGTCCCTTCTGCTTGGTGCCTTTCAGAGCAGGGGCACCAGCCAGCTACCTGCAGGGAGGTTGTAGCCGGGTGGGGTTGGGCTCTGCTTCCAGGCACCCAGCAACAGAACAAGGGGACACAGTCTCAAGCTGTGCCAGGAGAGGTTCAGACTGGATGTGAGGAGGAAGCTGTTGTCAGAGAGAGTGATTGGCATTGGAATGGGCTGCCCAGGGAGGTGGTGGAGTCTCTGTGCCTGGAGGTGTTGAAGCCAAGCCTGGCTGGGGCACTTAGTGCCATGGTCTGGTTGCTTGGCCAGGGCTGGGTGCTAGGTTGGGCTGGGTGAGCTTGGAGCTATCTTCCAACCTGCTTGATTCTATGATGCTATGATAGGACTGGAGGGATTGGAGCAAAACTAGAGGAGGGGAGATTTAGATTAAACATTAGGAGGAAGTTCTTCCCAATGAGGGTGGTGAGACACTGGTACAGGTTGCCCAGGGAGGTAGTGGAAGCCTCATCCCAGGCTGGATGTGGCTCTGAGTAACCTGCTCTAGTGTGAGGTGTCCCTGTCCATGGCAGGGGGGTTGGAGATGGATGATCCTTGAGGTCCCTTCCAGCCCTGCCAGTTCTATGCTTCTATAAATCATCCTATTAATTCACCAGGAGAAAGTAAAAGGACTGTCTGGGTTTGTGGCTCCTTCAGCTGTGGGAGAGCCTGTTTTCCTGTGTGCTTAGCCTGCCACCTCCTTTCTCCCTCCTTCTTCTTTGGTGTCCTACTCACAGCAAGCATGGAAGTGACTGATACAGCTGAAGGTAAGAAAATGGCAATGACTTCAGGCATGGCTCCAGTACATGCAGTTACCTGACAATTTGGTTCCCATGTTTTCATTTGCTGAGAGTTCAACACTGACTGTGAGATGTTAAAACCAATGAGAATGGGAAAATCTTAACACCCAGCTCATTTGAGAGAGGGACATTTGGGATTCCCTGTCTTTTCCCTTTACCCCTCAATGCACAAGCAAGGCTTCCACAGACAAATGAGATCAGAATCACAGAATGGTTTAGGTTGGAAGGGACCTCAAAGCTCATCCTGTTCCAACCCCCCTGCCATAAGCAGGGACACCTCCCACTAGAACAGGTTGCTCAAGGCCTCATCCAACCTGGTGTTGAACACCTCCAGGGAGGTTGTGGAGCACAGAATCACCCAATGTGATCAAAGATCACATTGGGTGATTCTGTGCTCCACAACCTCCCTGGGCAACCTGTGCCAGTGTCTCACCACCCTCAACCTGTGCCAGTCTCTCACCACCCTCACTGCAAACAACTTCTTCCTAAGATCCAGTTTCAATTTCCCCTCTGCCACTCCAAACCCATTCCTCCTCCTCCTGTCATTACAAAACCTTATCAGTAGTCCCTTCCCAGCCCTCCTGCAGCCCACTTCAGACCCTGGAAGGCCACTCCAAGGTCTCCTCAAAGCTTTCTCTTCTCCAGGCTGCACAGCCCCAACTCTCTCAGCCTGTCCTCAGAGCAGAGCTCCTGCAGCCCTCTCAGCATCTTGGTGGCCTCCTCTGGACTGGCTCCAACACTTCCATGTCCTGCTTGTGCTGGGGGCTCCAGAACTGCACACAGCAGTGCACAGCCCCTGCTAGGGCAGGAGCAGAGAGCTCTGGTGGGAAGCACATGTGCTGCAGGAGGAAATCTTGATTCTGAACACGTGCAGGCAGCTTTTGATAGAGAACTGCAGCGCTGCAAGCTGTGATCTGGACTCTGTTATTACCTGCTTTAAAGATCTCTCTCTCTAACCTCAGCGAGGCTGCATCAAGCCTGTGTGTTTGACTTACAAGATCAGCTTCAGCAGAGGGTAAATGGTGACAAAAATGGTATCCTTGCTCATTTCTTTGGACAGTGCAGATCAAGTGACAGAGTCTCAGCTGCTATGCATCCAGTTCTGGAGCCCCTATTACAAGAAGGATGTGGAGATGCTGGAGTGTGTCCAGAGCAGGGCCAGGAGGATGCTCAGAGGCTGCAGCAGCTCTGCTGTGAGCACAGACTGAAAGGGTTGGGGCTGTGCAGGCTGGAGCAGAGGAGGCTCCATGGGGACCTTCTTGTGGCCTTCCAGGATCTGAAGGGGGCTACAAAAAATCTGGGGAGGGACTTTTTAGGCTGTCAGAGAGTGCCAGGACTGGGGGGAATGGAGCAAAGCTGGAGGTGGGGAGAGTGAGGCTGGAGGTGAGGAGGAAGTTGTTGAGCAGGAGAGTGGTGAGAGGCTGGAATGGGTTGCCCAGGGAGGTGGTTGAGGCCCCATGGCTGGAGGGGTTTGAGGCCAGGCTGGCTGAGGCTGTGTGCAGCCTGCTCTAGGGTAGGGTGTCCCTGGGCATGGCAGGGGGGGTTGGAACTGGCTGCTCCTTGTGGTCCCTTCCAAGCCTGACTGATTCCATGATTCTATGCAGCCTCAACCTCTCTGAGCCCTCTCTCTGGCAGCTCTATGAGCAAACTTTCTATTGTTTCAATGAGATGATCTTGGGCAGGCAGGGAATTTAATGCTGATAGAGCTCAGCTCCTAAAATCCTAGAAATGAGAGCCTGAGAGAACCCAGGGAATCATCTCCCCCATCCCCTGACAATGCAGATTGTCTTCTGCTCTGTTGTTACTGGCGCTGCTTTTGTGCCAGGCTTGGTTTTAATGATTCCAGCAATGGAGTTTCCAGCACTTTTCCTCAGGGACTGTTCCACATTCTAATAGATCTCACTGGTAGGAAAATTTCCCTGATATTCAGTTCTGCATTTCCCTTTGCTCAATTTCACCCCATTACTCCCAGATCTGCCCAGCAGAGGCGGGTGGAAGCCGAAAGTGAGTAGGCAAACCTGACACATTATGTGTGCTCAGAGCCAATTTGCAGCAGCAGGGAAAGTGATGGAGTCAATTTGCAGCATTCTCTAAGTGACAGAGAGGGTCTTAGGGCATGCACTCGCTGAAAAATGGTTCTGAATCTTGATGAAAAGCCCAAAGTAGAGAAAAATATCCAGAAGCTGGAATGACTGCATGCTTTTCTGCAGCGCTCAGGCTGAGCACAAGAAGCCTCTGTGAAGGGATAACAGGCAGGGCACTTTGTTTGTGCTGTGGCTGCCAGCAGAAGTTAGATTTCTGGAGGCATCTGACCAGCTCACTGCCCATTGCACTGCAGATTCTCCTGGGCTCTTGCAGGCTAGACACAGAATTACAGCAACATGCAGGTTGGCAAAGCCCCTCAGCAGCACCAAGTCCAACCCACAACCCTGCTCTGAAACATTCACCTGAAACCACATCCCCAGGCACCACATCCAGACACCCTTAGGCACATCCAGGCAAGCTGGGCAATGGCAGATGGAACATTCACCTTAAACCATATCCCCAAGCACCACATCCAGACACCCTTAGGCACATCCAGGCAAGCTGGGCAATGGCAGATGGAACACTCACCTGAAACCATATCCCCAAGCACCACATCCAGACACCCTTAGGCACATCCAGGCAAGCTGGGCAATGGCAGATGGAACATTCACCTGAAACCATATCCCCAAGCACCACATCCAGACACCCTTAGGCACATCCAGGCAAGCTGGGCAATGGCAGATGGAACATTCACCTGAAACCATATCCCCAAGCACCACATCCAGACACCCTTAGGCACATCCAGGCAAGCTGGGCAATGGCAGATGGAACACTCACCTGAAACCATATCCCCAAGCACCACATCCAGACACCCTTAGGCACATCCAGGCAAGCTGGGCAATGGCATTTGATCTCATGAGGGATACAGTTTCAGCCTGGGCCTGATAAACTCCAGTCCATGAGCCTGCAGCTGCACTCACTCTGCAGGAGCAGACACCTGGCTTTGCTCCATAGAAGGAGCCAGAAGCCTGCATGCTCTCTTGCAGAGCCTTTGCACAGCAGCACAGAAACATTCAGGCTGGCAAAGCCTCTCAGGATCACCAGGTCCAATCCATATCCCTACTCTACAAGGTGCACCCTAAACCATAGCCCCAAGCACCACATCCAATCAAACTTTAAACACACCCAGGGCTGGAGACTCCACCACCTCCCTGGGCAGCTCATTCCTGTCCCTGACCACTCTATTCATGAAAAACCTTTTCCTAATGTTCAGTCTAAACTTGCCCAGTGGCATCTTGAGGCCATTCCCTCTTGTTCTGTCTCCAGTGACCTGTGAGCAGAGCCCGGCAGCAGCCTCTCCACAGTGTCCCTTCAGGTGGCTGCAGACAGCAATGAGGTCTAAACATTCAAATCCAGCTTATATTCCTTACATCCAGCTTCCAGTCCTTGTATCCAGCTCATATTCCTGAAGCTATTACCCACTAGATAAGGAAATCCATGGCTGAAAAGTGCATTTATACTGTAAATGTTCTTGTGCAAGTAACTTTATGTCATGCAAGATTCTCTGGTAGCCCTGACACTAAACTTTCTGACCAAAGAAACTTGCCAGCTCCCTCTGCACACACAGGTGGTGCTCCTTTTTCTTTTCTCTCTTGTTTCCCTTCCCAGACTTTTATGCACTATTAGGAGAGCTGGCTCCACAGGAGGGCTGGAACACTTCTCCCTTGAAGACAGGCTGAGAGAGTTGGAGTTGTTCAGCCTGGAGAAGAGAAGGTTCCAAGGAGACCTTAGAGCAGCCTTCCAGTGTTTGAAAGGGGCTAGAAGAGAGCTGGAGAGGGACTTTGACAAAGGCATGGAGCGATGGGACCAGGGATGATGGCTTCAGACTGGAAGGAGCTGAATTGAAGTGAGTCGTGAGGAAGCAATTCTTCTGCATGGGGGTGGTGAGGCTCTGGAACAGGCTGTCCAGAGAAGCTCTGAAGGCTCCAAGCCTGGAAGTGTTCAAGGTCAGGCTGGCTGAGACCTTGAGCAGGCTGAACTAGTGGGAGGTGTCTTTGCCCATGTCAGGGGGTTGGAATGAGATGATCTTTCAGGTGCCTTCCAACCCAAACCATTCTGTGTTTCTATTATGGGATACACCTCTCTTGCCTTTCTGACTGCTAACTCATTTCCCTCAGACAGCCAATCCTGCCACCACTTTGCTGCCCACACCACTAAACCTTTCAGCCCATTTAGCTGCTTCCTTTCCTCATCCTGTATAAAGCTCACCTTTCTCATCCTTTTCAGTACCACAGCTCTCTTTATTTTTGGACATACATGTATCATTTCTACCCCATCAACTTGTATCACCAAGAAAAACCCTGAATACATCCTGCTCCTTATTTACATCCTTCCTTAAACCCACTTCTTTCCCAGTACTGATGCTTCCCTAAGATCCATCTGCATCAACCTTCAGCCAGTATTTGTGTCTGATCAAAGCTGCAATGTGCTCAGGCATGGACAGTGCCTTCCTTTCTGTTGGATATGGAAGATGACAGAAAGCTAGTGAAGTCATTCCCAGGGGGAAGTGATATGACCCCTGCAAGAGGAAAGGAAAATGGTTTTCACAGCCTCTTGAACAGCAGTTCAGCTTCCCTTGAAACTGTAGAATTTCAGCAGACAGAAGGAAACTAAAAAGCCTCTGCTGATCTCACAGTGGCATGAGGAACTCCACAAAGAGGGAGTCATGTCCAGATGCCAAGCTAGGGGCTGGTGACTCAGAAATAAAACCCATGGCAATGGTCTGCTCACAACAAAGCAGGTCCAGCTGGAAGGGAGTCACAGGCACTGGAGCTGCTGGCTGAGCCCCAGTGCATGTGCTACAAACCCTGCCCTTGGGGGGATTCAGAAACTGGGACAGACAAGGGAAGGAGGGATTTGTGAGAGATTACAAGGGAATGTTGGGACTTGGAAAGAGCCACAGCACAATGAGGGCAGGAAGGCTGCTGGGAAGTGAAGAGAACAGTGCAGCCCACAGGGATGAAAAAGAACATGTGGGATGGGGATAAAGTTCAGGCTGGGTACAGGGGATGCAGGATTGATGGGACTGCCAGGGCTGCAGGTGGTGCTAGGAATAGCTAGGGCTGGGTGAGAGGCAAAGTTGTCTTCCCAGGCTCAGATGGGTGCTGGTCAGGCCTTGCTGTCTGCAGTGCTATGTCCAGTTCTGGGCCCCTCAAGTCAAGAGAGATGTTGAGGTGCTGGAAGGTGCCCAGAAGATGGCAGCAAGGCTGGGGAGGGGCCTGGAGCACAGCCCTGTGAGGAGAGGCTGAGGGAGCTGGGGGTGTGCAGCCTGCAGAAGAGGAGGCTCAGGGCACAGCTCATTGCTGCCTGCAGCTGCCTGCAGGGAGGCTGTAGCCAGGTGGGGTTGGGCTCTGCTGCCAGGCAGCCAGCAACAGAACAAGGGGACACAGCCTCAAGCTGTGCCAGGGCAGGTCTAGGCTGGCTGTGAGGAGGAAGTTGTTGTCAGAGAGAGTGATTGGCACTGGAATGGGCTGCCCAGGGAGGTGGTGGAGTGGCTGTGGCTGGAGGTGTTGCATCCAAGCCTGGCTGGGACACTTAGTGCCATGGTCTGGTTGATTGGCCAGGGCTGGGTGCTAGGTTGGGCTGGATGAGCTTGGAGCTCTCTTCCAACCTGCTTGATTCTGTGATTCCATGATTCTATGAATGGCTTTGCTCAAGAGGGAGAGCACCAGACAGGACTATGGCTGTGTCTTCTGGCCTTGGAGTTTGTTAATCCCAGTGACCTCTCCAATTTTCTTCCTCTTTCCTTCCTTTTTGCAGGAAGCCCAAACACTGCTCCAGGGGTTGCTTTTTTTCTCATGGAAACCACCTGATCTCCACCCTAGACCTTTCCATAGAATCATAGAATCAGTCAGGTTTGGAAGGGACCTCAAGGGTCATCCAGCTCCAGCCCCCCTGCCATTGGCAGGGACACTTCACACAAGAGCAGGCTGTCCAGAGCTTCATCCAGCCTGGCCTGGAACACCTCCAGGGATGAGGCTTCCACCACCTCCCTGAGCAACCCATTCCAGCTTCTCACCACCCTCGCAATGAAGAACTTCTTCCTAACATCCAATCTGAATCTCCCCATTTCCAGCTTGGTTCCTTTCCCCCAGTCCTATCACTCTCTGACACCCTAAAAAGTCCCTCCCCAGTTTTCTTGTAGCTCTCTTCAGATACTGAAAGGCCACAATAAGGTCACCTCAGAGCCTTCTCCTCTCCAGACTGAACAGCCCTAACCCCCTCAGTCTCTCCTCACAGCAGATCAGCTCCAGCCCTCTGATCATGCTCATGGCCCTTCTCTGGATCCCTTCCAGCACACTCACATCCCTCTTGTCCCAGGAGCTCCAGAACTGGACACAGTACTCCAGGTGTTGTCTCACCAGTGAGGATCAGAGGGGCAGGATCATTTCCCTCACCCTGCTGCCCACACTGCTCTTGTTGCAGTCCAGGATCACAGTTTGTTGGTCTGCTTTCTTTGTTGGAACTCAAGATGTGTGTTTGGAGCAATACAAAAAGCATCTCTCCACTACAGAGGCTCCACTAAATTAAGGTCTTACCTCTCCTTGTAGTGAACTGCCATAGCTGAGGCCAGCAAATGCATTCAAAGTGGAGTTATGTCAGTGGCTGAGCAAGTGATCATCTCCTGTGGGGGATGTTTACTCTAAGAACTCACTTCTCAGCACAGTCCTCTAAAGTTCTCTGCCCTATTGCTCTGTTGGTTCTCTTCTCCCAAGCTCTTACAATTAGCAGTGTTCTTTATCTGTGTCTGTTCTACAGCCTACAAGGACAGGCACCAATCCTTAACTTCATTTAGGAGTCAGAGGAAAGTGTTGCATCAACTCCAGCTGTCTTCACAGTTCCTGAGGGGAACATGCACAATCTCATCCTTGCACTCCTTTCATCCTGTTTCTCTCATTGATCCCATATTTCTCCAGCTCTGCTTCTCACAGTGCTCCTCCTGACCTCTCCTTCCACAGCTCTCTGTCTTCTTTCATGCCATTTGATCTCGTTTTTCCCATCTCCTTCTTCCATGCCTCACCCTAAAACCCATGGGAGGGCTATCCTGATCTCCTCAGCACTTGTGTTCCCAGGCCCTCTTTCTTCTCAACATTGATTGCAATTCGTTTTGATCTGCTGACTCCTAAGCTCTTTTGGCCAGCAAGCCTGCCTCCGTGGCTTCCAACAGCTGTCAGATGTGCTGCTGGCCAGCTGATGAAATGGTGTCTCTATCTGCTGACAAGCACTGAGCAGAAATTGAGCTGCTCTCCTTCACTTCAGATTCTGGGAGGGGAGTGCAAGTCTCCATCTCAGTGCAGGGCATACAAAGGCTTAGGGGTGTAGAGTGCACAGAGTGGGGTGGTTGAGGTAGAGCAATGCAGAAGAGACAGAGCAGGAGCAGGGGGAAGATGCTGCAGCCTGGACAGGTCCAGTGCCTCCTTCTCTCAGCACTACTGGGGATCAGTCTTGGGGCACAAGCTTCTCCTCTGGCTGCTGTGGTGTGTGGGGACCCAGAACAGGCTAGCACTTGGAGTCGTGAAAGCAGAACCTGCTCCACCTCTAACCCTGCCACGCAGTTGCCTTCTCTACCCGATTTGGACCTTCCTCTGGTGGGTGCTGGATTCAGAGCACTACATTTCTGTCCTGCCTGTAGCTCTTTGGCTTGGCACAGCTGCCTCCAGCTAGGACTGGAGCAAAGGTCTCCTCAAGGCATTTCTGCCTTCAGGATGGGGATCTGCAACCTTCCCACAGGCCCCAAGGAAAGGATTATAGGGAGGTTTTGGGACAAGTTCCTAACAGAGAGAGCTGTGGGCAAGAAATCTGTGAGTGATTAACACTTCCCTTAAAGAAGCAGGAGGAGTGGAGTCTCCTTGTTTGGAGCCTTTCAAGGCCTGTCTGGATGTGTTCCTCTGTGATCTGTGTTAGGATTGTCCTGCTCTGGCAGGGGGTTGGACTGGATGATCTCTTTGGGTCCCTTCCAACTCCTAACATCCTGTGAGCCTATAAGCAGAACTCCATAGATGGCCATAAACTAGCAGGACTGTTTTAGAGGTACCTGCCCCATCAATTTCTCCTTCTATGGGGGCAGTGGTTTTGGACTTAAGGGCAATGGTTCTAAACAAAAGTAGGGAAGATTTAAGCTGCACATTAGGAAGAAATTTTGTTACTATGAGGGTGGCGAAATATTAGAGTAGGTTGCTCAGAGATGCAGTCGAGGCTCCACTTCTGGAGACATTCAAGGTTGAACTTGATGGGGCCCTCAGCAACCTCCTTTAATTGGAGATGTCTCTGCTTACTGTGGGGGGTTTGGACAGGATGACCTTTGAGGGTCCCTTCCAACCCAATGCACTCTGTGATTCTAATTGGAATAAGGATCACAAGTCTGGTGTCAACATCAGGGCTCAATTCAAAGAGGGAAATTATAAGCTGGTTTTTCTTCTTGACCCACTAACAAATCTGCTGTCAGATAAAAAGAAGGACAGGAAAAAAAAACCTAAGCCAAAAGGAATTAAAGCAGGACCAGAAGGTGCTAAAACAAGAGTTGGAAACTTTACAGAAGGAATTAGAGCAGTATCTGGAGGGTTCCCAGAAATGACTGAAGTGATTTGCAGGAGGAGGTGAGCTCTCTGTTGGTGTAATGACTACAAAATGACAGGCTGAGAAGGCCAGCTGCAAGGCTTCCAGTCTCAACTGGGAAGCCCCAAAAGGTAAATGGCAATGGTACTGCTGTGGATGCTCAGAGGCAGGGAGCTGCCAGCTGGGAACCCACTAGCAGGGATGGAGAGGAATAAGGACTTGCTGGCCACAGTTCAGCTCCAGGAAGCATCGTCTGGTCATGGCCCCATCGTGGTACCAGCCATCTGGATGTCCAGTTGGGCCAGGCAGAGGGCTTAGGCAAGAGCTTTTACTGCAGCTCATCTACTTAGTTGGCAGGGCCACAGATGCCCATGGGAGAGGCTGGACTTTGGTAGGTCAGATCGTGGAAAGAGCTGAAGTCTTCTAGGGAAAACTCCACTTGAGATTTACTTTGCTAAATATACCATCAAGAGCTGAATCAAAGCTGGGGAAGATGAGGAGGAAGGAGCTCTGGCTGCAAGGCTGAAAAGCAGAGCTTGGGGAATGCCATGGCTCTGTTTTCCCAAGAAGTGGCCTCATTCAAACCTTCTCCTCCTGACTAGAACCATCCACAGGTCTGAGTCAGTCCAGGTCCAACTAAAAGCCAGAAGGAAAAGGACAAAGTGAAGATCCCAGCTGAAGTGCAAGAGGAGCTTCAGAACCCTGTGTCTCTGGCATGTGCAGATGTCAGTGAGGGCTTGCAGCATAAACTGGCAAGGGATCAGTTCAAAGGTGCTCAGCTGGGTTTAGGCTTTCAGATTGAGGTCAGTGAAGGGCAGCCAAAGGCACTCCAAGAGGTCTCTGGAGTTTACTGCTGGAAATTGTGTTTCCCTTCTTGCAGCTGTGGACCAAAGGAGGAGGTGGTTTGTGGCAGCAGGGAGAAAAGAGTCACTACAGCTCCATGTCAGCAAAAGAGGATCCAAATCTGCCTGATGATCTTCTTGAAAATAGTAAGAAGAATGAAATATTTGGCCCAGTGGAATGAAACTGAGGACAATGTAGTTGTGATGAACACAAGGATGCCTTGGGCAGAGCACAGGTACTGCCTAGAGAGAATCATAGAATCATAGAATCAAGCAGGTTGGAAGAGACCTCCAAGATCATCCAGTCCAACCTAGCACCCAGCCCTATCCAATCAACTAGACCATGGCACTAAGTGCCTCATCCAGGCTTTGCTTGAAGACCCCCAGGGACAGTGACTCCACCACCTCCCTGGGCAGCCCATTCCAATGCCAATCACTCTCTCTGTGAAGAACTTCTTCCTAACATCCAGCCTATACCTACCCTGGCACAACTTGAGACTGTGTCCCCTTGTTCTATTGCTGGTTGCCTGGCAGAAGAGGCCACCCCCCACCTAGCTACAATGCCCCTTCAGGTAGTTTTAGACAGTAATAAGATCACCCCTGAGCCTCCTCTTCTGCAGGCTGCACACCCCCAGCTCCCTCAGCCTCTCCTCATAGGATTTGTGCTCCAGGCCCCTCACCAGCTTTGTTGCCCTTCTCTGGACATGTTCCAGCACCTCAACATCTTTCTTGAATTGAGGGGCCCAGAACTGGACACAGTACTCAAGGGGTGGCCTGAGCAGTGCTGAGTACAGGGGCAGAAGAACCTCCCTTGTCCTGCTGCCCACACTGCTCCTGAGCCAGCCCAGGATGCCATTGGCTCTCTTGGCCACCTGGGCACACTGCTGCCTCATCTTCAGCTACTATCTATCAGTACCCCCACGTCCCTTTCCTCCTGGCTGCTCTCCAGCCACTCTGTCCCCAGCCTGTAGTGCTGCTTGGGGTTGTTGTGGCCAAAGTGCAGAACCCTGCACTTGGCCTTGTTAAATCTCATCCCATTGGCCTCTGCCCACCCATCCAGCCTGGCCAGGTCCCTCTGCAGGGCTCTCCTACCTCTTTCAGCTCAGGGAATGGCAGAACATCAAACTGAAGAAGCAGAACTCAGGGCTGTGTGAAAGGAGCAGCACACAGATTTGGACAGCTCACAGGAGCAGTGGGAATTTGGGCCACTGAGTGACTAACAGCATCGGGGAGGTGGGAAGGAGCTGTAGACGTTGTCTCAGAGCTTACACTGATTAGCCCAGACAAGCCAAAGAGGCTAGGGATTTGGGAGATCTAAACCAGAGCAGCCTAACTGATGCCAAACCAGGAGAGAACATCTGGGCAATGTGAACACAGCCAAAAGCTGGGGAAAGAGATTTGAAAACCAGGACCTCTGTAACTTGAGCAAGAAAGATCAGTAAGTAGGTAAGAGATGAACAGCAGCCTGGCCTGGATCAGCAATAGTGTGGCCAGCAGGAGCAGGGCAGGGACTGTGCCCTGTATTCAGCACTGGTGCACTGCATTCAGCACTGTATTCAGCACTGGGGGGCTGTATTCAGCACTCTATTAATCCCTGTATTCATCACTGTATTCAGCACTGGTGCCCTGCATTCAGCACTGTATTCAGCACTGGTGTCCTGCATTCAGCACTGTATTCAGCACTGGTGTCCTGCATTTATCACTGTATTCAGCACTGTACTCAGCCCTGTATTCAGCCCTGTACTCAGCACTGTATTCAGCACTGGTGCCCTGTATTCAGCCCTGTATTCAGCACTGTACTCAGCACTGGTGTCCTGTATTCATCCCTGTATTCAGCACTGGTGCACTGCATTCAGCACTGTATTCAGCACTGGTGCCCTGTATTCAGCACTGTACTCAGCACTGTATTCAGCACTGTATTCAGAACTGTATTCAGCACTGGTGCCCTGTATTCAGCACTGTATTCAGCACTGGTGCCCTGTATTCAGCACTGTATTCAGCCCTGTATTCAGCCCTGTATTCAGCACTGTATTCAGCACTGTACTCAGCACTGGTGTCCTGTATTCAGCCCTGTATTCAGCACTGTACTCAGCACTGGTGTCCTGTATTCAGCATTGTATCCAGCACTGGTGAAGCCACATCTCAAATACTGGGTTCAGTTTTGGGCTGCTCACTCCAAGAAGGGCACTGAGATGCTGAAGCAGGTCCAGGGGACAACACAGGGGAAGGGTCTGCAGAACAGGGCTGGGAAGGAGCAGCTGAGGGAGCTGGGAGGGGGTTTAGTGTGGAGAAGAGGAGGCTGAGGGGAGACCTCATTGCTCTCTGCAACAGCCTGAAAGGTTGGAGTCAGGTGGGGGTTTGCTCTACCAAATAGCAAATGATGGGATGAGAGGAAATGCACCAGGGGAGGTTTAGGTTGGACACCACACTCTTTCACAGGGGGTTGCAAAGGAGCTTTGAGCAAGGGAAGTGAATCTTTCTCACCTCAGGAAAGGAGGATTTGGTGCATTTCTGATCACAGAATCACAGAGTGTCAGGGGCTGGAAGGGACCTCCAAAGCTCAGTCAGTCTAACCCCCTGCAGAGCAGGATCACCCAGAGCAGATCACACAGGAACACATCCAGGCAGGGTTTGAATATCTCCAGAGAGGGAGACTCCACAACCCCCCTGGGCATCCTGTGCCAGGGCTCTGTCACCCTCACAGGGGAAAAATTCATCCTCATGTTTAAATGAAACTTCCTATGCCTCAGCTTCCACCATTGCCTCTTGTGCTGTCAGTGGGCATCACCCAGCAGAGCCTGGCTCCAGCCTCCTGCCACTCACCTGCACATCTTTATAACCACTGCTGAGGTCACCTTGACTTCCTATGCCTCAACTTTCACCCATTGCCCCTTGTCCTGTCATTAATAATTCTATTACTGAAGAGAAGCTGATCAAATGCCCATCCCCATCAACCTTCCTTGCTGGAACAATCTAGAATTCTGACTGCCTGTTGGCATCAAAAGGAGTCACAAATATGCCTACCTTGATGATGAGGGGCAGCTAACAGGTTGAGCTTGCTGGCAGAGAACTGCAACACAAAGATAGAGGCTCAGGAGAATCTTCTGCCATGCTTCTTGCAAGCTTCTTCCAGGAGTTAATTAAAAGTTTGGTTCTCAGAAGATTAATCCAGATTTAAACTTCCTAGTTGTGTTACAGTGGGAAACACTCCCAGAGACACACAAATTGAGCTGGGACAATCATAGAGTCATAGAATGGTTTAGGTGGGAAGGGACCTCAAGGTTTGTCCAGTTCCAATCCCCTGCCATAGGCAGGGACACCTCCCACTAGAACAGGTTGCTTAAGGCCTTATCCAAACTGGTCCTGAACACCTCCAGGGAGGTTGTGGAGCACAGAAGCACCCAATGTGATTTTTGATCTCTGATCACATTCTGTGCTTCTGTGCTCCACAGCCTCCCTGGGCAGCCTGTGCCAGTGTCTCACCACCCTCACTGCAAACAACTTCCTCCTAACATCCAGTTTCAGTCTTCCCTTTGCCAGTTCAAACCCATTCCTCCTCCTCCTGGCATTCCCAGACCTTGTCAATAGTCCCTCCTCAGCCCTCCTGTAGCCCTCTTCAGATCCTGCAAGGCCACTCCAAGGTCTCCTCCAAGCCTTCTCCTCTCCAGCCTGCACAGCCCCAACTCTCTCAGCCTGTGCTCACAGCAGAGCTGCTGCAGCCCTCTCAGCATCTTGGTGGCCTCCTCTGCACTGGCTCAAACACTTCCATGTCCTGCTTGTGTTGAGGGCTCCAGAACTGCCCCCAGGACTGCAGGTGGGGTGTGAGGAGAGCAGAGCCAAGGGGCAGAATCCCCTCCCTTGCCCTGCTGCCCACACTGCTCTGGCTGCAGCCCAGCACAGGGTTGTGTCTGGGCTGCACTCCCACTGCAGGCTCATATTGAGCTTTTCACCACCCCAGACCCTCAGATCCTTCTCCTCAGGGCTGCTCTCAGCCATTCCCCACCCAGCCTGTATTGACAACAGGGTAAATATTCCTTGTTGATGAGGAGAGAGAAAGGTTTGTGATGAGGGAAGCCTTGTGGTTGATAACCAGGCACCCTTCACGCCCAATGGCTGCCAGGCAGACTGAAGCCGTGGAGCAGCACCCGATGTGGCTGTGCTTTCCTTGCTGCTGGGCTGCTGCCTTTGCTCTTTGTCTTTAAGTTTTTATGATATCTAAATAGTGTGGGAAAAAAACCTCAACCAAACATCCCTGATGTCACAGCTATTTATGTCTTTGTTTTGCAGGCAGTCTACAGAGAGCCAGCTCTGATCCACAGCAGAGGATGCTTTGAGCTGCAGTCTTTGCTGTGCTACCTCCAGCCCTAACACTTCATTCCTAGGAATGAAGCCCTACAAGGAACACCTGAGGGAGGTGGGGGAGTGCAGTCTGGAGAAGAGGAGGCTCAGGTGAGACATCATTGCTGTCTACAACTACCTGAAAGGAGGTTGTAGCCAGGTGGGGTTGGGCTCTTCTCCCAGGCAACCGGTGACAGGAGGACACAGCCTCAAGCTGCACCAGGGCAGGTTTAGGCTGGATGTTAGGAAGTTCTTTGCAGAGTGATTGACATTGGAATGGGCTTCCCAGGGAGGTGGTGTAGTCACCATCCCTGAAGGGGTTTAAAAGGAGAGTGGATAAGGCACTTAGAATCACAGAATCATAGAGTCAGTCAGGGTTGGAAGGGACCACAAGGAGCAGCCAGTTCCAACCCCCCTGCCATGCCCAGGGACACCCTACCCTAGAGCAGGCTGCACGCAGCCTCAGCCAGCCTGGCCTCAAACACCTCCAGCCATGGGGCCTCAACCACCTCCCTGGGCAACCCATTCCAGCCTCTCACCACTCTCCTGCTCAACAACTTCCTCCTCACCTCCAGCCTCACTCTCCCCACCTCCAGCTTTGCTCCATTCCCCCCAGTCCTGGCACTCCCTGACAGCCTCAAAGTCCCTCCCCAGCTTTTTTGTAGCCCCCTTCAGATGCTGGAAGGCCACAAGAAGGTAACCTGGGAGCCTCCTCTGCTCCAGCCTGCACAGCCCCAACTCTTTTCAGTCTGTGCTCACAGCAAAGCTGCTCCACCTCCCTGGGCAACCCACTCCAGGCTCTCACCACTGTCATGCTGAAGAACTTCCTCCTCACGTCCAGGCTGACTCTCCCCACCTCCATGTGGGGAGCTTTGCTCCATGTGCCTTGGCTTAGTTGATTAGAAGGTGTTAGGTGACAGCTTGGACTGGATGACCCCGTGATTCTGTGATTCTGTGATTCTTTGTGACTGGATGATTTGATCAGCCCCTGGAATGCCAAGCATGGCTCTGCTGTGTTTGTCTAAGCCTGGCCTCTGCAAGTGCAGGCAGCAGCTGACTGCTGCATGTTAATGACATGCTCTCACTAATTTTTACAATGCCAGATCTCAGCCCAGATTCAATGTGCAATGTCCCTGGGATTCACACTGGAATTATCACTCACATCAGCTATTCCATTCCTTGGACCTCGAATTCATTTCAAAACAGAGCAAAAGTGCATCCTCTTTGTGTTCTTGAGGGAGTTTACATCAGTAAGAGGCTATTTATTCTGGGGTTTCTGAAGTTAGAAACACCTTTTCCCTTTGCTGCCTTTGATCTGTCCTGATGAATTGAGCAGAGCATTTCGCTCCTGTCTCTCCTCTCAGCTATGTAATCTCCTCCTTCACTCCAAAAAATATTTACTCTAGCAACATTTACCCCCTTAAATGAAGGACACAGGTTGCTGCAAAATGGTCTCAGGGATTGGTTGACACTGAGAACTTCTGCCCTAAAACCAAATAGAGCAGGTGTGGAGCTGTTGGAAGGTAGGAGAGCCCTGCAGAGGGACCTGGCCAGGCTGGATGGGTGGGCAGAGGCCAAGGGGATGAGACTGAACAAGGCCAAGTGCAGGGTTCTACAGTTTAGTCACAACAACCCCAAGCAGCACTATAGGCTGGGGACTGAGTGGCTGAGAGCAGCCAGGCAGAAAGGGAGCTGGGGGTACTGATAAATAGTAGCTGAAGATGAGGCAGCAGAGTGCCCAGGTGGGCAGCAGAGCCAATGGCATCCTGGGCTGGCTCAGGAGCAGTGTGGGCAGCAGGACAAGGGAGGTTATTCTGCCCCTGTGCTCAGCACTGCTCAGGCCACCCCTTGAGTGCTGTGTCCAGTTCTGGGCTCCTCCAGTCAAGAGAGATGTTGAGGTGCTGGAAGGTGTTTGGAGAAGGGCAGCAAAGGTGATGAGGGGGCCTGGAACACAACCCCTATGAGGAGAGGCTGAGGGAGCTGGGGGTGTGCAGCCTGCAGAAGAGGATGCTCAGGGGAGACCTTATTGCTGTCTACAGCTACCTGAGGGGACATTGTAGCCAGGTGGGGTCGGGCTCTTCTCCCAGGCAAGCAGCAACAGAACAAGGGGACACAGTCTCAAGTTGTGCCAGGGGAGGTCTTGGCTGGATGTTAGGAGGGAGTTGTTGGCAGAGAGAGTGATTGGCATTGGAATGGGCTGCCCAGGGAGGTGGTGGAGGCACCGACCCTTGAGGTCTTCAGGAAAAGACTGGATGAGGCACTCAGTGCCATGGTCTGGTTGCTTGGCCAGGGCTAGGTGCTAAGTTGGACTGGATGATCTTGGAGGTCTCTTCCAACCTGCTTGGTTCTATGATTCTATGAAAAGCAAAGGGTTGCTTCTCTGGATAGCCTTTGTGCAGGACCTCATAGGAGAGTTCATCATCTGCACTGCTCTGATTGTTCAGCCTTTGCTCATGTGTGGTCTCCATAGCCCCCACTGCACCCAAGAAAGATAGAGTGTCCTTCTGATTTGTGGGAACTGCCATGGTGGAGACTTTGTTTATCACACCCTGTGGACTGTGACAGCAACCATCCTGCCATTGCACCACCAGAAACTGAATTTCCCCGGCAGGTCCTTTGACCTGGTCTCTCTCTATGGCAAAACCTGCTTGCAACAGAATGGCAATGATTTTGTTCCCATTCTCAAAGACTTCCTCAGCAGTTTGGCCCCACACAATAGCCCCCACTAAGGAAAATAGCTTGATTAGCTTCATTCTGATTCCCAGAGTTAATTAACAATCACTCAAAATCAATTTGCCCCACGTTGGGCGCCAAAAATAAGCGATGTGATGGTTTGGGTTTTCCCTGCCCCCCACACACTTTGGATATCACCCAGACTAGACTCAGCCAGCTCTGGGAATTTGAATGAAGCTTATATTTACAGCTTGGTACAATATACAAGCAGAGATTTACAGTAGATGCAGTTATAGACAGAAATAGACAAGATAAAAAGGTAATACAGAAACACAGCAGCACTCCCAGAAATCTGAGTCCCCAGGAGGGGCTCCCAACTGCCCTTCCACCTATCCCCCTCAACCTTACCCCAGTCCCAAGGAAGAATGGATGTTTGACCAGGGGGTTAGGAAGCAAAGTGAAATGGCAGAGAGGTTAGAGAGAGATGCAGCTTGGAGCTCCCCAGCATCAGAAGTGAGTGCCTTATCTATGTTTTGATTCTTATACATCTCAGCAAGCCAGTGAGTGAGGTAGACACCAGCCTTGTTTTCCTTCCACAGCCTGTAATCTACTTCTTCTCACCAAAACATTCCAGCTAGCTTCAAACTAGCACAATTGGTGATGGCTCCAATACAGGACCTTAGCTTCTGGAATGCCTCCAAAGAGGATGGAACAAAGCAGCTAAAGCTGTGTTAGGCTGTGATCTGAGTGCTCTCAGGCAATAAATATGTGCTTTGCAAGACTGGCAACTGTCTCAAAACCAGAATTAAAGGAGCATTTAGCATTAGTGATGTTCTCAGTCTTGTCAGCAATTGCTTTCCTAGACAGTTTCTGAAAGGCTGGGCCTTGCTTCCAACCATGCTTCCAAGATACTCACTAAGCCATGCTTTCACTCCCCTCCTTCTCAAATACCAAGCCCAAAAAGCAGCTGGAAGATGTAAAAGAAGAAAGGAATGTGAAGCTCCTGTTCATTATAGTCCCACCTGACAAGATGGTTTGTTCTACCTATGTTTCTATCCCTCCTGCTGTCCCCAAACAGATCTTTTGGTTTAACCAGTGGAGAGGAAAAGCTCCCTTGTGGACCAGTCTGCCTAGGAAAAGTGAATTCCCTCCCCCCCAAGGCATGAGGACAGCTTGGTGGTGATGCTCTCTGTGGGGGGGGGAGGGAGCGAGGGCAGAACAATCTCCCAGGGTGGCTGCAGGAGGAGTTCAGTGTTCTCTACACACTTGTTTAAGCCTCAGGTGTGAATGGCTGCTTGGCCACGCAGTCCTCCCAGGCCAGAGCCACAGAGGGCTTCCTACCTAACGTCTCCTTCAGGCATGCTAAGCCCAAAACTCCCTGGTTCCCAGCTGCCCCCTTGCTGCACTATGTGTCCCCCTTGCTGTGCTGTGTGTCCCCCTTGCTGCGCCGTGTGTCCCCCTTGCTGCACCGTGTGTCCCCCTTGCTGCACTGTGTGTCCCCCTTGCTGCGCCGTGTGTCCCCCTTGCTGCACCGTGTGTCCCCCTTGCTGCACCGTGTGTCCCCCTTGCTGCGCCGTGTGTCCCCCTTGCTGCGCTGTGTGTCCCCCTTGCTGCGCTGTGTGTCCCCCTTGCTGCACCGTGTGTCCCCCTTGCTGCGCCGTGTGTCCCCCTTGCTGCGCTGTGTGTCCCCCTTGCTGCGCCGTGTGTCCCCCTTGCTGCACCGTGTGTCCCCCTTGCTGCGCCGTGTGTCCCCCTTGCTGCACCGTGTGTCCCCCTTGCTGCGCCGTGTGTCCCCCTTGCTGCGCCGTGTGTCCCCCTTGCTGCACTGTGTGTGTCCCCATTGCTGCACTGTGTGTCCCCCTTGCTGCACCGTGTGTCCCCCTTGCTGCGCCGTGTGTCCCCCTTGCTGCGCCGTGTGTCCCCCTTGCTGCGCTGTGTGTCCCCATTGCTGCACTGTGTCCCCCTTGCTGCGCTGTGTGTCCCCCTTGCTGCACCGTGTGTCCCCCTTGCTGCGCCGTGTGTCCCCCTTGCTGCGCCGTGTGCCCCCCTTGCTGTGCTGTGTGTCCCCCTTGCTGCGCTGTGTGTCCCTTGCTGCACTGTGTGTGTCCCTTGCTGCACCGTGTGTCCCCCTTGCTGCGCTGTGTGTCCCCCTTGCTGTGCTGTGTGTCCCCCTTGCTGCGCCGTGTGTCCCCCTTGCTGCGCCGTGTGTCCCCCTTGCTGCACTGTGTGTGTCCCCATTGCTGCACTGTGTGTCCCCCTTGCTGCGCCGTGTGTCCCCCTTGCTGCGCCGTGTGTCCCCCTTGCTGCGCTGTGTGTCCCCATTGCTGCACTGTGTCCCCCTTGCTGCGCTGTGTGTCCCCCTTGCTGCACCGTGTGTCCCCCTTGCTGCGCCGTGTGTCCCCCTTGCTGCGCCGTGTGCCCCCCTTGCTGTGCTGTGTGTCCCCCTTGCTGCGCTGTGTGTCCCTTGCTGCACTGTGTGTGTCCCTTGCTGCACCGTGTGTCCCCCTTGCTGCGCTGTGTGTCCCCCTTGCTGTGCTGTGTGTCCCCCTTGCTGCACCGTGTGTCCCCCTTGCTGCGCTGTGTGTCCCCCTTGCTGTGCTGTGTGTCCCCCTTGCTGCGCTGTGTGTCCCCCTTGCTGCACTGTGTGTCCCCCTTGCTGCGCCGTGTGCCCCCCTTGCTGTGCTGTGTGTCCCCCTTGCTGTGCTGTGTCCCCCTTGCTGCACTGTGTGTCCCCCTTGCTGCACTGTGTCCCCCTTGCTGCACTGTGTGTCCCTTGCTGCACTGTGTCCCCCTTGCTGCACTGTGTGTCCCCCTTGCTGCACTGTATGTCCCCCTTGCTGCGCTGTGTGTCCCTTGCTGCACTGTGTGTCCCTTGCTGCACTGTGTGTCCCCCTTGCTGCACTGTGTCCCCCTTGCTGCACTGTGTGTCCCCCTTGCTGCACTGTATGTCCCCCTTGCTGCACTGTGTCCCCCTTGCTGCACTGTGTGTCCCCCTTGCTGCACTGTGTGTCCCCCTTGCTGCGCTGTGTGCCCCCCTTGCTGCACTGTGTGTCCCCCTTGCTGCGCTGTGTGTCCCCCTTGCTGCACTGTGTCCCCCTTGCTGCGCTGTGTGTCCCCCTTGCTGCGCTGTGTCCCCCTTGCTGCATTGTGTCCCCCTTGCTGCACTGTGTGTCCCCCTTGCTGCACTGTATGTCCCCCTTGCTGCACTGTATGTCCCCCTTGCTGCGCCGTGTGTCCCCCTTGCTGCACTGTGTCCCCCTTGCTGCACTGTATGTCCCCCTTGCTGCACTGTGTGTCCCCCTTGCTGCACTGTGTGTCCCCCTTGCTGCGCCGTGTGTCCCCCTTGCTGCACTGTGTGTCCCCCTTGCTGTGCTGCGTCCCCCTTGCTGCACTGTGTGTCCCCCTTGCTGCACTGTGTGTCCCCCTTGCTGCACTGTGTCCCCCTCGCTGCACTGTGTGTCCCCCTTGCTGCACTGTGTGTCCCCCTTGCTGCACTGTGTGTCCCCCTTGCTGTGCTGTGTCCCCCTTGCTGCACTGTGTGTCCCCCTTGCTGTGCTGTGTCCCCCTTGCTGTGCTGTATGTCCCCCTTGCTGCACTCTGTGTCCCCCTTGCTGCACTCTGTGTCCCCCTGCGCGGGGGAGCATCGCACAGCTGGGACGCGGGAGCGATCCCACCTCTTCTACAAGTGCTGGCAGGCTCCTCGGAGCATCTCAGCCTTCCCACTTCCACAAATGCTCCAGGAGGCACTCCCTTAACAGCTCCAGAGCCACAGCAGGCAGAGTGAGCAGGGGAAATAAAGCCTCCTCTCATCTAATGACTCCATGAAGTTTTCATATGAAGTAGAGCAGGAACTGAAACATCCCAGCTGAGTGCCCTAATCCCCCCACCATGCCTCCACGCTTCCTCTCCCTGGCTACTTTATTCTCTCTCACAGAACAGAGCTGCTTCACTGGAGAGAAATTTGGAACAATCCCCCACAGTCCCTGGCCTCTTAGTTCTGGTGTTCCCCCAGGAGATGCAAGCTTGAGGTTTTTCCAGCAGAGAAGCAAACCAAGGTCTCCTACAGCCAGGCTGAAAGATGCAGCCACTGAAATCCTTCTCCTCACCACGAAATGAAGCACATCTCCAAAGGACTCTGTTCCTGCCAATGTGCCTTTCCATCTGCAATTACCTTCCCCTCAGCTCCTCTGCTTTGGGATGGGGAAGAGGTGGGAATTTGGCCCTGAATGAAAGCTTATTAGCTTCTCTCTCAGCAAGGGAAAAGATGGGGACACACAATAAGAATATTAATTTTAATGAGAAACTCAGACTGGCAAGAGAACTTTATTGGCAGAAGTGAAATTAGCTTTTCTACATAAACAGTTAGTGGTGCCAGGGGACTCCTCATTCATTGCCCACAAGGAAAAAAACAAAACAAAACACAAGAGTCTTTAAGGGTCCTTACTCTCAAGAACGCTCTCCGCTGCTTAATGCAGAGAGGATTTGCTTTGTGCTTCAGCAGGAATCAAGTGTGAAAGATATCATCCCCTTCCAGTGCTTTGGAGCAGTGAATATCCACAAGGAACCAAGTTCTTCAGGCTTCCCTCTTGACCCTTCCCTTGCTCCCACACAGACATGTGCCAACGTGCTCTACATGCTGATTTTTCCAGAGCTGTTTCCCAAGTCCAGTGGAGCACTGAGTGAAAATCTCCATGTTCATAATTCCACCCAGAGCCACTGCTGGTTTGGCCCAGCCGTGCAGCACTCATCTCTTCTGGTCCTGCTTTTGCTCATTCATAGAACCACAGAATCAAGCAGGTTGGAAGAGAGCTCCAAGCTCAGCCAGCCCAACCCAGCACCCAGCCCTGGCCAACCAACCAGACCATGGCACTAAGTGTCCCAGCCAGGCTTGGCTGCAACACCTCCAGGAATCACAGGGACTCCACCACCTCCCTGGGCAGCCCATTCCAGTGCCAATCACTCTCTCTGACAACAACTTCCTCCTAACATCCAGCCTAGACCTGCCCTGGCACAGCTTGAGGCTGTTCTGTTGCTGCTTGCCTGGCAGCAGAGCCCTACCCCACCTGGCTACAGCCTCCCTGCAGGCAGCTGCAGGCAGCAATGAGCTCTGCCCTGAGCCTCCTCTGCTGCAGGCTGCACACCCCCAGCTCCCTCAGCCTCTCCTCACAGGGCTGTGCTCCAGGCCCCTCCCCAGCCTTGCTGCCCTTCTCTGGACACCTTCCAGCACCTCAACATCTCTCTGCAATGGAGGAGCCCAGAACTGGACACAGCACTCAAGGTGTGCCCTGACACAAGCTGTGCCAGGGCAGGTTCAGACTGGATGTTAGGAGGAAGTTGTTGGCAGAGAGAGTGATTGGCATTGGAATGGGCTGCCCAGGGAGGTGGTGGAGTCACCGTCCCTGGAGGTGCTTAAGAGGAGGCTGCATGAGGCACTTAGTGCCATGAATTAATTAATGAGAAGGTGTTAGGTGATAGATTGGACTCAATGAACTTGAAGGTCTTTTCCAACCTGCTTAATTCTGTGCTTCTGTGCAAGGCTTTTATTTAGTGGCAATGATCCTGTTCTGCACTTAAGAGCAGGGCCAAAAAGCAAACTCTCACTGAGGTTTGTTTCTTCCCAGAGTGCTCACATCGATAATGTCTTTCTTTATTGTATTGCTTTCCTTAAACCCCAGCACAGGTGTTGCAGACCCTCAAATATTTCCAGCTCTGCCCTGGCTGACCATGGGTGCATGGACAGAAAGCCACTTCCCCTCACTCAGCAGCCAAGCTTCTTCCATCCCCTTTCAAGGCAGCCTGTTCCTCCTACCTGTAAAACTCCTGCAGGTTAACTTCTGGAGACACTGAGATGTCTCACTGCAAATAGGATGGGCAAAACCAAGCTATGAATCACAGAATCAGCAAACCTTAGGGGCTGGAAGGGACCTTCAGAGATCATCCAGTCCAACCCTCTGCCAAGGCAGCATCATCCGGGGTAGTTCACCCAGGAACCAGCTGGATTTGGAACATCTCCAGAGAAGGAGACTCCACAACCTCTCTGGGCAGCCTGCCCCAGGGCTCTGTCACCCTCATCATAAAGAAGTTTCTCCTCTTGTTGAGATGAAATCTTCTCTGTTCCAATTTGTAGCCTTTGCTCCTCGTCTTATTGCTACAGACCAGCAAAAACAGACTGGACTCAATCTCTTGACCCTCACCCCTCAGATATCTGTACACATTGATCAGATCTCCTCTCAGCCTTCTCTTCTCCAGACTAAACAACCCCAGGGCTCTCAGTCTCTCTTCCTATCAAGACTAGCAGGTGAGATTAAAAACGTTAGAGCTGGAGGAGGAAGCACATAGCCAGAGTGAGGGAGGAGACACATCTGACCTCTGTCACCTGTACTGTTACTCAGCCAGGAGTTGGCACACAGCAAAACTGATCCATTTTAATAGCAAATAGTCACACAGCTCAGGTGCACACAGCAAAAGCTCTGCCACTTCAATTGCAGCCACACAGCTCAGCTGCACACAGCAAAAGCTCTGCCACTTTAGTTGCAGCCACACAGCTCAGCTGCACACAGCAAAACTTCTTCCATTCCAATTACAGCCACATAGTTCAGGTGCCCGCAGCAAAAGCTCTGCTACTTTAGTTGCAGCCACACAGCTCAGCTGCACACAGCAAAAGCTCTGCCACTTTAATTGCAGCCACACAGCTCAGCTGCCCACAGCAAAAGCTCTGCCACTTTCATTGCAGCCTCACAGCTCAGCTGCACACAGCAAAAGCTCTGCCACTTTCATTGCAGCCTCACAGCTCAGCTGCACACAGCAAAAGCTCTGCCACTTCAATTGCAGCCACACAGCTCAGCTGCACACAGCAAAAGCTCTGCCACTTTAGTTGCAGCCACACAGCTCAGCTGCACACAGCAAAACTTCTTCCATTCCAATTACAGCCACATAGATCAGGTGCCCGCAGCAAAAGCTCTGCTACTTTAGTTGCAGCCACACAGCTCAGCTGCACACAGCAAAAGCTCTGCCACTTTAATTGCAGCCACACAGCTCAGCTGCACACAGCAAGAGCTCTGCTACTTTAATTGCAGCCACACAGCTCAGCTGCACACAGCAAAAGCTCTGCCACTTTAATTGCAGCCACACAGCTCAGCTGCACACAGCAAGAGCTCTGCTACTTTAATTGCAGCCACACAGCTCAGCTGCACACAGCAAAAGCTCTGCCACTTTAGTTGCAGCCACACAGCTCAGCTGCACACAGCAAGAGCTCTGCTACTTTAATTGCAGCCACACAGCTCAGCTGCACACAGCAAAAGCTCTGCCACTTTAGTTGCAGCCACACAGCTCAGCTGCACACAGCAAAAGCTCTGCCACTTTAATTGCAGCCACACAGCTCAGCTGCACACAGCAAAAGCTCTGCCACTTTAATTGCAGCCACACAGCTCAGCTGCACACAGCAAGAGCTCTGCTACTTTAATTGCAGCCACACAGCTCAGCTGCACACAGCAAAAGCTCTGCCACTTTAGTTGCAGCCACACAGCTCAGCTGCACACAGCAAGAGCTCTGCTACTTTAATTGCAGCCACACAGCTCAGCTGCACACAGCAAAAGCTCTGCCACTTTAGTTGCAGCCACACAGCTCAGCTGCACACAGCAAAAGCTCTGCCACTTCAATTGCAGCCACACAGCTCAGCTGCACACAGCAAAAGCTCTGCCACTTTAGTTGCAGCCACACAGCTCAGCTGCACACAGCAAAAGCTCTGCCACTTTAGTTGCAGCCACACAGCTCAGCTGCACACAGCAAAAGCTCTGCCACTTTAATTGCAGCCACACAGCTCAGCTGCACACAGCAAAAGCTCTGCCACTTTAATTGCAGCCACACAGCTCAGCTGCACACAGCAAAAGCTCTGCCACTTTAGTTGCAGCCACACAGCTCAGCTGCACACAGCAAAAGCTCTGCCACTTTAATTGCAGCCACACAGCTCAGCTGCACACAGCAAAAGCTCTGCCACTTTAATTGCAGCCACACAGCTCAGCTGCACACAGCAAAAGCTCTGCCACTTTAGTTGCAGCCACACAGCTCAGCTGCACACAGCAAAAGCTCTGCCACTTTAATTGCAGTCACACAGCTCAGGTGCACACAGCAAAAGCTCTGCTACTTTAGTTGCAGCCACACAGCTCAGGTGCACACAGCAAAAGCTCTGCCACTTTAGTTGCAGCCACACAGCTCAGCTGCACACAGCAAAAGCTCTGCCACTTTAGTTGCAGCCACACAGCTCAGGTGCACGCAGCAAAACTTCTGCCACTTTAGTTGCAAGCAGCCACACAGCTCAGCTGCACACAGCAAAAGCTCTGCCACTTTAATTGCAGCCACACAGCTCAGGTTCTCTTTGCAGCAGTCACCCACACAGCCAGCCTTGGATTTTGGCTCTGCACCTATGAGGTTTTTTGTGGGGCTGGCTCATGCTGCTGACTCTGAAGCAGGTCTTAGCTCTCAAAGCTTCATTGGAGACATCACAACAGCCACTGCCACCTTGCCACGTGGCTGCTTTGCCTGTGCCACAGACCAGCCATGCCAGGTTGGTGGGTACATACAGCCTAAAGCTGCTGCTGGTGACAGCTAGAAGGGGAAAAGGACAAAACAGCCTCTCCTAGACCCTATAGCTGCTGCCTGACTTCTTGACCTCCAAGTAGCAGGAAGATCATAGAATCAGCCAAGTTGGAGCACTGGCATCCTGGGCTGGCTCAGGAGCAGTGTGGCCACCAGGAGCAGGGCAGTCCTTCTGCCCCTGTGCTCAGCACTGCTCAGGCCACTCCTTGAGTGCTGTGTCCAGTTCTGGGCTCCTCAAGTCAAGAGAGATGTTGAGGTGCTGGAAGGTGCCCAGAGCATGGCAGCAAGGCTGGGGAGGGGCCTGGAGCACAGCCCTGTGAGGAGAGGCTGAGGGAGCTGGGGGTGTGCAGCCTGCAGCAGAGGAGGCTCAGGGCAGAGCTGATTGCTGCCTGCAACTACCTGCAGGGAGGCTGTAGCCAGGTGGGGTTGGGCTCTGCTGCCAGGCAAGCAGCAACAGAACAAGGGGACACAGCCTCAAGTTGTGCCAGGGCAGGTCTAGGCTGGATGTTAGGAGGAAGTTGTTGTCAGAGAGAGTGATTGGCATTGGAATGGGCTGCCCAGGGAGGGGCTGGAGTGGCTGTGCCTGGAGGTGTTGAAGCCAAGCCTGGCTGGGGCACTTAGTGCCATGGTCTGGTTGCTTGTGCAGGGCTGGGTGCTAGGTTGGGCTGGATGAGCTTGGAGCTCTCTTCCAACCTGATGATTCTATGATTTGCCCTGTCTGGAAAGTGGCCATGATACACCTACTGACCAGACAGCTCTGTGCCATAGGGAGATGACTACTTGACCCTCAACACCCACCTGGGTCTTTACGAAGATAAGGCAGCAAACAGTACTCACACTCAGCTGCCATGCCCCACTACTCCTGAACACTATCATTTCACATCTGACCTCTCCCATCCTTTACCTCATCTGGAATGCAGGCTCCAGACCTGTCTCTTTAATTAAAGCAGGAGAGTCAAGCCCGTGAGCCATCTGTACCTCACCCTGCACTTGGTAACGTCTCAATAGCACAAACTCCAAGGAGCAGCACTATACATTAATGGGAACATGTGTCATATCTGCCTGCTCTTTAGGACTTAGGGGCTATCTATATTATCCCCACGTCTCCAGATCTCTGCAAACAAGTGCAAATAGTAATTCTTATTAACTGCAGAGACACCTGCACTGATATGGACCAATCTGGCCAACAGCAGGTTCCCCTGCTGTTTTACTAAGCCAGCAGCATGCTCCTGTCTCTGGCAGATGCTCCTGGTTTGTATCACTTCTTAGCAGCTACCAACTTTATGCACTTTTTGAAATTCCTTTCAGGAACCAGAGTCCTTCTGGCTACCAAGGGCCTTTTTGCTGGAACAAAGGCAATGAAGAGATCAGGGAGGTACCAGGAGACTGAATTTTGGTCCTGAAAATTACTGGCAGCTTTTGTAATCTCCCCATATCCCTTCTGCCAGGGATTAGCAGCAGTGAGGAGAATAGGTTTGCTGGGGAAGGCTTGTAAAATAAACAAACACTCCCAGCCTAAGCATCTACCCACTAAATACCAGTTAAATTACCAGTGGAAGCACCTAGGATTGCTAAATACCATTCCTGAGCACACTAACAGGGTCTGCTTCTCCTCCTGGAAGTATTTGTACCAAGCAAGAGCAGCATTAGGGCAGCCAGTCACTAGTGGTGTCCCTCAGGGATCAGTGCTGGGCCCCATCCTCTTTAACATCTGCATAGATGACCTGGATGAGGGCATGGAGTCAGTCATCAGCAAGTGTGCAGATGACACCAAGCTGGGGCAGATGTGACTGGGTTGGAGGGCAGAAGGGCTCTGCAGCAGGACCTTGACCACCTGCACAGATGGGCAGAGTCCAAGGGGATGGCTTCAATAGCTCCAAGTGCAGGGTGCTGCACTTTGGCCACAGCAACCCCATGCAGAGATACAGGCTGGGGTCAGAGTGGCTGAGAGCAGCCAGACAGAGAGGGATCTGAGGGTGCTGATTGATACCCACCTGAACATGAGCCAGCAGTGTGCCCAGGTGGCCAAGAGAGCCAGTGGCATCCTGGCCTGCATCAGGAATGGTGTGGCCAGCAGGAGCAGGGAGGTCATTCTGCCCCTGTACTCTGCACTGCTTAGACCACACCTTGAGTGCTGTGTTCAGTTCTGGGCCCCCCAGTTTAGGAGGGACATTGAGATGCTTGAGCGTGTCCAGAGAAGGGCAACGAGGCTGGGGAGAGGCCTTGAGCACAGCCCTACGAGGAGAGGCTGAGGGAGCTGGGATTGGTTAGCCTGGAGAAGAGGAGGCTCAGGGCAGACCTCATTGCTGTCTGCAACTAGCTGAGGGGAGGTTGTGGCCAGGAGGAGGTTGCTCTCTTCTCTCAGGTGGCCAGCACCAGAACAAGAGGACACAGCCTCAGGCTGTGCCAGGGGAGATTTAGGCTGGAGGTGAGGAGAAAGTTCTTCCCTGAGAGAGTCATTGGGCACTGGAATGGGCTGCCCGGGGAGGTGGTGGAGTCGCCGTCCCTGGAGCTGTTCAAGGCAGGACTGGACGTGGCACTTGGTGCCATGGTCTGGCCTTGAGCTCTGTGCTAAAGGGTTGGACTTGATGAGCTGTGAGGTCTCTTCCAACCCTGATGATACTGTGATACTGTGAAAGTAACTTAGCATCAGCCTGGTCAAAGACAGCAAGAAACCATGTGAAGGAGGAGATGAACACTGCCCACAGGGGTTGGGGTCTGCTCCTGCAGCTGGTGGAACCTCCTGGCTGAAGGGACACCTGGGGTCACTTAGTGCAGCACTGGGTGATGGCAGGCAACAGCTCTGGAATTCTTCACAAATCCACCACAAACCTTTCCAGGACCCTGACCCCTTTTTGTCTCTTTTTTCTATTTTCTCCCTGACATTTGACCCCCAAATTATGCCATTTGGTGATCTCCTCTGGTGCCCTCAGCACAAGGCAGCAGAGAGACCTGATGGAGCAGGTCCAGAAGTTAGCAGGGGGTTGGAGCACCTCTGCTACAAGGGACAGGCTGAGGGAGCTGGAGTTGTTCAGCCTGGAGAAGAGAAGACTCCAGGGACACCTTAGAGAAGCCTGCCAGTGCCTGAAGGGGGTTACAAGGAGGCTTCAGAGGGACTGTTTGCAAAGGCCTGCAGTGAGAGGGTGACAGGCAATGGTTTGAAATTGGAGAAAGGTAGATTTAGGTTGGACCTTAGGAGGATGTTCTTTACCATGAGGTGGTGGAACACTGGGACAGGTTGCCCAGCTGAAGCCCCATCCCTGGAGATATTTAAGGTCAGGCTTGATAAGGCTCAAGGCAAGCTGATCTAATGAAGGACATCCCTGCTCACTGCAGAGGGGTTGGACTAGATCATCTTTGGAGGACCCTTCCAACCCAAACCATTCTGTTGTTCTATGGTTCTGTACTGAGAGTTGGTTGGCCCACAGGAGCCTCAACCAAAGCTGTCTCCCTTGCAGAGCCAGGGTGCTGCTGGGCAGGCACAGACTCAGCACCATGTCCCCACATCCTCCCTGGAGCCTCAGCCATTTTCAAAGTCTTGTGGCTATCAGGAGAGGACCAAACAGGAGGTGCAAGCATCTAATAATGGCAAGTCCTGGCAAACTTCCTGGCTCCCAATGCAACAGAGGAGGAAGAGGCAGGTAAGTTTATGAGCAGTTGCAAACCTTTTGTTCCTAGAGGTGCTGAAAGGGACAGTCAAGACCTACATGCCACATACTGGCACAGCTGAGCAGCTTTGTGCACACATGTGTGACCCAGCTGGGGACCACAGGCCCTCTGGCACAGATTCTTGCAGCTGGGGGATTCTGCCACAAAGCCATCGTGATTGCATCACAAGATGGTATCTCCAGGATGGTATCTCCAGGATGGTGTCTCCAGGATGGTGTCTCCAGGATGGTATCTCCAGGATGGTATCTCCAGGATGGTATCTCCAGGATGGTGTCTCCAGGATGGTGTCTCCAAGGGCATGCAGCTGATTCACAGGAGGTGCAGCTTGCAGAGCTATGTAGAGCTGCCCTTTGTTCAGATGCACAGATTCACAGCAACATGCAGGTTGGCAAAGCCTCTCAGCAGCACCAAGCCCAACCTACAACCCTACTCTACAGGATTCACCTGAAACCATATCCCCAAGCACCACATCCAGACACCCTTAGGCACATCCAGGCAAGCTGGGCAATGGCAGATGGAACATTCACCTGAAACCATATCCCCAAGCACCACATCCAGACACCCTTAGGCACATCCAGGCAAGCTGGGCAATGGCAGATGGAACATTCACCTGAAACCATATCTCCAAGCACCACATCCAGACACCCTTAGGCACATCCAGGCAAGCTGGGCAATGGCAGATGGAACACTCACCTGAAACCATATCCCCAAGCAGCACATCCAGACACCCTTAGGCACATCCAGGGAAGCTGGGCAATGGCAGATGGAACACTCACCTGAAACCATATCCCCAAGCACCACATCCAGACACCCTTAGGCACATCCAGGCAAGCTGGGCAATGGCAGATGGAACATTCACCTTAAACCATATCCCCAAGCAGCACATCCAGACACCCTTAGGCACATCCAGGCAAGCTGGGCAATGGCAGATGGAACACTCACCTGAAACCATATCCCCAAGCACCACATCCAGACACCCTTAGGCACATCCAGGCAAGCTGGGCAATGGCAGATGGAACACTCACCTGAAACCATATCTCCAAGCACCACATCCAGACACCCTTAGGCACATCCAGGCAAGCTGGGCAATGGCATTTGATCTCATGAGGGATACAGTTTCAGCCTGGGCCTGATAAACTCCAGTCCATGAGCCTGCAGCTGCACTCACTCTGCAGGAGCAGACACCTGGCTTTGCTCCATAGAAGGAGCCAGAAGCCTGCATGCTCTCTTGCAGAGCCTTTGCACAGCAGCACAGAAACATTCAGGCTGGCAAAGCCTCTCAGGATCACCAGGTCCAATCCATATCCCTACTCTACAAGGTGCACCCTAAACCATAGCCCCAAGCACCACATCCAATCAAACTTTAAACACACCCAGGGCTGGGGACTCCACCACCTCCCTGGGCAGCTCATTCCTGTCCCTGACCACTCTCTTCATGAAAAACCTTTTCCTAATGTCCAGTCTAAACCTGCCCAGTGGCAGCTTGAGGCCATTCTCCCTTGTTCTGTCTCCAGTGACCTGTGAGCAGAGCCCAGCACCAACCTCTCCACAACCTCCTTTCAGGCAGCTGTACACAGCAATGAATCATGGAATCATAGACCCCATGAGGGTCATGAAGCACTGGAAGAGGTTGTCCAGGGAAGCTGTGGAGACTCCAAGGCTGGAATTGTTGAAAGCCAGATTGGATGAGGCCTTGAGCAACCTCCTCTGGTAGGAGGTGTCCCTGCCCATAGCAAGGGTTTGGAACTGGATCATAGAATCATAGAATGTCAGGGGTGGGAAGTGACCTTGAAAGATGATCTGGTCCAGCCCCACTGCCAGAGCAGGATCTCCTAGAACAGATCACACTGGAACACATCCAGCTGGTTCCTGAATGATCTTTAAGTCCCTTCTAACCCAAACCATTCTCTGATTCCATGAAAACCTAAAAGCCATGAGAGTCAGCTGAAGAGTGGCCTGGGCACCTTTCTGTACAGTCCATAAAGTCACCACCACCTCTTTGCTCTGCAGGAAGCAGAATCCATGAATCAGTCTAAGCAGAGACTTTCCAAAACCATTTAGCAGGAGATGTTGTGGGGAGAAAGCTTAAATCTTGCAGAGCTCTTGCCTGGGCTGTGTGAGGATGCTCTGTGGCCTCTGCAGCCATCCAAAGTGGCAAAGGCTTCCCAGAGAGCTCTGGGAGGGCTGACACAGAACTAATCTTTAATGTATTGATGCTGTACTTCACTCAGAGATGTGCTGTATCAATAAATGGCTTTAGTTAAGAAGCTAAGGTCTGAGAAGCAGTGGAAGGAGCTTGCAAAAGTGCATCAAAGCTTACAGGAAATAAATCAAGAGCTTGTGGGAGAAAACTGATGCCTGGGAAGGACAGAAAGAACAAACAAGCATCACAAACTTTCAAGTAGGTGTTTTGTAGAAGCTGGTGTTGTTGGCCAGCTGAAACACACACTTTGCAGCTCTCTACATCCTTCTCATCTGGCCAGGAGCTTATAAAAGGATTATTATGGAACACATAGCAGCAGTCTGCAGTTATCAGAGTCACAGAATGTCAGGGGCTGGAAGGGACCTCCAAAGCTCAGCCAATGCAACCCCTGCCAGAGCAGGATCACCCAGAGCACATCACACAGGAACACATCCAAACAGCTCTTGAATATCTCCAGAGAGGGAGACTCCACAGCCCCCCTGGGCAGCCTGTGCCAGGGCTCTGTCACTCTCACAGAGAAAAAAATCCCTCCTCAAGTTTCCATGGAACTTCCTCTGCCTCAGCTTCCACCACTGCCTCTTGTGCTGTCAGTGGGCATCCCCCAGCAGAGCCTGGCTCCAGCCTCCTGCCACTCACCTCTGCATCTCTATAACCATTGCTGAGGTCACCTCTCAATCTCCTCCTCTCCCAGCAGCACAGCCCCAGCTCCCTCAGGCTCTCCTCCTAACAGAGCTGTTCCATTCCCTTCAGCATCTTTGTGATTCTACACTGGACTCTCACCAGCAGTTCTATGTCCTTCTTGAACTGAGCAGGCCAGAACTGAACACAGTACTCCAGATGCAGCCTCACCAGGGCAGTGTAGAGAGGCAGGAGAACCTCTCTCAAGCTCCTAGTCACAGCCCTTCTAATCCACTCCAGAATGGTAAGCAGCTCTTTATCTGCAGAGAGGGAGACTCCACAGCCCCTGGGCAGCCTGTGCCAGGGCTCTGTCCCCCTCAGAATGAAAAAAGAGTTTCTCCTCATCTTTCCATGTTGTAAAAAACAACTGCCCTAGCACGGGGTGCAGTGGCTGGTGTCATGGTGTTAGGATTTAGGTGGGACTTGGTGAGCTCAGAGGCCTGTTCCAGCCTCAGTGACTCTGTGACTCTCTGAAAATCAGTGTCCTTTTTTGAGATGATGCCCTTCCCAAAATCACTTACCCTGCTGCTGCAGTTGGCAGTGCTCAGAGGCTTGCTGGGCTTGATGGTTAAGTTCAGCAGACAGGGGAGCAAGAGCAAGTGTAGCAGCTGCCTGCTTGCTGCTGTGGGAACATGATCCAAGCTCACACAGCCCAGTGTGGTCAGAGTGATGCCACATGGACTCCAGACCATCCAATGTGAGTTATACCAGAGACTTTAACTGATCCTTTTGGCTCTCATTATATAGTCCTGAGCACAGAGCACACACACCCTGTGAGGAGAGGCTGAGGGAGCTGGGGGTGTGCAGCCTGCAGCAGAGGAGGCTCAGGGCAGAGCTCATTGCTGCCTGCAGCTACCTGCAGGGAGGCTTGTGCTAGTTTGAAGCTAGCTGGAATGTTTTGGTGAGAAGAACTAGATTACAGGCTGTGAAAGGAAAACAAGGCTGATGTCTGCTTCCCTCACCATCTCACTGAGAAGTATGGGAAGAAGAAAGGAAAACATTAGATAACACTCTCACCATTTTCTCTCACTCTCACTTGTGCTGTTGGCTGAGCAATATCTTACTCCCTAAACTCACCCTTCATTTGAGCTAACCCATCTTTGCTTCTTAACCTCTTGGCCGAGCCTCCATTCTTCCTTAGGACTGGGTTAAGGCTGAGAGGGGCAGGGGGAAGGTGCAGGGGTGGTTGGGAGCCCCTCCTGGGGACTCAGGTTTCTGGGAGGGGAGTTGTGTTTCTGTATTACCTTTTCCCTTGTGTATTTCTGTCTATAACTGTATCTACTGTAAATATCTGCTTGTATATTGTGCAAATATCTGCTTGTATATTGTGCTAGCTGTAAATAAATAGCTTCATTCATATTTCCAGGGCCTGCTGAGTCTAGTCTGGGTGATTTCTGAAGTTGGAGGGGGGAACACCCTTTCCATTACAAGGCTGTAGCCAGGTGGGTTTGGGATCTTCTGCCAAGCAACCAGCAATAGAACAAGGGGACACAGGCTCAAGTTGTGCCAGGGGAGGTCGAGGCTGGATGTTAGGAGGAAGTTGTTGGCAGAGAGAGTGATTGGCACTGGAATGGGCTGCCCAGGGAGGTGGTGGAGTCGCTGTGGCTGGAGGTGTTGAAGCCAAGCCTGGCTGGGGCACTTAGTGCCATGGTCTGGTTGCTTGTGCAGGGCTGGGTGCTAGGTTGGGCTGGATGATCTTGGAGCTCTCTTCCAACCTGCTTGATTCTGTTCTATTCTATTCTATTCTATTCTATTCTATTCTATTCTATTCTATTCTATTCTACTAGCATAATTAGGCAAGACCAACCCAGTCTCTTCCATACACCACACCTTGTTTTTCTCACCAACGAGATGTCCACTTGTCCATCCTTCTCCCCAGAGAAGGTAGCCAGCTGTGGCAACCAAGGTCAGCATTCCCCTGGTATTATTTTCTCACATGGCATTCCCACAAGCAGGTTCACTGCACGCAGCAGGCAGCACTTGGTGAGCCCTGGGAAGGTTGCTCAGCTGAGGTTTACACCTCTGGAGCCCAGTCTGGCCCTTCCCTTTCTGACAGCTTCTTCAACTCAAGCAGAGCTGTTCCACAGCCCTTTCCTGCCTTAGTTTTCTATGCCAGACACATCCTTGCAGATGCAAATCACTTCTGCCCCAACGCTTTGTTTTACATCCAGAAACACCACAGCAGTGCAGATTTCACCTGTGCACAGCCTGCACTCTCGCTGCAAATGCACTTAACATCAACCTCCTAATGTCACAGACATCCCAGCACAAACACAGGCTGGGTGAGGAGTGCCTTGAGAGCAGTCTTGAGGAGAAGGACTTGAGGGTACTGGGTAATGAGCAACTCCCCAGGAGCCAGCACTGGTTGCCAGTAGGGCAGAGCCAGCTGTGTGCTGGCTGCATCCAGAACAGGGAGAGCAGCAGCACAGGGGGGGGGATTCTGCCCCTCTGCTCTGCTCAGACCTCATCTGCAGCACTGCCTCCAGTTCTGGGGAACCCAACACAAGAAGGACCTGGAGCTGCTGGAGAGGGGCCAGAAGAAGAGGTCACAAAGATGATCAGGGGGCTGGAGAATCTCACCCTGTGGGGACAGGCTGAGAGAGTTGAGACTGCTCAGCCTGGAGAAGAGAAGGCTCCAGGAAGGTCTTGTAATGACAGGAGGAGGAGTGGGTTTAAGCTGGCAGAGGGGAGATTTGTATTGGATGTTAGGAAGAAGTTCTTTGCAGTGAGGCTGGTGAGACACTGACACAGGTTGCCCAGGGAGATTGCAGATGCAAGGCCTTGAACGACCTGGTGGTGGAAGCTGGATTGGAACTGGATGATCTTAGAATCACAGAATCAAGCAGGTTGGAAGAGAGCTCCAAGCTCATCCAGCCCAACCTAGCACCCAGCCCTGGCCAATCAACCAGACCATGGCACTAAGTGCCCCAGCCAGGCTTGATTTCAACAACTTCAGGGGTGGTGACTCCACCACCTCCCTGGGCAGCCCATTCCAATGCCAATCACTCTTGCTGTGAAGAACTTCCTCCTAACATCCAGCCTAGACCTGCCCTGGCACAGCTTGAGGCTGTGTCCCCTTCTTCTGTTGCTGCTTGCCTGGGAGCAGAGCCCAACCCCACCTGGCTACAGCCTCCCTGCAGGCAGCTGCAGACAGCAATGAGCTCTGCCCTGAGCCTCCTCTTCTGCAGGCTGCACACCCCCAGCTCCCTCAGCCTCCCCTCACAGGGCTCTGCTCCAGGCCCCTCCCCAGCCTTGCCTCCCTTCTCTGGACACCAATCTGGGCTGCTCTGATCCCCTTGCATTTTAGACAGAGCATCCAGGTCAGACCTGGGGACTGCTGGCCAGGCAAGAGGATGTCTGACACCAGAGCTCTTTGCTGCCTGGGGCTCTCAGACACCTTGCAGCACTTTGCTCTGCCTTGCACTATGGATCAGTGCAATGGGTACAAATTCCTGCCCTGCCTTTGCCATTTCAAAGCTTCCCCTTGAATTCCAGACTGGGGCAAAGCTGCCAGTGAAAACAATGAGCCATTTGCCTGAGCAATGAGCATAAAATTGGAGCTGAGGTCAGGAAAAATTATTGCAGGAGAAAGGCTGTGATAAGTGAGCCTGTGCAGCACTCCCCTTAGCTCCCTGTCAAAAGACTAAACCTTTCTTCCCACAGATCTTTTTATAAACCCCCACAGCTTCCCATTTTCTCTCTAAAACAACCATGGATTTAATTTGGCTTTTAAAAGAACAGAAGGAAAGGAATCACCCTGCCCCTGATCTGCCTCTGAAAGGGAGAGAGGGAATTGGATATGAAGCAGAGCAGCTCAGAACTTTTCCTTTTTGCCTTTTTATTGGGCCTCTGATCTGAAGTCAGAGAGCATTTCACAGGCTCTCATCATATTCTGCTGTCTCTTTTTTTCTTCCCACTGATATGTTTTTAATCCTCAACTTCACCAGTAGTCAATTGCTTCTCCTGTCCCTCACTGCCCACCTCTGACTTACTGTCAGGGTTTCTGGCTGCCTCCGTTCACAGCCCTCCTTTGCTGAGCTCATCATCTGCACTCAGGTTTCTCCCTACAGCCACAGACCTCAATATAACCTGGAAGCCAAGCAAAGGCTGCTGTGAGACACTGGGTGGGAGAGGGGCAGGAACCTTCCAGGCTTGGGGCAGGGTGGCTGGTGACCATGTCTGGAAGTTGTGGCTGCTCCCTCCCTGGAGGTGTTCAAAGCCAGCCTGGATGAGGCCTTGAGCAACCTGTTCTAGTGGGAGGTGTCTCTGCCTATGGCAGGGGGTTGGAACTGGCTGAGCTTTGAGGTCCCTTCCAACCTAAACCATTCTATGACTCCAGGTGGCCAAGAAGGTCATCAGCATCCTGGCTTGGATCAGCAATGGTGTGACCAACAGGAGCAGGGCAGTGACTGTCCCCCTGGACTCAGCACCTTGAGCACTGGTTTGGTTTTAGGGCACTCACTCCACTGATGTGCTGGAGAAGGTCCAGGGAAGGGCAATGAAGCTGAGGAATGTCCCTGAAGATAAGTCTTATGAACTGCAGAATCAGAGAATCATTGAAGCTGGAAAAGACCTCTGAGATCATCAAGTCCAGCCTAGAACCTAAGACCAGGACCTCAGCTAAACCATGCCACCAAGTGCCACATCCACTCTGTTCTTAAAGACCTCCAGGGATGGTGACTCCACCACCTCCCTGGGCAGTCCTTTCCAGTGCCTAATCAGCCTTCCCATGAGGATGTGCTTCCTAATATGCAACCTAACCCTCCCCTGGTGCAGCTTCAGGAGGAGGAGGAGAACAAGAACAAGCCCTGTGAGGAGAGGCTGAGGGAGCTGGGGGTGTGCAGCCTGGAGAAGAAGAGGCTCAGGGCTGACCTCATTGCTCTCTACAACTAACTGAAGGGAGGTTGTAGCCAGGTGAGGGTTGGTCTCTTCTCCCAAGCAACCAGCAATTAAACAAGGGGACTCAGTCTCAAATTGTGCCAGGAGAGGTCTAGGCTGGATGTTAGGAGGAAGTTGTTGGCAGAGAGAGTGATTGGCATTGGAATGGGCTGCCCAGGGAGGTGGTGGAGTTGGAGTCCTTGGAGGCATTCAAGAAAAGACTGGCTGAGGCACTTAATGCCATGGTCTAGTTGATTGGATTGGACTGGATGATCTTGGAGGTCTCTTCCAACCTGATTGCTTCTATGATTATAAGAACAAGAACAAGAACAAGAGCAAGAAGAAGAAGAAGAAGAAGAAGAAGAAGAAGAAGAAGAAATTAATATTAGTATTAATATTCTCATTCTCTCTCCAGCAAAGCCCCCAGCATAAGAAAGAGGATGCTGTGCTCACTTTAAGGGTTGATGAAAGAGCTCTGCTGAAAGTTGGCAGGAATTTGGCTTAGGTGTCTTTAAATGTCAGTGAGAATGTTTTCCCAGAAGCTGGATGAGAAGCTGGAAGGCAGCAGATTTATGTACAGCTAATCTGGCTGTGGAATAAATGTCCACACTCAAAAGGTGGCAATTAAATAGGGCAGGGACCCAAATGGCATGCAAAAAGGTGGTGGGGGGGGAAGCCTGGATCAGAAGGTGGCAGGAGCTTCCCCACCAGAGCACTACCTCCAGACTGGTTTCAGGAGGCAAAGGCTTCTGCATCAGGCTGTCTGTCAGTCAGTCCTCCCCTCATCATTCTGCAGCCCATTAGTGATTTTCAGACAAATTTGAAAGGAGCAATTGGAGTCTCAAAGATATTAAGTTCCTACAGGTTTCATAAAAATGAACAGCTGGAGAGAGGAGACAACCTCTGATTAGTGCTCAGTGGAGGGGAGGAGAGGAGGGGCAGCCTGCCCACACCAGCTCTGCTGGCTGGCCCCAGCCTCCTGCCCCAGGCACCTTGGCCCAGCCTCAGCCCTTGGTTCTAGGGGCAGGCTCCCCCAGCTCTGCCTCCTGGCTGGTGCTAGAGTCTATGGTCCTGCTCTGGCAGAGAGGTTGGACTGGATGATCTCTGGAGGTCTCTCCCAACCCTTAACATCTTCTGATCCTGTGATGGGCATCAAGGCAGGGCAGCAGGCAGAGGCAGCCCAGATTTCACTTGCCATGGAGCTGTTGTTTTCCCTCCCTGCTTCAGCTGCTGAAAAATAGCTGCTGGTTTTGAAGAGGATTTGAAGGCTGCAGAATTTGCTCTTCCTTCCTGGAAGAGAAGAAGGGATATGAAGGTCAATCCACTTCCCTTTGGAAGCACCTGTCTGAAATGACTTTTGTCTTCCTTTTTTCCTTTATGGGCTGCCCAGGGAGGTGGTGGAGTCACCATCCCTGGAGGTGATCAAGAAAAGACTGGATGAGGCACTTAGTGCCATGGTCTGGTTGACTGGACAGGGCTGGGTGCTAGGTTGGACTGGATGAGCTTGGAGGTCTCTTCCAACCTGCTTGACTCTATGATCCTATTCCAACCTGCTTGATTCTGTGATTCTATGATTCTATGATTACTCAGCTCAATTCACTGAATCTCAGCTTCATCACAGAGTGGGTTTGGACAAACAGAACCAGTGAAAGAATTGTTTCCTGATACCTATATCTAAGTCTAACCTCTTTCAGTTTGAAACCATTGCTCCTTGTCCTGTCACTACACTCCCTGATAAGAAGTTCCTTCTCATCTTTCCCAAAGGCCTCCTTCAGCTACTGGAAGGCTGCTCCAAGGTCTCCCTGGAGTCTCCTCCAGACTGAACAATCCCAACTCTCCCAGCCTGTCCCCTAGCAGAGGTTCTCCAGCCCTCTGGTCATCATCATGGCCCTTCTCTGGACACCCTCAAGCAGGTCCATGTTATGTTAGAGGCCCCAGAGCTGAACACAATACTCATGGCAGTGGAGTAGAGGAGGAGGAACAACTCCAACAAGCTGCTAGTTACATTTCTTCTGATCCATGAGGTTGTCTTTCTGGGCTGCAAGCAGACATTGCTGCCTCAGTTCTTCACAAGTGCCTCTCCACAGGGCTGCTTCCCATCTGCTCATCACAGAATGTCAGGGGCTGGAAGGGACCTCCAAAGCTCAGCCAATGCAACCCCTGCCAGAGCAGGATCACCCAGAGCACATCACACAGGAACACATCCAAACAGCTCTTGAGCATCTCCAGAGAGGGAGGCTCCACAGCCCCCCTGGGCAGCCTGTGCCAGTGCTCTGTCACCCTCACAGGGAAATAAATCCTCCTCATGTTTAATTAAAACTTCCTCTGCCTCAGCTTCCACCACTGCCTCTTGTGCTGTCAGTGGGCATCACCCAGCAGAGCCTGGCTCCATCCTCCTGCCACTCACCTCTGCATCTCTATAACCATTGCTGAGGTCACCTCTCAGTCTCCTCCTCTCCCAGCAGCACAGCCCCAGCTCCCTCAGGCTCTCCTCCTAACAGAGCTGTTCCATTCCCTTCAGCATCTCTGTGGCTCTGTGCTGGACTCTCTCCAGCAGTTCTATGTTCCTCCTGAACTGGGGGGCCCAGAACTGGACATAGTACTCCAGATGCAGCCTCACCAGGGCAGAGTAGAGGGGCAGGAGAACCTCTCTCAACCTACTAACCACAGCCCTTCTAATCCACCCCAGAATGGCATTGCCCCTCCTGGCCACAAGTGCCCATGTCCAGGCTGTATTTGTCCCTGGGATTGCCCTGTCCCAGGTGCAGGATCAGCACTTGCCATGTTCCGTTCCAAAGTCTGACAGATCAGAAGCCTTTAGGAAAGATCTGGGCAGGTCACCCAGACCAACTGCTTCAGGCAGCAGAAGACAAATTCCTTTGGAACTTCTATGTTCTCCAGAGCTCCATCAGGATGAATTTAGTTTTCTGGGGCTTGCTGCTTCTTTCCTTCTCCTCCAGCAGTAATCACTCAGTGCTTCCCAAATTTTCCACACCTTCTCCAGAGAAAGCAACATGAAGCAATATGGCCTTGCAGTTCCTCTGAGGTGTTCTCCACCTTCTCCCTTCACAGCCTCACAGGTCCTCTTCAAGGCAACCAGAGACCAAGTGAGACAAATGCAGAGGGTGTACAGATGCCCAGGAAATAGTTTCTATAGCAACAGCAACTACATTAAAGCTTTCTGAACTTCCTTCTGCTCGTCAGGGTTTAAGGTTTCAGATATCATAGAGACTCTGAGCAGGCAAATGTGGTTTCCCTTGCAACCACCTCTGCCCTGCCCTCCTCAAAACCAGCTGAGCTGGGGGAGTTCTGCTTGGCATGTTTAAAAGAGGACCTGGCAGGAGAGCAATAAATAAGCAGCTGAGGACAATGCTCCTTGCTTAGGGGACGGATGGGCTTGGATGACCTGGTAGATAGAGGTCTGATGATGATGATGATGATGATGATGATGATGATGATCTGGTAGAACAGACCTTCTAAGGAGTGGATGAAGGAATTCGAATTGTTTAGTCTGGAGAAAAGGTGGCTGAGGGGAGACCTTATTGCTCTCTACAGCTCCATGAAAGGAGGTCTGAGTGAGGTGGGGGTTGAGCTCTTCTTCCTAGTGATAGGATGAGAAAAAAATGGCCTCAAGTTGCCCCAGGGGAGGTTTAGGTTGGACATTAGAAGAAACTTCTTCCCTGAAAGGGTTCTCAAAGAGTGGCACAGGCTGCCCAGGGAGGTGGTTGAATCCTCATCCCTGGAGGTGTTTCAGAGAGGCAGAGCTGTGGTGCTGAGGGCCTTGGCAGAGTAGGAGAGTGGTTGGACTCAGTGGGCTGAAAGAACTTCCCAACCCAAACAGTCCTCAGGTTCTATTCTGCGTACGCCACCTTCGAGTGGTCCAGCACTCTCTTCTTGCCAGAAAACTCCTGCTGGGTGCAAGGTTCTCCCTGCTGCCTCCTGAGCCTTTGAAGGAGGGAGAGGTTGTGTACATCAATATCTTCTGTTTCATTGGTTCCTCTTTCAATGCCACCTTGGTCCTCCTGCTTTTAGCTCTGCTGCCCACGACTGCCTGATAACCGCACGACAACGCAAGAATGGCTCTTTCCTGCACCATCTTCCTCCTTCAAAACCTTGCAGATGTTTGGCTCCCAGTGATATTTCTTAGAGGAGGATGGAGCTTGCAACTGCTATAATTAAGCAATCCAGTACCATTAAGTCACTGGAGAGGAAATTAGGAGCTAAACTAGCGCTGTGTGCCGAGGAAGCCCAAACTGTGAGCTGAGATCTTTATTCAGTGCATGAAAGGCTGCCTGTGCCTGCTTTGCTTTAAAAGAGGTATTGCTCCTACTATATACCAGCAGAAGATGGTGAAAAAGAAAGAAAAATATGGAGTTAAATCTGTATTCAGTGTTTATTTTCCATGTGAATTGGCATCTTAAACAGCAAAGGGGTGAAAGAGAAATAAACGCGGCTCTGTCGGCAGCGCTCTCTGTTTTGGTAGCTCTGCACTGGGTTTTAATGGGCAGGAGAAATGTGCTGAGCTGGAGACTTTCCAGGGGTTTGGCAGTGCTCCACTGTGTCAGCCCTGAGTAAAAAAGATGTTATTCCTTCTTGTTACAGTAAGAATTGAGTGAAGGTAATGTCGCTTCTCTGGGCTGTTCTGGCACAGCTCCATGGACAGAAAGGCAGTCGGAGTGAAAGCGCCGTGCTGCGAGGAGGGGGAATGCTGCCTGGCAGGGTATGGATGAAGCAAGGGCAGGGAAGCAGGGTAAGGATCCCAGGAACCTGACTGGTTCCTGGACAGGGACACTGCTCATGGATTCACAGAGGAGCTTGGGCTAGAAGGAATCTTGAAGATCATCCAGTTCCAGCTCCCTTGCCATGGGCAGGGACATCTTCCACTAGAGAAGGTTGCTCAAGGCTTCATCCAACACTTGAACATCTGCCTGGGCAACCTGTTTCAGTGTCTCATCATCCTCACTGCAAAGAATCCCTTCCTAGTCTCCAGCCCAAATAGGAGGCTGTAGCCAGGTGGGGTTGGGCTCTTCTGCCAGGCAAACAGCAACAGAACAAGAGGACACAGTCTTGAGTTGTGCCAGGGGAGATCTAGACTGGATGTTAGGAGGAAGTTGTTGGCAGAGAGACTGATTGGCATTGGAATGGGCTGCCCAGGGAGGTGGTGGAGTCACCTTGAACACCTGGAGGTGTTGAAGCCAAGCCTGGCTGGGGCACTCAGTGCCATGGTCTGGTTGATTGTCTAGGGCTGGGTGCTAGATTGGGCTGGCTGAGCTTGGAGGTCTCTTCCAACCTGCTTGATTCTATGATTCTATGACTCTCTTCCAGCTCAAAGCCACTGTCCCTCATCCTATCACTACAAACCCTTTTAAGAGTCAGACATTGTCCTCAACTGCTCATTTCAAAGTCCTCTACACCTGAAAGAGAAGCCCTCTGCCTGCTCCAGCCATGTGTCTCCTAAGGAGGACTCCTGTATAGGGAAGAGAAGGGGGCCAGGTTTAGTGAAAACAGGCTGGCACTTGATCTTCTTCTAAGTGACCCAGTGGCAGTCCCCTGACCAGAAATGCCTTGAGCAGATCTTAGCTCTGTCTGGGGGCTGGGGTTGGTCCTGCTGCAAATATCCCCTTCTCAACCTACTGCTCATGCTGCTTTGGATGCAGCCCAGGACATTTTAGCCTGGAGAAGGGGAAGCTCAGGGGGGACCTTATCACTGTCTACAACTACCTGAAAGGAGGCTGCAGCCAGCTGGGGTTGGTCTCTTCTCTCAGGCACCCAGTGACAGAAAAGAGGACACAGCCTTGAGCTGGATCAGGGCAGGTTCGGGCTGGATGTTAGGAAGAAGTTCTTCACCAAAAGAGTAATCTCCTCTTTCCCAGCTTCAATCCATCTCCCCTCATCCTATCACTGCAAGCCCTTGTAAAAAGTCTCTCCCCAGCTCTCCTCTAGCCACCTTCAGGTATTGAAAGGCTCCTCTAAGGTCTCCCAGGAGCCTTCTCTTCTGCCCAGGAAGGTTGTGGTTGCCTTCTCCCTGGGCATTTTTGGCTGGGACCTTGAGCATCCTGTTCTAGTGGGAGGTGTCCCTGCCCATGGCAGGGGGATTGGAACTAGATGATCTCTAAGGTCTCTTCCCAACCCAACTGTGATCTTCTTGGCAAAGATGTTTCATGCAGTGGTTGAACCCCCAAGCCTGTAGGGCCATCAGGTGATGTTCACTGTGCCCTGGTTTCCCTCTGTGGGAAGTGGCACTGCTGTTTTGATGTGCTACATTGGTGGAACAGCACAGTCCTGCCATGCCACTTTTCTGGTTAGAAGAGCAAGGAGAGGCTTCAGAGTGGGACAACCTGAACCCTTCTCCAAAAGACAGTCCTACAGGCTCCTCATTCAGATGCTCTTCCTTTCACCCCAAAAGATGCTGCCTCTGTGCACGCTCTATGGAGGTGCCAGGGGATGAGCTCAGCCCTTCAGTAGCATCACAGAAAGAGAAGCCTCACCCTGAGCAAGCTGGCAGCAGGTCTGTGGCAGTGCAGGGAATGCCCCCCAGCCCTTGCTTCCTAGAAGGACACATTCACTTCTCCAGAAGGAAATGACTCTTTGTGGGGTACACCACTGGCAGGCTCCAAAACACCTCCTTGTTCGGCCAAGCCAAATCAATCACCGCAGGTTTTGGGTTGCCAGACACTGCTCAAAGAGCTCTGAAAGGCAAGAGGCAGCTTTTGTCTCACACAAAGTCTCTGCTTAAGAGGGGCAGGAGGCAGGAGGGGGGAAATTCCTGTTTGTCAGCTGCTTCCTTGATGATGTTCAGTAAGAGTACCCAGGGCTGGTTTTATTTCCACTTGGCAGTGTCTGTGTTGCTATGACTTCACTAATCTCCAGCCCATAAATCATTTGAGTCAACAACACCCCAAAAGCTCACAGCCAGAGGAAATTTCTCCAAGGTAAGTTCTGGTTTGGTGGTGGTAGTGGTGTTGGGGGTGGTTGTTTCTTTTTTGTGCATCTTTCTGTTTTAAAGGGAGAACTCAGGAGATTCCTTCTACATGGGGATGTCACCATGAGAAAAAGCTCTCCCTGCCATGGCTGAGCTTCAGCTTTGCAGCATGGCATTAAGTGCAGGCATTAAAGTGAATAGAGAACAGCACAATAAGATCAGCTGGGTTTTTCTTTTTCTCTCTCTGAGTTCTGCTCCCTCTTGACCCCTACATGAGTATCCTTCTGTTGACTAGAGGGTCTCTGCCTCTCCTCCCACTTCAAAACCCTTCCTCCTAGCAACAGAATCACTGTGGATGTGTGGAGGCTTTCAAGCCAGCCCAGATCTGTGCTCCCTTGAATGGTGGAAGGGGTTGGACTCACAGCTGCAAATCAAATGTCATTTGGCTTCATGATGGATCCCATAGTGGTCTGCAGCTCCTCTGAGTTGTTTGGTTGCACATCCTTTGATGGATTCTCTAGAGCCACAATCCAGCACCAGCAACCCCGGGATGGGGGAAGTGTGTGTCAGCTTTGTGAATACCATCCCACAGGGAAAAGCACTTCAGAGGGATCAGAGGCAGAGATGCACTTAGAATCATAGAATCATAGAATCATCCAGGTTGGAAGAGACCTCCAAGCTCAGCCAGGCCAACCTAGCACCCAGCCCTGGCCAACCAACCAGACCATGGCACTAAGTGCCCCAGCCAGCCTTGGCTTCAACACCTCCAGGCACAGAGACTCCACCACCTCCCTGGGCAGCCCATTCCAATGCCAATCACTCTCTCTGGGAAGAACTTCCCCCTAACATCCATCTACCTTGGATTTTCCAGCCTGCCCTGACTTCTCCCAGCTGATTGTTGTCTCTTTAAGGCCACAGGAGACAGACACCAAGACAATATTTGAGAAGCTTTGTTCTCTCCTCATCTGCCTGCTCTCGGGGTGCAATTTCCTCCATTCTCTGGCTCTTGGCTCTCTTCAGCATTGCTCCAGGCTCACCACTCACAGGAGCCATGGAGGTTTTCTGGCCTGACAGTTTCTGAGAGAGTTTGCTCAGACATATCCTTGGGAGAGCTCTTCTCTCCAATAACAGGCAGCAATCCCCAGCACTGAGTGATTTAAGGGATGGTAAGAGGATGGAGACCAGCATCACAGAAGTCTTGGCACAGAAAAGGATGCCCCAAGACACAAATCTCTTTGCTGCTCCTGTTAGGCGTATTTCCCCTTTGCTTCCACTTTTCCTTCTTTCACAGGAGATGATCTGCCAGAAAACATTTCTTCAACTGCCTTCAAGTGTTCATCTCCTTTTTGACTACCCCAAGGGCAAGCTCAGTCCCTGGTTTATTGTCGCCTGCTTTTCACCGCAGAGCCGGCACTGAGCCATCTCCAAAGCACTGCTCCTTCATCCAGGCCTGGATGAGCAGGTGACAATGGTCCAGTTGGGAATCTTTGGCACTAGAGTCCCATCTGCCCAGCAAGGCTAAGTGACCTCCCTGGGGTCACAAGATGGGGTGTAGCAGAACTCAACTGTTTTGGTTGGAAAAGATGTCTAAGCCCATCAAGCGCACACTCAACTTGTGCCCCCTCATCTGTCCTGGCAAGAAATGCTGCCACATCTCTGCAGTGAGCAAGCACAGAGAGGATAGGTGGGTAGGAAGGTGGAGCCTCCCCAGAAGGTCCTCTAGGGGAACAATGCAGTGGTTTGCAGGAAGAGCCATTCTCTGCCCAAAGCTGCCCAGGAGCAGCTGCTCACTGGGAACTGTCACAAGCAGTTAGATGTGTGCCAGACGCTAGGGAGAAATTCTTCACCCTGCAGGTGGAGAGACACTGGAAGAGTTTGCCCAGGGAGGCTGGGGATGATCCTTCCCTGGAAGTGTTCAAGGCCAGGCTGCATGAGGCCTTTTTCAACCTGGGCTAGTGGGAGGTGTCCCTGCCCATGGCAGAGGGGTGGAACTGGATGATCTTTAAGGTCCCCTCCAACCCAAACCATGCTATGATTTCCCTGAGGTTTATCCCCCACCTTACACCACCCTCCTGTTGCTCTGAAGATATCTCAGTACCTGTGTCTGTGTGAAGAGTCTTTCTCTGTGGCTAAGCAAGAACCACAGAACATTAGAGGTTGGCAGGGACCCCCAGAGATCATCCAGTCCAACTTCCCTGCCAAGCAGCATCACCCAGGGCAGTTCACACAGGGATGCAGCCAGGTGGGTTTGGAAAGTCTCCAGAGAAGGAGACTCCACAACCTCTCTGGGCAGCCTGCTCCAGGGCTCTGTCACCATCACTGGAAAGAAGTTTCTCCTCATGTTGACCTGAAACCTTCTCTGTTCCAGTTTGTAGCTGCTGCTCCTTGCCTTATTGCTGCTGACCACCCAAAAGAGCCTGGCCCCAGCCACTTGACCCTCACCCCTCAGATACTTGTACACCTTGATCAGATCTCCTCTCAGCCTTCTCCTCTCTGATAATAAACCTGTGGAGCTCTGCTCTGCCCTGTGCAGCAGCACAGCAAAAGGAGACACTCTGGCACCACTGGCAATGCCAAGTGTTGTCATTTCTTTCTTGTGCTCTCTTTGCCCCTTGAAACCTTTCCCTGCACACTCCTCATCTCCTTTCACCTGCACTGCAGCAGGCTGCCCAGAGAGGCTGTGCAGTCTCCTTCTCTGGAGACCTTCCAAACTTGCCTGGAGATTGTGATCCTGGGTGGCTGCTGCAGGTGATCCTGCTTTAGCAGGGTGGTTGAACTTGACCACAGCATCACAGGCTCACAGGACATCAGGGGTTGGAAGGGACCCAAAGAGCTCATCCAGTCCAACCCCCCCCCCTGCCAGAGCAGGACCACACAATCTAGCTCAGGGCACACAGGAACACATCCAGACAGGCCTGGAAAGGCTCCAGAGAAGGAGATTCCACAACCTCTCAGGGCAGCCTGTGCCAGGGCTCTGGGATCCTGACAGCCAAGAAGTTCCCCCTTGTGTGCTGATCTCCAGAGGTCCCTTCCAGCCACTACCATTCTGTATTTCTGTGGTGTTCCCACAGCAGCAGCACCTCCACCATTCACCAGGGATGAGACCTCCACCTGGGCTTGGGGGCTGCCTGCACTTTGGGGCTTCCCATTTGAAGAGGGACAGGGATCTGCTGGAGAGAGTTCAGCAGAGGGCTATGAGGATGATGAGGGGACTGGAGCACTGCCTGGTGAGGAGAGGCTGAGGGGCCTGGGGCTGCTTAGTCTGGAGAGGAGAAGACTGAGAGGGGATTTGATCGATGTCTATAACTATCTGAGGGCTGGGGGTCAGGAGGGGGGGACAGGCTCTGCTCACTGCTCCCTGGGCTAGGACAAGGAGCAATGGATGGAAGCTGCAGCACAGGAGGTTCCAGCTCAGCACAAGGGGGAACTTCTTGACTGGAAGGGTCCCAGAGCACTGGCACAGGCAAGTGAGGTCAAGCACGGAGAGACTGAGGCACTCTCTGAGTTCCAGGAGGCTGTAGAGGCTTGGATCCCTGTACCACCTCTGAAACTGGCACTAAGCATCTCCATCTATCAAAGCATCAGGCTTGCCATCAGGTGCAGTCAGACATGCTACTTCACCCATCAGGAGGAGGAGGAGGCTTGCCAGATTCCCCCTGCAGTCAGCTGTCTGGCACTCAGGAGCAGCAAATTCAGACTGAGCAAGGGGAAGCAATGTGCAGATGGTGAGCTTGAGTCTGCAGAAGAGAAGTCCTCCTTCTTGGAGGGAAAAGTGCTGAAACTGCAACTATTGCTGCAGCAAATCTGGTCAGGTAAAAGAAAACTCCTACCTCTGGCAAGGCCAGGACTGGCTTTCTTTGTGCTTTAACATCTGCACCAGATCCTTGCTATTACCTGGCTGCACCTGTTGAGACTCCCTCACGTTGAAGATAACCACTTAGCCTCCTGGAGAGCAAGAGCAGTCAGGGCAAGGCTTGTCTAACCTCCACAAACTGAAATGAATCCCTCCTGTAATGGCTTTCCCAACTCCTAGCTTTTATTTTTCTCCAAGCTAAGGAGTAGCAGAGAATCACAGAATTGGTAGGGTGGGAAAAGGCCTTGAAACTCCTCCAGTCCAACCCTTCTCTAACTCTGCCAAGGCTGGAGCTAAAGCATGGATACTGGAAGGTGTTGAGAGAAGGGCAGCAAGGCTGGGGAGGGGCCTGGAGCACAGCCCTGTGAGGAGAGGCTGAGGGAGCTGGGGGTGTGCAGCCTGCAGCAGAGGAGGCTCAGGGCAGAGCTCATTGCTGCCTGCAGCTGCCTGCAGGGAGGCTGTAGCCAGGTGGGGTTGGGCTCTGCTGCCAGGCACCCAGCAACAGAAGAAGGGGACACAGTCTCAAGCTGTGCCAGGGCAGGTCTAGGCTGGATGTTAGGAGGAAGTTGTTGTCAGAGAGAGTGATTGGCATTGGAATGGGCTGCCCAGGGAGGTGGTGGAGTGGCTGTGCCTGGAGGTGTTGAAGCCAAGCCTGGCTGAGGCACTTAGTGCCATGGTCTGTTTTTTTGGCCAGGGCTGGGTGCTAGGTTGGGCTGGATGAGCTTGGAGCTCTCTTCCAACCTGTTTGATTCTATGATTCTATGTCATTATCCAGCTCACCTCTCCAGTAACTCTCCAGGGTTTGGAAGGAACCTTAAAGATCATCCAACTGCAACCTTCTGCCAGCCCAGGTTGCTCAAGGACTCATCCAACCTGGCATTGAACACCTCCAGGCAGGTCGTGGAGCACAGAATCACCCAATGTGATCAAAGATCTTCAATCACATTGGGTGATTCTGTGCTCCACAACCTCTCTGTGCAGCCTGCTGCAGGGCTCTGTCACTCTCAGGGTGAAAACCTTTCTCCTTTTGTTCCTGTGGCACCTCCTCTGCTCCAGCTTGCACCCATTTCCCCTTGTCCTGTCCCTGGGCATCCCTGAGCAGAGCCTGGCCCAGTCCTCCTGCTGCTGCCTTGCACAGCTTTACCAACATGGCCAAAGTCACCTTTCATGAATAGAGTCATAGAGTCAAGCAGGTTGGAAGAGACCTCCAAGCTCATCCAGCCCAACCTAGCATCCAGCCCTGGCCAATCAAGGCTCCTCCAAGCTCCCAGCCCCCTCAGCCTGTCCTCTTAAGGGAGATGTTCCACGCCCTGCAGGAGCTTTGTGGCTCTGTGCTGAACTCATTCAAGCAACTCCCTTCCAGGGGGAGTCTTTCCCAAAGTCCAAACTAAACCTCCCCTGGTGCAGCTTGAGGCCATTTCCTCTTATTACCTGGGAGAAGAGACCAACTCCCACCTGGGTCCAACCTCTTTTCATGGAGTTGCAGGGAGCAACAAGTCCTCTCCTTAGCCTCCTCTTCTTCCATTTCCTTCAGCTGCTGCCCTCCATCCCTGCCCTCCAGACCCTTTGCCAGCTTTGTTGCCCCTCTCTCCTTGGCTGCAGCCAGCAGAGGATGTGCTGCACAGCTGCCCTAGGATTTAGAGCCTCTTTTGGAAGTCAGGCAAGGCTTGGCTGGGGGCTGGGGCAGCTGAGTTAGGAGCTGATAGACGTCCTGGGGCTTCTAAACCTGCCCAGCTCCCTGCGAGGTAGGTTTCAGAAGTGCCTCTGCTTTCCTAATTAAGAGGGGGAAGCCACAAACAAGGCAGAGTCAATCTCTTGGAAGACACTTCCCTCTTCTGCACTTTCTGTCAGAGAGGATGATGAAGATGACTATAAAGGATATTAATGTTGTCCTTAAAAAGCCATCAGGAAATCTGCTGCCAGCCAGCCTGCTGCTCCCCTGCAGCTGAGCAACGTAGACACTGCTGCAGAGCAGCAGAGAGCAGAAGGAAGGTGCCAGAGGGAGGCTGCCAGGGTGGAAGGGCTGCTCCTGGAGCAGCACAGCTCTGCCACAGCTCCTTCTGCAGCCCTGAGGTGCAGCAGGCTGCAGGGTCTGACCCTTCAGGATGGTTGTGTTCCAGAGCTGGTGGGGTTCAGGAGAGGTCTCATGGGATTGTCTACTCTGCTAGTTTGAGCCCAGCTGGGATGTTTTGGTGAGGAGAATTGGGCTGTAGGCTGTGAAAAGGAGCCAGTGCTGATGTCTGCTGCACTCATAGGCTTGCTGAGGTGTGTAAGAACAAGAACTCAACCATCAATAACAGAGTTGTTTGCTCTCTGTCCTTGGGGCTGCATTTCTGTCTCTAACCTAACCTGCTGTCTGTGTAACTAATCCTTCTGCTTCCTAACCCCCCTGGCTGACCCTCCAAAATCACCTTGAACATAAGACAGAGGCTGGGGTAAGGTAGAGAGGTGGAAAGGAGGTGGAAGGGTGGTTGGGAGCCCCTCCTGGGGACTCTGGTTTCTGGGAGGGCTGCTGTGTTTCTGTATCACTTTTAACTTGTGTATTCCTGTCTCTGGCTGTATACATTGCAAATACCTGCTGGTATCTTGTGCTAAGCTGTAAGTGTAAAGCTTCATTCAATTTCCAGCTCAGCTGAGTCTAGGCTGAGTGATGTTCTTAAGTGTGGGGGGCAGGGAACACTGACTCTGCACAGCAAACTTCTGCTTTGATTTTGTCTTTTCAGACTAAGAAAAAAAAATGGAGTAGACAGAAGCTCACTCATCCCTCCCTGAGCTTTTATAGAGCCAGTCAGAGTTGGAAGGGAGCACAAGGAGCAGCCAGTTCCAACCCCCCTGCCATGCCCAGGGACACCCTACCCTAGAGCAGGCTGCACACAGCCTCAGCCAGCCTGGCCTCAAACACCTCCAGCCATGGGGCCTCAACCACCTCCCTGGGCAACCCATTCCAGCCTCTCACCACTCTCCTGCTCAACAACTTCCTCCTCACCTCCAGCCTCACCCTCCCCACCTCCAGCTTTGCTCCATTCCCCCCACTCCTGGCACTCCCTCACAGCCTCAAAAGTCCCTCCCCAGCTTTTTTGTAGCCCCCTTCAGATCCTGGAAGGCCACAAGAAGGTCACCTGGGAGCCTCCTCTGCTCCAGCCTGCACAGCCCCAACTCTTTCAGTCTGTGCTCACAGCAGAGCTGCTGCAGCCTCTGAGCATCCTCCTGGCCCTGCTCTGGACACACTCCAGCATCTCCACAGCCCTCTTGTCCCAGGGGCTCCAGAGCTGGATGCAGCACTCCAGGTGGGGTCTCAGCAGAGCAGAGCAGAGGGGGAGAATCCCCTCCCTGGCCCTGCTGGCCACACTGCTGCTGCTGCAGCCCAGGCTCTGCTTGGCTCCCTGGGCTGCAAGTGCACACTGCTGGCTCCTGTTGTGCTAAGGATGATTTTACCCTTCTTTAATTTAGGCTTTGGTTGGGGTTTTTTTCCCCTTCTTGGAGAAATCAGCCCCTTCAGAAGAGGCTGGGAGAGCTGTGAATGAAAACAAAAAGAACTTTGCTGGGTTTCTTTAGAGAACCTAACCCCTTGGAGCCAACATTGTCACTAATGCATTTTACATCAGTGGGCTGCAGCAGGAAATCCTGACTTCTGGTGCCAGGAGGGGGTAATTCATAGCAGATCATGTTTGCAAAATGGTCCTGTTTATGTGGGAATGAGGACAGAGCTCCAATGGGCAGGGTTTGAAGCACTCAAGCTCACAAGTGATCTCAGGAGTTAGCTGCATCCAATGAGTTACCCCTGGCACAGCAATGTGTCCCTGTGGCCAAGAGGGCAATGGGATCCTGGGGGGCATTAAGCAGAGAGTGTCCAGCAGATCAAGGCTGATTCTGCTCCCCCTTGACTCTGCCCTGCTGAGACCTCATCTTGAATACTGTGTCCAGTTTTGGGCTCCCCAGTTGAAGAGAGACAGAGATCTGCTGCAGAGGGTCCAGCAGAGGGCTATGAGGATGATGATGGGACTGGAGCACTGCCTGGTAAGGAGAGACTGAGGGACCTGGGGCTGCTTAGTGTGGAGAAGAGAAGACTGAGAGGGGATTGAATCAATGTTTATAACTCTCTGAGGGCTGGGGGTCAGGAGGGGGGCACAGGCTCTGCTCACTGCTCCCTGGGATAGGACAAGCAGCAGTGGATGGAAGCTGCAGCACAGGAGGTTGCAGCTCAACACAAGGGAGAACTTCTTTACTGTAGGGGTCCCAGAGCCCTGGCACAGGCTGCCCAGAGAGGTTGTGGAGTCTCCTTCTCTGGAGCCTTTCCAGGCCTGTCTGGATGTGTTCCTGTGTGCCCTGAGCTGGATTGTGTGGTCCTGCTGTTGCAGGGAGGTTGGACTGAAAATGACTGAACCATAACAACATGGATCTGCATAGGCAAGCCTTAAAGTAAAGATGTTTTCTGCAGTGAGAAAGGAGTTGTAGGGAGAGCTCAGAGTGAGAGCTTCACCTGCTGGTTTCCCAGCATCCCTTTCCATGGGATGTGGCAGCTGGCAGGTGCCATTTACTGCCTCCCCACCAGCCCCTTTGCTGGAAGCTCCTGGCTCCCTCAGCACTGCTGCAGGTGTAGTCTGCGTTGGATCTGAGCCCACAACAAGCCAATATCCTCCTTTGGATCTTGTGGTCAGCTCAGTGTGTTTGATAAACACCATCAATACATGTTGTTCCCCTCTGAGATGCTCCCCACCATCACCTCTCCTTATCCACCTCTGGGCAGTAGTCAGCTGGGGATAATAATCCCCACCAAGAACCTACCTCTAATGTTCCCACTTCCTTTCCTCCTGCCCGAAATTGGTCTGATAGGGGCACTAAAATAACAAATGCAGACTCTGGTCATCATCATTATTATTGCTGTTATTTTACCTGGCCCTTGATCCTAGAACAGGGGTGGCTACAGCTACAGGAAAGCTACAAGTAGCTAAGGAAGGCTTCCTCAGCAGGTACTTGTGGAACTGGTTATCCCTACCTAAGCCTCAGGGCAGTGGCCTCAGCTTGATGGCAAGACACAGGCAGGTGACAAGTGGTGTCCCTCAGGAGCCTGCACTGGGACCAGAGATGCTCAATCTCTTCATCAATGACACTGACAGAGAGACTGAGGCACCCTCAGCAGGTCTGCAGATGGCACCAAGCTGAGTGGTGTGGTTGGTAAGCCTGCAGGATGGGATGGGTGCCAGCCACAGGGACCTGGGCAGGCTGGGCTGAGGAGAGTCCCATGGGGTTCAGTAAGGCAAAGTGCAAGGTGCTGCCCCTCAATATCAATGCAGGCTGGAGGATGATGGAGAGCAGCTCTGCAGAAAAGGGCTTGGGGATGCTGGTGGATGAGAAGCTGGACAGGAGCCACCACTGGCTCTGCATTCAGTTTTGGGCTGCCCAGTTCAAGAGGGACAGGGGTCTGCTGGAGAGGGTCCAGGGCAGGGCTACGAGGGTGATGAGAGGACTGGAGGGGATGAGAAGAGGCTGAGGGACCTGGGGCTGTTTAGTCTGGAGAAGACTGAGAGGGGATCTAATCAATGTCTATAACTATCTGAGGAGTGGGGGACAGGCTCTGCTCACTGCTCCCTGGGATGGGACAAGCAGCAATGGATGGAAGCTGCAGCACAGGAGGTTCCAGCTCAACACAAGGGGAACTTCTTGGCTGTAAGGGTCCCAGAGCCCTGGCACAGGCTGCCCAGAGAGGTTGTGGAGTCTCCTTCTCTGAAGCCTTTCCAAGCCTGTCTGGATGTGTTCCTGTGTGCCCTGAGCTAGATTGTGTGGTCCTGCTCTGGCAGGGGGGTTGGACTGGATGATCTCTGGCTCCCTTCCAACCCCTGACATCCTGTGAGCCTATGATAAGGTTGCTCAGAGCCTCATCCAGCCTGGCCTTAAACACCTCCATGGATGAGGCTTCCACTATCTCCCTGGGCAACCCATTCCAGCCTCTCACCACCCTCATAGGGAAGAACTTCCTAACATCCAATCTGAATCTCCCCATTTCCAGTTTTGTTCCATTCCCCCCAGTCCTATCACTACCTGACAGCCTAAAAAGTCCCTCCCCTTCAGATCCTGGAAGGCCACAAGAAGGTCACCTGGAAGCCTCCTCTTCTGCAGCCTGCACAGCCCCAACTCTTTCAGCCTGTCCTCACAAGAGAGCAGCTCCAGCCCTCTGAGCATCCTCGTGGTCCTTCTCTGGACACCTTCCAGCACCTTCATATCACTCTCGAATGTAATAGTGGCTCCAGAGCTGGACAGAGATGTGGGTGCTGAGGGCCATGGTTTAGCACCAGCCTTGACAAGAGTTGGAGAATGGTTGGACTCAGTGCTCTCAAAGGGCTTTTCCAACCCAAGTGATCTGTGATTCCAAGCTGGTGACTTTGCAATCCTCAGGCTCATGGTTTGCTCTTCCTTCTGTTTCCTTCCCTGCTGTGTGAATTGCTCACAGAAGGCAGGAGCAGGTTCTGTGTTGGAAATGAAATGGAGTGGGGAGTAGCCAGACAGAGAAGGATCTGGGGGTGCTGATTGATACCCACCTGAACATGAGCCAGCAGTGTGCCCAGGTGGCCAAGAGAGCCAGTGGCATCCTGGCCTGCATCAGGAATGGTGTGGCCAGCAGGAGCAGGGAGGTCATTCTGCCCCTGTACTCTGCACTGGTTAGACCACACCTTGAGTGCTGTGTTCAGTTCTGGGCCCCCCAGTTTAGGAGGGACATTGAGATGCTTGAGCGTGTCCAGAGAAGGGCAACGAGGCTGGGGAGAGGCCTTGAGCACAGCCCTACGAGGAGAGGCTGAGGGAGCTGGGATTGGTTAGCCTGGAGAAGAGGAGGCTCAGGGGTGACCTTATTGCTGTCTGCAATTACCTGAGGGGAGGTTGTGGCCAGGAGGAGGTTGCTCTTTTCTCTCAGGTGGCCAGCACCAGAACAAGAGGACACAGCCTCAGGCTGTGCCAGGGGAGATTTAGGCTGGAGGTGAGGAGAAAGTTCTTCCCTGAGAGAGTCATTGGACACTGGAATGGGCTGCCCGGGGAGGTGGTGGAGTCGCCGTCCCTGGAGCTGCTCAAGGCAGGACTGGACGTGGCACTTGGTGCCATGGTCTGGCCTTGAGCTCTGTGGTAAAGGGTTGGACTTGATGATCTGTGAGGTCTCTTCCAGCCCTGATGATAGTGTCTTACTGTGACTTCAGAATGCTGCACCACGAGCAAGCAAACAAGGCACTTTGTGGAGCAGGATCAATGCACCTCCCTGCAAACCAGTCCTGCTTCCCTCCTCAGGGCCAAAATTGCATCTCTAAAGCAATTTAGTTTTTTTTTTTTAACTTCAAGGAAATCCTCCTGATTAAAGAGGGGCAAAGACTTCAGCACAAACCCATCCTCCTACCTCTACAGCCCTTAGCACAGAGGATGCTTGAAGCATTTAAATGTGATTTAAAAGCAAAATAAAAGCAGATTTGAGATCCCCCAAAAAGAATACTTAAGACTACAAAAGGAAGAGAAACTGTTACACAGCAGGTGGGATGCAGCCAGAAGCCCTGCAGAAGTTTAAGAGTTGCTGATTTACCTACACAGGCAACAGCTGCTGCACCAAGAAATAGAAGGCTGAAACCCTAGGAAATGAGCCCAAAGCAAGCTGCTGAAGTGGAGAGGGAAATGGGTAAAGCAGCAGCCCTGGGTTTTAATCTACAGGCTGATAGAGAAGCACAGAATCAGTTCAGTTGGCAAAGCCCCTTAAGATCATCCAGTCCAGCCATGCTCTAACTCCACCAAGCCTGCTGCTAAACCATAGCCCTCAACACTGCATCTCTGCAGCTTTTAAACCTCTCCAGGGATGGGGATTCAGCCACCTCCCTGGGCAGCCTGTGCCAGCCTTTGAGAATCTTTTCAGGGAAGAAGTTTCTTCTCTGTGCAACTTTAAGCTCCCCTGGTGGAACTTGAGGCTATTTGCTCTCGGTCACTTGGGAGAAGAGACCAACCCCCACCTGGATGTAACCATCGTAGAGAGCAATGAAGTCTCTCCTCAGCCTCCTCTTCTACACAGTAAGCCCAGGTCCCTCAGCTGCCCCTCACCAGAGCTGTTCTCCAGACCCTTCTCCAGTCTTCTTGCCCTTCTCTATACCTGCTCCAGCATCTCAATGACCTTCTTGGGAGTGAGAAGCCCAAAACTGAACCCAGGATTCAAGGTGTGTCCTCAGCAGCTTGGAATCACTGCCCTGCTCCTGCTGCTCACACTAACACTGACCAGGCCAGGATGCTGGTGGCACTCCTGGGCACACCCTGGCTCATGCTCATCCAACACTGATGATCTCCACCTTTCACTCTTTGAGCATTAGTACAGTTTCTTGGCACATCTGATTTGCTGGCTCAGATCCCTCTCAGGTCTTTCTCCTGTGCCAAATGCCCAAGGTCAGACCACTTTGGGGTTTATGTAATAATGAACCTTGCCTGGCACTGCCTCATCCTTTTGAGGAAGGTGTCCTTTGGATGAATGAAGAGCTTGCTTCTTCAAGCTTATGTTTAAGGGTAATGAAGGGACTTGAATATCTCTCTCCTGTGAAGACAGACCTGGAGCTGCTTACCCTGGAGAAGGCTGAGAAGGGATCCTGTCAATGTCTGTAAATATCTGAGGGGTGGGTGTCAGGATGAAGGTGCCAGGCTCTTGGCAGTGGTGCCCAGGAATAGGACAAGGAACAATGGATTCAGGCTGGAACACAGGAGGCTCCACCTCAGCATGAGGAGAAACTCCTTCACTGTGAGGGTGCTGGAGCCCCAGAGCAGGCTGCCCAGAGAGGCTGTGGAGTCTTTCTCTGGAGACTTTTACAGAAGCACAGAACTAAGCAGGTTGGAAAAGACCTTCGAGATCATTGAATCCAACCTATCACCTAACACCTTCTCCTTAACTAACTCACAGCACTAAGTGCCTCATGCAGCCTCCTCTTAAACACCTCCAGGGATGGGGACTCCACCACCACCCTGCCACCCAATGGCAGCCCATTCCAATGCCAATCACTCTCTCTGCCAACAACTTCCTCCTAACATCCAGACTAGACCTGCCCTGGCACAACTTGAGACTGTGTCCCCTTGTTCTGTTGCTGGTTGCCTGGCAGCAGAGCCCAACCCCACCTGGCTACAGCCTCCCTGCAGGTAGTTGTAGACAGCAATGAGGTCTGCCTTAAGCGGGCTGCACACCCCCAGCTCCCTCAGCCTCTCCTCACAGGGCTGTGCTCCAGGCCCCTCCCCAGCCTTGCTGCTCTTCTCTGGACACCTTCCAGCACCTCAACATCTGTGTTAAATTGAGGAGCCCAGAACTGGACACAACGCTCAAGGTGTGTCCTGAGCAGTGCTGAGTACAGGGGCAGAAGGACTGCCCTGCTCCTGGTGGCCACACTGCTCCTGAGCCAGCCCAGGATGCCATTGGCCCTCTTAGCCACACGGTACTCAAAACCCACCTGGATGCACACCTGTTTGGCCTGCCCTAGGTGATCCTGCTTTGGCAGGAGCATTGGACTGGATGATCTCTAGAGGTCCCTTCCAAGCTCCAACACTCTGATTCAGTGACTGCTGTTTCATCCCGGTCCTGCTGCGCATTGCTCCTTTTTTGTTTGTTTTTGGTTAAGGGAAAAGTGGTTCTTTTTTTGTTGTTGTTAATCTGGAATGTCAGCAGATCTCCTTTTCACGTGGAGCTCTCTCCTCTCCAGTTGTTCTTCTGGCACAGTATCAGAGGAATAAGGTAATTTTTGTCACCACCAATTAAAAAGTTTTACGAAACAGGACCGTTATAAAACAATTAAACCTTGCAAATGCAGCAGCCTCTAGGAGGGAAACCCTGGAGGAAATTCTGCTTATTAAAATTGCAATTTTAGTTTCCATTAAAAAGGAGAAGTAAGACAACAGAAGATGGGCTGGCAAGACAAATTATTTCTTAATGTCAGCTGAGCTTGTTTCAAAATGAGATAACAGATCTACACCAGGTTGGGTTCAACATGGTTTTTTTTTTGCCTCCTCGACTCATTTATCTAATTCAGTCATCTTGATTAGAGCCTCCTGGACCTTCATTTGCAGAGGAAGAAATTTCTTAACAAACAACCTACACAAGGCACTGATTACTGAACAGTTAATTCTAATTAACTTGGCTATGGCGAGAGAATGTTGATCAAGCTGGTGAAAGGCCTAGAAAGCAAACCCTGTGAGGAGAGGCTGAGGGAGCTGGGGGTGTGCAGCCTGCAGAAGAGGAGGCTCAGGGCAGAGCTCATTGCTGTCTGCAGCTCCCTGAAGGGAGGTTGTAGCCAGGTGGAGTTGGTCTCTTCTCCCAGGCAACCAGCAACAGAAGAAGGGGACAGAGTCTCAAGTTGTGCCAGGGCAGGTCTAGGCTGGATGTTAGGAGGAAGTTGATGGCAGAGAGAGTGATTGGCATTGGAATGGGCTGCCCAGGGAGGCGGTGGAGTCACCATCCCTGGAGGTCACAGTATCACAGAATCAAGCAGGTTGGAAGAGACCTCCAAGCTCATCCAGTCCAACCTAGCACCCAGCCCTAGCCAGTCATCTAGACCATGGCACTAAATCCCTCATCCAGTCTTTTCTTGAACACCTCCAGGGACGGTGAATCTGTGTTGAAGCCAAGCCTGGCTGGGGCACAATGGTTGATTGGCCAGAGCTGGGTGCTAGGTTGGACTGGCTGAGCTTGGAGGTCTCTTCCAACCTTCTTGATTCTATGATAAGTCCTAGAAAGCCAAACAGGTTTGGGGTTTCATTTTTTTTTTGCCTAAGAATCACAGAAACCTTCTCATGACCACAGCTTCCTTTGCTATCAATAAGCTTCTCTCAAAGAGAAAAAAACCCCACAAGCTTAAGACCCCCAAAACTCCACAGGAGAACCATCAGAGGTGATGGGAGATCTAATTTAAAGCAACAACTGAGAGAATTAAGATCACAAATAATTTATTCTCCTGTTAGAACCGATGTGGGAGTACAGTTTGAAACAGCAACCAAGTACACGGCGGTGGAAGAATTGGCACAGAACCTAGAAGCATTCCCTTCCTCATAATGTTCCTCATGCCACAGCTCTTCAAACCTTGGTGTGGGGTTTGTTGGCTTTTGAGTTTTCCCTTTAAACATGAGCAAATTGCAAATCTTCTCTTCCATCTACAGTATCATGATAGATACCATTTTCCCCTCCTTTCCCTCCCTCCCCCCCAAAAAAGATCATCATCAACTTCAAAATAATAATCATTTGATTCCTGGGCTACTCTTTAGTCCTGTATAAAAGCTGCCAGGAATTGCTGAGTGCATTATATTGCTGCACAACAGAATCTCCTCGGATTTATCTGACAGGAGGATGATCTCAAACCTGATTTTGTTTGGTGTGTACTCTGCTGGTGCTCAAGGTACTGCCCCCGCCTGCCGTGCGAGGCTGCAAGCCTGCGAGCTGCAGCTCAGCCCCAAAACGTGGCAGTTACCTCATCAACAGGTTTGATGTCTTAAACAACATCCATCCCTTGGTCTCTTTGTTAAGCAGTAAGAAAAATGGGGGACACAGAGAAAAAAATTTGCTCTTTTCTAAGAGAGATTCACTCCCAGTTAGGAAAGTTTAGATAGGTTTTTACAAAGGCTTCTAGGCTAGGTTGATAAGATACAAACTCTGCAGCTAAAGGTTAAAATACAGGTAACACAACACACTCCTGTCCTCTGATTTCCAAGTTCTTTGCATATCCAAGCCAAGTAAAATGAACATTTGTCATTTTGCTTTGTTATTGCAATTATTAAGAGGGCTGGCAGCCTGCTTCTGGCAAAGCTGAGACAAAACACTTGAGAAAGAAACCCCCAAAGGTTTTATCTTGATGGTTTTTTTCCCCATCCCTCAAAAGACAACCAAACCAAAACCAAATTGTCAAAACTATGTTAGAAACCATTTGTACAAAACTGCTTCACTCAGAAAAATTGGAAAGCTTAATAAAATCCCTCTTTGCACACAACTGCATCACACTGCCCTTAATTGTGTTCCCACTGAGGTGACTGGGATCGTTGGCAGCTCTCAGTGATGTATGATGCTCTCTTAGCATTATTGTACACCGTTTCAAGACTGAACCAAGCACTTAGCATTTCCCCCACCTCCTTTAACCCATTTTCAACAGCAGATTTCTCCTCCTGCCCAGTGAGTAGTGTTACTGCCTTTGCATATTCCCCCCCATGAAAACAAACCCCCCCAAAAGAAACCCCAAACCACCATAATATACAAAATATTGCTGCTGTAAAAAGTGTGCATTTCCCTCTCCTCCCCTTTTATGCCCCCCCCTACAAAAAAGAAAACCATCTGTGGAAAAAAATTCTTCAATCCCCCATAACCTTCAGAAGCTGTTCACACCTTTCAGTCTGTAACAGTCTAGTTTGCCACACACCAGCTCTCAGCTCCCTGCAAAATTGTTCTGCTTGGTATTTTCTTGTCCAATGTTGCCATCTAGAGCAGAGATGGGAAAATCCAAGTTTCTGAGAACCTACAATCTCCCCAAAGATTTAACCCATAAAAGACTGTAGACCAGAAAACAGCCAGGAGATTTTGTCCAAAAACAAACACCCAAAGCTAGATGGAATGGGAGGTTCTCATCTCAGGAAGATGTCCACAGTGCTTGAGGAGACAGTATGGCTGCTACTCGAGAGTGCCTACTGGAATGTGAGTGCTTTTTCACTGCTGGTAATTTCCATATTGAGCCTAAGGAGAGAAAAAAAAGCAATTAGTTAGTCCACAAGTTATGGTTCTCTGTGGTAAAAGCTGATTGGAAGACCAAGCAGATGGTAAAAGGTGGAAAGAAGTAGCTATAAATGATGAACTAATAGGATTAAGGGGTAGAAATGAAGAGAAAAAGCAGATCTCTCTGTGTTAAAAGTTCACTGGAAGAACAAACAAACAAACTATGGTGGTAAAATGTGGATACAAATAGCAATAAATGATAAATTGATAGGATTAAGGGGTGGAAATATTAAAAGTCAGAACACAAAGGAGGTTTTTCTGTGTTCAAAGTTCATTGGAAGAACAAACAAACAAACTATGGTGGTAAAATGTGGATACAAATAGCAATAAATGATAAATTGATAGGATTAAGGGGTGGAAACATTAAAAGTCAGAACACAAAGGAGTTTTTTCTGTGTTAAAAGTTCATTGGAAGACCAAACAAATAAATCATGATAGTAAAAGGTGGAAGCAAGTACAAATAAAGGGGTGGAAATTAAGAGAGCTAGAACACAAAGCAGGTTTTAATGTGTTAAAAGCTGACTGGAAGACCAAGCAACCAAACTGTGATGGCAGAAGATGGAAACAAGTAGCAATAAATGACAAAGTGATAGGATTAAGGGGTAGAAATTAAAAGAGTTAGAACACAAAACAGGTCTGTCTGTGTTAAAAGCTGATTGTAAGACCAAATGAATAAACTATGATGGTAAAATGTGGAAACAAGTAGCAATAAATGATAAAGTGATAAGATTAAGAGGTGGCAATTAAAAGAGTTAGAATACAAAGCAGGTTTTTTCTGTGTTAAAAGTTCATTGGAAGACCAAACAAATAAATTATGATGGTAAAAGGTGAAGCAAGCAGCAATAAATGATAAATTGATAGGATTAAGGGGTGGCAATTAAGAGAGTTAGAACACAAAGCAGGTTTTAATGTGTTAAAAGCTGACTGGAAGACCAAGCAACCAAACTGTGATGGCAGAAGATGGAAACAAGCAGCAATAAATGATAAACTGATAAGATTAAGGGGTAGAAATTAAAAGAGTTAGAACACAAAACAGATTTTTCTGTGTTAAAAGTTCAGTGGAAGACCAAACAAATAAACTATGATGGTAAAGGGTGGAAAGAAGTAGCAATAAATGATAAACTGATAAGATTAAGGGGTAGAAATTACAAGAGTTAGAACACAAAGCAGTTTTTTCTCTGTTAGAAGTTCAATGGAAGACCAAACAAACTATGATGGTAAAGGGTGGAAAGAAGTAGCAATAAATGATAAACTAAAAGGATCAAGGGGTGGCAATTAAAAGAGTTAGAACACAAAGCAGGTTTTGACGTGTCAAAAGCTGACTGGAAGACCAAGCAACCAAACTGTGATGGCAAAAGATGGAAACAAGCAGCAATAAATGATAAATTGATAGGATGAAGTGGTACAGTTTTATCTTCATCCTTTGTGTCTTCATGGAAAAGCAGGACTGCTGACATGGATTTTAAGCCAGGTACCTAACTTGATCAATAATTGAAAATTCAACAGACTTGCTGTGAAATTTGCTGTGAAACTGTGAAATTCCCATCCACAAACTCAAAGCTTCCCAGCTAAATGGTGAAAATCACAGCCAAGGTCACCTAAATTCCAGGTAAATCACGAAGCTGTCTTGCTTTCAGAGCTATCTAATGGCATTCACAGATCAAACACCACAGAATGGCCTGATCCATGTGTCTCAAAACCCAAGGCACATCCCAGTGAACAGCAAAGAACGAGTCAACAGATCCTATGGGAATCAATTATTCCATAGACTCAACAGACAGAATTATTACCCTCACTGATATTCTCTATTTCATCTGACAGAACATGGTGTGCTGCAGGAGGGCAGAGGTGAAAGCATCAACACTACACCTTTACCATGATCCTCCACCACTGGGCTCAAGGCTTGCAGGAACAAGGAGTAGCTAAGAAGTGAACTTGCTCCACACTGCACTCCCATCACCCCCACCCTGTGTTAAGGCAGCATCTTCAATGCCAGTTTTGTGGTGCCAAGCCAGTTCTTCCCATTGCAACATGACCACCAGTCAGGAAGAAGTTTCAGAACAGCTGCCAGATGAGAATCTAAGTAGCACAATTCCTATGGGAATGGGCAGTATGAAAGAGAGCTCTTCTCTAATTGAGTTTCCCAGTGGAAGTCTGCACAAACTGGAGGAGTGCAGCCTAGCTACAGGGGGTCACAGCCACTTGCACTGCAGAGAAAGGGGCAAGAAACTCAACATACTGAGATGAAGTTTTGCTTTGACCCTGTGTTTGCCACAAGTGAAGCATCTTCCTGTAGCTCATCGTTTGCAGGAGGCCACTGCCAATTCGGTGTTGCTAAGTAACTAAAGTAATTGCCTCTCCAAAGCACCACACTGAAAGAGTTTGGTCCTTCTTCCTTGGCCTTTGTCACCTCTGTAGGAAGGGAGCCAGCTCTTCTGCTTTCAAAGCATTGCCAGTTGTGGCTATTCTCACTCCCAAGGGGGAAGCTCTTCATGGAAGTTCAAGTTCTACTGCCAAAGGAGGACTTTATTTAAACCCTAGAAGCTCAGCTTGACCATAAGGTATGTTTAGCTCATCTCCATTTTAGCACCAGTTCATGTTTCAGTGGCATGGCTGAAGGATTCAGACTGCAAAGATTAGTTTTTTACAGCTTAGTACCTTCTGGGGAAGTAAAACCTCTGTTTCATCTTTCAAATAGAAGAGGTTTTTTACAGCAGCCCTCCACTACAACTCCAGTCTAGAGTTCTAATGATCCTTGTTTGTGTGTTTCAAGCTTGTCTTGGCAGTGAGAGGAAAGAAGCAGTTATTTTTAGGTCACTTCTGTCCCATGGCTCAGTGTTCCTTTACACTGCTTAGAAGGAAAAACAGGCTTCAGCCCTACAGCAGAAGGACCTCAGTGGTGCTGAGGAGAAGGTCCTGAAGAGCTTTTCCAGCTGGAGAGGAAGATTCCTGGATGTGTGTTTGTGGAAAAAAAAGGCATTTTTATGGCAGAGCAGTACTGAAGAATGATCTACCCTGAGATTTAAGAACCTCATTTCTCACATTCACCTGAAATGAATGCTCTGAAACACATCACCTTCATTTTTAAGGTCCAAAAACTCCTGCCTGAAAGGCCTCCCTTTGCCAAACTGCATTAAAATCTTGGCAAATCCATCCAATTAAATGACTAATGACACCTCCAGACAAATGATCCTGGGTAACTCACCTGGAATAAAAGCCGTAAGACCAGAGAGACCATCCTCAAATTCATTAGTTAAATGCCCACTGAGATTATCAAATGAGTGTGTCAGAAGCACAACTTCCCCATCAAATGAAGCCATACCTGGTCGTATCCATAAGGCCTCTGCTGTGGTGGTTGTGGTGGCCCAGGCTGTGTGGGTCTGTATCCCCCATACTGCTGGCCTTGTCCTTGTGGGTAATTGGGATATTGAGGTCCTGGACCACTTTGGGAGGGACCTGGAGATCATTAAAATGGAGGGGAAATAAACAACACCTGATTGCTTAAGGTGTTAAGGAGAAGAGTAAAAGCAGTAAATGCTGCAGAGAGCAGAGTTAGGAAGCATCACTGCTGTGCAGCTCAGCAGGGATCAGTGATCCTCCTCTCACCCTGGGAAGCAACTCAGCTGCCAGGGCCTGTGCTCCAATCACACACATTCACCTTTAGTCACTCACTGTTTACTACCAATGAATGTAGCAGCTCCATGTAAGAGGTCACAGCACGGGGAAGAACAAGTCAAAACCAACAGGTCATAAATAGAGAGTCACAGAATGATTTGTGCTGGAAGGGACCTTAAAGATCATCTAGTTCCAATCTCCTGCCACGGGCAGGGCCAGTCTCTGTTAGAACAGACTCTCAAGCCCCAGCCAGCCTGGCTTTCAACACCTCCAGGCTTGGAGCCTTCACAGCTGCTCTGGACTACCTGTTCCAGTGCCTCACCACCCTCATGGGGAAGAAGTGCTTCCTAGGGGCTCATCTAAATGCAGCTTCTCCCAGTTCGAAGCACTAGCCCTCATCCTGTCACTCTGTGTCTTTGCCAAAGTCCCTCCCCAGCTCTTCTCATGTAGCTCCCTTCAGGTACTGGAAGGCTGCTCTAAGGTCTCCCCACAGCCTTCTCTTCTCCAGGCTGAACAGCCCCAACTCTCCCAGCCTGTCCCCACAGGGGAGGTGCTCCAGCCCTCTGATCTTCTCTGTGGCCTCCTCTGGACCCTCTTCAACAGTTCCATGTGCCTCATGTTTGGGCTCCAGAGGTGAACACAGCACTCCAGGTAGGGCCTCACCGGAGTGCAGTAGAGGGTGAGAACCTGTGCACTTCCCAGGATTTAAGGAGGCACACTCTTTTGCTCTATGCTGCTCCAGCTCCAGAACCTTCTAAGGCCAGGAGCAGGCAGGTATCAGCCATGTTTAGCATCTGGGCCTTGTGAGTACAGTGGGCAGTTCTCAAACCCCAGCAGGCAATCACAAATGGGATGTCAGGCAAGCGAGTTACTTGCATCAAATGCAAGATGTGTCAGCCAGCAAATGCCACTGTGGGCCACCAAGAAGTGCACTCTACTCCTCTGGTCATCTTAATCTGTTCAAGAAAGTGATAGAAACCCCCCCCAGTTCTGGCTCCAGTCATTCTGGCTGCAGAAGGCAGCAAGGTTTCTGTCACTACAAACTCTTTCTGTCCCAATTCACGTGGACTCAATCTATCAGCCCCTGGAAGCTTTACATTGCTACCATCAGGCAGGGCAGCCATGCTCTGAACCAAACACACCTCATCCTCTCCTGCCTTGGGTGTCCTGAGGTGCTCTGTGCATTCCAGCAGATCTTTTCCAGTGGATCTAGGCTGGCTTTCTCAGCAGTATCCTGTACAAGCTGGCAGAGGGAGGAAGACTTGCAAGCCCTCAGAAGCACTCCCCTCCAAACACATCAACACTGTCACTTCCCAGCAGAAGTGATGTCAGCTTATTCTTTTCTTCAGAGAATCACAGAATCAACCAGGCTGGAAGAGACCTCCAAGCTCATTCAGCCCAACCTAGCACCCAGCCCTGTCCCAGTCAACCAGACCATGGCACTAAGTGCCCCAGCCAGGCTTTTCTTGAACACCTCCAGGCACAGTGACTCCACCTCCCTGGGCAGCCCATTCCAATGCCAATCACTCTTGCAATGAAGAACTTCCTCCTAACATCCAGCCTAGACCTCCCCTGGCACAGCTTGAGGCTGTGTCCCCTTCTTCTGGTGCTGCTTGCCTGGCAGCAGAGCCCAACCCCACCTGGCTACAGCCTCCCTGCAGGCAGCTGCAGACAGCAATGAGCTCTGCCCTGAGCCTCCTCTGCTGCAGGCTGCACACCCCCAGCTCCCTCAGCCTCTCCTCACAGGGCTGTGCTCCCCTCCTCAGCCTTGCTGCCCTTCTCTGGACATGCTCCATCACCTCAACATCTCTCCTGAATTGAGGAGCCCAGAACTAGACATGGGATTCAAGGTGTGGCCTGACCAGTGGTGAGTACAGAGGAAGAAGCAATGCTGTGACTCAGTGCTAGTTAGTTCTAGCTACAGGCACCGAGCAATGGCAGCAGCTAACTCCAGCAATAACTCAGGGTCTGTAAGGCAGTCAAAAGGAAGACCTGGAGAAGAAGAGCTCCACAGGCCATTATCGTTCTTCTCAGGCCTCAAATCCCCTTGAACTGTGCAGTTTCAGCTGTCTACAGTGGAATAAAACCTTGAAGATTGCTGCTGATGTCTGGGACACTGATTTACTTTTGCAAATTAGAAAGCAATTAAATATTAAATTCAGCAAGGATAGTGCCTCCTAGAAAGTGCTGTGCTCATCTGACAAATGAACCTGAGCTTGCTTTATTCATGGTAATGCTTTAAAGCTGAATTCTGAATAGCCAGAGGCAGATTTCATAAAGAGCTTCAGGATCTGTTTCTGCTAAAAAATGGAAATTGAGAAGTGTGTTCTAACATCTCTGTTGTGAGGACAGACTGGAAAAGCTGAGGCTGTTCTGCCTGGAGAAGATTCTGGGAGCACCTTAGAGCTGCCTTCCAGTACCTGAAGATGTCCTGCAGAGGGACTTTTCATGAGGGTGTCGAGAGCCAGGCCAAGGGGGAATGGTTTGGAGCTGAGGGAGAGCAGGGTTAGACTGGAGTTAAGGAAGAAGTTTTTCAGTACAAGAGTGATGAGACTCTGGAACAGACTGCCCAGAAAGGCTGGGGATGCCTCCTGCTTAGGGCAAGATTAAGTAGAATCATAGAATCAACCAGGCTGGAAGAGACCTCCAAGCTCATCCAGCCCAACCTAGCACCCAGCCATAGACAATCAACCAGACCATGGCACTAAGTGCCTCAGCCAGTCTCTTCTTGAACACCTCCAGGCACGGCAACTCCACCACCAACCTGGGCAGCCCATTCCAATGCCAATCACTCTCTCTGTGCCAACAACTTCCTCCTAACATCCAGCCTAGACCTGCCCTGCCACAGCTTGAGGCTGTGTCCCCTTCTTCTGGTGCTGCTTGCCTGGCAGAAGAGACCAACCCCACCTGGCTACAGCCAGGGAGCTGCAGACAGCAATGAGCTCTGCCCTGAGCCTCCTCTGCTGCAGGCTGCACACCCCCAGCTCCCTCAGCCTCTCTTCACAGAGCTGTGCTCCAGGCCCCTCCCCAGCCTTGCTGCCATTCCCTGGACACCTTCCAGCACCTCAACATCTCTACTGATCTTAGGAGCCCAGAACTGGACATAGGATTCAAGGTGTGGCCTGACCAGTGTCGAGTACAGGGGCAGGATGATGTCTTGAGCAACCTGATCTAGTGGAAGGTGTCCCTGCCAAGCTGAGCGGGATCTGATGGTCTGAAAGCTCTCTCCTAACTTAAAACAGTTCTGTGACTCCTGAAAGCTGCCCTGGTAACAGTTAGATTAATTTCCTTACTGATGAGCACAAGAATTTTAATGGAATGATTCACCTTTTGCATGAAATGCTACATTAGATTTGAAAACTGTGTTCTAAATGGCAAACTGAAGGATGAAAGAGAGTAAATGGCTCTCTGCCACCTCCCTGCCCTCTGCAATCACCTACAGAGGACACAAAAGAGCAGAGTCGTTCTAGGTCTTTCTAAATGACAGAGGTTTGCCTGTTTCCCAGCCACCCTCAGCTTCCTAGGCTACCACACTGTCCTACACTGACAACATTGGATCCACTGGGTCAGCAAGCCCAAGTGCTGGGTTGCAACAACCCCACAAACACTCCAGAACTGGGGCAGACTGACTGGAAACTGCCCAGCAGAGAATGACCTGGGGGTGCTGGTTGACAGCTATGAGTATGATGATGGGACTGGAGCACTGCCTGATGAGGAGAGGCTGAGGGACCTGGGGCTGCTTAGTCTGGAGAAGAGAAGACTGAGAGGGGATTTGATAAATGTTTACAAGTATCTGAGGGCTGCCAGGAGTGGGGGACAGGCTCTGCTCACTGCTCCCTGGGATAGGACAAGGAGCAATGGATGGAAGCTGCAGCACAGGAGGTTCCAGCTCAACACAAGGGGAACTTCTTGAGTGTAAGGGTCCCAGAGCACTGGCACAGGCTGCCCAGAGAGGTTGTGGAGTCTCCTTCTCTGGAGCCTTTCAAAGCCTGTGTGGATGTGTTCCTGAGCTAGACTGTCTGTTCCTGCTCTGGCAGGGGGGTTGGACTCGATGATCTCTTTGGCTCCCTTCCAACCCCTAACATACTGTGAGCCTGTGAATGGGCATTTGCAGCACACAAGGCCAATGGCAGCCTGGGCTGCATCAAAAGCAGTGTGACCAGAGATGGAGAGAGGGGATCCTCCTCTGCTCTGGGGAGACCTCACGTGCAGGGCTGTGTCCAGTTCTGCAGTCCTCAACACAGGAAGAACATGGACCTGATGGAGCAGGTTCAGGGGAGTGCTATGAAATGATCAGGGGGCTGGAGCACCTCTGCTATAGGAACAGGCTGAGGGGAGCTGGGGATGTTCAACTTGGAGAAGAGAAGGCTCCAGGGAGACCTAATAGCAGCCTGCCAGTACTTGAAGTGGGCTACAAGAAGGCTGCAGAGGGACTGTTTGCGAGGGCCTGCAGTGATAGGACTGGGGGAGGACAGAGCAAAACTAGAGGTGGGGAGATCTGAATTGGATGTTAGGAAGAAGTCCTTCCCCATAAGGGTGGTGAGACTCTGGCACACATCCTGTGATCCTGTGACACGAGGATCTCTCCTGGTCCTTTCTGTGATGGTTTTGTCTTCAGGTTCTTACCATAACCCTGCTGTTGTCCGGGATAGCCTTGTTGGCCTGGATATTGCTGCTGTTGTGGTGGATAACCCTGCTGTTGGGGTGGTCCTTGATATGCATCTTGCTGCTGACCATACTGCGAGTTTCCTGTAAGATGATTGCAAGAAAGCAAAAAAAAAGAACACCACAGACTTTATAAAGACACCTACTTTTCTTCAGCCCTTCCATCTTTCCTCCTAAGATGCACAGCCAACAACACAAGAACAAAATGAAAATGCAAGATCCGTTTCAAGAACTGAACAAAACAAAACCCCAACAAACAAAGGGAAAAAAAAAAAACAAGCTCAAACCAAACAGAAGGAACTGGGCCAAACAAACTGCAGTTTAAAGGCAAAGCTGAACTGCAGCATTTTCAGCACCTCTCTGCCAAATGAGCATTTACATTTACTGGACCATCACAGGCATAAGATCATGACTATGCTAAAGGAAAGAAAAGAAAGTGAGAAGGAAAGGAAATGAAACAGGACGAAATTAAGGACAGCTACAAGAGCAGAGAGTAGCTACACAAGATCAGCAAGCTGCTTCCTAACCACACTGTAATTACACAGGGACAAAAAAATACAACAAAATATATATACACACACACACAAAAAAAAAAGAGATGCAACTGAACCAACAGATTTGATGTTGAAATAAACACAGACTGGTGTTGAAATAAAAACAGATTGATGTTGAAATCAAAACCTTCCACCGAGGTATAAAAAAAAAACCAGCCCCCAAAAAAGGAAATAATAAATGAATAAATCAAAAGAATCATTCTAAATATAGAGATATTTATATCTAGAGTGTTTTAGTCATTTTACTGTTGTTAGAAATGGCAAATTGTGGTTATAATATTTTTAGGTGTTGGCAAGAAATTATTCTGAAGGCTTCGAGTTGTCCCTGCGGTTCTCGAGACAGGCAGCGGCTAGTATCTACGAGAGCTTGGCATGGGGATAAGTGGTGGTGTGTGAGAGTTGTTGTTCCATTTGTGGGGAGGGGAGGGAAGGGAATGTTTGTGGCATGTGTGTGAAGGTATATAGATACCTCCTTCGTAGTAATGTTGGGAGGAATCCTCATAAGGCCTATCGTAGCCTTGTTCAGGATACGACGGTTGCTGATAACCGTAATCATTATGACCTACATCAATTCGACAAGAGACAGGAAGAAACGTTAATGGCCTCTGAGTGAAACCCCTCACAGTAGTTCATTTCTCAGAAAAAAGAATTCAAAAAAGAAAAGTATATATAGTAATAATTGGTTTTCAACTGGATATACATGAAAAGGACTTTTCAGTTGTCTCAGTCAAAGCCTTATTAATATGATTTCCTTTCGTATCGAATTAACATGTGACGGGGGCAGGGAGGGGGTTAGCAACATCACAGCAAGGGATGGTCTTAACCTTCTGATCATCCTTGTGGAGGGAGGGGGAGGGGAAAGGAGAGTACTTTATCTTTCACTCAAAAAAAAAAATACTAATGAAAGCATTTAGGCCTTTCACATGTAAATAACCTGAATTAAATTAGAGTGAACAAAGAAAGCAATTATCATACTTTGTCTAACACCTGTTCTGCTGATCTCCAATTCAAAAGCATATGCTAAAAGCAGTGTGAAATATAACAAATAAAGCTCAAAGAAGTTATGAATCACAGCCTGCATTGAATTTTGCTTTTAAGTGACAGAAAAAAGGGGGGAAAAAACAACAACAACAACAAAAAGAATAACATTCTCCAGGTTTTCCCTACAAAGAGAATGCCTAAAAGTCTTAAGACAACTTTTTCTCTTGCATTCCAGCCTAAAACCCTTTCATTTTCAGAGCCTACAAGCACCTCTGGGTAAGAAACCTGAGCACCCTACCTGTTGCTGTGTTTAGAACAAACAGATTTGCTCTTGCTGATAACCAAGATATTTCATCTTACTGATAACTAAAATCTTTCTCTTACTGATAACCAAATTATTTCTCTTACTGATAACTAAAATATTTCTCTTACTGATAACCAAATTATTTCTCTTGCTGATAACCAAAATCTTTCTCTTACTGATAACCACATTATTCCTCTTACTAATAACTAAAATCTTTCTCTTACAGATAACCAAAATCTTTCTCTTACTTATAACCAAATTATTTCTCTTACCAATAACCAAAATCTTTCTCTTACTGATAACTAAAATCTTTCTCTTACTGATAACCAAATTATTTCTCTTACTGATAACCAAATTATTCTCTTGCTGATAACCAAAATCTCTCTCTTACTGATAACCAAATTATTTCTCTTACTGATAACCATATTATTCCTCTTGCTGATAACCAAATTATTCTCTTGCTGATAACCAAAATCTTTCTCTTACTCATAAGCAAATTATTTCTCTTACCAATAACCAAAATCTTTCTCTTACTGATAACTAAAATCTTTCTCTTACTGATAACCAAATTATTTCTCTTACTGATAACCAAATTATTCCTCTTGCTGATAACCAAATTATTCTCTTGCTGATAACCAAAATCTCTCTCTTACTGATAACCAAATTATTTCTCTTACTGATAACCAAATTATTCCTCTTGCTGATAACCAAATTATTCTCTTGCTGATAACCAAAATCTTTCTCTTACTGATAACCAAATTATTCCTTACTAATAACTAAAATCTTTCTCTTACTTATAACCAAATTATTTCTCTTACCAATAACCAAAATCTTTCTCTTACTGATAACCAAAATCTTTCTCTTACTGATAACCAAATTATTTCTCTTACTGATAACCAAAATCTTTCATCTTACTGATAACCAAAATCTTTCTGTTACTAATAACTAAAATCTTTCTCTTACTGAAAACCAAAATATATCTTATTAATGTATCTTACTAATTAGGCCAAGAAAAGAACCCAGAATCTTGCTGGAATTGAAAATTCAATCACATGAATCATGTCAGTTTGGAATAAAATATTGGAAGGAATTAATTAAGAAGAAAAACAGTTCCAAAATGAGTTGGATTTTGTTATTAGGTCTGTGACTACACCATGGGTCATTGAGCTTGGATATAAACACAGAGCCATTAAAACAAGACTTAGAAGATATACTTTTGATGGGCCATATAATAATGAGGTGATGACAAAGATTATGGCTTTAGGAGGGATGGGTCTTAGAGAAGCAATCTATGAGGCCACAGAGCTGCTGATGGGAACATCAAAGTGCCCTTACTATGGGAAACTGCCTGTAACCAGGTCAAGTTCAGGTGTGCCATAGAATGGTTTGGGTTGGAAGAGACCTCCAAAGGTCATCCAGTCCAACCCTCCTGCAGTAAACAGGGACATCCTCCACTAAAGCAGGTAGCTCAAAGCCTTGTGGAGCCTGACTTTTAATATCTCCAGGGACAGGGCCTCAACTCCCTCCCTAGGCAACCTGTTTCAGTTCCACCACCCTCACAGTGCAGAACTTGTTCCTAACATTTGATCTCCTAACACAGGAGATCCCAAATGAGAGCTTAACAGTAGGAGTTAATGCAATTTGCAAAATAACTCTGCACCTTTACCTCCAAAACTCACACCTGAAAGCTTTTACAGGCATGGCCTGATGCCTCTTAAAATCAATCTCCTAAAAATTCCAAATCAAACCACTGGCTTGTAACCTTTCCCTTCTAATAGGCAGCTTCTCTGGTCATGAGACAGCTTTGCTTTGCATAGGTTTAAGGTATTGACATCTACCACACTCCTCCAACTTCATGAGCTACCATTAAGTTGCACACATGGTTATCACAGCAGTAATGAGACAGCATCTTTGCTCTCCCAGGCTCTGCTCAGCCTAACAACAGGATATTTGCAACTTTTCTACCTTAGAACATAATCCAACGACCTGCAGCACTCTACAATCCAAAAGGGAGGCCAGATTTATGACATTCAAAGTTTGACTCTTGTCTTGAAAGCCACTGGGGGAGGGACTTCTAAAGAGGATTCACAATTACCACCTCCTCAGGGCAGGGCTCATTTTATTCCTCTGTTAAAAAACTCAAGTGAAGGCCCACACCATAGCAGCAAAAACACATTTCAGCAACTGACATGAAAGCTGAACACTACATTAGGGGAAAAAAAAAAAAAACAATAAAACAAAGCAAACCCCAAAGAGTTATTTCCAGAGATGCCACATCTTTTTTTAGCAAGCTTTTCCACACCAATCAACTCTATAAGCAAAGGATATCGCCCCCTTCTCTTGTTTATCATCAAGTTACAGAATGTTTGGATTCATCTCAATTTACTGGAGATGTTCTGGAACCCTTCACACTTTTAGACAAACCAATTGCAGAATTTCAGTTGTGAGATGCTAAAAGTGTTTGGTACAAGAGTTTCAAATGGGAGCATTACAAAGGACACGTCCCGAGCAAGGCAGGCAATGAAGTGGTCACAGAAGCTTCAAGCACAGTGGCAATCCTGGATTTGGAAGGGTTGGTCAGTGTGAGGTTTGATAGCCAATTAGTGTTCTTTGCCTCATTGTCTACTTTGGGGCATTATGACTCCATTAGTACTGGGCAGGTATAGGAAAATGGGAAAGTTAACATTTATGAGAGATTACCATCAGGGTAATATTGCTGGTTCATGCCTTCTGGAGGACCTTGTCCACCATGACTGTATTGGTCCCCATAATAGTCTTCCTGGCCTGAGTACTGCTGTGGTGGGCCTGAAAAACCACAACCAGTCAAGATGTAAATAACTTGTTTTCTGCTAATTTCTGAGAGTTTTAGTATGAGAAATATGTCTCAAATGTACTCCCCACCCATCCTGTTGCATTTCAGATAACATATGTAATCCACTTTACTTCAAAGTAAGAACAAATCAATGTATCTATCTACACACACACAGAGAGACAATTGTTTGCCTGCACTAAATTGGGCACATTTACATCAAAACTTCACTTTTGAAGCTTATTTTAGGAACATGTGGATAGCAGACTAAGGTCTTCAAAACAAAAGTGATTCCTTTCCCAAAAAAGGATTGGAAAGCAAAAGATTCAAGAGTATAAAAAGTGTAGAATGTGGTTCCTTTATTTTATTGTAGCAGAGTGAATTCAGAAGCAAGCAGGCACTCTGTTCCTTCTCTGTACCTAGCAGTTAAAGAGTGAAACAGAATTCTGCATCAGCATCATCTGAAAGGTGTATTTTTAGGTGGTACTTGTCAGAAAGAACTCAAAGCAAAATGAAATGCTTGTCTTCATATTTCCTGGTGATACCAGCAATCTGCTCTGAGAACCACCCTCAGAAGGGTATCAAAAACCAAAGAGTCTGCAAGCAGAGTCTGGGACACTCTGGGATGTGATGGAAATAGTCTGGGACACCCTGGGATGTGATGGAAATTTGGTGTAAGCAAGGAAGTGATTTCAGATAGTTTTAAGGGGAGTTATTTAAACTGACTGCAAAAAAAAAAAGCCAGGCTGAAGTGAAGTCTTACCTTGCTGTGGTGGCCTGTAGGGAGGAATCTGCCTCTGCCCCATCATGTGATTTCCTTGGTTCACTTGGCCCATCATTCCCATAGGTGGCTGCTGCCCCTGGTAATGTTGGCCACCTGCTTGTGGCATGTTGTACTGCTGGGAGGGGGGCTGCTGGTGCATCATTGGACCTGCAGAGGGAAAAGGAGCAAATACATCTTCTGTAACATACATCATTCCAAGTGAAAACCTGACTCTCTGCAAACAGACCACAAAGGCTTTGTGTTTCTAGTGGTCTGCCAAGGACTCATCATCTCTGGGCACATGGAAGTGCAGGTGAACAGTTCAGCAACCAAATGACAGAATGGAGGCTGCTTTCCCCATGTTCTCTCTTCAAACTACAATGCACAAACCAACATTTTTTCCATGTTTTCTTTCTTTTAAAAGGCATCTGCAAAGGAAGTGTGGATGAAAAGCTGACAGTGAAACTTTGCCAAGCTGTAGAAGAAGTACTCAACACTGTGAACTCTGCAGGGCACACTTCTTGATACACATGGAGTTGTTACAGTCCAGCAGTGAACCACTGGGCTGCTAGAACTAAACAAACAGTTTCGTTTGGCCTGTGAAGACAAACCATGTGTGCCAGTGAGCCAGGCAACCACACAACTGCCAGTCTGCAGCAAATCCCAGGGAATTCAGCACTGGTGAGGCCACACCTTGAGTGCTGAGGTCAGTTTCAGATCCCTCACTCTAAGAAGGACATGGAAATGCAGGAGCATGTCCAGAGAAGGGCAAAAAAGCTAGGGAAGGGTCTGGAGAAGAGGGCTGGGGAGGAGCAGCTGAGGGAGCTGGGGGGGTTAGTGTGGAGCAGAGGAGGCTGAGGGGGGGATCTCACTGCTCTCTGACAGGAGGCTGGAACCAGGTGGCGGCTGGTGTCTTCCCTTAAAAAAACAAGCGATAGCATGAGAGGAAATGGCCTCAAGTCACACCAGAAGAGGTTTAACTGGGATATGAGATGAAACTTCTTCCCTGAAAGAGTTCTGAAAGACTGGAAGAGGCTGCCCAGGGAGGTGGCTGAATCATGGCTGAGAAGAGGCAGAAATGTGGTGAGGGACACAGTTTAGCACCAGCCTTGGCAGAGTTAAGAGAATGGCTGGACTGAACGATCTTAAAGGTCTTTTCCACCACTGAGCAGTTCCAAGCAACCTTCACTAACAAATCTTCTTTCATAGAAAGCTGCAAGCTTCTATGACCCTGAGGAAGTACTGTCCATCAGGGAACATCTGATTAAGTGTGAACTGGGAGAAAAGCTGAGTAATGAACCTAGGCAGTTACAGAGCACCATATTAACAGCATAGAGCAAAGAAGCCTGGATGAGGCACTTAATGCCATGGTCTGGTTGACTGGATAGGGCTGGAGGATAGGTTGGACTGGATGAGCTTGAAGATCTCTTCCAACCTGGTTGATTCTATGATTCTATGCCTGAAACATATTTGCATTTGAAACTCGTGGTGGTGATCTGGATTTATGACTGTTCCATTTCATTACATGACACTGCAGGTAGGGTAATGGATGTAAACTACAGCACAGCAAGTTCCATCTCAGCATGAGGAAGAACTCTCCTGTAAGGGTCACAGAGCACTGGAACAGGCTCCTCAGAGAGGCTGGGAATCTCCTTTTATGGAAATCTTCAAGCCTTGTCTGGATGTGTTCCTGTGTGACCTGTGCTAGGTTCTATGGTCTTGCTCTGGCAGATGGATTGGACTCAAAGACCTCCAGAGGTCACTTCCAACCCCTAGCATCCTGCGATCCTATGAACTTATAACAAGGGGCAGTTTCTTCACTTGCTGTGATGGTTTGGGTGTTACCTGCCCCCCTACTCTTATGAAATCACCCAGACTAGACTCAGCTGAGCTGCAAATTAAAATGGAGCTTTATATTTACAGCTGAGCACAAGATACCAGCAGGTATTTACAATATCTACAGCTACAGAGAGAAATATGCAAGTTTAAAAAGGTAATACAGAAACACAGCAGCCCTCCCAGAAACCAGAGCCCCCAGGAGGGGCTCCCAACCACCCTTGCACATCCCTTCCACCCCTCTACCTTACCCCAGACTTTGCCTTACGCTCAAGGTGATTTTGGAGGGTCAGCCAGGGGGGTTAGGAAGCAGATGGCTTAGTTACACAGACAGCAGGGAGAAGGGAGGCAGCCAAAGCCAGAGAGCAACTCTCTTATCTATGTTTGTGTTCTTGTTGTTATCCATCTCAGCAAGCCTATGAGTGCAGCAGCCATCAGCATTGGTTCCTTTTCACAGCCTAGCATCTAATTCCTCCCACTAAAATATCCCAGCTAGGCTCAAACCAGCACACTTGCCCTGCAGGACCTCTTCAGAAAGAGTCATCCCAGTATCAAAGAGCTGTGACAAGAAACTAAACTTCTTGAAGTGTTTTCATACTAGATTAATTCAAACCTCTTCACACACACTGCACACCTGAGACTGGTGAAGCTTTCAGTGTTTGTGGCTTTCTCCTTTGTTTTACAAGCAACAAAGACAAGCAAACAACTCAAAACATCAAACCAGCACAGCCACACTTTAGTCCCATGCCAGGAGAAAAAGGAAGGTCTCATCAAGTCATCTGTATGTTGAATTTTGCCACTTGTTTGGAGCAGAAACAGAAAGGTCCAACATGAAACACAAGTAGTGGAAAGCTACCTGGATGCAGTCAATGCTGCATCTGGATTTATACAAGGAAATGAAGACACAATCACTTAGATCCTGTCTGTGTGGGGCTGGGAGAGAAAGTTAAGCTAAATTAATGAATGGTGTGAATTCAAAGTGCATTAGTTAAATCCCATTAAACCCCTGTGTGCAATCTCTCAGTGAGAAGTGGCCTTAGTTTTGTTAAGCTTCATTTTCCTCTGAAGATAAATATTGGCCACTCTTAAATGGATTCAGTTACCTCTCTATCCTGCAGCATGACACTTTCTGTGCCCTCAGTTTGAAGTTTAAAACATATTGGCTTCAAGAGAGATGGGGGAGGCTAGAAGAATGGCTGGAAGGGACTTTTTACAAGGGCTTGTAGGGACAGAATGAGAGGGGATGGATTGAAGCTTAGAATCATAGAATCAGTCAGGGTTGGAAGGGACCACAAGGAGCAGCCAGTTCCAACCCCCTGCCATGCCCAGGGACACCCTACCCTAGAGCAGGCTGCACACAGCCTCAGCCAGCCTGGCCTCAAACACCTCCAGCCATGGGGCCTCAACCACCTCCCTGGGCAACCCATTCCAGCCTCCCTGGGCAACCCATTCCTGATCAACAACTTCCTCCTCACCTCCAGCCTCACTCTCCTCACCTCCACCTTTGCTCATTTCCCCCCAGTCCTGGCACTCTCTGACAGCCTCAAAAGTCCCTCCCCAGCTTTTTTGTATCCCCCTTCAGATCCTGGAAGGCCACAAGAAGGTCACCTGGGAGCCTCCTCTGCTCCAGCCTGCACAGCCCCAACTCTTTCAGTCTGTGCTCACAGCAGAGCTGCTGCAGCCTCTGAGCATCCTCCTGGCCCTGCTCTGGACACTCTCCAGCATCTCCACAGCCCTCTTGTCCCAGGGGCTCCAGAGCTGGATGCAGGACTCCAGGTGGGGTCTCAGCAGAGCAGAGCAGAGGAGGAGAATCCCCTCCCTGGCCCTGCTGGCCACACTTCTGCTGCTGCAGCCCAGGTTCTGCTTGGCTTTCTGGGCTGCAAGTGCACACTGCTGGCTCCTGTTGAGCTTCTCCTCCAGCAGCACCCCCAAGTCCCTCTCCTCAGGGCTGCTCTCCAGCCACTCGCTGCCCAGCCTGCATTTGTGCTTGGCATTGCCTCGACCCAGCTGCAGGACCCTCCATTGGTCTTGTTGAACATCCTGAGCTTGGCTTGTGCCCACCTCTGCAGCCTGCCCAGCTCCCTCTGGGTGGATCCCTGCCCTCCAGCCTGGCTGCTGCACCACACAATTTGGTGTCATCAGCAAACTTGCTGAGGCTGCACTCAGTGCCTCTGTCCATGGCACCCACAAAGATAATGAACAACCTTGAGGAGCAGAGATTTAGGAGATTAGGAAGAAATTCTTTAGACAGCAGGCTGCCCAGGGAGGCTGTAGATGTCCCCTCCCTGCAGGTGTTCAAGGCCAGGTTGTATGAGGCCTTGAGCAAGCTGGGCTGGTGGGAGGTGTCCCTGGGCATGGCAGGGGTTTGGAACTGGCTGATCCCTTCCAATTCAAACCATTCCATAAATCTGTGAACACTGTAATTATTTTACACTACAGACTTTGGGTTTGAGCTTCTAAACAAGTAGGTAACAGAGATCATTCAATTTCACTGCTCCTCTGCATGGAGGTACTGAGAAACATTAGGCAGCCTTGGAAAGGATTAAAAAAAACCCTTGATGCTGTAACATTCCTAGATCTCAGGAAAGCTTGTTAATTAACAATATTAATATTAGTCACAATACAATGTGATAAAATGTGTTGGGTCCCCACGGTGCAATGTAGAGGTTTGCTGTTTGCTTTTTAAATTAGAACTTCATTAACGCTTTGTAGAGCCACAGTGAGAATTCAGTACCCTGCTCCAGCCTGTCTGCTCTGCTCAGAACAGAGTGCCTCTGCCTGGCTACCTTCCAGGCTGCTTCACATCTCCTCCTGACTGAGAAGAGAATTACAAGAACAACATCCAGCTTTAGGTGGTAGTTTTGAGGGGTAGAATCATAGAATGGCAGGGGCTGGAAGGGACCTCCAAAGCTCAGCCAGTCCAATCCTCCTGCCAGAGCAGGATCACCCAAAGCAGATCACAAAGGAAAACATCCAGGTAGGTTTTGAATACTTCCAGAGAGGGAGAGTCCATAACCCACCCTGGGCAGCCTGTGCCAGGGCTCTGTCACTCTCACAGGGTAAAAAAATCCTCCTCATGTTTAAATGAAACTTTCTGCGCCTCAGCTTCCACCATTGCCTCTTCTGCTGGCACTGGGCACCACCCAGCAGAGCCTGGCTCCAGCCTCCTGGCACTCACCTGCACATCCTTATAAACACTGATGAGGTCACCTCTCAGTCTCCTCCAAGCTCCAAACCTCAGCTCCTTTAGGCTCGCCTCAAAACAGAGATGTTCCCTTCCCTTCATCATCTTTGTGGCTGTGTGCTGGACTCAGGTTCAGCTGGGGGGCCAGAACTGGACACAGCACTCCAGATGTGGCCTCACCAGGGCAGAGCAGAGGGGCAGGAGAACCTCTCTCACACTGAATTTGGCTTTGACTTTGAAAAATCAAGCCCATAATAAAGCTGTATCTTTTTCAGTGCATTAAATTCAACATGGTTTAAACCTGACCTAGAAGACCCCTTCACAAAAGTCAGAAGTGTAAGATCAGTAGTTCACAATGCAGCACTTACTGATATTTCACAGAATGCTTTGGGTTGGAATGGACCTTAAAGAGCATCCAGCTCCAACCCCCCTGCCTTGGCCAGGGCCATCTCCCACAAGCTCAGGTTGCTCAAGGTCTCATCCAAGCTGGCCCTGAACACCTCCAGGGAAGGGGCAGCCACAGCCTCTCTGGGCAATCTGTTCCAGTGTCTCACCACCCTCACTGTAAAGAATCTCTTCTTGGTCTCCAGTCCAAACCTTCCCTCTTCCAGCTCAAAGCCACTGTCTCTCATCCTATCACTACAAACCCTTTTAAGAGTCAAACATTGTCCTCAACTGCTCATTTCAAAGTCCTCTACACCTGAATGAGAAGCCCTCTGCCTGCTCCAGCCATGTGTCTCCTAAGGAGGACTCCTGTATAGGGAAGAGAAGGGGGCCAGGTTTAGTGAAAACAGGCTGGCACTTGACCTTCTTCTAAGTGACCCAGTGGCAGTCCCCTGACCAGAAATGCCTTGAGCAGATCTTAGCTCTGTCTGGGGGCTGGGGTTGGTCCTGCTGCAAATATCCCCTTCTCAACCTACTGACCATGCTGCTTTGGATGCAGCCCAGGACGATTTAGCCTGGAGAAGAGGAAGCTCAGGGGGGACCAGCCCAGAGAGCCTGCCCATTTGAGGATGGCAAAGTCTTTGCTGGCTTGGCCATGACAAAGAGGATGCTCAGGTCAGAGCTCACTGCTGTCTACAACTACCTGAAAGGAGGCTGTAGTCAGGTGGGGTTGGGCTCTTCTCTCAGGCAACCAGAGACAGAACAAGAGGACACAGTCTCAAGCTGTGCCAGGGCAGGTTTAGGCAGGATGTTAAGAAGTTCTTCCCAGCAAGGGTGACTGGCCTTGGAATGAGCTGCCTAGGCAGGTGGTGGAGTTGCTGTCCCTGGGAGTGTTTAAGACTGGATGAGGCACTTAGTGCCATAGGTTAGTTGATTAGATGGTGCTGGTGATAGGTTGGACTTGATGATCTCAAAGGTCTTTTCCAACCTGACTCTGTGATTCTGTGACTGCTGGCTTCTGGGCTGCAAGTGCACATTGCCAGTTCCTGTTGAGCTTCTCCTCACCCAGCACCCTCAAGTCCTTCTCCTCAGCACTGCTCTCTGTCCATTCCCCACTCATCCTGGATTTGTGCTTGTGAGTGCCCTGTCCTAGTGCAAGGCCTTGAAAATGGAAAGAGCTCTGAAAATTGAACAGAATCTTTCTAAGTTTACAGAAATGAAACTGTCAGATCTCAGTCAGCACCAGATTCCAGAACTGGTCTACAAATGACCAAGTCTGTGGCCTTCCAGGATCTGAAGGGGCTACAAAAAAGCTGGGGAGGGACTTTTGAGGCTCTCAGGGAGTGCCAGGACTGGGGGGAATGGCGCAAAGCTGGAGGTGGGGAGAGTGAGGCAGGAGGTGAGGAGGAAGTTGTTGAGCAGGAGAGTGGTGAGAGGCTGGAATGGGTTGCCCAGGGAGGTGGTTGAGGCCCCATGGCTGGAGGTGTTTGAAGCCAGGCTGGCTGAGGCTGTGTGCAGCCTGCTCTAGGGTAGGGTGTCCCTGGGCATGGCAGGGGGGTTAGAACTGGCTGCTCCTTGTGGACCCTTCCAACCCTGACTGATTCTATGACTCTATGTCACCAGGGTAGTCTCATTTAGGGTTCACTTGTTAAGAACAAACTCTTTCCCTTCCCTCACCCCAAGCAACATGAAATGCCCATTAAATACTGGGCAGCCTGGCACCTTTCCTCCAAGCACCTCTGGCAAGGGAATGAAATCCTAGCAAAAGGATCTGAGAAAAACAAGTCTCTGAGGTGGGCCAAGCTCTAATTTCTTGGTCCTCACGTTTACAGTGTTTGAGGTCTGTTGTTTTTATTAGTCTCTGGCTGTGCATGACCCATCCAACACAAATAAAGAGGAACTTCCACAGAGGTTTCAGGTTCCAGAAAATTGTGCTTACATCTCCCCTCTGAAAAAGTCAAACACTGGCAAGTCTTGAAATACTTCATTCAACAGGAGCAGCCTCCAGCACTGCATAAGAAATACATCCCTGAGATTGGAGTTCCTTCCACATACAATCAGCTCCTGCAGCTTCTGAGCTATTCCAAAAACGTAGCAAATATTCCCTGGGGATGCAATCCCAAGCACAAATACAATCTAGGCTGGGCAGTGAGTGGCTGGAGAGCAGCCCTGAGGAGAGGGACTTGGGGGTGCTGCTGGAGGAGAAGCTCAACAGGAGCCAGCAGTGTGCACTTGCAGCCCAGAAAGCCAAGCAGAGCCTGGGCTGCAGCAGCAGAAATGTGGCCAGCAGGGCCAGGGAGGGGATTCTGCTCTGCTCTGCTGAGATCCCACCTGGAGTCCTGCATCCAGCTCTGGAGCCCCTGGGACAAGAGGGCTGTGGAGATGCTGGAGTGTGTCCAGAGCAGGGCCAGGAGGATGCTCAGAGGGCTGCAGCAGCTCTGCTGTGAGCACAGACTGAAAGAGTTGGGGCTGTGCAGGCTGGAGCAGAGGAGGCTCCCAGGTGACCTTCTTGTGGCCTTCCAGGATCTGAAGCGGGCTACAGAAAAGCTGGGGAGGGACTTCTGAGGCTGTCTCAGGGAGTGCCAGGAGCGGGGGGAATGGAGCAAAGCTGGAGGTGGGGAGAGTGAGGCTGGAGGTGAGGAGGAAGTTGTTGAGCAGGAGAGTGGTGAGAGGCTGGAATGGGTTGCCCAGGGAGGTGGTTGAGGCCCCATGGCTGGAGGTGTTTGAGGCCAGGCTGGCTGAGGCTGTGGGCAGCCTGCTCTAGGGTAGGGTGTCCCTGGGCTTGGCAGGGGGTTAGAACTGGCTGCTCCTTGTGCTCCCTTCCAACCCTGACTGATTCTATGATTCTATGTCCCAGGCTGCTGCAGCTGCTTTTTAATCAAGAGACACCTACAGAATCTTCCATTTAAAACATTTTCTTTCCCAAGTCCAAAGTGACTCAAATACTTCTTTTAACTGGACTTAACCATATAAAAACAATGTCATGGAAGTTTTGCTTCTCATTTCAGATATTCCTCTTGCCTGCATTTCATAATCCAGTGCAAATCACTCATGAGTACAATGTGGAGACAGAAAGCAAGCACAGCAATGAGGTCTGGTTTACATCTTAATTAGCACTTTTTCCTTGCAGACACCATCTGCCTCCAAATGTGAATGCCCAGGAAGCTGTTTTGCTAGGAAACACACGGAGGAAGTTCTGATAAAACCACCTGACAGGCAAGGCAAAGCTTTCTCTGTGTTTAGGTGTCCTTACCTATTATAGGACTCAGGGATTCATGGAATGGTTTGGGTTGGAAGAGACTTTAAAGATTATTCAATTCAACTCCCATGCCATGGGCAGGGACACCTCCCACTAGAACAGGATGCTCAAGGCCTTGAACACCTCCAGAGAGGGAGCATCCACAGCCTCCCTGGGCAACCTGTGCCAGTGTCTCACCACCCTCACTGCAAATAATTTCTTTCTAATCTCCACTCTAAATGTCCCTCTTCCAGCTTTAATCCATTGCCTCTCATGCTATCACTACAAGCTCATCAAAAGTCCCATCCTGGCTTTTTTTGTAGGTCCCCTTCAGCCACTGGAAGGCTGCTCTTATGTTTCCCCAGAGCCTTCTCTTCTCCAGGCTGAACAGCCCTAGCTCTCTCAGGCTGTCCCCACAGGGGAGGTTCTCCAGCCCTCTGATCATCTTTCTGGCCTCCTCTATCAGTTTCACGTCCTTCTTCTGCTGGGAGTACCACAGCTGGATGTAATGGTGCAGGTGGGGTCTCACAAGAGCAGAGGAGGAGAATCACCTCCCTTGTCCTGCTGGTGACACCAAAATGCTTTCCTTCAGAAGCCCCAGCCTCACCCAACACACAGCAGGTACTACTGAAGGGCTGCAGCAGCTCTGCTATGAGGACAGGCTACAAGAGTTGGGGCACATCAGCCTGGAGAAGAGAAGGCTTCGAGGAGACCTTGCAGTGGCCTTCCAGTATCTGAAGGGGACTTACAGGAAGGCTGGGGAGGGACTACTGACAAGGTCTTGTGATGACAGGAAATGGGGTAATGGGCTTAAACTGGCAGAGGGGAGATTCAAACCAGGTATTAGGAAGAAGTTCTTTGCAGTGAGGGTGGTGAGACACTGGCACAGGTTGCCCAGGGAGGTTGGGGATGCTCCTTCCGTGGAGGTGTTCAAGGCCAGGTGGCATGAGGCCTTTAGCTATCTGTTGTAGTGAGAGGTGTCCCTGCCTATGGCAGGGAGTTGGAACTAGCTGAGCTTTGAATTCCCTTCCAACCTAAACCATTCCATGATTCTACTCACAGAAAAGGCATTCTGGTGTTTTGTTTCCTCCTCGTTGTTCACGAGGGCTGCCAAGGCCAGCCACTGAAGACAGAATGCTTAACTGGCTCCTGGGTTTTCTATGGCACTCAACTCAAATGGCCACATCTCCATAATGAATAGACCTTCACAACACCCCTGTGCAATCAGATGGTATCATATAATCTCACCATCAAACTTATTCCTCTACAGATGGGGAACCCATGCAGGGGAAAAATTAAGGTCAAAAACATCTCCTAAATTTTAACAGCCAACTTGAGATGCTAAGACCTTATCTAGCAGAATTTTTACCATGATAATTACCTTGTGCTTTTATTAACTGGTAGCTGCAGTAGGAGCTCTCATCCTCATTATGGATCAGCTTTTCATAACACAAAGAAATAAAGCAGGCCAGCTGTGTGCCCAGGTGGTCCAAAAGACCAACTGCATCCTAATCTGGATCAGCAACAGTGTGGCCTGCAGGAGTAGGGCAGTAATTGTCCCTCTGCACTCACCACTGGTAAGGCCACATCTGGTAAGGCCACATCTTGAGTGCTGTTTTCAGCTTTGGGGTCCTCACTCCAAGGACACTGAGGGGCAACAACACTGGGGAAGGGTCTGGAGAACAGGGCTGGTGAGGAGCAGCTGAGGGAAGTGAGGGTGTTTAGTCTGCAGGAGGAGGTTGTGGGGAGACCTCACTGCTCTCTGCAACTCCCTGAGGCTGAGTCGGGGGTGTATTGGTCTCTTCTCCACATCCTCTGTGCTAAGACAAGAGGAACTGACTTCAGGTTGCACCAGAGGAGGTTTAGGTTGGAGAGTAGATGAAACTTCTTCCCTAAAAGAGTTCTCAAAGACTGGAACAGGCTGCTTAGGGAGGTGGTTGAATCCCCATTCCTGAGTGTGTTTAAAAGAGACAGAGATGTGGTGCTGAGGGACATGGGCTAGTGGAAGGCATCCCTGCTGATGGCAGGAGGTTGGAACTAGATGATCATTAAGATTCCTTCCAACTCAAACCATTCCTTGACTCCCCAGTCTACCACCAGCCTTAGTAGATTTAGGGAATGGTTGGACTCAATGATGGGACATGGAACTGTTCGAGCGAGTCCAGAGGAGGGCCACGAAGATGCTCAGAGGGCTGCAGCAGCCCTCTATGAGGACAGGCTACAAGAGTTGGGGCACATCAGCCTGAAGAGAAGGCTTTGAGGAGACCTTATAGTGGCCTTCCAGTACCTGAAGGGGACTACAGGAAAGCTGGGAAGGGATTATTGACAAGGTCTTGTAAGGACAAGACAAGGGGTAATGGGTTTAAAGTGGAAGAGGGGAGATTGAAACTAGCTGTTAGGAAAGGGCTCTTTGCAGTGAGGGTGGTGAGACACTGGCACAGGTTGCCCAGGGAGGTGGTGGATGCTCTCTCCCTGGAGGTGTTCAAGGCCAGGTGGGATGAGGCCTTTAGCTACCTGTTCTAATGTGTTCCTGCCTATGGCAGGGGGTTGGAACTGGATGATCCTTGAGGTCCCATCCAACCTAAACCATTCTATGATACTGGTCAGACCACACCTTGAGTACTGTGCCCAGTTCTGGGCCCCTGAATTCAGGAAGGATTTTGAGGTGCTGGAACATGTCCAGAGAAGGGCAACAAAGCCGGTGAGGGGCCTGGAGCACAAATCCTATGAGGAGAGGTTGAGGGAGCTGGGCCTGTTTAGCCTGGAGAAAAGGAGGCTCAGGGGTGATCTTATTACTGTCTACAACTACCTGAAGGGGCACTGTAGCCAGGTGGGGGGTGGCCTCTTCTCCCAGGCAACCAGCAATAGAACAAGGGGACACAGTCTCAAGTTGTGCAGGGGGAGGTCTAGGCTGGATGTTAGGACGAAGTTGTTGTCAGAGAGAGTGATTGGCATTGGAATGGGCTGCCCAGGGAGGTGGTGGAGGCACCATCCCTGGGGGTCTTCAAGAAGGGATTGGATGAGGCACTCAGTGCCATGGTCTAGTTGATTGGATGGGGCTGGGTGCTAGGTTGGACTGGATGATCTTGGAGGTCTCTTCCAACCTGCTTGATTCTATGATTCTATGCTTCTGTGATTCTATGATTCGATGTTCTTAAAGGCCTTTTCCAACCACAACAATCCCGTGATTCTACACTCAGAGGGTCACACATGTCTCCTGACAACACCACCTAGGTTCAGAAATGTTGGGTTATTTCTGAGTGGCAGCAGATGCTATCACAGAGGAAATCCTGGACAATCTCTTCAGTGCTTTTTGTAACAAACTGCATCTCAGTGCAGTTCTTCGGGGCAAAACCTTGTTTCTTTGCTGAGCAGCCTGCAGAATCCATGCTTGGCTGGGACATCTGCCCAGCCAGACTGGATCTTGGCTTCCTATCTAAATCTCTCATGGTCTCAGAGATTTCTTTGCTATTCTCTCTGTGCTGTGTTGAAGTCACAAGGGAGTGGAGGTACAAAAATAGCTCCTCTAAGCTGTCATTGATCTCAATATAAATGCATCAATTAAGAGCAGAAAATGAAGGCAACATATTCAGTAACCTGGCTGGGAATATCTTCAGGTCAAAAACCTTGGCTAGCAATACAGAACAAACATTGCACAGATTCAGACTGAACCTTTTTCCTCCACAGAGGACTATTTTCACTGAAAGAGCACACAGGACCTTGCTGGCATAACAGACAACTTTCAAAGGCTTGCTCAGAAGCAAGGGGCACCAGAACACCAAAACTCACCAGGTGAACACACCTGCAGTCCTGTGGCCAGCTCTGGTGTCCTGAAGACAAGGACTCAGAACTGCTAGAGCAGATCCAGAGGAGGCCAGAAAGATGACCAGAGGGCTGGAGAACCTCTCCTATGCAGCCAGGCTGGGAGAACTGGAGCTGTTCAGCTTGGAGAAAAGAAGGCTCCAGGGAGACCTTAGAGCAGACTTCTGGTACCTGAAGGAGGCTATAAGAGAGCTGGAGAAGGGCTTCCTGCAAGAGCTTGTGGTGACAGCATGAGAGGCAATGGAGTGAAACTGGAAGAAGGGAGATTGAGACTTGAGATTAGGAAGAAATTCATTACACTGCAGGCAGGGAACAGGTTGCCCAGGTAGGTTTTGGATGTCCCCTCCCTGAGGGTGTTCATGTCCAGGTTGGATGAGGCCTTGAGCAACCTGGGGGAGTGGGAGGTGTCCCTGCCCATGGCAGGGCAGTTGGAACTGAATGATCTTTAAGGTCCCTTCCAATCCAAACCATTCTATGATTCTAGGAGTCTGTGAATTTGCTCCTGTTCTTGAGTCTACACTCTGGTTAGATTCTGCTTTATGCTTTTTTCCCCAAAGCCACTTCAGAGCTGTTACTTGCTCAGAACAGAAACCTTTTAAGTATCTTTCTGCCTAATTTCTACTGATCAATTCTCCAGTTTGACACAACACTGGAAATACAGCAGGGGAATACTGTAAGGAAAAGGAAAGAACACTACTCTGAGCTAGAATAATCACTAGTCCTAAAGTGTAAAGCAGCCAAAGTAAGTTGTTATCCAAAGAGTGACTTAGTGGATGGATTGCTTCCTCACACAGAGCTACTAACTTTCTGCTAACTCTGCAGCCAAGACAGTTCAGCTGCACAGCACTGCTCTACAGCACCTCACAACTTTGACAGAAGACTCCAGAATAAACAGCTCACTTGTGAGGTCAGAAGGACAGAAACATTCCCACTTGAGATGGTTTCCTCTGCTGTGGGCCCCTTTTGTTTCCTCTGCTGTTAAATACTAAGGACAATGCCATTAACAGTGGAGACAGGGGTGGACTCCCCACTTCCACCAGTGGCAGGAAAACTGCTGATGCAGCTGTTTCACCGTGACTCACTTCTGGTCTCTCATTAACTTCATCTTTTGTCTCTTCTGAACCTTCCTCTGATCTACATTCCAGTACCTGTTAAATACACCTTAGAAAAGCCTTCCAGTACCTGAAAGGAGGTAGAAGGAAGTGAGGAAGGAACTTTTGACAGGAGTTTGTGGTGATAGGATGAGAGGGAATGGATTGAAGCTGGAAAAGGAGTGGTTTAGACTAGAGATTAGGAAGAAATTCTTTCCAGTGAGGGTCATGAGACACTGGAACAGGTTGCCTAGGGAGGTTATGGATGCCCCCTCCTTGGTGATGTTCAAGGCCAAGTTGGATAAGGCTTTGAGCAAGCTGGGCTAGTGGGGGTGTACCTGGCCATGGCAGTAGGGTTGGAAATGGATGATTTCTAAAGTCTCAACTATTTCTATATGGAACTGACCAGTGTGACCTGCTCTGTTTGCACACCTTAGGAACAAATGGTGTCTGTGTGCTTTGCTCTCCACAGAGGACATATTGCAATGAGAAATGATGCCACTGGAAGATTATTTTTTCTACATTGACCAGGGAGGGAGCCTCAGAAATAAAAAAAAAACAAAGCATGTTTTGATTCTGTAGGAAAAAAAGAGACAAAAACTCAAAGTCATACCCTAAGAGTTAACACATATTAGAAGGGCTGTGGCTAGCAGGAGAGTGCCTGACAAAGACCCTTAGGATCACCAAGTCCAACCTATAACCCTACTCTACTCACAGAATTTAGGCATACTACACAGAATCACAGAAACATCCAGGATGGAAAAGATCCTCAGCATCACCAAGTCCAACCTATAACCCTACTCTACTCACAGAATTTAGGCATACTACACAGAATCACAGAAACATCCAGGATGGAAAAGATCCTCAGCATCACCAAGTCCAACCTATAACTCTACTCTGCTCACAGAATTTAGGCATACTACACAGAATCACAGAAACATCCAGCTTGGAAAAGACCCTCAAGATCACCAAGTCCAACCTGTAACCCTACTCTGCTCACAGAATTTAGGCATACTAAACAATCACAGAAGCATCCAGCTTGGAAAAGACCCTCAAGATCATCAAGTCCAACCTATAACCCTACTCTATGACACATGGGGAAAGCCTCAGACTTGCTGCAGCCATAGCAGATCCAACTGTGTTTACAAAGTTGTACAGTATGTTTCCTAGCAGGTGGTGTGTCCAGACCCAGCATAGGAACAGACATCACAGGCAAGCTGTGAAGCTTTGCAAAGCACATTTCTGAAGACAAGCAGTGTATATCCAAATTGGAACGTTTAGTCTGTTGTGACTCTAGTGCAGTGTTTGATTTCTGCAGCATGCCTCCACCTCAGAAGATGCCAACAGGCTGCATCATCTGTTTGTGCTCTGTCAATATGCTAGATACAAGATGTGTATTGGATTTTGCTATATACACAAGGACATCTCCTGAAAACAGTAGGGAGTTGTGGATTCATTCCTGGAACTGACTTTTACTTCTTTAAGATTAAACAAACCATGCTAAAGCAGCACGCTGCAGAGAGCAAACATTAATTAGGTCTAAAAATCTGAGGGCTGCCCAATTTTAATTTTTCAATTTGTGCAGGGGACTGAAGATGGTTTTCATCAATAAGCACTTAGAAGTGAAACGAGAAAGAGAAGCAGCAGCTCCAACTCAGAACTGATGAAAGAATGGGAAAAGTCTCAAGCTAAGGGGATAATATTTGGCAACAGGGCAAAGGAGGGGATTCTGCCCCTTGGCTCTGCTCTCCTCAGACCCCACCTGCAGTCCTGATCACTACTGATCACCACCCTCTGAACTCTATCTTGCAACCAGTTCCTGACCCACCTCACTGCCTGCTCTTCCATCTCACACTTCCTCAGCTTGCTCACTTAAAATGCCATGGGAGACAGTGTCAAAGGCCTTGCTAAAGTCAAGGTAGACCTACATCCACTACTCTCCCTGAATCTACCCATTCAGTTATGGCATCATAAAATGCTATCAGGTTAGTCAAGCAGGACTGCCCCTTGGTAAATTCATGCTAGGAAAGAGTTCTTTACAGTGAGAGTGGAATAGGTTGCCCAGGGATGTTTTGGATGCTCCCTCCCTGGAGGTGTTCAAGGCCAGGTTGGATGAGGTCTTTAGCGACTTGTTCTAGTGGGAGGTGTCCCTGCCTATGGCAGGGGGTTGGAACTGTCTGAGCTTTGAGTTCCCTTCCAACCTAAACCATTCTCTGATTCCATTCTAGCACTGGTTAGCCAGTGTGAGAGCTTTCTCTGCTCCAAGATCCATTCCCAGATACCTGAAAACAGTTCAGTGTCTGCAAATAATTAGAAAGACTCTGATACATGGAAGAAAGGAGATGCAGAGTCCTCCAAACATGGGTACAAATGTGTTTGAAGAAGGAAAGCTGAAAGAAAAGATCTTTAAAGAAGCAATCTTCCCATGGCTGGGAGGTTGGAGTAGAAGATCCCTAAGGTCCCTTCCAACCTAAGGATGAATCTGTATCTGAGATGCTTTCTTTGTACAGATGCTAACAAGCACCTCACTTACCTTGGTTTGGTTGCATGTTCATGTTTGGTCTGGGACCATAGTTGCCCATGGGCTGTCCCTGGCTCATAGTCATCTGGTTCTGCACTGGCATACTCTGTGAGGATGGCACTGAGTGGTTATAGCCGCCCATGGACCCATGGCTACTCGAAGGCATGTTCATGGAGCTGTTTGTCATATTGAGTTGGCTGGGTCCAGGTCCTTGCATAGGCATATGGTTAGGTCCTTCAGAAAGAAAAGAAGAGGGAAAAAAGGACCACATTAAGTATCATAAACCAAGGAAATGCAGTCATACTGAATCATAGAACTAAATGAAAGTCATTAAAGACAATGGCAGGAAAACAAAGCTGAAAACAGACTTTGCTCATCACTTCCCAACTTGACAAAAAACAATAGCAACAAGCAGAGTTCAGCTCCACTACACAATACATCTTCTTCTGTGGGTCAGCTGAAACTACCAAAACCAAGGTGTAAGTTACCATACAGCTCACCTTACATCTGCACCACAGGCAAAGCACTTAGTGTGTGCACAATGCTCTCTGAATTTCAGCCTGAACTGCACAAGATCAGTTTGGCAGCCAGCCTGGCAGCTCCCTCACAGCCATGTCACTGCTACAGCAGCTCTCAAACTGCTTAGAGATGCATAGAATGGTTTGGACTGGAAGGGATCTTCAAGATCATCTAGTTCCAACCCCATTGCCATGGGCAGGGACACCTCCCACGAGCCCAGCTTGCTCAAGGCCTCATCCAACCTGGCCTTGAACACTTTCAGGGAAGGAGCACCCACAACCTCTCTGGGCAACCTGTGCCAGTGTCTCACCACCCTCACTGCAAAGAATTTCTTCTAAATGTCTGGTCTCAATCTCCTCTCTTCCAGCTTTGATCCACTGCCTCTCATTCTGTCACTTCAAGCCCTTGTAAGAAGTCTCTCCTCATCTCTCCTGCAGTCCCCTTCAAGTACTGGAAGGTTGCTCTAAGCTCTACCCAGAGCTCTCTCCAGGCTGAAGAATCCCAGGACTCTCAGCCTGTCCCTATAGGGGAGGTTCTCCAGCCCTCTGATCATTTCTGTGGCCTCCTCTGAATCCTCTCCAACATCTCCATGTCCCTCTCATGTTGGGAGCCCCAGAACTGGATGCAGTAGTCCAGATGGGATCATTTCTGACCATGAGATCAATCAGTCAAGTAAAGCTAAGGTGAAGCAAATATCCAGACTGTAACACCAAGGAACTACCACAAGCTGCTAGAAGACTGCTTTCCTAATTCCTGTATTCCCACAGGGTTAGTGACAGGAAGTCAGGGCCTGGCCATGCTTTTGTTGCTTTCTGTTTAAAGAAAGTGCCAATAAGAGATGTGAGAGGGCTGGCCAAGCACAGAGCAGAGTACCTTCCTAAAAACTGATAATGCAAGAAGCAAATCAGGAAAGGGGGGAAAAAAACTATCAGAAAAGAAAAGCTGAATAAAAAACTCACCTTCTCTAAAAGGCTGCTTTACACTCCATGGCTCAGGTAGCACCAGAACAGGAGGAAGCACTCCTAAGCAAAAGCTGGCACACAAAATGCCAGCCATGCTTATGTCACAGTATCACAGTATCACCAAGGTTGGAAGAGACCTCACAGATCACCAAGTCCAACCCTTTACCACAGAGCTCAAGGCCAGACCATGGCACCAAGTGCCACGTCCAATCCTGCCTTGAACAGCTCCAGGGACAGTGACTCCACCTCCTCCCCGGGCAGCCCATTCCAGTGTCCTGGGGTCAAAGCCAGGTAGTTTGTGAGTGAGTAGCTCAAAGACAAGGCCAGAGGACAAACTAAGCCTTGCAAATGAAAAATAGAAGAAGACACTTCACTAATTCTTTTCTTGCACAGGTTTCTCCTGCACATGAGGACACAACAGTTTGATTTATTTTCCTTATGAATAAATGAAATAGGAAGGATGAAATATGAATGAGACATGAAGTGAGTATCTGCCATCCAAATAACTGCTTTAACTGCTATACTATTGCAATTCTCTGCTAGAATGAAGTTAGTGACTCTCATTAGTGACAGTATCTTGACTATTAACAGAAGTCATTCTTCCTCTTCATCACTTATGGACAGTAGCTTAGCTCTGAGAAGATGCATGCCAGCCTTAGTGAATTTGAGATTAGGTCTGGAGGAAGGTAAGAAGACTTTGAGAGACTTCTTAGTAATACACAAGGACCTGTAACTCAGAAAGGTCATCTGTGTGTGCCAGGAAAAAGGTCAGAGAACCAGGTCCTCCCTTCTACCTTGCTATGTATGATAAGTCAAGCTCAAGAAATCATAGAATCATAGGGGTTGGAAGTGACCTCCAAAGACTGAGCCCAACCTCCCTGCCAGAGTAAGATCCCCTAGGGCAGGTCACACAGGAACACACTCTGGTGGGTCTTGAAAGACTCTGGAGAAGGAGACTCCATAAGTTCTCTGGGAAGCCAGCTCCAGGGCTCCAGCACCCTCACAGCAAAAAAATTCTTCCTTTTGTTGAGGTGAAACTTGCTGTGACTTGAGTTTGCATTCATTGCCCCTTGTCCCCTCACTGGCAATCACTGGAAAGAGACTGGCTGCCTTCTCCCGGCAGACACCCTGCAGATACTTGTGGGCAAATCAGGAAGATGAACTTGCCACCAGCACAACCCAGTTCACCATCTCCTTCCAAACCCAGCCCACCCTTGCTGTGCATCAGAGATGCTCTCTCCCAGCCACTGTAACTCTTCAGACAGTACTTTTTTCTCCCAAGTAAAAGCCATCATCTGCCAGAGGTACAGATAACACTCAGCTCCACTTCAGGCTGAGAAAGGTCTGTCATGACTGTCTTCTCTGGTAGGAGGATACAGACACTCAGGGGATGCAATTAAGCACCTCAGCAGCACTGCAGGTCTCTTATTAACCAGAACACAACCATCCTCTGCTCTCCAGAACACAATCATCCTCTGCTCTCCAGGTAATGGGACGGCTCTGCAGTAGAGCTTTAAGTCTACTCATGGCACCTCCTTTAATCCTCACATCAACCCCTCTATCCATTCCCAGCCCCACGGAAGCTCTTGCTCAGATAAGCCCTTCCACAAATCCTGAGCTGCTATTTTTAAGGGCCTGTACTTTGTTTCCCCCAAGCTGGTCAGTCAGCAGTTCTCAACCCTGGCTTCTCTCTGATTGCACGTTTGTGACTTTATTCCTTGTGGACAGATCATCCCTCCAGATGTTTAAGGGTTTGTATCTGGTTCCTATTACAAAGTGCTTAAGTAAGTTTAGAGCAAGTGCCCTATAAACAGAAAGCAAAAGCATGCACTGCAGGAGCTATTCCAAGCACATGTGCCATGGTCTAGCTGATTGTATAGGGCAGGGTGATAGGTTGGACTGGATGATCTTGGAGGTCTCTTCCAACCTGGTTGATTCTATGATTCTATGTCTAGGAAGCAGAGAAAAACTCACAGGCAGGCAAACCAGCAAACACCCAAAGTAAAATACCACTCAGCTTTCCACTTAACAAGATGATTCTGCTGCCCCTTTTTCAATGCCTAAGTATGAAATGATTTTAGCATGCCTTTGTGACATTAGTGATGCCCTCAATCCTAAGCTGTTTATCTTCACATCCTCAGAGACAACCTTAAACAGAGAAGGGAAGCAACTGACATTCCAAAAAGGGAATTTGTTGGAGGAAAAGTCTAAATTAAAGCTTAGTTGGAAACTGTATTTAAGTATCTGTCTAGGTGAATACCAAAACAAACCTATTTACCTTTTCACACATTTTCCTAAGAGCTCTTTTCTTGCTCTACCTAATTACAAAATATGTATGTTTAAGGAGTGACTTTTCTCCCCCGTGGCTCTGCACTGAAGTCATTATGCTCACATTGTGACTTGGTAATCCTTCTCCTTGGAAAAGATCATTATAATAACAATAATATGATTACACCAGAGGGTCAAAGAGACTGATTTGTGAGAGGCAATGCTATTCTCCATGGGAGCTGATGGATCTTAGATGGATAGGGGACTCTACAACCAGAATATCTCTGCCCTACTTAGGGAGCAGCACATATTGCTCTTTTCCACTTGCAAACACAGACCATGACCAACGTGGTGATGAAATTCATTTCTCTTCTAGATCTTTTCTTTCATTCCTTACCTCTGCAGGACAGTCAAGTTTCTCTTCTCAGAAAAGCTGAAACTATCAGGTCCATAGTATCAAGATTTGCACTGACTACACCAATCATTTTGTTGTTTACTTTCTATAGAGTTCTGCAGAGTGATTTACTGTGCTTGCTGCCGTGGAGCTTATCTTTGTGACCACTGAGAGCAGTTGTCCTTTCTTGAAAGAATCAATACTTTGAAAAGCTTTGGCAGTGGAAATTCTTCCAGACAAAAAAAAAAACCACCAAAGCAAAGGTGTCCTGAAAAGCAATTTGAAGCTGAAAGCCAATTCACTTGAAGCAGATTGTATAACTTTAGGACTGGAAATTCCACAGAACAGTTTCTCTCTAAAGAAGCAACCTTTTCCAGGGCCTCCTCCAGGCTGATCTGACTGCTACAGGGAATTAGCTACCCCAGAGCTAGAACTGACTGCTAGGTACAGCGTGGGATTTCATTGTGTTGTTTCACTGCTTGCTTTCTGATTTCCCAAGCACTTATTCTGTTTGTTACCAAACAAGATGGCATAATGTAGACCTAGAACAACGATCTGGAGGCCACTGCTTTACAAATCTCTTAAGATTCAACCCATCTTCTCCAAGAGAGATGACAGAGGATCAGTGGAAGCTGGATGACTTTCTATAGAAAATCAACCTTATTTTCCTGTGCCATTTATTCAAACACCCTCTTCAAGATGTACCTATCTTCCCATTACCCAATTATTTAGCCACCAACGATTTCACAAGGCAGGATTTGTGTTCACTCAGCCACAGGCCAATACCTTTCCCCAATAAGCCTTCTGAAGCCAGCTGTACTGCATGGTTTCAAACAGACTAAATTTAGCCAGTTCTGTTCATCAGAGGAATGCTGTGTGTCAGCTACATCAAAGCCCAAGGGCAGCCTGATAAACACTGAATACAGGTCACGTAGCTCTGTAGCTAACAAACTCTAAGAGAGCTCGTACTCGGGGGCATTCAAAGCAGTTTTGTCATCAACAATCTAGTATCCCTTGAGCCCCCATGTCGTTTCAGTTGCCAGGCAACGCTGGTGTTAATGTCTTAGAGGAGAAAAACTTACCAGGCATCTGGCCGTTCATCTGGTTCTGCATGTGTGGCGCAGGAGGGCCCCCACCTACCATACCATCTGAAGACATGTTGTGGGAGCGTGGCGGTGGGGGAGGGCCGCTCTGACTCATCCCTCCTGGACCCATAGGCATATTCTGTGTGGGTGGCTGGAAGGAGACAGTTTAGTCAAACAGGAGAAGCAGTTAGGCTGACAAATACATTCTGTGTACATATGCTAGAGCATTTCCTATGGCGTTGGGGCAGAAAGCACTGCAACCCCTTCCTTGCTCTTTCTGCTAGCTTGAACTCCTCCCAGCATTAATGTTGTGTTGCTTTTGAGCAAAACGCTTCAGATTTCAATCTGAAACCTACCACAGCACTCTCAAGGAGGCTTCAAAACAAACACACAACAACCAGAAAATCACAAATCAATGTCTCGTTAGGAAGCTACCACCTGAACAGTTTAAGGTTGGTGGAGGAGTTTGTCCCTCCCGCAAACACACCAAGCGACATCAGAAAGAACTCCTCCCTGCTCGTTCTTTCACATCGACGATTTGTTGCTGCTAACAGAACCTTGCAGCAGGACAAAACAGGTCCAAGGAGAGCTGGAAGCTTCTGAACGCTCAGAGAGTAGCAAAAAGATTTGCACCTGGGTGTGGTAAAGCTTCAGTGATCTCTTCCCCTCTCCCCCCAAGGCCTTCAGCTCCTCCAGCTCCTCCTTCCCTGCCAAATGCCCCCCACAGACTGCAAGCACATTAGTGCTGGCCTCCAAAGGTCCAGAGACAGCTGCCTGGAAAGGATGGTTTTGGCAAATTTCCTAATGAAATTGCGAGGAAAATAACTGTATAACCTTGAGAGTTCAAAGAGGGAGAGCAAGAAAAACAACGAATACAAGGGGGAATTTACTCCTAGGTTCTGCTCAGGGCAGCACAGCTTCGTTCTTCTGTTAAAAACACCCCAGAGACGGCAGGAGCCTGCTCACATTCCTTAGCCAAACGCTCTCAGGAGAATAAAAATCACCTCTGTGAGAGCCAGTGCCTGAGTCTCTGCTTTAAAGGCCAGGTCTGCCCACCCAAACCCCTTCCTGTGACACGACTGTGGGGGTAGCTTTCAACATTTCTCTTTATAGAAAGAAGCAAAGGAGTGATTCCTAAGTTGCTGTCTAGCTCAGCTGCCCTTGCACCTATGCTACTCATCAGGAGGTTCATAAACCAAGGAATCATGGAGCTGTTTTGGTTGGGAAAGACCTCTAAGATCATCAAAGCCAACCTTCAGATAAACACCACCATGGCTGCCCAGGGAGGTGGTGGAGAAGAAGAGGCTGAGGGGAAACCTCCTTGCTCCCTACAACTCCCTGAAAGGAGGCTGGAGTGAGCTGGGGGTTGGTCTCTTCTCCCCAGTTTCAGGTGATAGGAGAGGAAATGGCCTAAAATTGCACAGGGAAGGGTTAGGTTGGAGATGAGGAAACATTTCTTCCCTGCAGAAGTTCTCAAACACTAGAGCAGGCTGCCTAGGGAGGTGGTGGAGGAGAAAAGGCTGAGGGGAAACCTCATTACTCCCTACAACTCTCTGAAAGGAGGTTGGAGTGAGCTGGGGGTTGGTCTCTTCTCCCCAGTTTCAGGTGACAGGAGAGGAAATGGCCTAAAATTGCGCAGGGAAGGGTTAGGTTGGAGATGAGGAAACATTTCTGCCCTGCAGAAGTTCTCAAACACTAGAACAGGCTGCCCTGGGAGGTGGTGGTCACCATCCCTGGAGCTGCTCATGAAATCATAGAATCACAGAATCAGCCAGGTTGGAAGAGACCTCCAGTGTGTGGACATGGCATCTTGGGACATGGTTTAGTGGCCATGGTGGTGTTGGGTGGACTCAATGATCTTAGAGGGCTTTTCCAGCTGCAACAATTCTGTGATTCTTCCTCATCCTCCAGAAGAGGCAGAGTAGGAAAGGTTAAGAGTGAAAGGCAGTTCTGCTCTCTGAACAGTGTGACTGAAATGCTGCTCCATTTGGCTTGGTCTTCTTCCTCCACCAGTGAGCAACCAAAGGCAGCTTTAGCTGTTTCCCTTCCCCTCACCTTCAGAAGCTATCATCCTACTTTTGCATCTAACAGAAATTATCCAAACCTCACATACAAGAAAAGACAACAGAGAGAGTCCATTTTTCACTTATCTTTAGAAGTGTATTTTGGCAGAGCAGTAAAACCAACACACTTGGTACATCCCATGAGCAGCCAGAGCTCAGAGCATAACAATAGCCCCATGTCAGCAGAGAGCAAAGCCAAAACCTACCCAAGGCAAAACTATTTCCAGAACTGGAATTAATTTCTTGGATTCCACACAGAAATCATCAGTAAATCCAATGTTCACACAATGTGCTGATCATGAACACTTCAAAGGGCTACATCCTTCCCAGATGTGAGGTGTTACTGCACAAACATGGGCATGTTGGTCCCTCTGTGAGGCAGCTGGCAACAGACACTGGCAGCCCAGAAAGTCACCACAGAATCATAGAATCAGTCAGGGTTGGAAGGGACCACAAGGAGCAGCCAGTTCCAACCCCCCTGCCATGCCCAGGGACACCCTACCCTAGAGCAGGCTGCACACAGCCTCAGCCAGCCTGGCCTCAAACACCTCCAGCCATGGGGCCTCAACCACCTCCCTGGGCAACCCATTCCAGCCTCTCACCACTCTCCTGCTCAACAACTTCCTCCTCACCTCCAGTCACAGTACCCAGGGCTGCATCAAAAGAAGTGAGACCAGCAGGATGAAGGAAGGAATTCTGCTCCTCTGCTCTGTTCTGGTGAGACCCTCACCTGCAGTACTGCATCCAGTTCTGGTGTCCCCAGGATAAGAGGAATATGGAACTGCTAGAGAGGTTTCAGAGACCATGAAGATAATCACAGGGTTAGGGCAACCTTCCCTATAGGGCCAGGCTCAGAGAGTTGGGCCTGTTCAGTCTGGAGAAGGCTCCAGGGATACTTAGAGCAGCCTTCCAGTACCTAAAGGGGGCTACAGGACTCTTTCCAGTAATTCCTTGACCCTCTCGAATGGTGAATCCAAACATGTGACACAATACTCCAATACTGGGGCAGAGCAAAGAGAGAGAAAAACCTCTCTAGACCTGCTGGACACACTTTTCTTGCTGGACTCTGGGATAACTCTGGTCTTCTTGGCCACACAGACACATTGCTGACCCATGGATAACCTTCTGTCCACAGGGACTCTGAGGTCTTCCTTGGAAGTAAGCCATAAAAAGAAACAAAATGGCTTCTAGAGTCACAGAATGGTTTGGGTTGGAAGGGACCTTAAAGATCAGCCAGTTCCAACCCCCTGCCATGGGCAGGGACACCTCCCACCAGAACAGGTTGCTCAAGGCCTCATCCAACCTGGCCTTCAACACCTCCAGGGAGGGAGCAGCCACAACCTCCCTGGGCAACCTGTGCCAGTGTCTCACCAACCTCACTGCAAAGAATTTCTTCCTCATCTCCAATCTAAATCCCCTCTCCTCCAGCTTCAATCCATTCCCTCTCATCCTACCACTACAAACCCTTGCCTGAAGTCCCTCCCAAGCTTTCTTGTAGGTCTCCTTAGGGCACTAGAATTCCATCAGGCAGACAGTTTGATAGGAAAAGGTAATTAAAAATTAAAAATCATAGAATAGTTTGGATTGGAAGAGAGCCTAAAGATCATCTTCCTTGGGCACAGACACCTTCTAGTGGACCAAGTTCAGCTTGCTCAAGGCCCCAGCCAACCTGGTTTCTAACACCTACAGGCATGGACCCTCCTTAAACTGTCAGGGCAACCTGTTCCAGTGTCTAATGGAGTAGAATTTCTTGCTAATAACTCATCTCAAACCGAGAGACTGAATGTTATCACCTGAAACAAGGCACAAAAGGATAGACTTCAATTAGGATTTTTTGTACATAGAATCATAGATTCAAGCAGGTTGGAAGAGTTCTCCAAGCTCATCCAGCCCAACCTAGCACCCAGCCCTGGCCAAGCAACCAGACCATGGCACTAAGTGCCCCAGCCAGCCTTGGCTTCAACACCTCCAGCCACAGCCACTCCACCACCTCCCTGGGCAGCCCATTCCAATGCCAATCACTCTGACAACAACTTCCTCCTCAGATCCAGCCTAGACCTGCCCTGGCACAACTTGAGTCTGTGTCCCCTTCTTCTGTTGCTGGTTGCCTGGCAGCAGAGCCCAACCCCACCTGGCTACAGCCAGGGAGCTGCAGACAGCAATGAGCTCTGCCCTGAGCCTCCTCTTCTGCAGGCTGCACCCCCCCAGCTCCCTCAGCCTCTCCTCACAGGGCTGTGCTCCAGGCCCCTCTCCAGCCTTGCTGCCCTTCTCTGGACACATTCCAGTATCTCAACATCTCTACTGATCTTAGGAGCCCAGAACTGGACACAGCACTCAAGGTGTGGCCTGAGCAGTGCTGAGTACAGGGGAAAGAAAATTAACACAATATGACAGAAATGCAATTTAATGCATGATACATACAAGAAGTAGATCATCCAATTTATGTGCTAACAACAAAGAAAACCTCAGGAGAACAGTCAATAAATTAAGGAGTAACATTAAAGGCAGGACACTACATAAATCACAGACACCTGAGGAATTCATCAATACAAGACATTAAGGTTCCAGTAAGGTTCAGAGCTAATTGTACACCCACTCATGCCACTGGAACACTTCTACAGGATATTATGGAGGAGATCTTTAAAGTGTGGCACAAGCTCTCGTGTCAGGGTCATAAACCAATCACTATCTCATAGTAATTAAAGGGAAATGTCTCCAGCTGATATAATTATTCCCCACTGCAATTCCTCCTGAGTACTTTTCTATTAGCTGCACAGAAGAAAACAAGAAAAAAATTGCTTTAAAATGGCATCTTCTCTATTTCTACTGGAGCTGATCCAAGCTTTTACAACTGGAGGGCTGCAGCACCTCTCCTGTGAAGAGAGCATGTGAGAGTTGAGGGTGTTCAGCCTTGAGAAGGCTCTAGGGAGACCTTAGAGCAGTGTTGCAGCATTTGAAGGGGGCTGCAGGAGAGCTGGAGAGAGACTTCTTACAAAGGTATGGAGTGACACAACAAGGGGTGATGGCTTCAAACCAGAAGAGGCTGGATTGAGATGAGCCATCAAGAAGAAATTCTTCCCCTTGAGAGTGGTGAGGCACTGAAACAGGTTGCCCAGAGCAGCTGTGGAGGCTCCAAGCCTGGAGGTGTTGAAAGCCAGGTTGGATGGGGATTTAATCAAGCTGGGCTGGTAGGAGGTGTCCCTGACCCATGGCAGGAGGTTGGAAGTAGATGATCTTTAAGGTCCCTTCCAACCCAAACCATTCTCAGGAAGTGATAAACTTCATAAATTTAAAAAGCACCCAAACCAAAGCCTTCAAACCCCACAAAACTTGGGCCATTGAACTTTCTTGCTCTTTACAGAACCTAAGGAAACTGAATATCCTCAGTAAGGTGCACAAAGCATGACAGAGGACTTCAAAACTACAAAACAACCACCGAGTACTCAGAAGCCAAATAGTCAGGGACAACTAAACCTGTTACCCTTCATGAAAAGAAACTTACCCAACACGACCCCCACCCATTCACCTGAGATGTGAAGGGTGAACCAACATGCAAATGTTGTCAGGTTAAAAGAACCAAAGGCTACTTCTCTTCTCCTGTTGGATAGCTGACACAAAGGAGGGAAAATGAAAATCACTACTGAATATACTCCAATTTGGGTTTGATGGGTGGACCACGAGATGGATAAAGAACTGGCTTGAGGGTGGCACTCAAAGAGTGGCTGTCAAGGAGTCCATGGCCAAGTGGAGGCCAGTGACAAGAGGAGACCCTCAGGGGTCAGTCCTGGGACCAGTCTTGTTCAGCATCTTTGTGGGTGCCATGGACAGAGGCATTGAGTGCAGCCTCAGCAAGTTTGCTGCCCACACCAAGCTGTGTGGTGCAGCAGCCAGGCTGGAGGGCAGGGATCCATCCAGAGGGAGCTGGGCAGGCTGCAGAGGTGGGCACAAGCCAAGCTCAGGAGGTACAACAAGACCAAGTGCAAGGTCCTGCAGCTGGGTCAAGGCAATGCCAAGCACAAATGCAGGCTGGGCAGGGAGTGGCTGGAGAGCAGCCCTGAGGAGAGGGACTTGGGGGTGCTGCTGGAGGAGAAGCTCAACAGGAGCCAGCAGTGTGCAGCTGAAGCCCAGAAACACAAACAGAGCCTGGGCTGCAGCAGCAGAAGTGTGGTCAGCAGGGCCAGGGAGGGGATTCTCCCCCTCTGCTCTGCTCTGCTGAGACCCCACCTGGAGTACTGCATCCAGTTCTGGAGCCCCTGGGACAAGAGGGCTGTGGAGATGCTGGAGAGTGTCCAGAGCAGGGCCAGGAGGATGCTCAGAGGCTGCAGCAGCTCTGCTGTGAGCACAGACTGAAAGAGTTGGGGCTGTGCAGGCTGGAGCAGAGGAGGCCTTCCAGGATCTGAAGGGGGCCTAAAAAAAGCTGGGGAGGGACTTTTGAGGCTCTCAGGGAGTGCCAGGACTGGAGGGAATGGAGCAAAGCTGGAGGTGGGGAGGTTCAGGCTGGAGGTGAGGAGGAAGTTGTTGAGCAGGAGAGTGGTGAGAGGCTGGAATGGGTTGCCCAGGGAGGTGGTTGAGGCCCCATGGCTGGAGGTGTTTGAGGCCAGGCTGGCTGAGGCTGTGTGCAGCCTGCTCTAGGGTAGGGTGTCCCTGGGCATGGCAGGGGGGTTGGAACTGGCTGCTCCTTGTGGTCTCTTCCAACCCTGACTGATTCTGTGATTCTGTGATTCAATTATGAAGCAGAAAATGTTAAACATTTCGCTATCAGTAAAAAACAAATTAAAGAATTAAGATGTAAATTAGCTCCACTTGCTAAACACTAATTTTTGGCTCGCTTCCCCAAACACACAGGGTACAATTTATAGCCTCTATGAGCATTTAAAAGTTATCAGAGCATGAAAACATCAAAAATATTTTTTCTAAAAAAGCTTTTTTTGTGCAAGTCTGGAAACCTGAGCAAGAAAAGGGACAAGAAAACCACAACAAAACATTAAATATTAACTAATAACTTGCAGCCAAAAATAGCCTCCTGAATCCAAAAGTTATTTGAAAGCTTAAAAGCCAAACTGCACTTTTGTTTTTTTTTAAGAGGATTTTCTATTCAATAATAAATTAGATCAAATGTAAGACAATAAACAATTAAAGCTGCCACGTGGAACTACACAGCTGGGCCACGGTGCTGGTAGGTTGATGGTTGGACTCTACCATCTTAGGGTTCTCTTTTCCAACCCAAACAGTTCTATGATTCTCTGCCCTGTTGGATTTTTCTTATCAGGCTGAAAGATTTGTTTCTGGAATGCTTATTGTTAGAAAACCTGAGGAGGAATGTCAATAAACTGTAAGAAGGACAGGAAACAGTGTTAAGCATACCAACACACACTATTGCTGATCAATGCAAACAGCAATAGACAGCTCAAGCAGGCTACCAAAAACACAACCTGCTCCAAATTCCCTCAGAAGAACAATGAAAAGCCCCATGGAGCACCCACAGAAAAGCCTTCTGATCTTTCCAGGAGCAGTTCTAACTCAGGATTCAATCATGGCTTGGCTGAGCACACTGCCTCCTGGATAAAGCACTGCTGGAAAGGAGTGGTGGTCAATGGAAGTAAATCCAGTTGGCAGCTGGGCACTGGTGGTGTTCCTCAGGGATCTGTGTTGGGACCACTTCTGTTTAACATCTTTGTTGATGACTTTGATTCAGGCACAGAGAGTGTCAGCAGCAAGTCTGCAGGTGACACCAAGTTAGGTGGCAGTGCTGATGTGCATGAGGGTAGAGAGGATCTGCAGAGGAACTTGGATAGGCTCAGATCAATGAGCCAACATGAATGGGATGAGTTCCAACAAGGCCAAATGCCAGCTCCTGCACTTGGGGCACAACGACCCCAAGCAACACTACAGGCTTGGGGCAGTGTGGCTGGAGAGCTGCTGGCAGGAAGGGATCTGAGGGTTGTAACAGACAGGAGCTGAATTGGAGCTGTGTGCCCAGGTGGCCAAGAAGGCCAAAGGCATCCTGGCTTGGATTAAAAATGCTGTGGCCAGCAGCAGCAGGGAGGTGGTTGTCCCCTTGGACTCAGCTTTGGTGAGGCCACACATGGAGTGTTGTGTTCAGTTTTGGGCACTGCAATATAAGAGATGTGGAGGTGCTGGAGCAGGTCCAGAGGAGGGCAACAAAGCTGGTGAAGGGTCTAGAAACTAAATCTTATGGATAGTGACTGAAGGAGCTGGGGATGGTTAGTATGAAACAGGAAGCTGAGAACAGCCCTCATTGCTGTCTACAGCTACCTGAAGGGATGTTACGGAGAGGCTGCTGCTGGGCTCTGCTCACAGGTCAGTGGAGACAGAACAAGGGGGAATGGCCTCAAGCTGAGGCTGGGGAGGTTTAGATTGGACATCAGGAAAATGTTTTCCACAGAGAGAGTGGTCAGGGACTGGAATGAGCTGAGCTGCCCATGGATGTGGTGGAGTCACCTACCCTGGATGTGTTTAAGGGTGGTTTGGATGTGATGCTTTGGGATACGGTTTAAGGTGAATGTTGTAGAGTAGGGTTCCAGGTGGGACTTGGTGATGCTAAAGGGCTTTGCCAACCTGCACGTTTCAGTGTGATTCAATAAATCACCTCTGTTTTCAGGCCTCCCAGACCACCCTCTGCAGAGCAGCCATCCCAGGGGGCAGCCTGCTCCACCAGCATCACACTGCTGCTGGCACGGTGCACGGCCCAGCCTTGGAGAACAGGGCTCTGCTGAGAGCTGCTGCTGGCAGCTGCAGAGTGCTTACTGAGGTGTCAGGCTGGGAAATCAGACCACAAGAAATAACATTTTTGAGATTTGAAAGAGACAAGCTTTAACTGGGTTACAACCCCTGCTCTACAAGGTGCTGAGCATCAGAACTAGCACACGCAACATAGATCACTTTGACTCTTAAAAAGGGCTTGTGGTGACAGGATGAGAGGGAATGTCTTTGAGCTGCAAGGGGGGACATGTAGACTGGAGATTAGCAAGAAATGTTTTCCAGTGAGGGTGGCAAAACAGTGGCACAGGTTGCCCAGGTAGGCTGTGGATGCTCCCCCCAGATGTATTCAAGGCCAGGTTGGATGGGACCTTGAGCAAGCTGGGCTGGTGGGAGGTGTCCCTGCCCACGGCAGGGGGTTGGAACTACAGGATGTTTAAGGTCACTTCCAACTCAAACCATTGCATAAATCTATGAATTCAACATGGTAATTGTTTCTAAACCTTGATTTCCAGCAGTACCTTCATAAATTAAGAGAAATTCTGACTTACTCTTTGCACTAAGTGTTAAAATAGTGCATAATGTAATACTTAAACTCTGTTTAAAGAGGAAATTGCACTCTCCAGTGGTGTCAACTTCTCATAGCTCTCTGAGGGGAGATTACAGGCAGGTGGGTGTCAGTATCTTCTCTCAAGTAGCAAGCAATGGGACAAGAGGAAATACCTTCAGGTTGCCCCAAGGAATGGAAATAAGAATCACAGAATCAAGCAGGCTGGAAGAGACCTCCAAGTTCATCCACCCCAACCTAGCACCCAGCCCTGGCCAATCAACCAGACCATGGCACTAAGTGCCCCAGCCAGGCTTGGCTTCAACACCTCCAGGCACACAGACTCCACCACCTCCCTGGGCAGCCCATTCCAATGCCAGTCACTCTCTGCCAACAACTTCCTTCTAACATTCCCTTAAAGGGTTAAAGGGCCCTGGAACAGGCTGCCCAGGGCAGTGGTGGAGTCACTGTCTCTAGAGGGGTGGATGTGGTGCTGAGGGACATGGCTTAGTGGTGACCTGGCAATGCTGAGTTAATGGTTGGACTAGATGACCCTTGAGGTCCCTTCCAACCCTTTCTATAAATCTTAGAGGTCTTTTCCAGCCTGAACAATTCCATGATCAAACTACATATAGCACTATATAGATGTTCTTTAGCATAATATTCTTTATTAATTCAATATTTTACTTCACCAGTGTTCTTCAGCATCACTTCATCAACCAGAAAGAAAAATCATCAATCTTAAACTGCTTCATTTCCACATAGCAAAAGCTCTTCTCAGGACTAATCACCAAAAACTCTTGACAGAAACAGAAAAGAATGAGGTATGAATTCAGATGGTTTCATTTTAAGAGACTATGAATAAGTTATGTATGGACACTCATTTGGGGAACAATGAAAACCAGAGACTAGAACAAACCTAGAAATTAGACAGCTTCAAGGGTACTTTAATTCCCCCAGAACATGCAGCTAATCTGTCTCAAAAGCAGAAGCTTTCTGTTAACAGCTTCTTACCTCTTTTAATGTCTGACCCAATATTTACAGGTTTTGCTTGCACTTAATAAGCCAAGATTAAAATTCTGCCTCTATTGCAGCCAGAAGGTCTCGCTCAAAGCAGAAAGAATCCTGCAGAACCCTCAGAGCATTTCACTGGGCAAACAGCAAAACCACACAGGCTGAAGGATTTGGCCTCTCAGTTAGCAGGCCGCCTGGTACAGATCTCACACTGCCTAAGCATGAAATGGGTGTTGATTGAGCAGGTTCTGTCCTACAGAGAGGCAAATCACACTTCCAAATAGGAATTACTCTTCAGAGCATGCTCCTAAGCCAAGCTGGCTGCTATTTTACTGATTTCTACAGCAGCCACAGAAGTCAGCAGGCAGCACAAGCAGGTTTCTGTGTGCAGTGCACTAGCTCCCCGTGTGGACACACCTGATGAGCAAAACATGCAAAAGAAGCTTGCACCAGTTAGTGATCATCCTGTTTAATGTGGGGCACACAACTGCCCTCTGAATTCCCTCCTAACACACTGACCACTTCAATTCCCATACTCTGGTATTGATATTTTGACTGGAATTGCTGGCTGAAGCTCCCCCAGCTCTGTTTCCAACGGCACTCTTTCAGTTGTGCCAGCACAGCCACTCACACAGCCCTGTGCTTAATCTCAACTGATTCAGAATGAAAGTTCCTCCCTCTCCACAAAATTAACCACACAATCGTTCTGGCTGGAAAAGAGAACACCAAGATTGTAAGTCTGCCATGGTTTAGCTGGTGCTAAACCATGTTCCCTCAGCACCAAATCTCTGCCTGTTTGAAACACCTCCAGGTATGGGGATTCAATCACCTCCTCGGGCAGCCTGCTCTAATGCTTCACTAAGTGGAAAAGTCTTTCCTAATGTCTAGCCTAAACCTCCTCGGTATGGCTTGAGGCCATTCCCTCTTGTTCCATCACTAAATACCTGTCAGAAGAGACCAGCACCTACCTCTCTGTATGGTCCTTTCAGGTAGTTGTAGAGAGCAAGGAGGTCTCCCCTCAATCTTCTCCTTAAACTAGTTTCAATTCCCTCAGCCACTCTTCATCAGACTCATTCTCTAGGCCCTTCACCAGCATTAGTTGCTCTCCTTTGTACCCACCCCAGCACTTCAATGTCTTTCTCATATTGAGATACCCAAAACTGAAAGGCACACACCACACTACTTGGTCTATCTGCTTTAAAACTCACTTACTCAACACACTGATGTTGAATATACACAGAATTAAGGTAGAGGTTTCAAGACCAACACCAGCTGTGATCAGCAGGAAAGCAGCTGCCACAAGCAGGCTGTTATCCCACCACAGATGCCAGACTTTCCCAGGTGTTTGGTACTGCACCACAAGTGTATTTAATGGCAGGGCTCTTCTCATCTTCTCTAACAGCTTTATTTGTAAATCTTCTTTTAAACTATTAAAACTGAGCCATATTTTTCTTATCTGAATGCCACTTTGCTTTTTTCAAGGGGAAACAGCACTGTAAGTAAATCAACACCTTTCAGACAACTTTAATATCCAAAATATGGGCTACAAAACAAAGCAGAGTGCATGGTTCAGTTCCAGGTGTCTGAAGAATTGTTGCTACAATGTAATCACAGGTATTAAAACCACACATTGACCATCACCCCTTTGAAAAAAAAAAAGGGGGCTTTCCACTTGCTCAGAGGTTTGGGCTTGGAAAGGACCTTAAGGATCATCTAGTTCCAACCACCTGCCATGGACAGGAATACCTCCTACTAGAGCAGGTTGCTCAAGGTCCCAGCCCACCTGGTTTTCAACACATAATTGAATATCCAAAATACATCATGCACACAATTACAACTGGAGCCTTATTGTGACACTGGAGTTTCAAAGCCTTTCTGGTTCCCTTCACCCACGCTCTGCAATGCTTGCTGCACCTGTTTCACCTCTTTCTCCCTTCCTGGCCTTCTTCGTGGAAGCATTTCACTGGTTCACTAGATTAGTGTTAAGGTTTCTTTTGTTCTCTGCAGGCAAATCAACACTTGCAGAAAGGTTGTAAAGTTGTTAGTTTTGAACAGTGCACTCTAAAAGATGTGAACAGAGGCACACAAGTGGCTGCAAGCTCTAAGGAGTACTGTGAGAGAACACAGAGTCAGCACTCAGGTTCAAGTCACATTTAGGCTTACATTAAAACTTCAGTGAACCTGCTCTTTTGGCTCTTTCTTCACTCCGAATGCTACCTTAGCAGCAGTGCTTCTTTTCAACCTCTTTTATCACACAAAGCATTTTATAGTAAGTAATAGGCAAGTTGTGACGTTTCTTTAGAGTGCATTCACCAGATGAAAACCAAGAGAACAACAAAATTGAAACAGTAACAAACCTAACAAAAATACATCCAGTTTAGTAGAGGAACAAGTCAAATACAACTCAACTTCAAAAGCTACTCAGCCTCAAGCCATCCTAAGCCACCTGGTAAACTACTGCAGTGGTATTATCAACAAGCTGATGGATTTTACTATTAAAAATAGATGTTTACACACTCCTTCTTTAACTGTTGCCACCCACACCCCGTGAGTTCAGTGTGAACAGCTGACACAGCAGCGTGGTTAACAGAAACCTAATACCTGCAAGTCAGCTTGAGCCTCATGAGTTCTTCTGCAGTCAGACAATAAAGAAAAACAGGCTAAAGTGGTTTATCTTGCATTTAAAAAGCAACACTAGCTTGCTTGCTCCCAAGTTACTCTGGTTAAAGTTTATGGGGGAAGACAAAAGGAACTCAGAGAACACTTTCCTAAAACCCACAAGAAAAAGTTGATTTATCTGATTGCATTACCAAGATCACTGATCACCTGCCTGAAATGTGTAAGTCAGATCATCTATGCTTAGGTTATAGATTAAACATCCAAACTTGCCTTTTTATTTTGGTTTGAAAGAAAAAAAGATCCTATCTTTTTATTGCTTTCACAGTTGTCTGAAGGGGACTCCTCCCCCCCAACAACCACCAAAAAAATCACACTATGCTCTTTTCTCAGGAATATTCCTTACACTCCAGATCAGAAATGAATTTCAGTCCTGATCTGTGAGAGCATTCCTTGGCCCTATCTTCATTTTCTTTGAACAAGAGAATATCACATACAACTTTAAGTACAGTGCTGCTCACCAGGGACTAGGAGAAGGTCAAATTCATTTCTAGTTGTCATCAGAACCAGGATATGAATTAAGCCTCTAAAAACATATTACTTGAGTAATACACACAGCCCTCTTAAAGGTTTCTTACCCTCCCCATCAGCTACAAGCATGGATTTATAAAAAGAGAAGTCTCTGCAGGCACAACAGGTTGGACATAATGAAGCCCTGTTTCTATAGTCCTCTAGGTACCAACTTGAAAGGATGCTTCACCAGGAGCACTGATTGGAGAACACTTCTCCAGAGACCAGAGAAAAAGTAATTCAATTTCAGTTGGTGAAAAGTAGTATCTAGGAATGGCTGTTTTATAGACATTCTTTTTAGCTTCATATTACAGAAATGAATCAAGACTGAATTCATTCAAGAAAAGTCTTATTACCAGAAAAAAACCCCACCCAAACCCAAAACTCCAAACTTCCTTGTGTTACCCACAATGAAATCTCTGAGCTTTCTCATTAACACAGAAAGCAGAGAGAATATTATTTTAATGTTTGTTGTATTTGTCCTTACTACTCCATAAACAATGGATGAGGATGGGGGGGGGAAATTGGAGATCATCTGACAAAATAAAGGGTTCAGTAATAGCTTTCTGAAAATACTAGATGAAAAAAATAAAGACAGTAACTATTATCCAAGCAGTGCTTCATATTAAACCTGTGTGACCTTCTTTCTTGCACATTATCTACCTTCAAAGAGCAAAGAACGTAAGACACTCACCTAACATACAGAAAAGCAGATAAAGATTTACTCATCTCACTCCATTACTGCAGAACAAGGGATGATATGCCAAAAAAGCTACTAAAATAATCTCAGTTCTCTCACCTTTCCCTAATGTAAAAGGGGGGAAAAAAGTTGTTCTGTAAGAGCTGAGTAGGAGTCACAGCACTGCAGCCTTCAGTTCACAATAAAGGAATACATCTAAGACTGTCTCTTTGTTCTCCAAGGCTCAGTACTGAAGCCAGTTCTCTTTTATGTCTTTATCAATGGTTTGGACAAGGGGAGTCAGGCACTCCAAGAAAGTCTGCAAATAACACAAAGTTGAGAGGGAGTGGAGATCTGTTCAAAGGTAGGGAGGTTCTGCAGAGGGACTTGAACAGACTGGCTCAATAAGGCAGGGCCAGATGTAAGGAGGCTCAACAAGGCCAAGTGTTGGGTGCTGCACTTCGGTCACAACCACCCCACGAACACTCCACTGGGGCAGAGTGACTGGAAATTGCCCAGCAGAGAAAGACTTGGAGGTGTTTGTCAACAGCCAGCTGAATGAGAGTCAGGGTGTGCCCAGGTGGCCAAGAAGGGCACCAGCATCCTGGCCTGGATCAGCAACAGTGTAACCAGTAGGACCAGGGAAGTGATTGTCCCCTGTACTCAGCACTGGTGAAGCCACACCTTGAGTACTGGGTTCAGGTTTGGGCCCCTCACTCCAAGAAGAACACTGAAGGGCTGCAGCATGACCACAGAAGGGCAACAAAGATACTGAAGGGTCTGGAGAACAGGGTTGGTGAGCAGCAGTTGAGAGCTGGGGTTGGTTAGCTTGGAGGAGGCTGAGGGGAGACCCCTCATTGCCTTCCACAACTCCCTGAAAAGAGGTTACAGTAACAAGCGATAGGGCAAGAGGAAACAGCCTCAAGCTGCACTAGTGGAGGTTTAGGTTGGATATTAGAAGAAAATTCTTCCTTGAAAGAGCTACCAAACACTGGAACAGGCTGCCCAGGGAGGTGGCTGAATCTCCATCCCTCGAGGTGTTTCACAGAGATGTGGTGCTGAGGGACATGGTTTAGCACCAGATTTGGCAGTTAGAGAATGGCTGGACTCAATGATCTCAAAGGCCTCTTCCAACTAAGCCAATTTTGTGATGCTATGAAGCAGCTCAGAGTCAGTTCAGAATCAGTTAAACAAGTCAGACTTATAAGATCTAAGCAGCGAGATGACCCCAAACACAGCATAAAGAAATACTATCAGGTATTCACTGCACAGTAAATCAGAAGCAAAACATTTGGTTATTACCTCAAATGCTTCTTTGGTTTTGTGTTTATTGGGTTTTTTTCCCTCCCTCCAGGAAAACCCAAATGAAATGTTCCTACTTGCACATCATTTTGTACTTACTGCTGGTAGTAGAGACTGCACGTTCTGGTTGGAGTCAGCTATCGTGGCTAAGTAAACCAAGTTTGTGTGCAGCATCTGCTGGTATCTAGCAAAAGAAATAAAGCAACAGATCTTAAGTCCCAAACACACTGACATCTGAATTTAATTCTACACATGCAAAGAAAGTTCCCCACCTATAACAAGACTGAAGAGGATCATTACTTGGAATTCTAAGGCTTCTCCCTCACTCTTACCTCTCAACTGATCTTTCCAAATGTCTCCAAATCTATCCCTTTCTGTTCTCTACACTTCTGTCTTGTTATGTAAAATGTAAAGCTGGGTGGCACTGTTGTCACTCATTGCACCTCCTGTCCCAAACTAAGTCACCAGGACAGACATATAGTGTGCAAGTGTCTGCCTCTGGTGGATTTAACTTCACAAACACTAGTGAAAGAGAAGCCCTTCTGTTATGTCCCCAGATACACGGCATCAGAGATTCACGTGCAAACACTGCAGCAGGACCCTGAGCTTTGGCAGTTTGATATGGATTGTTTTTTTCTGCTAAGAACCACACTCCATAGTCTCAACATCTAGTCCACAGTCACAAAAATAACCTTGAGAGCAGAGGCAGATTACAAATACAGAACCAGAGCTCTGCCAACAGCTTAGTACAGTGACTATGCTACAAGAAAAGCACTCTCTTAAAGTAAAACCACCAATTATGTATGCTCTCTTCTGCTCCCAGTTCTAGTAAGGGACTGGAGCCACAGAATCATAGAATCAAGCAGGTTGGAAGAGACCTCCAAGATCATCCAGTCCAACCTAGCACCCAGCTCTAGACAATCAACCAGACCACGGGACTGAGTGCCCCAACCAGCCTTGGCTTCAACACCTCCAGGCACAGTGCCTCCACCACCTCCCTGGGCAGCCCATTCCAATGCCAATCACTCTCTCTGCCAACAACTTCCTCCTCAGATCCAGCCTAGACCTGCCCTGGCACAACTTGAGACTGTGTCCCCTTGTTCTGTTGCTGGCTGCCTGGCAGAAGAGCCCAACCCCACCTGGCTACAGCCTCCCTTCAGATAATTATCCTACTACATCTGTCACACAACTCTGATTACAAGGGTACCATGATCATCCTGTGCCAGAGATGAGTAATGGGAAAATAACATTCCTTAATAATTCCTTCCATCCACAGCTCTCTCAGCTCACTCCCCAAAGACTCCACTGGACAGCAAGCCCACATAAGACATGTTGGCAAGCCAAACTTTAAGACAAGCTTGTTTGTTCTTGAAAAGCAGGAAGTTTCAAACATGCTATCAGGAAGAAGAAAGGTCCATTCCTACACGATTTTGAAAGGTCTGAGATGAAAACTACCTCATTCCTCAAAGTGTAATTACAACACAGAGCAGAATGATCTTGTTTATTCAGTCCTCAATTTCACAAGCATCACCACCATGACATCAGGTTGCCTTCTGCAACCTGGAATAGGAGGAGGTGTCCCTGTCCAATGCACAAGGGTTGGAACTAGATGATTTTTAAGGATTTGAAGATTCTGTGATCAACTTGCAGCAGGCAAGTTGTAACATTTCAGTGACAGAAGTGGTAGCCACATGGCAAACAAGAATCCCACAAATTGCAAGTGTAGTATCTGTACCAATAATTTTCTATTCTTAGCACAGCTCTCCTAGAATGTGAACTAAGCATGTCAGGAATGGAGATGTAGATGGATGTTCACCCAGCACACAGCAGATATGTATTAATGTCTTACTGAGAGCATTCAGATGTCTTTCCTTTGTTCTGATAGTCCATGATACACTGAATGAGATGGTTATTTTCATCCAGCATCTGAAACGAGAAAGAAAGTCTGGATTAAGTTTCATGTTCTTTGAACAAAACATAGTCTTGCTCCTCAGAATTCCAAAAACCAACAGCAGTATTCCACAAAGTTCTCCTTCAACTATTTATAGAAGACTCCTGCTCCCATTTTCCCCCTACGATTAGTTTTACAGCTTCCAGTCTAAGGGTTTCCCATCACTGGTTTAGCTGCCTATGTGAAGCTTCCTATTCAAATCTCTCACCTTGGTTCTGCACCAAGTTCTTACCAAGCTTTCATAGTTTTGCATTTCTTCATTTGATCTCTACCAAGAAATTTACTTAGAAAACTATGCCCCAGGTTTTCCTTCTCCTAACACCTGCAACTGCTCACATCTCTAATAATAAAAGACATTTGCAGCAATTATTGATGGAAATGGAGCTTACCAGACAGGTTTGTTTCAGGAAGTGAACTGACAAGCCAGGCTCTATTTCCATGAACAACCTCTAACTGAAGTGCACTTTACAAACAACTGCATAGGGAGCACAACATATCTATTCTACCAGGAATACAAACATATGTGAACTAATTTTCTGATCAGAAAAACAAAAGTAGTCCTAAAATCACAGGGAAGTGTAGATCTCAACAAAGCTGGTGAAGGGCCTGGAGAATAAACCTTATGAGGAGTAACTGAGGGAGCTGGGGATGGTTAGTGTGAAACAGAGGAGGCTGAGGGCAGACCTCATCACTGTCTACAACTACCTGAAGGGACACTGCAGAGAAGCTGCTGATGGGCTCTTCTTACAGGTAACTGGAGACAGAACAAGGAGGAATGGCCTCAAGTTGAGACTGGGGAGGTTTAGATTGACCATTAGGAAAAAGTTTTTTATGGAGAGAGTGGTCAGGGACTGGAATGAGCTGCCCAGGCAGGTGGTGCAGTCACCAACCCCAGATGTGTTTGAGGGTCGTCTGGATGTGGTGCTTGGGGATACGATTTAAGGTTAATCTTGAAGAGCAGGGTTATAGGTTGGACTTGGTGATTCTGAGGGGCTTTGCCATCTTGCATGTTTCTGTGTGTGTTTCCAAGCTCCAAAAGCAGTAAAAATAATAAAGCCTGGTTTCCTGGAGCTGTCCACCCCCACACTCATGTCTTTTTAACCACTCTCCTGTATTCTGATCAGACAAGAGTCAGCAGAACCATGCCTAATCTTAGCCACCAGCCAAACTACCCAAGTCAACTGAACTAAATGGAAAGTTTACTGTCAAATGGGCAATTTTGTGCAGATTTATCCCTTTGCTCTCACTAGGGGGGCTGGTTTAGATCACTTTGCTGCTGAATGTCACAAAACCAGTAGACTGCAAGACTCTCTTCTTCCAGACATGGTTGAGACTAGCCAAAACACTCATGTCTGTAAAAAGGAAACACAGTGCCATTCTACCACCTTCATTTCCTTAGGAATCCAATCTAAACAAAGTCTAGAGCAAAGAAGAAAGAACTGCTGCCAGGTATTGACACTTCTATTTCCTTCTGACTCATCCATCTCCACCATAAGAGCAGTATGGAGTCACAAACCTCACACAGCACACTCAGAACTCCTGTCCACGTAAGAACGAGCCAACCAAGCCTTCCTAAATTCAAACCACCAGAACTGACTAGAAAGATCACTGAGCAATTATTCCATCTGGAACAACTGCCACTAAGGACTAAACACAGACAGAACTACACTATTTTGAGTTCCTGTCTGAGCCTCAGAACTGAAGCTGCAGTCCAAAAAGGACCACAACCACAGACATACTTCAAATGCAAGTCTCAGAAGAAACACAGTGGCCATTTTCATGAGAACAAAAAAGGGAAAAGGAGCTAATATTTTTAACACCAAAATCTAACAGAGCACTTGCAAAGAAAGCCTTGAATCAAGGCTCTCCTCAGTGTCTCCCAACTTCCAGATGAAGGCCACACCAAAAGCTTAGCAGACAGGTCAACCTTGAGACTGCCAACTGTTAGATGCCTGCATTCTTGACACACAATCTGGGAAGAGGGGGAGGAGGCATGCATACAAGGGCCAAGAGGAAAGCAAACGAGGGAAGGCAGTCCCATCCCAGATGGGGCTGCAGGCACTGCTTCACCCAGCTGTGATTGAGCAGTGCCCACAGGACAGTGAAACAGTTCTTTGAAAGAGTTATAAACACCTGCCATCAAAACAGAAGGTTGTTTCCAGCTGGATGAAGACACCTCTAGGGCTTCTGACACCTTACGTACATGACAAAGATTCTTCAGCTTTAACTACACTGGGGTTTTGCCAGCACACTGCCATCAAATTAACGGTGTGGCTACAGCACAAGTGAAACTTAATTGTCTACATTCTCCATATGCACTCCAGCAACCTAAGGTCTCTTACTGCCTACCTTTAGGTAGCTTTCCACCCAGTGGCTATGTATTTTTCATCTAAACTTCTCAAGCACTGTCTTCTGCTACAGCACCTTGGAAGTCTTCATTGTAACTCCAGGGCAGTCCTTGAGGTCCTGATCCCTGCAACACCTAGACACTCTTGTTCTTTACTAGTTACATCACCTCAAAAGACTAAGTAAGGAGCTCGAAGTAATCTGAAATCTGATTCATGGTTATTTACACTGATAACAGTGCAAGCCTTCACTTAATTTTCTAGATACCAAGTTAACAGTGAGCTTGAACGAGGCTTTTTGCCTCTGCCAAGGCAAACCATGGCAGATTACTACAAATCCCATGCATGCTTTTCTTCGATTGCTCTGCCGACTTCACTTGCTCACTCTCAACAAAAACTCCAACAGAGTCGTCCGGAATCGCTGTCGCTAGCTCCGACCACAATGTTCTTTTTTAGTAATAATGAAGTTTTACGGTGGAAGCCTTACTATTAGGCCGACCGAGTTTGGGAGCTGCAGCAGCCGCTCACCCTGCGAGGGCAGAGCCCAAGCTCTGGCAGGGTTTCGGTAAAAGCCGACTAAAGTTCGACTTGCAGGTATTCCCCCTCCCTTCTCACACAAGGGGTTTCTTCACACCTCCGTTTCCCTACCGTGCCGGGCCGAGGCCTCACGGGTTAACTGCGGGCCGCGGCCCCAGCAGCGCTCGGGACAGCTGGGGGCGGATGGGGGCTGGGCCGCGGCCGCCTGCCCCACCCCAGCGCGGCCTCCGAGCCGAGCCACGGCTCGCCCGCTCCTCGCCTCCCTCCAGCCCCGGGACCCCCGAACAAGTGTCCAAGCCAGCACCTTGCCGATAGACCGCGTCGGGCTCTACCCCGAGCGCAGCGAGTGCGGCCCGGGCGCCTTGCCCTCAACTCCACTTCGCCTCCAGGGCCTTGGCGTTCCGGGACGCTGCCGCCGCCGCCTCCTTTCCCCTCGCGGCCCGGCGGCAGGAAGCAGCTGCAACCCCCAGGAGCCTGGCCGGGCCGGGCCCACCTCTCCCCTCGCCCTCACCTTCTGGATGGCGGCCGGCGTGATCTCGCCCTTCCCCCGCTGCCTCGGGGCCGCGAACGCCACCGACATGTCGCGCCGCTTGCGGCAGGGCCCGCCGCCCGCTCAGGCACCCCGCGGAACCAGCGGCGGCGGGAGGCGGCAGCGCGTCGGCAGGAACACGGGGGGCGGGGGCGGCTGCCCAGGGGCCGGCCCAACCCCGTCCCGCCGAGGAACGGCTAAGCAAGGCTGGCGGCTCCTCTTCCTTTCCCGCTGCGAGGGGACGGTCCCCATGAGGCTGTGACTGCCATGCACCTCTCAGCCAAAACGAATGAACCGAGAGTCAGGGCTGCTCTCTTTGAACATGACCTCCCGTCAACACGCCACCTTCACGGCTACCCCTTTCACTCCGCGCACTTGGTACGTTCCAGCCTAACGCGCCTCAGCGCCGGACAGGCGGCGAAATGGTACGGCCCATGTCGGGGAGGGAAGAGGCCGTGTGAGCGCTGCGGCGCGCACGTTGCAGGGGACGCTCTCTGCTCCCCCCTCTACCCAGCGCCACAGTTGGTTGCTCCCGGGCAGCCCGCTCGGGCGCGGCAGTAACCCCGGGACGCGCCGAGGCTTGGCCGCGCTTGGGGCTGCGCTTCCTCGGCGGGGCTGGAGCGGTTGCCGTCCGGCAAGGTACATGGCGGTCGAGGGCAAAGTGTAACTAACCACCGCTGGAGGTGCCGCTGCCGCCATGAGGCTTCTGCAGTCTGCGATGCTGCTGCTTGAGCAGCGCCTTTGCTGCCCAGGCTGACAGGTGTCGGGGGGAAACAAGCCGGGAGGAAGCTGGAAGGGAGCAGCTCCGCGCCGCCAGCTCCTCGGTGCGGGGCCGCTCTCCCTGCCCGGCTGCAGCTGCTCTACCACGAGAAGGACATGGAGCAAGAAGCGGCAGCTACCGCTGCAGCTGTGAGTAACTGACGCCGCAGAAGCTGCCAGTGCTAAAATCCGCCTTGAGTTTTTCAACGCGGCCACTGGAGGGAATCTCGGTTTCGTCGAAGATCTTCGTGAAGTTGTCCAAGTTTTAGGTGTTCATAGAACCACGGAATGGTTTCGGTGGGAAGGCAGCTCATGGTTTGGACAGATTCACTCTGTGCTGGATCAAGAACTGGCTGGAGGGCCGGGCCCAGAGAGTGGTGGCGAATGGAGCCACATCCAGCTGGCAGCTGGCACCAGTGGTGTGCCCCAGGGATCAGTGCTGGGCACAGTCCTGTTCAACATCTTTATTGATGATCTGGACCAGGGGATCGAGTCCAGCATCAGTGAGTTTGCAGATGACACCAAGCTAGGAGCAGCTGTGGAGCTGTTGGAAGGTAGCAGAGCCCTGCAGAGGGACCTGGCCAGGCTGGATGGGTGGGCAGAGGCCAAGGGGATGAGATTGAACAAGGCCAAGGGCAGGGTTCTGCACTTTGGCCACAACAACCCCAAGCAGCACTACAGGCTGGGGACAGAGTGGCTGAGAGCAGCCAGGCAGAGAGGGAGCTGGGGGTGCTGGTAGAGAGGAGCTGCAGAGGAGGCAGCAGTGCCCAGGTGGGCAGCAGAGCCAATGGCATCCTGGGCTGGCTCAGGAGCAGTGTGGGCAGCAGGACAAGGGAGGTTCTTCTGCCCCTGTGCTCAGCACTGCTCAGGCCACACCTTGAGTGCTATGTCCAGTTCTGGGCTCCTCCATTCAAGAGAGATGTTGAGGTGCTGGAAGATGTCCAGAGAAGGGTGACAAAGCTGGTGAGGGGCCTGGAACACAAACCCTATGAGGAGAGAGTGAGGGAGCTGGGGGTGTGCAGCCTGCAGAAGAGGAGGCTCAGGGCAGAGCTCATTGCTGTCTGCAGCTGCCTGAAGGGAGGCTGTAGCCAGGTGGGGTTGGCCTCGTCTCCCGGGCAAGCAGCAATAGAACAAGGGGACACAGTCTCAAGTTGTGCCAGGGGAGGTCTAGGCTGGATGTTGTTAGGAAGTTGTTGTCAGAGAGAGTGATTGGCATTGGAATGGGCTGCCCAGGGAGGTGGTGGAGTCACTGTCCCTGGAGGTCTTCAAGAAAAGACTGGATGGGGCACTTAGTGCCATGGTCTGGTTGACTGGGTAAGGCTGGGTGCTAGGTTGGGCTGGCTGAGCTTGGAGCTCTCTTCCAACCTGGTTGATTCTATGACCTTTAAAGGTCATCCAGTCCAGTCCTCCTGCACTAGGCAGGGACAGCTGCAACTAGCACTTCTCTGGGCAGCCTGGGCGAGTGCTTCACCATCCTCAGTGTAAAAAGTCTCTTCCTCAGAACTCCTGGGAAGCTTCCTCTCTCACTTCAAAGGCTGTGGGTTTTCCTGAGCATCTCAGGCGATATGTTGATGTCGATCCCAGGCCAGCAGGTCTCAACTCAGAGAGCCAAAATGCCAAACTGATGGACCAGAATGCCAGGAGGTGACCACAGCCACAGGGTGGTCCAATGGCCAAGATGTGTGGAGCCAGTGGCTATTTAGTGAGGAGTTTGTGCATGGTACAGTTCCACTTTCCCACAGCCTATGCTGCTGCAGCCCACTGCTTTATTTTAACAGGTGCTTTTCTCCCAGCTGCCTTTCTCATCCCCTTCAAGGATACAGAACTTGGTTATTTTTGACTCCCCTTCTCCTCACACAACATCTCTTATCGCACTCCAGGGCCCCACACAGACATGAAGGTCGTTAGCTAATCCCTGGGTTCCCATAAAAAACATCACCCTTTGGCTCACCAAAACAAGCCCTGCTGCAAGGTCTCTTCCCATCTTTCTCACAAGCCTCCTTCAAGTACTGGAAGGCCAGAGGAAGGTCTCCCTGAATCACAGCATCACAGAATGTCAGGGGCTGGAAGGGACCTCCAAAGCTCAGCCAATCCAACTCTGCCAGAGCAGGATCACCCAGAGCAGATCACACAGGAACACATCCAGGCAGCTCTTGAATATCTCCAGAGAGAGAGACTCCACAGCCCCCCTGGGCAGCCTGTGCCAGGGCTCTGTCACCCTCACAGGGAAAAAAAATCATGTTTAAATGAAAATTCCTATGCCTCAGCTTCCACCATTGCCTCTCGTGCTGTCAGTGGGCATCACCCAGCAGAGCCTGGCTCCAGCCTCCTGTCACTCACCTTTCCATCTTTATAACCATTGATGAGGTCACCTCTCAGTCCCCTCTTTTCCAAGCTAATAAGCCCCATCTCCCTCAGTCTCTCCTTAATCATCTTTGTGGCTCTGTGCTGGACTCTCTCCAGCAGTTCTATGTACCTCTTGAACTGGGGGGCCCAGAACTGGACACAGTACTCCAGATGTGACCTCACCAGGGCAGAGTAGAGGGGTAGAAGAACCTCTCTTGACCTACTAACCGCAGCCCTCTTCAGTCCAAACAACCCCAAACCTCCCAGCCTGTCCTCCCAGCAGAGGGGCTCCAGCTCCTTTTCTTTACAAGGATGACAGTTTCAAAGGATGGTGGTACAGTAAAGTCAGAAAACGCCTAACTAAAGCATTCTAAAGCTGCTTTGCCTGGGCACAGCTCCTGCTCAGCCTGTGTGCTTTTCATCTGGGCTTCACAGGCTGTGAGATGTCTCCTTTCCAAGCTGTGGCCTTTTGTAAACTGATTGCTGCTGCTGCTGTGGCTGTGGGGCCACGACTTGGTGACACAACATCACACCACAAACCCTGTGTCTTGCTCCTCACTCAGTACATCGTTTGCTCTGATCCTCAGCTGTTGCTGGCTGAAGTCCCTGGCTCTCCCCTCAAGCCCTAACCCCTTTGGTTACAGCTCACATTTGTCAGTGGCATCCGTGGCTACCCTGTGGCTGTACAGCTGCTTCCCAACTGGCATGCTCTCTGCTCACACTGTGTCAAGGCTGGCTCCTTTCCCCAGCCCCATGGAGATGACTCTTCCTGGCTCTGCTGTCCTAGGATTTACTGTGACTGCCCATCACCTCCTGCTTTTCTCCCTTGACAACCAGTTCCCAGGCTGCTGGCTCCAAGCTGTTCCTGCATTCCTACAGCATCTCCCTCTCCAAGGGCTGGCCACCTGGGCCTGATGCTCTCTGTCACCAGAATGGCACTGCTTCTGCTCTGTCTCTTCAGATTATACAGCACCCTGAGTTGATGTGATGCTAAGCTGGCTTGCTTTCCTCTCCAAAAATGTCTCTGGCCCTCTCCTTGCACTGTAGGTCATGCTGAGGAGGAGTCATTCCAGCATATCCATTAGGATGTTTGTTTCTATTCATTGCACTCATCACCGTGGTATATGGGGTCACTTCCTGGGCTAGTAGATTGGATGCCAGTACCTGAAGGGGGCTGCAGGAGTGCTGGAGAGGGAACTCTGACAAAGGTATGGAGTGACAAGATGAGGGATAATGGCTTCAAACAGGAACAAGCTGGATTTAGATTGGGCATGAAGAAGTAATTATTCCCCATAGCAGCAGTAAGGCACTGGAACAGGTTGGCCAGAGAAGCTGTGGAGGCTGTGAGCCTGGAAGTGTTGAAAGCCAGGTTGGGCAGGGCCTTGAGCAACCTGGTCTAGTGGAAGGTGTCCCTGCCCATGGCAGCACAGTGGGAACTGGATGGTCTTTAAGGTGTCCTCCATCCCAAACCATTCCATGTTTCTATGATAGCTGTCATCGTGCTCACATTGATACTGTTCCTTGTTACTACAAAGAGCAGCAAAGAATCCTAGAATGCAAGACAGCCGTGGCCAAATCACTGCATAATCAGAAGGTACCATCTGCTAGCTCACTGCAAATGGAATTCCAAGGACAAGGAATACAGGCTGGGTGGGGAATGGCTGAGAGCAGCCCTGAGGAAAAGAACCTGGGGGCCTGGGCTGATGAAAAGCTCCACAGGAGCCTGCAGTGTGAGTGCAGCCCAGACACAACCCTGTGCTGGGCTGCAGCAAGAGCAGTGTGGGCACAGGGCAAGGGAGGGGATTCTGCCCCTTGGCTCTGCTCTCCTCACACCCCACCTGCAGCCCTGGGTGCACTTTTGCAGTCTGATGATTAACTGAGCTCCTCTCTCCTCCTCTGCATTGATTTTTCTCATTCACATGTTTGACATTTTTTCACTTCCACGTCCATAAGCAGCAACAGAACAAAGGAAACATTGAAAGAGAAGCCTCCAGCACCATCATTTTTTACCATGGGAAGGGGAAAAAAAAAGTCAGAGTAAAAAATCAACCTTTAAATAATGGCACAGCTGCATGGAAGCAGGGAAGGAGCTAGCTGCAGCAGAGCTGTGCCACATGTCTCAGAACACATCACCCCAACAGGGTGTCTCTTTTATGTCTGCCTTAATGTACTGCAATATGCCAAGATATTGAAGGGCATATGGTGTGTTTGCTCTTTAATTGCACATTTCTTTGCTCTTGTGAGCTCCTCACAACCTTAACATTATTTAATTGTGATTTAGATGCATAAATCCAGATCACCACCACGAGTTTCAAATGCAAGTATGTTTCAGGCATACAATCATAGAATCAATCAGGTTGGAAGAGTCCTCCAAGCTCATCCAGTCCAACCTAGCACCCAGCCCTGGCCAAACAACCAGACCATGGCACTAAGTGCCCCAGCCAGCCTTGGCTTCAACACCTCCAGGCACAACGACTCCAGCACCTCCCTGGGCAGCCCATTCCAATGCCAATCACTCTCTCTGACAACAACTTCCTCCTAATATCCAGCCTAGACTTCTCCCAGCACAACTTGAGGCTGTGTCCCCTTGTTCTGTTGCTGATTGCCTGGCAGCAGAGCCCAACCCCACCTGGCTACAGCCTCCCTGCAGGCAGCTGCAGGCAGCAATGAGCTCTGCCCTGAGCCTCCTCTTCTGCAGGCTGCACACCCCCAGCTCCCTCAGCCTCTCCTCAGAGGGCTGTGCTCCAGGCCCCTCCCCAGCCTTGCTACCCTTCTCTGGACACCTTCCAGCACCTCAACATCTCTCTTGAATTGAGGAGCCCAGAACTGGACACAGTACTCAAGGCAGATCTTTCTCTGGGCTGTGTCAAGCAGAGTGTGGCCAGCAGGTTGAGGGAGGTTGCCTTCCCCTTCTACTCCTTTCTGGTGAGGCCACATCTGGAGTATTGTATCCAGTTCTGGGCTCCCAATTTCATAACATGCAGGGAAGTGATGGCGAGGATCCAATGGAGGCTGAGGATATGATGGGGGATTGGAGTATCTCTCTGACAAGGAGAGGCTGACAGACCTGGGGCTCTTTAGCCTGTTAATAGGAAGATGGAGTGCATTTGTCTCTTTTTTTTTTTCTGGGTGGATTACCTGTTCTTCTTGAAATCTAAAAAAAATATGAGATGTTTATGCATGTGGGGTTTGATATCAGCAATGCAAGCAGGTAACAGAGCAGATCCCAAGCAAGGAGCTTTTGGTAGATGGAAAAGGAGGAGAGCAAAAGGAATGAATCACAGAATCATTAAGGCTGGAAAAGACCTCTGACATCATCAAATCCAGCCTATAACCTAATAACACAACATCAGCTAAACCATGCCACTGAGTGCCACATCCAGGCTGTTACAGGAGTCACAGCTCACAGGATGTTAGGGGACAGAAAGGACCCAAGGAGATCATCCAGTCCAACCCCCCTGCAACAGCAGGACCACACAATCTAGCTCAGCTCACCTCACAGAGGAACACATCCAGACAGGCCTTGAAAGGCTCCAGAGAAGGAGACTCCACAACCTCTCTGGGCAGCCTGTGCCAGGGCTCTGGGACCCTTACAGCAAAGATGTCCCCCCTTGTGTTGAGCTGGAACCTCCTGTGCTGCAGCTTCCATCCATTGTTCCTTGTCCTATTCCAGGGAGCAGTGAGCAGAGTTGTTCTCTCCCCTCCTGACTCCTAGCATTCAGATAGTTATAAACATTTATTAGATCCCCTCTCAGTCTTCTCTACTCCAGACTAAGCAGCCCCAGGTCCCTCAGCCTCTCCTCACCAGGCAGTGCTCCAGTCCCCTCATCATCTTCGTAGCCCTCCCTTTGACTCTCTCCAGCAGATCCCTGTCCCTCTTAAACTAGCAAGCCCAAAAGTGAAGGCAGTACTCAAGATGAGGTCTCACCAGCGCAGAGTAGAGGGGGAGGAGAACCTCCCTTGATCTGCTGGACACACTCTGCTTAATGCACCCCAGGATCCCATTGGCCTTCTTGGCCACAAGGGCACATTGCTGTGCCATGGATGTTCTCCAGCAGCACTCCCAGCTCCCTCTCCACAGGGCTGCTCTCCAGCAGTCACCTCCCAGCCTGTACTGCTGCAGTTTATTGTCCCTCCCCAGGTGCAGGACTCTGCACTTGTCCTTGCTGAGCCTCATCTGGCCACTCTGTTCCCAGCTCTGTCTGCCCAGGTCTCTGGATGGCAGCACAGCCTGCAGCTGTCTCAGCCAAGCCTCCCAGCTTGGTGTCAGCAGCAAACTTGCTGAGCAGACTCTGTCTGTCTGTCTGTCTGTCCCCCCCCTCACCAATGTCATTGATGAAGATGTTGAACAGGACTAGAGCCAACACTGATCCCTGGGGGACTCCTCTGGTTACAGCTCTCCAGCTGGACCTGGCACCATTGATCACCACCCTCTGAACTCTATCTTGTAATCAGTTCCTGACCCACCTCACTGTCTGCTCTTCCATCCCACACTTCCTCAGCTTGCTCCCTAGAATATCACAGGAGGCAGTGTCAAAGGCCTTGCTGAGGTCAAGGTAGACTACTTCCATTGCTCTCCCTGCATCTACCCATTCAGTTATGGCATCATAGAATGCTCTCAGGTTAGTCAAGCAGGACTTCTCCTTGGTGAATCCATGCTGACTGCAACCTAAACCATTCTGTGCATCTCCGATTCTACGAACAGTATCAGACTGTTGGTAGGACAAATGCTGAGTTTTGCTTCCTAGAAAGAGGCCCCTAACACAATAAATTCCTCTTAAATTTATTCTAGCAGCTTCTTGTCTGTCTGGTTTTTTTCCCCTATTTTCACTTTTAAATCCTGCAGTGACTATTGCAGAGAATACTGCTCAGCAGCAGCACCTGAAATGCAAGCCCCTGTGATTTGGTCTGAAGTCAAGTCACCAATACAAGGGTATTGGTGGCTCTGTCACATTCCAGAGGAGCAATAACAAAGCTGGGGGTGGTGGAAATTACAACTGGGAGGCTAAATTTTTATTCTAGTAGCTGTCAGTTCATTTATACTAAAGAAACTCCCAGCAAGTTCTGCTGTTTGCACAAATGGGAGTTAAGTGCAAGAGCTGTGGTGAGACAAACCTTTCCACGTCCTGATTTTATTCTTCAAAAGGGAATCTGCAGCTCCTCACATTCTATGCTATAAATAAAGGATAGCAGAACATCCACTCCAAGCCTCCTAAGGGCTGAGAACTCTTCAAGAGTTCTTACAGGTTAATATTTTATTTTAAGGTATGAAGGGCCAGGGAGATGTTCAGAGGGCTGCAGCAGCTCTGCTCTGAGGACAGGCCACCAGAGTTGGGGCTCTGCAGCCTGGAGAAGCTTCCAGGAGACCTTGTATTAACCTTGCAGTATCTGAAGGGGGCTACAGGAAGGCTGGGGAGGGACTTTTTACAAGGTCTTGTAATGCCAGGAGGAGGAGGAATGGGTTTGAACTGGCAGAGGGGAGATTGAAACTGGATGTTAGGAAAGGGTTGTTTGCAGTGAGGGTGGTGAGACACTGGCACAGGTTGAGGGTGGTGAGACTGGCACAGGTTGAGGGTGGTGAGACACTGGCACAGGTTGAGGGTGGTGAGACACTGGCACAGGTTGCCCAGGGAGGTTGTGGAGCACAGTATCAGCCAATGTGATCTTCGATGAGGAGCAATGACTTTGAGGTGGAAGAGGGGAGATGTAGACTGGAGATTAGGAAGAAAATCTTTCCAGTGAGGGTGGTGAGACACTGGCACAGGTTGAGGGTGGTGAGACACTGACACAGGTTAAGGGTGGTGAGACACTGGCACAGGTTGCTCAGGGAGGTTGTGGAGCACAGAAGCACCCAATGTGATCAAAGATCCCATTGGGTGCTTCTGTGCTCCACAACCTCCCTAGAGGTGTTCAAGGCCAGGTTGGATGAGGCCTTGAGTGACCTGTTCTAGTGGGAGGTGTCCCTGCCTATGGCAGGGGCTTGGAACTGGCTGATCCTTGAGGTCCCTTCCAACCTAAACCATTCTATGATTCCATGATCTATCACTGCAAGCCCTTGTCAAAAGTCCCTCTTCATCTCTTCCCCCTTCAGGTAGTGGAAGGCTACTCTAAGGTCTCCTCAGAGCCTTCTCTTCTCCAATCCATGGAATCTGTGATTCTATGATACAGAAGCAAGACACTGTGCTTGGTTAAATCCTCATTGTCTGAGTGTCTAAAGCAAGGCAGAAAATAGACATGAGAAGGCACTGCCAAGCAGTGCTGGTGAAAAGGTAGCAATGATCTGGAGCAGTTGAACATTAATCTCTCCTGTAGACAACACACTTGCAACAGAGAGGTTCTTCTGGAGATGTTTCTGGGGGCTTTTACTTCTACAGCATCTGCATCACCTTCAGCTTCTGCCTTCTGAAGTCTCATGACCATGAAGGGCAGAGAAGACTGAACAACTGCAGGGCAGTATTTCTACCTCCTTGTCACTGCTCTAATCAACACCTTGCTGGGGGAATACAGAAAATGCAAATCACACCAAGTGCAATTTTCTTTCAGAGAGCCTGATCCTGCAACCTGAAGAAGACCTCCCTCATTCTGCTATCAGTGCTGCTCCCAGGGCTGCCCAGGATGCTGCTGGCCTTTGCTGCAGGAGTGCATCTCTGGCTCACGCTCACCTCATCCACCAGCACTCCCAGGTCCTTTTCTGCTTTCCAGCCAGTTGGACCCCAGCATGTACTGGTGCATGAGTTGTTCCTTTGCACTTCCCTTCCTGCTTCTTCACAGAGAAGGTTCTCAAACATCAGATTGGTCTGCCCAGGGCAGTGCTGCAATCACCATCCTTGGAGGTGTTCAGGCAGCCTGTGGACCTGGCATGTAGGGACATGGTTTTAGTGTTGGGTCAAAGGTTGGGCTGGATGATCTTGGAGGTCTCTTTCACCTGGATGTTTTCTGTGGTTTTGTGATTTGTTGAACTTCATGAGGTTTGTGTCTGCTTATTTCTTCAACCTGTTGAGGTTGTCTGAATGGCAGCACAACCACTTGGTGTATCAGCTACTCCTCCCAGCCATCTCACATATGCTGAGGGTCCATCCACTCTCTGCTGCCATGCAGATCAATACTGAAGAAACTAAACAGCATTGCCTCCAGTATTGACCTTGAGATACATGACTATGAACTGGCCTCCAGCTGGACTCCACACCACCCCAGGAGCCTGGCAGGCAGCTAGGTTTTAGTGCACCTCACTGTATGCTCATTTAACCAGTCCTTTGTTTTGCCTCTGTGCATGTTAGGGGACAGAACTATCTGAAACCTTGCAAAGGATGAAATAAAACAAATCCACTGCTCTCCCCTCCCTGGAGAGGGACTTTTGCAGAGATATGTAGTGACAGGAAGGGGCTGGATTGAAATAAGACATTAGGAAGCAGTTCTTCCCCATGAGGGTGGTGAGATGGTAGAACAGGCAGCCCAGAGAAGCTGTGGAGGCTCCATGCCTGGAAGTGTTGAAAGCCAGGTTGGATGGGACCTTGAGCAACACAGTCTGGGAGGAGGTGTCCCTGTCCATGGCAGGGGTTTGGAACTAAACAATCTTTAAGGTCTCTTCCAACACAACCCATTCTGTGACTGCATGACTGCATCTCTAAATAACAAGTGTGCAGAGACTACTGCTTCACATTGATCTCTGCTGTCTTGCTATCCCCCTGGGCTCTTGTGTCTGTAACCACCTCATTTCCTTTGTTTTTCACACTGCCTGTAGCATTCTTGTTCAGGGGCTGCCTCTCCATCCTGTATTCATAACCCACAACTTCTGCAACTTCAGAGCTTTTTGCTGTGATTTTTTACCACACCTCATCATGCTTCCTTCCTAACAGGTGCCAGACAGCAGGGTTTGTTGTTCAGGAAGGATGGCACAGCCTTTACACACAGAATCACATCATCCTTTCATTTGGAAAATCATAGAATCACAGATTGGTTTAGGTTAGAAGAGACCTCAAGGATCAGCCAGTTCCAACCTCCTGCCATAGGCAGGGACACCTCCCACCAGAACAGGTTGCTCAAGGCCTCATCCAACCTGGTCTTGAACACCTCCAGCGAGGGAGCAGCCACAGCCTCCCTGGGCAACCTGTGCCAGTGTCTCACCACCCTCACTCTAAAGAACCCTTTCCTAATATCCAGTTTCAATCTCCCCTCTCCCAGCTCAAACTCATTCCCCCTCACCCAGTCATTACAAGACCTTGGCAACAGTCCCTCCCCAGCTTTCCTGTAGACTCCCTTCAGACACTGGAAGGCCAGTCCAAGGTCTCCTTGAGGCCTTCTCTTCTCCAGGCTGAAAAGCCCCAGGATAGGATGAGAGGCAATGGATTGAAGCTGGAAGAGGAGATATTGAGACTGGAGATGAGGAAGAAATTCTTTGCAGTGAGGGTGGTGAGACACTGGCACAGGTTGCCCAGGGATGCTGTGCAACCCCAACCTCCTTGGGCAGCCTGTGCCAGTCTTTGAGACCCCTTTTAGGGAAAAAAATTCTTCTAATCTCCAATCTAAATCTCCCTTGGTGCAACCTGAGGTCATTTCCTTTCCTTCTATCATTTGATACTAGGGAGAAGAGACCAACCTTCACCTCACTGCAACCTCTTTTCAGAGAGCTGTAGAGAGCAATGAGGTCCCCTCTCAGCCTCTTCTCCACACTCAAGAACACCAGTGCCCTCCAGATGCTCCTCATCAGACTTGTTCTTTAGGCCCTTCACCAGCCTTTTTGCCCTCTGCACCAGCTGTGTTGCCTGGCTTCTTAGCTCCATCATGGACTAACTGTGTCCTGGCTGCCTTACACCAATGTGTACCAGAGACCACTGTAATAAGAGAGATAACCAAAGTCCAGTGTGCTGATGACTGCAGTGGATTAGACTCTGCAGCACCCAGGAGAGATGCCCACATTTACTTTTCAGAAGGCTTTAGATGAATTCACTTTAAAATCAGGATGTTCCAAACTTAGGCAGAGAAATGGAGGATGGAATCAGGATGTCAGTGTGTTGTGAGAGCTTCCAGACTTTGGTCAGCTGTAAATTAGAACAACTCTTCTGATGAATGGAGGAGAACTCCCCCAGATCTGTGAAATCTCTGTGCCTCAGGCAAGGCAAAATCAAAGATCAGCTTTGCTTTGAGGTGAAGGACCGAAGAGTGTAAAGAGCCTTTTAAGTCTCACATGAGCTTTCTGAATGTTCTGCATATTTCATGAACTTATCTTGGTGCACCAATGAGAGGAAAAACCCAAAGAGAAAGCTGGATGGTGAATATCTCTGCTGTGGGCATCTGTCTTGGTTCCCAGGTGGGTGATTTTATTGTGAACTCTAAGTATTTGCATGGATGAGGCCATACTTTGAGTCCTGGGTTCAGTTTTGGGCCCCTCACTGAAAGAAGGACATTGAGGTGCTGGAGCATGTCCAGAGAAGGGCAACAAAGCTGAGGAAGGGTATGGAGAACAGGGCTGAGGAGCAGCTGAGGGAGCTGGGGTTGGTTAGTGTAGAGAAGTGGAGGCTGAGGGGAGACCTCATTGCTCTCTGCAGCTCCCTGAGAAGAGGTTGAAGCCAGGCAGGGGTTGGACTCTTCTGTCTAGTAGCAAGTGATAGGATGAGAGGAAATAGTCTCAAGTTGCCCCAGGGGAGGTTTAGGTTGGAGATTAGAAGAAACTTCTTCCTGCAAGCATTCTCACACACGGGCACAGGCTGCCCAGGGAGGTGGCTGAATCCCCATCCCTGGAGGGGTTTCAGGGAGGCAGAGCTGTGGTGCTGAGGGACATGGCTTAGCCTTGGCAGAGTTAGAGAATGGTTGGACTCAATGTCCTTAAAGGTCCTTTCCAACTGAAACCATTCTATTGATAGGACAAGCAGCAATGGATGGAGGCTGCAGCACAGGAGGTTCCAGCTCAACACAAGGGGCAACTTCTTGACTGTAAGGGTCCCAGAGCCCTGGTACAGGCTGCCCAGAGAGGCTGTGGAGTCTCCTTCTCTGGAGCCTTTCAAGGCCTGTCTGGATGTGTTCCTGTGTGCCCTGAGCTAGATTGTGTGGTCCTGCTGTTGTAGGGGGGGTGGACTGGATGATCTCCTTGGGTCTCTTCCAACCCCTAACATCCTGTGTGATCCTGTGATATTACTCTGTTCTGTGAAGCTAGAGGAGCAAAACAGAGACCATTTAATTAGCAAGCAGCTTTGCTAAGAGGTTATCCAGTACAAAAGATGTGATAAATGCTTCCAGAAAAGCTTGGGCTTCATTCTTTCAGGAAAATGCCAAATGCTTGCTGAAGATACTTGGTTTAATTACTTCATTGCATGCTCTGCTGTGAAATCTGGTGGAAGAGACAGTGAACCTGCTCTAATAAGGAGAAGCCAGCCACCACAGGCATGTGTTAATGACTTTACAGGAAACAAGTCATAGCTGGTACACAAAATCTCCTCACAGAAATTATTCCAGGTGACATGTGATGCATGAAATCTCCCCTAACATCTGGTGGTACAATGCTAGGTGACTTTTGGAGGGTCTCTGTAGATTGATAGTGCTGGGAGCTATATGATTGCTGCTAATTTATGGGAGTGTAAGACACCACTGGGAACATCTCATGCTGGAAGCAGTGTGGGCATGTGTATGGCAACATCCTACTTGCATGGGTTGTAGAAGACATTAGAGAATCAAAGAATGGGTTGGGTTGGAAGGGACCTTAAAGATCATCCATTTCCAACCTCTGTGAAATGGGCAGGGACATCTTCCACTAGCTCAGCTTGCTCAAGGCCTCATCCAACCTAGGCTTGAATATCTCCAGGGAGGGAGCATCCACAACCTCCCTGGGCAACCTGTGCCAGTGTCTCACCACCCTCAATGGAAAGAATTTCTTCCTCATCTCCAGTCTCAATCTCCCCTCTCCCAGACTCAATCCATTGCCCCTTATCCTATGGGTTTAAACTGGCAGAGGGGAGATTCAAACTAGATGTTAGGAGAGTGGCACAGGTTGCCCAGGGAGGTTGTGGATGACAGAGGCACAGAATATGATCTTTGATCACATTCTGTGCCTCTGTCATCCACAACCTCCCTGGAAGTGTTCAAGGCCAGGTTAGATGAGGTCTTGAGCAACCTGTTCTAGTGGGAGGTGTCCCTGCCTATGGCAGGGTGTTGGAACTGGATGATCCTTGAGGTCCCTTCCAACCTAAACCATTCCATGATTCTATCACTGTGAGCCTCTTTTTTTTTCCTGAAGAGCTCAAGTTCTTTGTTGCTGCTTATCTTGTTTGATGGTAAACTTTGATTTTTTTTCCCCCACTAAAATGAACTATTTGAACTAATGATATTGTCTTCAGACACATTTCTTCCTTTCATGTGGCTGCTACATGCTTAATTCCATAGTGCTGCCAAATCCCTGTGATTTAAGAAGAGCTAAAGGCAAATATTAGAAGTTGCCCATTCCAGCTAATTTCTGGTTGTATTTAAGTGATGATTTATCAGTCAGAGAGAAAACTTTTGTAAAAGGGGCCACAGGCAGATTTAAAACCCTGACAGGTGAGAATTAGTGTTAGTAACTGAAGAATTGGGGTTGTTTTGCCTGGGAAAAATGAGGGTGAGGCAACACATCGTTGCTCTCTCCAACTCCCTGAAAGGAGGATGGAGCCAGCTGGGTGTTGGTCTCTTCTCCCTAGTAACAAATGCTAAGTGGAAATGGTCTCAGGTTGCACCAAGGGGAGTTTAGGTTGGAGATTAGAAGGAAATTCTTCCCTGAAAGGGTTCTCAAAGCCTGGCACGGGCTGCCAAGGGAGGGTGGTTCAATCCCCATCCCTGGAGGTGTTTCAAAGAGGCAGAGATGTGGTGCTGAGGAACATGGCTTAGCCCCAGTGTTGGTAGAGGTAGAGAACAGCTGGACTGGGTGATCTTAAAGGTCTTTTCCAACGTTCTCTCTCACCCTGCCACTTGATACCTGAGAGAAGAGACTGACTACCACCTCACTCCAGCCTCCTTTTAGGGAATTGTAGAGAATGACTTCTCCCCTCAGTCTCCTCTTCTCTAGAATAGACAGCCCCAGCTTCCTCAGCTGCTCCTCCCCAGCCCTGTTCTCCAGACCCTTCCCCTGATTTGTTGCCCCACTCTGGACCTGTCCAGCACCTCAACGTTCATCTTGTAGCATGGGGCTCAAAACTAAACCCATTACTCGAGGTGTAAATGTTTTTTGGAATGAGGGCTGCATCTGCTTTGTCTTGATAGAACACTTACAGCAATTTAACTTAGCCCAGAGGAGAGGCTGAGGGAGCTGGGGGTGTGCAGCCTGCAGCAGAGGAGGCTCAGGGCAGAGCTCATTGCTGTCTGCAGCTGCCTGAAGGGAGGCTGTAGCCAGGTGGGGTTGGGCTCTGCTGCCAGGCAAGCAGCAACAGAACAAGGGGACACAGTCTCAAGTTGTGCCAGGGCAGGTCTAGGATGGATGTTAGGAGGAAGTTGTTGTCAGAGAGAGTGATTGGCATTGGAATGGGCTGCCCAGGGCGGTGGTGGAGTCACTGTGCCTGGAGGTGTTGAAGGCCAAGCCTGGCTGGGGCACTTAGTGCCATGGCCTGCTTGATTGAGTAGGGCTGGGTGCTAGGTTGGACTGGATGAGCTTGGAGCTCTCTTCAAACTTGCTTGGTTCTATTCTATTAAGCACCTCACATTTGTTCTTGCTACTGTTGTTACTCCTTTGGAATTTTAAGTCATAAACCTCTGACTCTTATGGAGTGCATGAGAGTGCTGAAAAAAAGACTCACAGACTGTGGGGTGCAACCTGTGCAGTAGCTTTTGACCTTCATCCACCTGGGAACAAACCAATGCATTTCCCAACCAACTCACAGAACATGAGTCCCTGGAGGTGTTGCAGCCAAGCCTGGCTGGGGCACTTAGTGCCATGGTCTGGTTGCTTGGCCAGGGCTGGGTGCTAGGTTGGGCTGGCTGAGCTTGGAGCTTTCTTCCTACCTGCCTGATTCCATGATACAAGCACATTCCTAAATCTGGGCTTTGTTCAGTGTTTTGGTTTGTTTTTTTCTTCTCTTTACTATCATTGTGCTGTACCTTTTGCTCTGTTGTCCATCACTCATACCACTTCTTTTGCTCCTTTTGCTCTTGTCTCCTGTGCTGTGTTTTAGACTTCCTCTCCCCACGCTCGCCGGTGCCTCACAGCTTTAACGCACACACACACACAGCTCTCTTCTTCAGCTGTTCCTTTTTGTCTCTTCCAGACACAATTTCACTCCTGACCATTTGCATGGGGATCTCAGAAATCCCTTCAGAAGCTGAATGACCTCCAGAAATTAAAAACTTAGCCTTAAGTAATGAGCCAACTCCATTCTTTCTGGAGTGCATGGGCAGTAGGCAGTGTGCCTTCCCTTGCATCCTCCTCCTTAGTCATAGAATAGTCATAGAATCAACCAGGTTGGATGAGACCTCCAAGATCATCCAGTCCAACCTATCACCCATTCTGCTGTTACTCACTGCTGGGCTTCCCTGGAACTGAAGTTCCCTTGTTTTCCAGGTCTGTTAGTACCCTTTGGCATGCCAGAGGTAACTTTCTGTACCCTGGCTGTTGTTTTCTGTGTGCAACACTTTCGTACCCTAAGAACTGTCATTTCTCAGAGTTGGCAGAACTTGTAAGGGGTAGAGTCTGTGTCCTTCTGGTACTCCATCACCTCCTCTCCCACCAGCTTCCTAGCCTGCTGTCAGGCTTTTAAACTCTTAACCACTTCTGCAGCCTCCGGAGGATTTTGGGCTGAGTTTGTCGAGTCGCCGTCCCTGGAGCTGTTCAAGGCTGGATTGGACGTGGCACTTGGTGCCATGGTCTGGCCTTGAGCTCTGTGGTAAAGGGTTGGACTTGATGATCTGTGAGGTCTCTTCCAACCCTGATGATACTGTGATACTGTGATACTGTGTGATACTGAAATGGTAGAGAATGCAAGAGCTGAGGCAAGGCAAGAGATGCAGCAATGAGGGAGAGGGGAGGCTCTGTGAGAGAGAGCAACTACTGTGTTTGGATCACAGAATCACAGAATGATTTAGGTTGGAAGGGACCTCAAAGATCATCCTGTGCCAACCTCCTGCCATAGGCAGGGACACCTCCTACTAGAACAGGTTGCTCAAGGCCTCATCCAACCTGGTCCTGAACACCTCCAGGGAAGTTGTGGAGCACAGAATTACCCAATGTGATCAAAGATCACAGATCACATTGGGTGATTCTGTGCTCCACAACCTCCCTGGGCAACCTGTGCCAGTGTCTCACCAACCTCACTGCAAACAACTTCTTCCTAACATCCAATTTACATCTCCTCTTTGCCAGCTTAAACTCATTCCTCCTCCTTCTGTCATTACAAGACCTTGTCAATAGTCCCTTCCCAGCCCTCCTGGAGCCCACTTCAGATACTGGAAGGCCACAAGGTCACCCTGGAACCTTCTCCAGCCTGCACAGACCCAACTCTTTCACTCTGTGCTCACAGCAGAGCAGCTGCAGCCTCTAAGCATCCTCCTGGCCGTGCTCTGGACACGCTCCAGCATCTCCACATCTCTCTTGTAATCGTGGCTCCAGAACTGGATGCACTAGCCCCAGACATGGGCTAAGTGTAGACAGCCATGAAGAGGTGCGCAGGAGAGCAGGTCAGATCTTCTGTTTCTGCTGCCATTAGCAGTGCTAGCGAAGTCTGACGAATGCTGGCTGCTTTAGACTCCTAGAACGGCTCAGGTTGGAGGGGACCTTAGAGATCATCTACTCCAACCTACTCAAGCCGGGGCTCCGGACCAGCGGCAGGTGAGGCGACGCTGGGAGCGCAGCCGAGACCCGCAGCGAGGTGAAGTCGCCGCCCGAGCGAGCACCTGCGGAGCGGCTGCGGCGTGTCCCCGGCCCGGGGCGGACGGGTGGGCGCATCCCCCTCCTCCCCGGCACTCACACCTCGGCAGACGCGGGGGAGGATGTCAAGGTGCCGCCAACTTTCTCCTCATGGAGGAGGGACGAGGCTAGTCGCAGCGCCTGCGCGGGGCCCCGCATGGCTCGATCCACACGGCGGGCAGGCGGGCGCTGAAGGGCGGCAGTGCCAGGCCGGGCCGGGCGCCGCCGCAGAAGGACGAGCCGGCGGCGTGGGCCCGCCCTCGGTCCGTCCTTCTCGCTCCTGGCCCTCCTCTCCTTTCCTCCCTCCCTCCCGCCGGCGGCGGGGGAGGCCGGGCCCACGTGTGCGGCGCCCGGGAGCTGGCAGAGCGGGGTCCACCATGTGTTTCCGTCAGCCAGCCGGCGGCCGGCAGCGCAGCGCCTGAGCGGCCCCCGCCCGCGATGCTGCGGGGCGCTGCGGGGCCCCACGCCACGCGGCCGCCCCCCGCTCCCTCGCCGCCTCCTCCTCCATGAGCACCTCGGCGGCAGCAGCAGCCCCCGTTAGGCTGATGCCCGGCGGGCACCCGGAGCAGGCGGCGGCGGGGGCCGTGCCACCCGTGAGGCTCCTGCGCGTCCCCGCCGCGGGCCCGGCGGCCGAGCGGGGCAGCCTCGCCGCCAAGGTGCCCGGCAGCCCAGCGCCTTCCGCCGCCCCGCAACCGCCGCGCCCGCCGGCCGTCCCTAGGGGCCCGCGGCCGGTAGCGCCCAAGGGGCCATCCACGGCCACCCTCCGGTTACCGGCCAACTTCCAGCTGCCCCCGGGTGAGTGAGCGCCCAGCCTTCGGGCTGGGTCCCACGGCGTGGCTTGCGCTGGGAGCGGGTCGGGATGGCAGCCGGCGGCGCTGCAGCTTGCCCTGCGTGCGGGGGTGAACGGGCAGGACGGCGGGGGGTCCGCTGCGGGAGGGGCTGCTTTAGAGAGCTGCCGAAAGTTGGGGGCGAGTTGCTTTTCCACTCCGGAGTGGTGGGAACGGAGATGTTAGCCTGGGTGACAAGCATCGGAAAGGGTCATGAGGCGAGTCAGCCGGCGCTGGGGATGCTCGTGGCATCAGCGGTACCCGTGGCGCGTCTGGGGGACGGATCTGGAAGGCTCTGGATGAAGGCAGCTTTTGATTTTGGTGGATGATAGCACGAGGAGCAGGAGCACTGACCGAAAACTCGGTGGCCAAGTGACTTTAGTAAAACTTGAGAAGGGCTAATCGAGGCTTTCGGGGAACTGGGATGACGGAGCCAGGCAGGGAAGTGTGAATGAGACAGCGGCTGCCAAATGACTCCCACTCCAGCGCAGTTCGTTCTGCTGCTACCCCCGCGGCAAGCTCCTCTGGGGAATTGCTTTCACTATGACCAGGCCGATGTGAACCGTTAGTAAATCAAAACATTGGCCTGATAAGGAGCGTCGGATTGAAATCCCGGTGTGTGTGTTGTGCTTTGAAATGCCTGGTTCTGTAAAGCACAGATGGGGAACGAGGAGTGCGGAGAGATACCGCACTTCTGGATGTCCTTCTGCGGCGGCAAGGAAAATACTGATGTGGGAACGGTGCTGATAAAGATGGCTTAGGAGTTTGGAGAGCAGCAGAGGTTTGGCCGGAGCTCCCACCTGCACTTTCTCACTTGGGGCAGAAACTGCTGTTGGTTCTGAGCTTCCTGGTGCTCCTGACAGGCTGCATTGAAGTGCTTTCTGAAAAAGAAAGTTCCTTTGATTCCGTTGATGCCACGGGCTTGCTACGTTGAGATCCCAAGATATGTAATCCCTTTATTGCTATTGTTGCTATGATTATTTCCTGCCAGGACAGTTTCTTTGGTGGAGCATGTGTTGCAATTACTCTCAGGGGGGACGTTGTCTAAAAGGGTGACTGGTTTTACATTAATTCCTCTGCTACTGATGCATAATTGCATTTTCTCCTCTGTCTTTCTCTCTTGCTTCCTCTTTCAGTCTTTCTTTCTTTCTCCCTTTTTTTTTTCTTCTTCCTCCCTGTCTTTCTTTCCTTCCCCGTCTTTCCCTCTTTCTCTCTGTCTTTCTTTCTCTCCCTGTCTGTCTTCCCCTCTTTCTCCATCTTCCCCTCTTTCTCCGTCTTATCCTCTTTCTCCCTCTCTGTCTTTCCCTCTTTCTCCCTGTCCTTCCCTCTTTCTCCATCTTCCCCTCTTTCTCCCTGTCTTCCCCTCTTTCTCCCTCTCTGTCTTTCCCTCTTTCTTCATCTTATCCTCATTCTCCCTCTGTCTTTCCCTCTTTCTCCGTCTTCCCCTCTTTCTCCCTGTCTTTCTTTCCCCATCTTCCCCTCTTTCTCTCTGTCTTTCTTTCCCCTTCTTCCCCTCTTTTTCCTTGCCTTTCTTTCTTTCTTTCTTTCTCCCTGTCTTCCCCTCTTTCTCCCTGTCTTTCTTTCCCCATCTTCCCCTCTTTCTCCTTGCCTTTCTTTCTTTCTCCCTGTCTTTCCCTCTCAAACACATGCACCTCTCAAGGAAAAATGTGATACTAACGTAATTAAACACTGTCTGCCTTTAATCAGCAAGTTTGACCGTGCGTTTCCCAGCACTCACACGGGCAGTCAGCAATCAAAGATGAGTTTCAGTCCTTGCCAACTTTCCTCTGAAATCAACCTTGATGTTAGTGCAGTTTTTGGTTATAGTATGACCCCCAAGATCATAAGGTTTCCTGTCTCATATTTGGGCTTTCTGGGATGCATTGTCACTCAAACACCTGTCTGTGCAGGTGAATGCTCATGTGAGCTGAGCTGCCTGCAGGTTGGGAACTGCAAGTTAACCAAACTTCTGCTTTTCCCTGTAGCTTGGGCATGATTACATGAAGGCACCCTGCAGAATGCCCTCTGACTTGTATTGTGGCAGTAGCAGGTGTAAGAGCAGCAGCATTACCCCGTGTTGCATCAGCTCATTTCCCTTGCTCCTGGGACAAGAGACAAAGCAGGCAGAGCTTGTACTGGCAGTTCAGAGAAGCCAGTGCTGTGCTTTGGAAGGTGGTGGAGTCACCAGCCCTGGTAGCATTTTAAACCTATGGTTTAGTGGTGACTTGAGAGTGGACTTCATGGTCTGAAGGGTCTTTCCCAACCTAAATCCATGATGTACAGTAACTCTGTGGGGTTTAACACTCTAGAAGGAGCCCAGAAGTTGTCATATAGGTGCTGGAAAATAAGTCTTATGAGGAGTGGCTCAGGGAGCTGTGGTTGTTTAGTCTGGAGAGGAGGAGGCTGAGGACAGACCTCACTGCTCTCTACAACTCCCTGAGAGGAGGTTTGGGCCAGGTGGAAGACTGGTCTTTTCTTCCTAGTAAAAGAGGAGAGAAGGAGAAGAAATGGCCTCAAGCTGCATCAGGGGAGGTTTAGGTTGGATATTAGGAACAACCTTTGCTGCAAGAGTGGTCAGGGATTGGAATAGGCTGCCCAAGGAAGTAGTGGAGTCCCCATCCCTGGAAGTGTTCAGGAAACATGTGGACATGGCACTGTGGGACATGGTTTAATGGCCACGGTGGTGTTGGGTTGGAAGTTGGACTCAATAACCTTAGGAGGGTTTTGCCAACTCAATCCAATGATTGTATATTTCCAACAGGTTATTGTTAGAGGGAAACTTGCCTAACTAAATATCCCAAGAACAGTGTAAAGAATGCACTCTAGCTTGGCTGGGGGTTAGTATTCCACCTCTGTCTTCTGTGTGGATTCAATTTTTAATGGACAATAAAAAATCAGATTTTTAAATGCAAGATGAATAGCATTACAGCTCTGAGTGTTAGTGTCCTTCACATGGAGAGAGCAGTAAACCACCCAAGTCTTAGGCTTGAAAAATTGGTATTTCAAATAGATGTCAAAACCCAGCCCTGCAGGATAAAAAGCAGAAGGCTTTCAGCTCAGGCTGTTCAGCTGGGGCACATGCAAAGAGAAATGCATGCAGAAAGCATCCTCCCCCCGAGGTTCATAGAGGGATCCCTGAACTGGCTTGCTCAGAGGAAGGCTGGACAGTGCTGCCCTTGGTGGGCATGCTGGAGTCACTTGTGCACTGGAGCAGGCATTGCTCTTGCACTTCTGCAGGGCTACAGTCTGGGGATGGGAGGACACCAGGGGAGCTGCATTTGTCTCCGTGACTTGTGGGGACAGGAGATGTTCATGGAAGTCATAGATTTAGGCTGTTCTTTATCTTCTACCTCTACCTTCTCCTCCTTCTTGCCAAGATCTAGCCAGGAGGTGTGAAAGGAAGATGACTAGATAAGAGTCCTCACCCCCCTGAGCATGGACTGACCTACCAAGTGCCACTTTACCTGGTTACCCTGAAAGTATCACTGAGCTTCACAAGTTCACAGTATCATCAGGGTTGGAAGAGACCTCACAGATCATCAAGTCCAACCCTTTACCACAGAGCTCAAGGCCAGACCATGGCACCAAGTGCCACGTCCAGGTCTTGCCCAGCCCAAATTTGCTCATGAGCAACAAGGATTTTTCATCACCTTCCTGTGCTTTCTTCTACAAAGTACCATTTTTCAGCTCAGCAGCCAGCTGTTAGGCCAGTGCTGGTACTCCAGGCCTTCCTCTTGCACCCACAGACTGTCTTCTGTCCTAGCAGTCAGAAGGTGTCAAGCCACCCCTGGCTTATGGCTGGCCAGCACTGGGGGTTTTGAACACCCAGCAAGACTCCATCTGGGAACTGTGTCCTTTGCACGCTTTCAGCTGGACAGGTTCTGCCGTAATGGTTTGGTTGTGGCATTTTGACCTCACATGCCAGCAGCTCTTGGCCTGAATGGTTGGACTGTGACACCTTAAGTAGGGAAGAGTTGCATGATCTACCAAGGGCCCTTTCCTTCATTGCCCTCTCTGTGGGCAAGAGCAGGGTAGCAGCATTTCAGAAGGCTTTGCACATAGCAGACCGGCAGAGAGCAGAGCAGCATGGTGAGGCAGTAGTGCCCCAGTCCTGAGCTCTGCCAGTTGTGTGGTCTGTGCTGATGCTCACAAACACTGCAAATGGCTCCTGTCAAGGGGACACAGTCTCAAGTTGTGCCAGGGTAGGTATAGGCTGGATATTAGGAAGAAGTTCTTCACAGAGAGAGTGATTGGCATTGGAATGGGCTGCCCAGGGAGGTGGTGGAGGCACCGTCCCTGGGGGTCTTCAGGAAAAGACTGGATGAGGCACTTAGTGCCATGGTCTGGTTGATTGGTTAGGGCAGGGTGCTAGGTTGGACTGGATGATCTTGGAGGTCTCTTCCAACCTGGTTGATTCTATGATTCTATCTGCTTCAAAAGGCATTGTGTCCTCAGGTGACCTGAGCCTCAAGTTATTGGGGGTGGGGGAGGAATGGTTGGGTTGTGCTGGTAGCAAAACACACCAGTTCCAAGGCTTGGGAAGGACAAGGAGTGGCAAGGTGCCCATGGGCCAGGAGTGGCTGTAGCTCAGCTTCCTGTCTTTGGGCACCAAACTGCTTTGAAAGGTAGAAAATAAAAGGGAAAAAATTGGCCCTTGGTTTCTTTTTTTTCTTTACTTTCCTTGCACTTAGCCTTTTGTCACTTCTGTGTTTGTCCTTGTGGCTAGCATTCTGTCCCTGGATGTTGAAGAACAACTAGCAGATGGAGCTGTTTCTCTTGTGGAAGGACCAAAAAAAATCACAGACTCATGGAAGGGTTTCAGTTGGAGGAGACCTTAAAGAGCATCTAGTTCCAACTCCCCTGCCACAGGTAGGGACACCTTCTACTAGACCAGGTTGATCAAGGTGACCAGGTGCTAACCTGGCTTTCAGCCCTTCCAGCCTTGGAGCCTTCAAAGCTTCTTTGGACAACCTGTTCCAGTGCATTGCCACCTTCATGGGGAAGAATTGCTTCCCAATGTCTCATTTCAATCCAGCTTCTTCCTGCTTGAGGCCATCAACCCTCATCTTGTCACTACCAGCCCTTGTAACAAGTCCCTCTCCAGCTCTTCCGCAGCTGCCTTCAGGTACTGGGAGGCTGCTCTGAGGCTTCATTGGAGCCTTCTCTCCTCCAGGCTGAACAGTCCTATCTAAGCCTATCTTCATATCAGAGGTGCTCCACCCCTCAGATCATCTTCTTAGCCCTCCCTTAGACCTGTTCTGACAGTTCCATGTCCTCTTGTGTTGTGGATACCAGAGTTGGACACAGGACACCAAGTGGAGTCTCACAAGAGCAAAGCAGGGGAGCAGAATTGCCTCCCATGACCTGCTGCCCATATTGCTTTAGATGCAGCCCAGGATACAGAACTCCACTGGATCCTAGGGATCCTTTTGTATTACCTCAGGATCTGCTTGCAGCAGGAAGCTCTTCAAAAGCTCTCCTTATGCCACTGCTGCTGACTACCCTTTGCTGTCACACAAACAGCCTCTGCTGTGTGTTTCTTCCCTCAGCCTTCTCTTCTCCAGGCTGAACAAGCCCAGGTGTCACAGCTTGTCCTCACAGAGTTTCCAGCCCTCTGATCAGCCTTGTGCCCCTTCTCTGGACACTTTCCAGCCTATCCACATTTTTTTTTTGTACAACAGGGACAAAAACTGTCCAGGCAGTGCTCCAGATGTGGTCTGACCAGCAGTGAGTAGAGCAGGACAATGACTTCTTTATCTCTGCTGGTGATGCCCTTGTTGATGCAACCCAGTGTCCTGGTGGCCTTCTTTGCCACTACTTCTGCTGTAGTGAATAGACCTTTTCTCTGTAATCAGAGCCCAGATATACACCTTCCTTGTTTTAGAAGGTAAGAAATAAACTCTATTTGACATATGTATAAGGCTCAATCCCTTGAATTGCAGAATAGGGGAAAGAATCATAGAATCAACCAGGTTGGAAGAGACCTCCAAGCTCATCCAGTCCAACCTAGCACCCAGCCCTATCCAATCAACCAGACCATGGCACTAAGTGCCTCATCCAGGCTTTTCTTGAGGACCCCCAGGGACGGTGCCTCCACCACCTCCCTGGGCAGCCCATTCCAATGCCAATCACTCTCTCTGCCAACAACTTCTTCCTAATGTCCAGCCTATACCTACCCTGGCACAACTTGAGACTGTGTCCCCTTGTTCTATTGCTGGTTGCCTGGGAGAAGAGGCCACCCCCCACCTGGCTACAATGCCCCTTCAGGTAGTTGTAGACAGTAGTAAGATCACCTCTGAGCCTCCTCTTCTCCAGGCTAAACAGGCCCAGCTCCCTCAGCCTCTCCTCATAGGATTTGTGCTCCAAGCCCCTCACCAGCTTTGTTGCCCTTCTCTGGACATGTTCCAGCACCTCAACATCTTTCTTGAATTGAGGAGCCCAGAACTGGACACAGCACTCAAGGTGTGGCCTGAGCAGTGCTGAGTACAGGGCAAGAAGAACCTCCCTTGTCCTGCTGCCCACACTGTTCCTGATGCAGGCCAGGATGCCATTGGCTCTCTTGGCCACCTGGGCACACTGCTGGCTCATCTTCAGCTACTCTCTATCAGTACCCCCAGGTCCCTTTCCTCCTGGCTGCTCTCCAGCCACTCTGTCCCCAGCCTGTAGTGCTGCTTGGGGTTGTTGTGGCCAAAGTGCATAACTTTGCACTTGGCCTTGTTCATTCTCATCCCATTGGCCTCTGCCCACCCATCCAGCCTGGCCAGGTCCCTCTGCAGGGCTCTGCTACCTTCCATCAGATCAACACCTGCTCCTAGCTTGGTGTCATCTGCAAACTTACTGATGCTGGACTCAATCCCCTCATCCAGATCATCAATAAAGATATTGAACAGGACTGTGCCCAGTACTGATCCTTGGGGAACACCACTAGTGACAGCTGCCAACTGGATGTGGCACCATTCACCACCACCCTCTGAGCTCAAGAAATACTGTTGGGATCCACGGGAAGCAGAGAATGCAACACCAAGCTGCACTTGTCTTTCCAAAATGCTTCAAGTTGGAATCAAATTTATCATGTTCCCATCTTCCTTTCCAGGCTGGCTTCCCACCAGAGATTCATCTCCCTGGATACATGGTGTCTGGGGCAGTGTGCTGTGCAAACACCAATTACGAGCTGCTACTGAAGTCCTCTATTTATTGGCAACATGCAACTTGCAGTGGAAAAATGCTAACTTTAGGGTAGTTGAATGAAACATCAGAATTCCCCTGCAGAAGTTCAGACTGATATTAACAGGTCCCTTGGGAAAAGCCTTGTCCTGCAGATCAGGAGAATGGGGTTTCATATGCCAGCCTGAATTTAGACAAGAGGCTTCACCCAGCCTGTAGCCAAGAGAAGATCTTGTCAAGGGAGGTTCTTCTGCCCCTGTGCTCAGCACTGCTCAGGCCACACCATGAGTGCTGTGTCCAGTTCTGGGCTCCTCAATTCAAGAGAGATGTTGAGGTGCTGGAAGGTGTTGAGAGAAGGGCAGCAAGGCTGGGGAGGGGCCTGGAGCAGAGCCCTGTGAGGAGAGGCTGAGGGAGCTGGGGGTGTGCAGCCTGCAGCAGAGGAGGCTCAGGGCAGAGCTCATTGCTGTCTGCAGCTGCCTGCAGGGAGGCTGTAGCCAGGTGGGGTTGGGCTCTGCTGCCAGGCACCCAGGACAGAACAAGGGGACACAGTCTCAAGTTGTTTTTGGGGAGGTCTAGGCTGGATGTTAGGAGGAAGTTGTTGTCAGAGAGAGTGATTGGCATTGGAATGGGCTGCCCAGGGAGGTGGTGGAGTGGCCGTGGCTTGAGGTGTTGAAGCCAAGCCTGGCTGGGGCACTCAGTGCCATGGTCTGGTTGGTTGAGTAGGGCTGGGTGCTAGGTTGGACTGGATGAGCTTGGAGGTCTCTTCCAACTTGCTTGGTTCTATTCTATTAAGCACCTCACATTTGTTCTTGCTACTGTTGTTACTCCTTTGGAATTTTAAGTCATAAACCTCTGACTCTTATGGAGTGCATGAGAGTGCTGAAAAGGATTCACAGACTGTGGGGTGCAACCTGTGCAGTAGCTTTTGACCTTCATCCACCTGGGAACAAACCAATGCATTTCCCAACCAACTCAGAGAACATCTGAAGAATTGCAGCTCGCAGTCACAGTGGTGTGAAGTGAGATTTGCTTAGTCCATGTGAAAGTGACTACAGTTTGAAGCTGAAACACACATGGTTTGAGATAACCATTTGTGAAAGCCTCTGCCTGCCAAGTAGCTTAATGGAGTAATATCCTGGCTTAACTGAGTCAGGATTTCACCTGGTGCTGAGTAAAGCCAGCTTTAACTTGGGTACAAAACAAGGCAGAGTTTTAGCCACTCTGATACCAAAGAGTGCAAAGGAGATTTGCATTTTGCTCCCTTCTCCTCGTTAGGGATTCTCAGGCATTCCCTCTGTGCTCATTCAGTGCTCCTCAGAACATTCCCCAGGTTCATTCCTGCATTTCTATGCTTGCACAGGTGAGCAGAGAGCAGCAGCTGAGCAGAGAGCAGCTCAGCCCAAGGCAGGAGACCCAGCAGCACCCATGGGTGATGTGACAGCAAGCAGCAAGTCTTTATGGTCCCTAACACTGGGGGGCCACCAGGCCCCCCAGCCTTTAGATCCCCTCCACCATGCACCCAGTGTGCACCAGGGGCACTCACCAGCGATGCCAGGAGGAGGATCCCTCTGCCCAGTTGGGCAAGCTTGGGGCTTCTGCCCCTCCTGAGCTAATTATAAAGGGGAGTGGGCAGGGAGGGCAAAGTGGCCACAGCTGGGGCGGGAGGAGACTCCAACAGCACCCAGGTGCTCTGGGCTTGGGGGCAAGGGGAAAATGGGGCAGGGATGGTGGGAAAGGATGGAAGCTGCAGCACAGGAGGTTCCAGCTCAGCACAATCTGGAGAAGAGAAGACTGAGAGGGGATTTAATAAATGTTCATACATCTCTGAGGGTCAGGAGGGGGGGCACAGGCTCTGCTCACTGCTCCCTGGGCCAGGACAAGCAGCAATGGATGGAAGCTGCAGCACAGGAGGTTCCAGCTCAACACAAGGGGGAACTTCTTGGCTGTAAGGGTCCCAGAGCCCTGGCACAGGCTGCCCTGAGAGGTTTTGGAGTCTCCTTCTCTGGAGCCTTTCCAGGCCTGTCTGGATGTGTTCTGTGTGCCCTGAGCTAAACTGTGTGGTCCTGTCCTGGCAGGGGAGTTGAACTGGATGAGCTCTTTGGGTCCTTCCAACCCCTGACATCCTGTGAAAAGAGGAGGTGGTGCTGAAAGGAGGGAGATGGAGATGAAAGTTAAAAGGATGGAGAAAAGAGGAAGATGGGGAAAAGGAAGGAGCTGGTTTACACTTTCAGTGGGGCTCAGCCTGTGTGGTGTCAGCAGGGAGAGGCTGCCTGGAGCCTGCCATAGTTGGCAGCAGGAGGCTGGGGCAGGCCATGGCCACCAGGTAAAGTTTCCTTTGCACCTGGCTCTGAGGAGAATGGCAGCAGGCACAGGTTCTGGGTTTGTGTTTGCAGCTCCCTTGTATTCTCTTGGGTGTTTCAAGCTGTCCTTGGCAGGTTCTCCAGAGCCTGCAGCTGGGCTGAGCTGCCAGTGGGGAGGTGTTCAGAGCACAGCCAGTGCTGTGCAGCTGCCCAGGGCTGCGTGGGAAGAGTCTGCAGCGTGGGGACAGCTGTGGGTGGGAGGGAGAGAGCTGATGTGAGTGTCCCAAAGCTGATGTGGGGTGATACAGAGACTGTTCTCACAGCATGGTGGAGCTGCAAGGGACCTCTGGGGATCATCTAGCCCAATCTCTCTGCTAAAGCAGGTTTGCCTGGATCAAGTTGCCCAGGATTGTGTCCAGGAGAGTTTCACATGTCCCCAGAGAAGGAATGATAGAAGTGTTTTGGTTGGAAAAGGCTGCCAAGATCATCAGGTCCAACCATCCACCCAACACCACCATGGCCACCAAACCATGGCCCCCAGTACCATGGCCACAGGTTTCTCGCACACCTCCAGGGAAGGGGACTCCACCACCTCCCTGGGCAGCCTGTGCCAATCCCTGACCACTCTTGCTGCAAAGAAATTTTTCCTCATCTCCAACCTAACTCTTCCCTTGCACAATTTCAGGCCATTTCTTCTTGTTCTATCACCTGAGACTAGGAAGAAGAGCCCAACCCCACCTCACTCCAACTTCTTCTCAGGGAGCTGTAGAGAGCTGTCTCCCCTCAGCCTCCTCTTCTCCACACTAAACACCCCCAGCTCCCTCAGCCTCTCCTCCCCAGCCCTGTTCTCCAGACCCTTCCCCAGCTTTGTTGCCCTTCTCTGGCCGTGTTCAAGCACCTCAATGTCCTTCTTGCTGTAAGGGGCTCAAAACTGAACCCAGGACTCAAGCTGTGGCCTCACCACTGGCCAAGTCCAGGGACAGGACCACCTCCCTGGTCCTGCTGGTCACACCATTGCTGATGCTGCTGGCCTTGGAGTTCAGCACCCTCACAGGATAGTTTTTCCTGCTGTATCTCATAGAAGCATGGGATGCTTTGGGTTCAAAGGCAGCTTTAGAGATCTAGTGCCTGTCTCCTTGGGTTTGACTTCATTTTGTATAGAAGCTGAGGTAACCTGAGGGCTAAGTATCTGGATGCTGCTGCCACTGCCTTCTGCTGTTGAAACTGGCCTAGTAGCTTTCAAGTGCAGTGCTCTGAGTCTCCTTCTTCATGTCCCAGTTGTTATTTCTTGAGTGTAAAACCACATGAATGTGATATTTTCATGTTTGCACCTGGCCCTTCCCTTGGAATAGGAGAAAGAGCTGACTTCAAAATGCTTTGTTTCTGTTAGGTTCTTTTAGGATGAGGCCATCTAAAGGTTTATGGCTTTAAGAAGAGGAAAAAAACAACCTACAAAGCCCTTCAAATTCTGGATCTTGCTGATATCATGAAGTCTGAGCACACCACTTGTGCTGTAGAGTGGCCCATAAGGGCAAGATAGTAGAGCCCACCTCAAATACTGTGTCCAGTCCTGGTGTCCCCAGCATAAGGACACACAACTGTTGGAGTGAATCCAGAAGGTGGCCACAAAGATGTTCCCAAGGCTGGAATGCCTCTGCTAGGAGAGTATTTTGGACACCTCACTACAAGAAGGACGTTGAGGGGTTGGAGCAGGTGCAGAGAAGAGCAGTGAAGCTGAGGAGGGGTCTGGAGAGCAGGAGTGGTGGGGAGTGGCTGGGGAGCCTGGGGGTGTTGAGCCTGGAGAGGAGAGCTTCTGGCTCTCTGCAACTCCCTGAGAGGAGGGTTGAGCCAGGCAGGCATTGGGCTCTTCTCCTTAATAACAGGTGACAGGACAGGAGGAGGTGGCTTCAGGTTGCCTCAGGCAAGGTTGGGTTGGACTTGAGGAACAGTTTATTGCCCCTGAGGGCTGTCAAGGCCTAGCCTGGGCTGCCCAGGGCAGTGGTGGAGTCCCCATCCCTGAAGGTGTTTCAGAGCCCTGGAGATGTGGTGCTGAGGTCATGGTTTGGTGGAGCCCTGGAGATGTGGTGCTGAGGTCATGGTTTGGTGGTGCCCTGGAGATGTGATGCTGAGGTCATGGTTTGGTGGTGCTCAGGAGATGTGGTGCTGAGGTCATGGTTTGGTGGTGCCCTGGAGATGTGGTGTTGAGGGCCATGGTTTGGTGGAGCCCTGGAGATGTGGTGCTGAGGTCATGGTTTGGTGGTGCCCTGGAGATGTGGTGTTGAGGGCCATAGTTTGGTGGTGCCCTGGAGATGTGGTGCTGAGGGCCATGGTTTGGTGGTGCCCTGGAGATGTGGTGTTGAGGTCATGGTTTGGTGGTGTCCTGGAGATGTGGTGCTGAGGTCATGGTTTGATGGTGCCCTGGAGATGTGATGCTGAGGTCATAGTTTGGTGGTGCCCTGGAGATGTGGTGCTGAGGTCATGGTTTGGTGGTGCCCTGGAGATGTGGTGCTGAGGTCATGGTTTGGTGGTGCCCTGGAGATGTGATGCTGAGGTCATGGTTTGGTGGTGCCCTGGCAGCGCTGGATTAAGGGTTGGACTCCATGATCTTGAAGGTCTTTTCCAACCCAAATGATTCTATGTTCTAAATAGAGAAGGGAATACTCCAGGATGATCTTAGAGCTGCTTTCCAATATGGGAAGCAATCCTACAGGAAGGCTGGAGGGGGACTTGTTCTAAGTGTGACTAGCAACAGGACAAGGGAGAATGGTTTGAAGCTGAGGGAGAGTAGGTTTAGACTGGACCTTAGGGAGAAGTTTTGCAGTAGGAGGGTGGTGAGACACTGGAATAGGCTGCCCAGAAAGGCTTTGGATGCCTCCTCCCTGGAGATGTTCAAGGCCAGGTTTGATGAGGCCTTGAGCAGCCAAGTCTAGTTGAGAAGTGTCCCTGCCCATGGTGGGGAGCTTGGAGTAGATGATCTCTGAGGTCCCTTCCAACCTGAACCACTCTATAGAAACAAAACAAAACAAAACTGCCCCACATGGTTGCAACCTTTTGTGTCCCAGCAGCATCCTCTGTTAAGCAGCTTTATCAGGATGAGTTCTTTGCAAGCTTCTCTCTTCACATTGGCCAACAGTAGTCAACACTTTCTTCTTCTTGTTGTTCTGAGGAGGGGTGAGTAAAGCTTTGGCAGGCTTGAGGAACTAAGTCAGACTGGGAGGATACTGAACAAATGTCTTCTGCTGTAACCAGCTGCTCCACAGAGACTTGATTTTGCTTTCCTGGCTGAATGTCTCTAGCAAAACAATGCCTACATATCATTAAATACACAGCCCTCTGGGGATTCAGATCTAAATCTTGGCAGCAGATACAAAGCTAACTTCTAGATTTAAGGTTTTCATACAGGCACACACACACACACACAAAGAGTAACTCCCAAACCAGATGCACTCTGAATGCTGAAGTACTGAAATACCTCCTCCAGTGTGAGGTGTCCCTGCCCATGGCAGGGGTCTTGGAACTAGATGATCCCTGTGGTCCCTTCCAATCCTGACTGACTCTATGAGTCTATAAAATATTGAAAGGGGACTGCAAGAAGGCTGGGGAGGGACTAGCAAGGGCTTGAAGTGAGAAGAGGAGGCTCAGGGGTGATCTCATTGCTGTCTATAACTACCTGAAGGGAGGCTGTAGCCAGGTGAGGTTGATCTCTTCTGCCAGGCAGCCAGCAACAGAACAAGGGGACACAGCCTCAAGCTGTGGCAGGGCAGGTCTAGGCTGGATGTTAGGAGGAAGTTGTTGGCAGAGAGAGTGATTGGCACTGGAATGGGCTGCCCAGGGAGGTGGTGGAGTGGCTGTGGCTGGAGGTGTTGAAGCCAAGGCTGGCTGGGGCACTTAGTGCCATGGTCTGGTTGAGTAGGGCTGGGTGCTAGGTTGGACTGGCTGAGCTTGGAGGTCTCTTCCAACCTGGTTGATTGTATGATTCTGTGCTAGGGTGAGAGGCAATGGATTGAATCTGGAAGAGGGGAGATTGAGACTGGAGATTAGGAAGCAATTCTTTCCAGTGAGGGTGGTGAGACACTGGCACAGGCTGCCCAGAGAGGTTTGTGGAGTCTCCTTCTCTGGAGTCTTTCCAAACCCACCTGAGTGCATCCCTGTGTGAACTGCCCTGGGTGATGCTGCCTGGCAGGGGGGTTGGACTCACTGATCTTTGGAGGTTCCTTCCAGCCTCCAACATTCTGTGATTCTGTGCTGTACAAGATGAACAACTCAAGTTGACCTCTGTGGTGTAGATGAGGCTTGTCTGAGAAGTCTAAGAGCACTCAGAGATGTTTTCCCAGGAGAAGCCCAGCCAGGCAGTCTTTCTGCCTTCCTAGAGGACTGTTGGCAGAAGTCCACTGCATGTAAGAACAGGAGTTAGAGCTCATTGTTGGGAGCTCAAGTGGCTGCCAGATCTTCATTGCATCTTCCTTCTTAAGACAGTAAGAAGCTGGGATGGTTTAGGCTGAAGAAGAGGAGGCTGAGAGGAGATATTATTGCTGTCCACAGCTACCTGAAAGGAGGTTGGAATGAGGCCAGCGTTGGCTTCTTCTCCCAAGTAACAAATGACAGGACAAGAGGAAATGGCCTCAAGCTGTGCCAGGGGAGGTTTAGGTTTGGTGTTAGGAAGAGTTTCTTTGCTGCAAGAGTGGTCAGACATTGGAAGAGGCTGCCCTGGGAAGTGATGGAGTCACCATCCCTGGAGGTGTTCAGGAAACCTGTGGCCATGGCACCATGGGACATGTCCTGGAGGTGTTGGGTATTAGTTTGGACTTGATGACCTCAGACTTTTTTTCCAGCTGAAACAGTTCTGTGATTCTGTGCTGCCAAGGGGACACCTTTGCCACAAAGAAGTTGCCTGATTGCTGTTATCAACACTGGCACAGGCTGCCCAGGGAGGTGATGCCCATCCCTGGATGTGTTTCACAGGCAGAGATGTGATGCTGGGGGACATGGCTTAACACCAGACTGTTTCTGGTGTGCAGTGTGATTCAGAGAAGAAGAAGCTGTGCTTCTGACAGTTTGGCTTTAAAAACAAATGTAATGAGTAGTGGCAAAATAGCCAAATAGATGAAAACAAACCACTTAATGCATCCCAAACCTCTAAAGTAATGGCCTGATGAATTTATGTCTGCCTTCTGTAAGAGTAGAGTCAGCAATGGCATCTTAAGGCAAGCTTAGGGAAGCCAAAAACCTGCAGTGGCAACACTCCATGAGGGCATGGAGTCAGTCATCAGCAAGTCTGCAGGTGACACCAAGCTGGGGGCAGATGTGGCTGGGTTGGAGGGCAGAAGGGCTCTGCAGCAGGACCTTGACCGCCTGGACAGATGGGCAGAGTCCAAGGGGATGGCTTCAATAGCTCCAAGTGCAGGGTGCTGCACTTTGGCCACAGCAACCCCATGCAGAGATACAGGCTGGGGTTGGAGTGGCTGAGAGCAGCCAAACAGAGAGGGATCTGGGGGTGCTGATTGATACCCACCTGAACATGAGCCAGCAGTGTGCCCAGGTGGCCAAGAGAGCCAGTGGCATCCTGGCCTGCATCAGCAATGGTGTGGCCAGCAGGAGCAGGGAGGTCATTCTGCCCCTGTACTCTGCACTGGTTAGACCTCACCTTGAGTGCTGTGTTCAGTTCTGGGCCCCCCAGTTTAGGAGGGACATTGAGATGCTTGAGCGTGTCCAGAGAAGGGCAACGAGGCTGGGGAGAGGCCTTGAGCACAGCCCTACGAGGAGAGGCTGAGGGAGCTGGGATTGGTTAGCCTGGAGAAGAGGAGGCTCAGGGGAGGCCTTATTGCTGTCTGCAACTACCTGAGGGGAGGTTGTGGCCAGGAGGAGGTTGCTCTCTTCTCTCAGGTGGCCAGCACCAGAACAAGAGGACACAGCCTCAGGCTGCACCAGGGGAGATTTAGGCTGGAGGTGAGGAGAAAGTTCTTCCCTGAGAGAGTCATTGGACACTGGAATGGGCTGCCCGGGGAGGTGGTGGAGTCGCCGTCCCTGGAGCTGTTCAAGGCAGGACTGGACGTGGCACTTGGTGCCATGGTCTGGCCTTGAGCTCTGTGCTAAAGGGTTGGACTTGATGATCTGTGAGGTCTCTTCCAATCTTGGTGATACTGTGATACTGGGATACTTCTGCCACCCTGGGTGTGGACCTAGGGCAGAGAGAAATGCTGTGGCTATCAGAACGTGATGTGAATGAGGAAAGACATGTCCTGAGTGATCATCAATTAATTGTGAATCACTAAGGTGGCAGGAAATAAAATTAGAAGTCTGACTCCAAGTTTCCAATGATTAAATGAAAAGATCCATCTGTACCTAAATATAATTATGGGGAAGACTTGAATGGAGGAGGCAAAAACTGATGGAGCAGCAGATGGAGGAACAGTGTTTGTTTGGATATACAACTGCCTTGTGCATCTGGTCTGTTCTGCCACTCTGCTCTGCCCTGCTGAGATGTCCCCTGGAGTACTTTGTCCAGCTATGGGACCCCAAACACAAGAGGCACATGGATGTGGTGCAGCAGGTCCAAAGGAGGCCACCAAGATGATCAGAGGATTGGAGCATGTCTCCTATGGGGACAGGCTGAAAGAACTGGGACCCTGGGGTGCATTAAGAAGACTGTGTCCAGCAGATCAAGGGAGGTTCTCCTCTGCCTCTATTTGCCCTGGTGAGACCTCATCTCGAGTACTGTGTTCAGTTTTGGGCTCCCCAGTTGCAGAGGGACAGAGAGAGAGTCCAAGGGAGGGCTACGAGGATGATGAGGAGACTGGAGCACTGCCTGATGAGGAGAGGCTGAGGGACCTGGGGCTGCTCAGTCTGGAGAAGACTGAGAGGGGATTTGATCAATATCTATAACTATCTGAGGGCTGGGAGTCAGGAGGAGGGGACAGGCTCTGCTCACTGCTCCCTGGGATAGGACAAGCAGCAATGGATGGAAGCTGCAGCACAGCAGGTTCCAGCTCAGCACAAGGGGAACTTCTTTGCTGTAAGGGTCCCAGAGCCCTGGCACAGGCTGCCCAGAGAGGTTGTGGAGTCTCCTTCTCTGGAGCCTTTCAAGGCCTGTCTGGATGTGTTCCTGTGTGCCCTGAGCTAGATTGTGTGGTCCTGCTCTGGCAGGGGGGGTTGGACTGAATGATCTCTTTGTGTCCCTTCCAACCCCTAACATCCTGTGAGCCTGTGAACTGGTCCTATGCAGCCTGGAGAAGCTCCAGGGAAACTTTGGAGCTACATTTCAGTGTCTGAAGGGGGCCAACAGGCAGACTGAGACAGGAGTGATTAGAAGAGCCTGTGGGGATAGGACAAGGCACAATGGTTTGAAACTGGAGCAGGGCAGATGTAGGTTGGACAATGGGAAGAGATTTCACAAGGCCAAGTGAAGAGTTCTACAGGTCTAGGCTGGATGTTAGGAGGAAGTTGTTGGCAGAGAGAGTGATTGGCATTGGAATGGGCTGCCCAGGGAGGTGGTGGAGTCTCTGTGCCTGGAGGTGTTGCAGCCAAGCCTGGCTGGGGCACTTAGTGCCATGGTCTGGTTGCTTGGCCAGGGCTGGGTGCTAGGTTGGGCTGGCTGAGCTTGGAGCTCTCTTCCAACCTGCTTGATTCTATGATTCTATGATCATGAGGAAGTTCTGCACAGTGAGAGTGGTGAGACACTGGAACAGGTTGCCCAGGGGTGTGGTTGGGACCCCATTCCTGGAGACATTCAAGATGAGATTTGATGTGGCCCTGGGCAGCTTGCTCTAGTTGGAGGTGTCTCTGCTTCCTGCAGGGGAGCTTGGGCAAGATCACCTTTGAGTGTCCCTTCCAACCCAGTGCAGTCTGTGAATCTGTGAAAGCTGCTTGGTAGAGGAGGGAATCATCTAGATGCTGCTCTTGCAGTTTCAGTTTGGCTGTGCCACCTAAGTGGCAACAAGCTGATGTTACAGAATTTTATACCAAGTTTTGTGTTGTCCTTTTATCTGGAGAGGATGAAAAAGCTGTTCAAACCCTCTGATTTTACCTGGAGCTTTTCATAGTTCTTAAACCAAAACCCAGCCCTTGGAGCTTGTGGTTTTTTACTGTTGTACTCATTTAAGCTCAGATGGGAGCAGTGCTGTGCAGCAGCATCTTGGCAGCTTCCAGACTAGCCAGGTAGTTAAAAGACATTTCAGTGATGTGTTCTTGTTTTGCACTAGGAAGGTGTGCACAGATGGCCTGGGATTCTTCACAGGTTGGGTAACTTGCAAGAAGATGGCACCAAGCTGTGTGGCACAGTCGACTTGCTAGAGGGCAGGGATCCATCCAGAGGGACCTGGACAGGCTGCAGAGCTGTGCCCAGGCCAACCTCATGACATTCAGCAGGGCCAAGTGTAAGATCCTGCACCTGGGTGGGTGCAATGCCAAGCACAACTCCAGGCTGGGTGGGGAATGGCTGAGAGCAGCCCTGAGGAACAGGACCTGGGGGTCTGGGCTGATGAAAAGCTCCACAGGAGCCTGCAGTGTGAGTGCAGCCCAGACACAACCCTGTGCTGGGTGCAGCAAGAGCAGTGTGGGCACAGGGCAAGGGAGGGGATTCTGCCCCTTGGCTCTGCTCTCCTCACACCCCACCTGCAGTCCTGGGGGCAGTTCTGGAGCCCCCAGCACAAGCAGGACATGGAAGTGTTGGAGCCAGTGCAGAGGAGGCCACCAAGATGCTGAGAGGGCTGCAGCAGCTCTGCTGTGAGGACAGGCTAAAGCTGGAGGTCTGCAGCCTGGAGGAAGAGAAGGCTTTGAGGTGACCTTGGAGTGGCCTTGCAGTATCTGAAAAGGGCTAGAGGAGGGCTGGGGAGGGACTATTGACAAGGTCTGGTAATGAGAGAAGGAGGAGGAATGGGTTTGAACTGGCAGAAGGGAGACTGAAACTGGATGTTAGGAAGAAGTTGTTTGCAGTGAGGGTGGTGAGACACTGGCACAGGTTGACCAAATGTGATCAAAGATCACATTGGGTGATTCTGTGCTCCACAACCTCTCTGGAGGTGTTCAGGACCAGGTTCTTTTTCTTTCTCCTTTTTCTTTTGCATCTTTATCTTTTTTCTTTCTTTCTTTCTCTTCTTTCTTTTTTCTTTCTCTTTTTTTTCCATCTCTTTCTTTCTTTCTTTCTTTCTTTCTTTCTTTCTTTCTTTCTTTCTTTCTTTCTTTCTTTCTTTCTTTCTTTCTTTCTTTCTTTCTTTCTTTCTTTCTTTCTTTCTTTCTTTCTTTCTTTCTTTCATTTCCCCCCCTTTATTTCTGTTTTCTTTCTTTTTTTCTCCTTTCTCCTTTTTTTGTTCCTTTCTCTTGTTTTTTGTTCTTCTTTCCTGGTTTTATTCCTCTCTCCTATTATTTTGTTCCTTTATCTTTTTTTTTTTTTCCCTTTTTATTTTTTTTTTCAGTTTCCACTGAAATCTCCCAGTTTATCTGCAAGCCTACTTAAATAGAAGAGTGCATTTTAATGCTTTGGGACAAACCTGTGATAAAGAGACAATTTAAATCTGAGTGGCCTTGGCTTTCACTGGAGACCACTGCCCTCTGCCTCGGGGAGCTACAGCTGGTATCAAAGAATCATAGAATCAGTCAGGGTTGGAAGGGACCACAAGGAGCAGCCAGTGCCAACCCCCCTGCCGTGCCCAGGGACACCCTGCCGTAGAGCAGGCTGCACACAGCCTCAGCCAGCCTGACCTCAAACACCTCCAGCCATGGGGCCTCAACCACCTCCCTGGGCAACCCATTCCAGCCTCTCACCACTCTCCTGCTCAACAACTTCCTCCTCACCTCCAGCCTCACTCTCCTCACCTCCAGCTTTGCTCCATTCCCCTCACTCCTGTCACTCCCTGACAGCCTAAAAAGTCCCTCCCCAGCTTTTTTGTATCCCACTTCAGATCCTGGAAGGCCACAAGAAGGTCACCTGGGAGCCTCCTCTGCTCCAGCCTGCACAGCTTCAACTCTTTCAGTCTGTGCTCACAGCAGAGCTGCTGCAGCCTCTGAGCATCCTCCTGGCCCTGCTCTGGACACACTCCAGCATCTCCACAGCCCTCTTGTCCCAGGGGCTCCAGAACTGGCTGCAGTACTCCAGGTGGGATCTCAGCAGAGCAGAGCAGAGCAGAGCAGAGCAGAGGGGCAGAATCCCCTCCCTGGCCCTGCTGGCCACACTGCTGCTGCTGCAGCCCAGGCTCTGCTTGGCTTTCTGGGCTGCAAGTGCACACTGCTGGCTCCTGCTGAGCTTCTCCTCCAGCAGCACCCCCAAGTTCTTCTCCTCAGGGCTGCTCTCCAGCCACTCCCTGCCCAGCCTGGATTTGTGCTTGGCATTGCCTCAACCCAGCTGCAGGACCTTGCACTTGGTCTTGTTGAACCTCCTGAGGTTGCCATGTGCCCACCTCTGGAGCCTGTAATCAATCAGGCTGCAGTCCCCATTGCATTCACCTTGGTGTGTGTGCCTAGGGAAGTGAAAACATGGAGAGGCAGCCAAGGGTGACTGGTGAGTAATTTCTCAGACTGAAGAGCTGCTTTTAAAGCAATCCCAGAGTGTGTCTGTGTCTCTCTTCTTGATATCCAGAATATCTTTCTGACTCAAGTGATCATAGAATCATAAAATCATTTAGCTTGGAAAAGACCTTTACGATCATGGAGCCCAAACCTCCTCCAACTCTACCAAGGCTGGTGCTAAACAAGGAGAAGCTTGCAGTGGCTTTGCAGTGTGCACCATTTATGCTCACTGGATTATTGTGTGGCTGGCTGCTCAAGTTCTTCTCTTGACTTCAGGAGCAGTTTGCTGTCATACAACGCAGAGCAGAGCTGGTGCACACTTAGGCTTTACATTCCTTAGCAGCTGTTCCTCGGAGTGACAAACTAAAGGCTACATTATCTTATCAGCCTGCTGTAGTTATTGCTTCCCCAGGAAGCCACATTGCTTCATTCCTAACAGCCTGGGTGTTTTTCTCCAACAGGAACTATTCTTATCAGAAGCAATAATGGCCAACTAATGCTGCTGTCTCAACAAGCAACTGCAGGGGCTCAGAACCAGCCCCAGAACAACACAAGTGTGAGACCACCTGTACTGACCAGCATGCCTGTGGTCAGAGTATGTACTGTGCAGGTAACTTCTCCCACAGCTTCAATTCCACCTAGTTGGCTGGGTTTGTAGTTGTAAGAGGGTTCACAGGTAAGTTATGAAGGGTTAATTAAGCATTTGAGTGCTTTCTGAGCCACAGAATACACTGGGTTAAAGGGACCTCTAAAGGTCATCTTGTCCAACCCTCCTGCCATGAGCAGAGACAATCCCAACTAGATCCCTATTACAAGAGGGATATGGATGTGCTGGAACATGTCCAGAGAAGGGCCACGAGGATGCTCAGAGGTCTGCAGCTGCTCTGCTGTGAGGAAGAGACTGAGAGAGTTGAGGCTGTTCAGTTTTGGAGAGGAGAAGGCTCTCAGGTGATCTCATTGTGGTCTTTCAGTATCTGAAGTGGGCTACAAGAAAGCTGGGGAGGGACTTTTTAGGATGTCAATGATAGGACTGGGGGGAATGGAACAAAGCTGGAAATGAGTAGATTCAGACTGGGTGTTAGGAAGAAGTCCTTCAGCATGAGAGTGGTGAGAGCCTGGAACAGGTTGCCCAGGGAGGTGGTGGAAGCCTCATCCTTGGAGGTGTTTAAGGCCAGGCTGGACAAGGCTCTAGACAGTCTGATCTAATGTGAGGTGTCCCTGCCCATGGCAGGGGAGTTGGACCTGGATGATCCTTGTGTTCCCTTCCAACCCTGACTGATTCTATGACTCTATGATTCTAAGATTGGGTTGCTCAGAACCTCATCAAGTCTGACCTGGTGTGGGACCTCCATCAACTCCCTTGGCAACCTGTTCCAGCATTCCACCACCCTCATAGCCATGAACCTCTTGCCAATGTGCAGTCTAAGTCTGCCTTGCTCTAGTTTCAAACCATTGTCGCTCATCCTATCCTTACAAGCCCTTGTGAGCAGTCTCTCCACAGCCTTCTTGTAGGCCTCCTTTAGGTAGTGGAAGGCTGCTCTAAGGTCTTCCCAGAGTCTTTTCCCCTCCAGGCTGAACAACCCCAACTCTCTCAGCCTGTCTTGGTAGGAGAGATGCTGCAGCCCTCTGATCATTTTTGTGGCCCTCCTCTGGACCCTCTCCATCAGATCCTTCTTGTAGGGAGGGCCTAGGCACAGCACTGCAGGTGGAGTCTCAGGAGAGCAGAGGGGCAGGATCTCATCTCTCCTTCTGCTGACCACAGCCCAGGATGCCATTGGCCCCTGGGCACAAGTGCCCATTGCTGGCTCATGTCCAGCTTTTCATCCACCAGCACTCCCAGCACCTTTCACAGGGCTGCTCTCTTTGACAACATCCTCCAGCCTGGGTCGCTAATAGAGATTGCCCCAACCCAGGTGCAGGACCTTGTTCTTGGCCTTGTTGAAGCTCACAAGGTTCACCTGGGTGCACTTCTGCAGCTTGCCCATCCTGGTGGCCTTTGGTTTTGCACACAGAGACTGCTTTGCAGTGTCAGTCTGAGAACACCTGCTGGCTCTTACAGGTGGTACAGCTCAAAGGAAGCAATTCCTCTGATGGGCTAAGGGGTTTTAAGGGGAAAAAAAACCCAACCCACCAAACTAAACAACCCAGAACCAAAGCCTCTACCACACTTACTGCTAATAACTACAACATTGTGATCCTCTGGTGGGGTGTATCTCTGAGGCTGAGTGAAGCTGAGGACCTTTACCATGTTCCCAGGATGTTGTTCCTCCTCTGAGCTCTGCTGGCTTTTGTTTCCATCTCTTGTAATGTGGCCAGCATGCAGGAGGAAGGGCAGGTACCACAAAGTAACCTTCTGCTGATTTCTTGCCACATGCTCATCCTTTAACTGTTTTATTCTGATTAGGACATGCAAGAAAGCTGGGGAGGGACTTTTTACAAGGGCTTCTAGTGCTAGGATGAGAAGCAATGGCTTTCAGCTGGGAGATTAGGAAGAAATTCTTTCCAGTGAGGGTGGGGAGACACTGGAACAGGTTGGTCAGGGAGGCTGTGGATGTTCCCCTGCCTGGAGGTGTTTAAGGCCAGCCTGGATGGGGCCTTGAGCAGCCTGTTCCAGTGCGAGGTGTCCCTGCCCCATGGCAGGGGGGTTGGAACTGGATAACCTTCAAGGTCCTTTTGAACCCAAACCATTCTCTGATCCTGTGATTTGGCATCATGTCTAAATGCCTCTAGATCCCTTCTACCAGGTGAACACCTGGTGGGTGAGCAGCTCTGCAGAGCAGTGTGTGGACTGCAGGGGCTGTGTGAGTGGTGCCTGTGTTATGGGTGTCCTGCTTTGTGTCAGATGCAGAGCAGGCACCACCTCGGTGTCTGCTTTGTCGCTGCCTTGTCTGACAGCTGCTGTCTGCACATGGTTTCTTCTTGTGTTTTCAAGAACTCTGGCACCCAATTACTGAAGAAACTAACAGCTCCTCCTGGGAAACCATCACCTCCAGCAACAAATGCTGTGGCTTCTACTGTTCAGCCACCTGCTGCAGTCCAGGTAGGTGTGAAGAGCTGCAGAGTGGTGGTGGGATAGGTGCCAGGGGGAGCTGAAGGAAATACAGATGCATTCCTCTTGCTTCTAACTCTAAGCTAGTGAGGGGCCTGGAGCACAGCCCTGTGAGGGGAGGCTTGAGGGAGCTGGGGGTGTGCAGCCTGCAGAAGAGGAGGCTCAGGGCAGAGCTCATTGCTGTCTGCAGCTACCTGAAGGGAGGCTGTGGCCAGGTGGGGTTGGGCTCTGCTGCCAGGCAAGCAGCAACAGAACAAGGGGACACAGCCTCAAGCTGTGCCAGGGGAGGTCTAGTCTGGCTGTTAGGAGGAAGTTGTTGTCAGAGAGAGTGATTGGCATTGGAATGGGCTGCCCAGGGAGGTGGTGGAGTCGCCGTGGCTGGAGGTGTTGAAGCCAAGCCTGGCTGGGGCACTTAGTGCCATGGTCTGGTTGATAGGCCAGGGCTGGGTGCTAGGTTGGGCTGGATGATCTTGGAGGTCTCTTCCAACCTGCTTGATTCTATGATTCTATATGATTGTATGATTCAGTTCCAACACCCCTGCCATAGGCAGGGACACTTTCCACTATGATTCTAACCTGCTTTTCACTGAGCTGCTAACTTTTGTCCTCATGATAAATTCTTTCCTGGATGTGCTTTTTTTAAGTGCATCATTTAATCATGCTCCTGCCAGTGTGTGTCAGCTCATCTTCTCTCACTGCAGTAGAAAGTGCATGAACACTGGGTTTAAAAAAAGTACTTCAGAGAGCCATTTCCCCTGCCTTTGTACCCTGTGGCACAGCTCCTTCAAGCTGTAGCTGAGGCTGTTCTGGAAGACAGAAACTTCCACGTGTCCTCTCCTGTTGGGGTTCCCCTTTTTATTAGGAAAGAGAAAGTCACACCTGGGATGCTGTTGAGAGGCAAATGAGCTGTCTGCACTAGGCAAGCTGGCTTGCAGGTCTGTGTTTTTTTCCCCCTCATTAAAAGCTGAAGGAAGGTCATAGCTATAGACCTCTCTTTTCCAACTGTATTTGGTGCACAGGTTCCACAGATAGTAAGTAAACACTGCTTGGCTCAGGGGTGACTTTATTGCTGTCTACAACTACCTGAGGGGTGGTTGTGGCCAGGAGGAGGTTGCTCTCTTCTCTCAGGTGGCCAGCACCAGAACGAGAGGACACAGCCTCAGGCTGTGCCAGGGGAGATTTAGGCTGGAGGTGAGGAGAAAGTTCTTCCCTGAGAGAGTCATTGGACACTGGAATGGGCTGCCCGGGGAGGTGGTGGAGTCGCCGTCCCTGGAGCTGTTCAAGGCAGGACTGGACGTGGAACTTGGTGCCATGGTCTGGCCTTGGGCTCTGTGGTAAAGGGTTGGACTTGATGATCTGTGAGGTCTCTTCCAACCCTGATGATACAGTGATACTGTGATCATTATTTCCAGGTAGTGTTTTGTGTTTTCCTTCCAAAGTCTCTTCTTTTTTGCTGGAGAAAAATGGTTGGACTCTTTTGAAGAGGCACTTGGTACCTGTAGAGTACAGTACTTCTCCTAGATGCACTCTTGCCTCTGCTTTGTAGGACCAGGGTTGTGGATGAGCACATGTGATGAAAGTAAGACTTCCCTCTGCAGCTAAAATATTCTGTTCTCTTCATCAGCTGGAGGAGAAATCAGGAAGCAATCTGACTTGTACTCACCTTTGGTGAACAGGAGCTGAAGGAGACAGGGCTGGATTGGTTGACCAAGCATTCAGTAAATGAGCAGCATCAGTCACTAAAAACTAGCCTGGTTGTATGTTCTTGACCTTGAGGGTGCTTGAAGGACTGGGGTATGTTTGATGGCAGTGGCAACCAACAGTCTGCCTTACAAATGTGTCCTCCTGCTGTTCTTCTCTATCAGCAGCTGGAATTAATCACAGCTCTGTCTGTGACCTTTCTTTCTCTTCCTTCTCACTACAGATGGATAATGCTGGGGGTAAAAGGCAAACCTGAAGGCCTCTTTTAGTGCATTTTCTATTCTGCTTAGGATGGAACCAACATACACTTTGTGTCTAGGAACAGCTCTGGATATTCCTTACCCAGTCTTGTTTTGGTGTCTTAGCTTGGAGCCCCTGTGCTTGTGAATGGAATCTTAGCTTGGAGCCCCTGTGCTTGTATTGGAGTCTTAGCTTGGAGCCCCTGTGCTTGTGAATGGAGTCTTAGCTTGGAGCCCCTGTGCTTGTGAATGGAGTCTTAGCTTGGAGCCCCTGTGCTTGTGAATGGACTCTTAGCTTGGAGCCCCTGTGCTTGTGATTGGAGTCTTAGCTTGGAGCCCCTGTGCTTGTGATTGGAGTCTTAGCTTGGAGCCCCTGTGCTTGTGAATGGAGTCTTAGCTTGGAGCCCCTGTGCTTGTGAATGGAGTCTTAGCTTGGAGCCCCTGTGCTTGTGAATGGAGTCTTAGCTTGGAGCCCTTGTGCTTGTGCATGGAGTCTTAGCTTGGAGCCCTTGTGCTTGTGCATGGAGTCTTAGCTTGGAGCCCCTGTGCTTGTGAATGGAGTCTTAGCTTGGAGCCCCTGTGCTTGTGCATGGAGTCTTAGCTTGGAGCCCCTGTGCTTGTGAATGGAGTCTTAGCTTGGAGCCCTTGTGCTTGTGAATGGAGTCTTAGCTTGGAGTCCTTGTGCTTGTAGTCTCTGCATGGAGATCCAGAGCCTTTCAAAGCAGTAAGTCATCTACTCTGCTGCCCTTGGCCTCTTTGGAGAGATGAAGGTGAATATTTCTTCCACCTACTAAATGAAGCTGCCTTCATCCTCACCCTTAGGTGGATAAGCATTGAAATTCATTAAGGTGAATCTTGTAGAGTAGGGTTATAGGTTGGACTTGGTGGTCTGTGATTCATCATGCTATTCACTCTTCCTTTTTTAACTCCCACCTACCTTGCACTTGGTTCTTCTGTTACTTTCTTCATTCAGTTGTGCTGTGCTCAGCTTAACTTGTGTTCTCCTGAGATATTTAAGGAGGTACACATGGAAGGTTTTTTGTAAGCCATATTTTTTTTTCCATTGTAGCAGCTGGAATGCCTCTAACAAGCCACAGGGCTGGATTTAAACAGCAAGAATGATGACTCTAGGAGAAATTAATGGTGCTGTTTGGTTTGGAGTGGCTTCCTTGGAGCCCTTCTCACACAGAGAATTGCAGAGCCCTCTGTAGAAGCTCCTTGTGTCTTAGAGACTAAATAGCTGCAGCGTGGATACATCCTGCCATGACAGGGCCACTTCCCCTCTCACCCTGAGGTGGATGAGAGAAGAGTGCTGAATGAGGGAGTCTGTGCCCAAGGGTGCAGGAACCTTCTGGGAAAAGGAAGGAGGAGTCCTTGGGCATGTTTGCCTTGGCAGCAGTTCATTCCTCAATCCTCAGAGAATCAGCAAGTGGTTTGGGTTGGAAGAGACCTTAAAGATCATCTAATTTCAACCAACTTGGGTTGGCAGGGACACCTCCCACCAGCTCAGCTTGCTCACAGCCTCAGCCAACCTGGCCTTGAAACCTCCAGAGGGGAGGCAGCCACAGCATCCTTGGTCAACCTGGCCAGTGTCTCACAGAGGGGGCAGCCACAGCATGCTTGGTCAACCTGGCCAGTGTCTCACAGAGGGGGCAGCCACAGCATGCTTGGTCAACCTGTGCCAGTGTCTCACAGAGGGGGCAGCCACAGCATGCTTGGTCAACCTGTGCCAGTGTCTCACAGAGGGGGCAGGCACAGCATCCTTGGTCAACCTGTGCCAGTGTCTCACAGAGGGGGCAGCCACAGCATCCTTGGTCAACCTGTGCCAGTGTCTCACAGAGGGGGCAGCCACAGCATGCTTGGTCAACCTGTGCCAGTGTCTCACAGAGGGGGCAGCCACAGCATCCTTGGTCAACCTGTGCCAGTGTCTCACAGAGGGGGCAGCCACAGCATCCTTGGTCAACCTGTGCCAGTGTCTCACAGAGGGGGCAGCCACAGCATGCTTGGTCAACCTGTGCCAGTGTCTCACCACCCTCACTGGAAAGAATTTCTTCCTAATCTCCAGTCTACATCTCTTCCAGTTTCAATCCAGTCTTCCTCATCCTATCATTACAAGCCCATGTTGAAAGTCCCTCCCCAGCTTTCCTGTAACCCATGTCAGATAGTGGAAGGCCACAATAAGCTCTCTCTGGATCTTTCTCTTCTCCAGGCTGAAGAGTCCCAACTCTCTCAGCCTGTCCTCTGGCTTCAAGCCATTGCCCCTCATCCTACCACTACATGCCCTTGTCAAAAGTCCCTCCCCAGCTTTCTTGTAGGTCCCCTTGAAGAACTTGCTGATGTTAGTCTCAACAGCTTTTTGAGCTCAGAGGAGGGGAGTGTGGGTGTGGAAGTCAACACAGAAAGGGGGAGGCAGCAGAGAGGACACAATCCTCGGTTCCATTATGCATCTCCTTTCCTGGGCACAGTGCAGCTTGAAGCAGTACTATCAGCCACACTCTTTGCTTACTGATCCAGGATTATTCTCCTCCTCATCTGTGAAACTATATCCCTTTGTTACCATTCCTGCTTGTTTGAGCTCTGAGGTCAGATGAGATGCCTGCACTCCATCATTTTTTTTCCCCTTCTTCCCAGATGGGGTCACAAAGCTGCAAAGTATCTAATTAGCATCACGCTGGGGCACTTTCATTGAGATGCAGAGCACTACTCTTGAAATTACCTCAAAATATGCAGGATTAATGCCATTTTTTTTGGGCAACTGCTTCTCTGTTGCTCAAGGTGAGAATGAGAATTGTCAGTAGTGAAAAAGGTTGAGGGCAGATGACAGAAGTTAATTCCCATATATTCATCTTCCTGGGAAAAGGGTCCAGCAGCCTTCCTGTTGTTCTCTCCCTCAGCTGATAAAGTGCTGTTCTGGTCTGGATGTGTAAACATGCTGGAATTTGCAAGAGATCAGCTCCCATGAACCTCCTGTTTTCAACTTTTGAAAGCCCAAGGCATTGCAGCTTGACAGATCTGTTCTCTGTCCCCTTCCATCTCCCTCCCGTCCATCTGTTTGTGGGATTCTCATGCCCAGTTTGCCTCCCTATGGTCTTAGAGCTGTTGAGCCTCATCCTTGGAAGAGGCAGTGATGGTGGCAAAGATCCTGCAGAGAGCTATTAAAGTGTTACCAACAGTGGGAGCCTGAGCTGGAAACCTTGCTGCTAGCTGCCTGCTTCTTTCAGATCAAACTGGCAGCAGCCTGGGAGGGAGGACACCCACCCAGAAGGGGGGGAAGAATGACAAAAATGTATTTTTACTTTAGCTTTAAGTGTTTGTTCATTAATATTTTCCTATCCTGCAAGACTTCAAAGCCCTTTGATAGTCTATGTGATGTCTGTCCAACTCTAATTAGTTTTTGCTTTATCCATGGTAGGTTAAGTTGGGCTCTTGTGTTACTGTCTTATCATTAATGCAATTAGCAAGTCTTAATTTGTGATTGTGAAGCTCAACTGGGGTGCTTAAACGTGTTCAAGTCATAGAATCATAGAAGGGTTTGGGTTGGAAGGGACCTCTGAAGGTTATCTAGCTGTTGCCCCCTGAAGTGAGCAGGGACATCCTCCACTAGAGCAGGTTGCTGTTGAGCCTGACTTTGAATCTCTTCAGGGACAGGGTCTCATCTACCTCCCTGGGCAACCTGTTCCAGTGTTCCCCTACCTTCATGGTGCAGAACTTGTTCCTAACATCCAATCTCAATCTGCTCTTCTTTCATTTCAAACTGTTGTTCCTGGTCCCTTCCCTGCAGGCCTTTGCAGACAGTTGCTCTGCAGCCTGCTTGTAGTCCCCTTCAGGTACTGGGAGGTCACTATTAGGTCTCCTTGGAGTCTTCTCCAGGCTGAAAAACCCCAGCTTCCTCAGCCTGTCTCCATAGCAGAGGTGCTGTAGCCCTCTGATCATCTTTACAGCTCTCCTGGACCTGCTCCATCAGGTCCATGTCCTCCCTGTGTTAGGGCTCCAGAGCTGGGTGCAGCAGTCCAGGTGAGGTCTCAGCAGAGCAGAGTGCCAGCATCACCTCTCTCTGTCTGTCAGCTCCTTTCATGCAGCCCAGGATGCCATTGGCCTTCTGGGCTGCCAGGGCACACTAACAGTGAAAGCAACTGAGTAGATTTTTGGCCCAGGAAGCCAGGCTTTCCCTTTCTCTTGAGAGGTTTGGCTGGAAAGCAATACCCAAAGTGAGCTTTCAGATACTAACCTGAAACTCTTGATCTTTGTAACCTGCAGATTCTCTCAGTCTCAAGCTGAGAAACTGAAAGTAGTTGGTTTTGCAGAGGTAAAGTGGTCTGCTCTGACTGTTCTCTGTTGTATCAGAACTGGGGTGGGGGGGGGTTGGGTTCTTGGTTGTGTTGGGTTTTGGCTCTTCTTTAAATCCTGACCAGACATAGTTTGGTACAGGAGATTTTCCTCTCAAAACTACCATTTAGCCTGGTTTGGAAAGGAGAAGGCAAACTGTGCTCTTAAACTGAGGAAAGCTTCATAGCTCTCCTTTTGCTGGAGCTTCTGAATCCATTGGTTCCAAATTCTAAGGAGATGATACAAAGAAGTCTCAAAACACCTGAATTTGGTCATGGTTTGTGTCACAGCAGAGGAGGAGAGGGATAGATCCACATTACTGCCCAGGAGGAAAGGGCAGGAAGGACTTGTTAGGTGTGTTTTCTTGGCTGGCTGCTTCCTTCCAAAGTGGGCACAGCTTTACCTGCTGTGCAGCTGAGGTTCTTCTTCCCCTGTACTCAACACTGCTTAGGCCACACCTTGAGTGCTGTGTCCAGTTCTGGGCCCCTCCATTCAAGAGAGATGTTGAGGTGCTGGAAGGTGTTGAGAGAAGGGCAGCAAGGCTGGGGAGGGGGCCTGGAACACAAACCCTATGAGGAGAGGCTGAGGGAGCTGGGGGTGTGCAGCCTGCAGAAGAGGAGGCTCAGGGCAGAGCTCATTGCTGTCTGCAGCTACCTGAAGGGAGGCTGTAGCCAGGTGGGGTTGGGCTCTTCTGCCAGGGAACCAGCAACAGAACAAGGGGACACAGCCTCAAGTTGTGCCAGGGCAGGTCTAGGTTAGCTGTGAGGAGGAAGTTGTTGTCAGAGAGAGTGATTGGCATCGGAATGGGCTGCCCAGGGAGGTGGTGGAGTCACTGTGCCTGGAGGTGTTGAAGCCAATCCTGGCTGGGGCACTTAGTGCCATGGTCTGGCTGATTGTCCAGGGCTGGGTGCTAGGTTAGACTGGATGATCTTGGAGGTCTCTTCCAACCTGGTTGGTTGATTCTATGATTCTATTCTATGAAAAAGGAAAAGTAGAATGGTTTGAGTTGGAAGGGACCTTAAAGATCCTCTAGTTAGAACCACCCTGCCCTGGGCAGAGACACCTCCTGTTAGAACAGGTGAGCAAGTGCCAACCTGGCTTTGAACACTTCCAGGCTTGGAGCCTCTACAACATCTCTGGGTAACATATTTCAGTGCCTTACTACTCTCATGGGGAATAATTTCTTCCTGATGGTAATCACCCAAGGTCTTATTTGTCTTCAGAGTGGTATCACTTGGCTTAGCATTGCCCAAAATTCATTCGACTCAGACTGCAGCAGCCTGGCAGAGTTGATCTGTTTCTTCAAGACAATCTTACCTCCTTCTCCTCACCTGAAGTTGCAGGCAGTGCTTCAGCCTGGGTGAGCCTTTGTCATTTCATAGATTCATGGATTCATAGAGAGCTGCTCAGCTTCCCTCGTGCTCACTTATTTACCAAAACCAACCTGATCAGATTTGAAAATCATAGTTTGGGTTGGAAGGGACCTTAAAGATCATCCAGTTCCAACCCTCTGCCGTGGGCAGGGACACCTTCCACTGTCCCAGCGTGCTCAAGGCCTCATCCTTGAATACCTCCCGGGAGGGGGCATCCACAACCTCCTTGGGTAATCTGTTTCTTCCCTTTGCTCTTCATTTTCTAACAGAATTGTGTCTGGGGTGGGGGGGGGTGGGGGGTTCTGTCACCTACTGTATGCAGAAGCTTCATCCCTGGAAGTTTTTAAGGCCAACCTGGGTGTGACTCTGGGCAACCTGATCTAGTGAAAAGTGGCAGGGGAGTTGGAACTGAATCATATAATCAAGCAGGTTGGAAGAGAGCTCCAAGATCATCCAGTTCAACCTAGCACCCAGCCCTGGCCAATCAACCAGACCATGGCACTAAGTGCCCCAGCCAGGCTTGGCTTCAACACCTCCAGGCACAGAGACTCCACCACCTCCCTGGGCAGCCCATTCCAATGCCAATCACTCTCTCTGCCAACAACTTCCTAACAACATCCAGCCTAGACCTCCCCTGGCACAGCTTGAGACTGTGTCCCCTTGTTCTGTTGCTGGTTCCCTGGCAGAAGAGCTCAACCCCACCTGGCTACAGCCTCCCTTCAGGCAGCTGCAGACAGCAATGAGCTCTGCCCTGAGCCTCCTCTGCTGCAGGCTGCACCCCCCCAGCTCCCTCAGCCTCTCCTCATTGGGTTTGTGTTCCAGGCCTTCTTATGACCCTTGAGGTCCCTTCCAACCCTGACAATTCACTGATTCTCTATTAAAAAGAGCTTTTCAAAGCAAATTCATCCAAGCTTTTAAAAACCAGAGATAAAATCATCTATTGCTGCTCTCAGTGGTGCTGTGGAGGGAGGGTGCTGCCTTCTTTTGCTAGCAGAGTAATCCAGCATGTTTGTCACGTTATGTCTTTGCTTCCAAAGTGTTAATTTTCCCTTCCAGCCAGCAGCTGCAGCCGGCAGTGTTACTGCACTTACTGCTGTAAAGCCTTCGAGTACTGGAACACCTGTAAAACTTCCAGCTACAGGACCACCTGCACAAGCTATTTCCCCAAAGGCAGGCTCTGTGAAAGCAGAGGGCACAACAGTAGCACAGACCAGCACTTCTACAGTAAGGAGAGAAAAAAAAAAGCCAGCAAGGTTTTAATTAAAGATGAACCTTCTCTGTTCAGCAGAGGTTGGAGAGGCAATGCAAAATCCAACGCTCTGCTCTTTATTTCCATGCTAGGACGTGCTGGAGAACGTGAAGAAGTGCAAGAATTTCCTTGCTACACTAATAAAACTGGCATCTAGTGAACCTCAAACCTCTGTGATGGGGCAGAACGTGAGGAATCTGGTGCAGAATCTCCTGGTGAGACTTTCCTCCAATAATACCTGTGTTGTGTGTGTGTCGTTTGTGCCTTGGACTTCAGCAGCGGTTTGTGCTGCCCCGGCTTTTGGGTGGGTTTTTTGGCTTGCTTGTTGGCTTTGTGGAGCTGCAGGGTTGGCTTTGTGGAGGCTGCAGGGTTGGCTTTGTGAAGCTGCAGGGTTGGAGCTGCAGGGTTGGCTTTGTGGAGGCTGCAGGGTTGGCTTTGTGGAGGCTGCAGGGTTGGCTTTGTGGAGGCTGCAGGGTTGGCTTTGTGAAGCTGCAGGGTTGGCTTTGTGGAGCTGCAGGGTTGGCTTTGTGGAGGCTGCAGGGTTGGAGCTGCAGGGTTGGCTTTGTGAAGCTGCAGGGTTGGAGCTGCAGGGTTGGCTTTGTGAAGCTGCAGGGTTGGAGCTGCAGGGTTGGCTTTGTGGAGCTGCAGAGTTGGAGCTGCAGGGTTGGCTTTGTGAGGCTGCAGGGTTGGAGCTGCAGGGTTGGCTTTGTGGAGGCTGCAGGGTTGGCTTTGTGGAGGCTGCAGGGTTGGCTTTGTGGAGGCTGCAGGGTTGGCTTTGTGAGGCTGCAGGGTTGGCTTTGTGGAGCTGCAGAGTTGGAGCTGCAGGGTTGGCTTTGTGGAGCTGCAGAGTTGGAGCTGCAGGGTTGGCTTTGTGAGGCTGCAGGGTTGGAGCTGCAGGGTTGGCTTTGTGGAGGCTGCAGGGTTGGCTTTGTGAGGCTGCAGGGTTGGAGCTGCAGGGTTGGCTTTGTGAGGCTGCAGGGTTGGAGCTGCAGGGTTGGCTTTGTGGAGGCTGCAGGGTTGGCTTTGTGAGGCTGCAGGGTTGGCTTTGTGGAGCTGCAGGGTTGGCTTTGTGGAGCTGCAGGGTTGGCTTTGTGGAGCTGCAGGGTTGGCTTTGTGGAGGCTGCAGGGTTGGCTTTGTGAGGCTGCAGGGTTGGAGCTGCAGGGTTGGCTTTGTGAGGCTGCAGGGTTGGAGCTGCAGGGTTGGCTTTGTGGAGCTGCAGGGTTGGCTTTGTGGAGGCTGCAGGGTTGGAGCTGCAGGGTTGGCTTTGTGAGGCTGCAGGGTTGGCTTTGTGGAGGCTGCAGGGTTGGCTTTGTGGAGGCTGCAGGGTTGGCTTTGTGGAGGCTGCAGGGTTGGCTTTGTGAGGCTGCAGGGTTGGAGCTGCAGGGTTGGCTTTGTGGAGGCTGCAGGGTTGGCTTTGTGAGGCTGCAGGGTTGGCTTTGTGAGGCTGCAGGATTGGAGCTGCAGGGTTGGCTTTGTGGAGGCTGCAGGGTTAGAGCTGCAGGGTTGGCTTTGTGGGGCTGCAGGGTTGGCTTTGTGGAGCTGCAGAGTTGGAGCTGCAGGGTTGGCTTTGTGGAGCTGCAGAGTTGGAGCTGCAGGGTTGGCTTTGTGGAGGCTGCAGGGTTGTCTTTGTGGAGCTGCAGGGTTGGAGCTGCAGGGTTGGCTTTGTGGAGGCTGCAGGGTTGGCTTTGTGAGGCTGCAGGGTTGGCTTTGTGGAGCTGCAGAGTTGGAGCTGCAGGGTTGGCTTTGTGGAGGCTGCAGGGTTGGCTTTGTGAGGCTGCAGGGTTGGCTTTGTGAGGCTGCAGGATTGGAGCTGCAGGGTTGGCTTTGTGGAGGCTGCAGGGTTAGAGCTGCAGGGTTGGCTTTGTGGGGCTGCAGGGTTGGCTTTGTGGGGCTGCAGGGTTGGCTTTGTGGGGCTGCAGGGTTGGCTTTGTGGAGGCTGCAGCTTAGAATTGTGGAATGGCTTAGGTTAGAAGGGACCTTAGAGATCATCAGCTCCAACCCACCTGCCTTGGGCAGGGATGCCTCTCAACTAAACGAGGTTGCACAAGGCCTCATCCAACTCAATGATCCCTGGAGGTCTCTTCCAACCCCTAAGATTTTAAGGGTGTCACTGGCCTTGTTCCTTTGTGGTTCTGAACTTTCTTGGAGGAGGTAATGTTCCTGACGACTGTGGCAGAGCCACTGGGAAAGGATGGCAGTGTCCAGGGCCACCTTAGCCTTGAAGGCACTGAAGTAGGCTGGATATTAGGAAGAACTTCTTCATGGAAAGAGTGATTGGCCATTGGAAGGGGCTGCCATGGGAGGTGGTGGAGCCACTATCCCTGGAGGTGTATAAGAAGAGGCTGGATGAGGCATTTAGTGCCATGGCTTAGTTAATAAGAAGGGTTTGGTGATAGGTTGGACTCAATGATCTTAGAGGTCTTTTCCAACCTGGTTAATTCTGGAAGTAGTGAGTGAGGACTCACTACTTGGGTGAGGGAACCCTGGAGCAGGCTGCCCAGAGGGGGTGTGGAGTCTCCTCCTCTGGTTACTTTCCAAACCCACCTGCATGCATTCCTGTGCAAACTACCCTAAGTCATCCTGCTTGGCAGTGGGGTTGGACTGGATTATCTCTGGAGATCTCTTCCAACCTCCAAGGTTCTGTGATTCTGTTCTGCGCTTCGGTGACTCTCAGAAGTCTGCTGACCCTCCCAAGCCTTTGTGTTGGGGCAGAGCAGAAAGCATTAAGAAAGGAGACAGCTCGGCAGAGGACTGGTACCCTGGTGGTATGCAGAGCTGATGTTGTGATGCTTTTGAACGCCCATGTTAAGTGCTCTGCTTTATCATTCCTTAGACCAGAATTGCCTTACAACGAGCAGTGAGCTGTCTTTTGTCTCAGGACTCCTTAGGCAGAAAGCTGCCTTTACAGGCAAGAAGTGCTTGCAGTGGATTTAAAACATCTCTGCATAACAAGGAGGCACTCGAAAGGATCAGTGCTGCTCGAAAACTTGTTTCTGTGGGTTCACTCCAGTGAAGGGTTGTCTGGACAAGCATCCTTCAGTGTGTTAACTGCCTGCTAATGAATTTGATAACACCACACCTGAAGGGCAACATCATCCTGTCCTAAACTCTCCTGTTCAGAAATACAGCAGGGAAAAAGAGAAAGGATTTGAGTACTGAAGGTGAACACTTCCCTGATAATGTCCATTTCTCTGAAGTTCTGGGATGTGGGGAATAAAAGCTGGTGGAGTCCTACTTAGAACTTAACCACTGTCATTGGGCTTTCCTCTTAGGAAGCAAAAATTGAACCAGAAGAATTTACAAAGAAGCTGTACATAGAGCTCAAGTCATCTCCACAACCATGTTTAGTTCCTTTTCTCAAGGTAAGTGTCTGGTGGTGGATACCTGGTGTAAAATGAGGGGAATCATAGAATCATAGAAGTGTTTGGTTGGAAGAGACCTCTAAGATCATCCAGTTCAACCATCAACCCAACACCACCATGGCCACTAAACTATGCCCACAGGTGTCATGGCCACATGTTTCTTGAACACCTTCCAGGGAACTCCACCACCTCCCTGAACAGCCTGTTCCAATCCCCTCACCACTCTCACAGTAAAGAATTTTTCCTCCTCTTCAACCTAACCCTCCCCTGACACAATTTCAGGCCATTTCCTCTCCTATCACCTGAGAGAGGGGAGAATGCATTACCCTGAGACAAGTTGCCCGGGCACATCTGGCTTCAGAAGTAGCCAAACTACCTTCTTCAGAGCCCTGGCTGATGATCCCTGCTGGACATGGACTGGCTGCTCCTGCATGGGGCCAGCTCAATGTCTGCAGTGTTCCCAAAACAGTCAGGTGAACTTCAGAAGCTCTGCATAGACCCAGCCTGGGGCTGGTGAGTCCTGAGAGCTCCAGACCAGCTCACACAGAGGAGCTGGGGCTGGTGAGTCCTGAGAGCTCCAGACCAGCTCACACAGAGGAGCTGGGGCTGGTGAGTCCTGAGAGCTCCAGACCAGCTCACACAGAGGAGCTGGGGCTGGTGAGTCCTGAGAGCTCCAGACCAGCTCACACAGAGGAGCTGGGGCTGGTGAGTCCTGAGAGCTCCAGACCAGCTCACACAGAGGAGCTGGGGCTGGTGAGTCCTGAGAGCTCCAGACCAGCTCACACAGAAGAGCTGGGGCTGGTGAGTCTGCCTCAACACAAGGGGGAACTTCTTGCCTGGAAGGGTCCCAGAGCCCTGGCACAGGCTGCCCAGAGAGGTTGTGGAGTCTCCTTCTCTGGGGACTTTCCAGGCCTGTCTGGATGTGTTCCTGTGGGACCTGAGCTAGGTTGTATGGTCCTGCTCTGGCAGGGGGGTTGGACTCAATGATCTCCTTGGGTCCATTCCAACCCCTAACATCCTGTGAGCCTGCACCCTGATTGCTTGCTTCTGAAGTACTCAAAGGACCTGTAGTTAATACACATCACTTAGGTCTGGAGCTCTGAGCAGCTGTGACAGGATTGAGTGCCAAATGGAGGCTGACTTCAGGAGCACTTCTCTGAGGTGCTTCAAGGAGTGATATTTCCCTCCTTGGCTGTGGGGGAAATGCAGCTCCAGGCTGGGAAGAAATCATGGGACAGCTGGTAGCACTGTTAGCTAGTCGAGTGGAATTTTAGGGAGGACTCTAGAGTTATCTCTTATCTTTGAGCTGCAAGTTTTGGATGAAGTGGTTGTAGATGTTTTATTTTGTCTCTTCCAACAGGTGGGAAAGCACAGTGTGGCTGAGAAGCCTACAAGAAAGCTGGGGAGGCCTTGTAGTGATAGGAGAAGGGGAATGGGTTGAAGCTTGAGGAGGAGAGATTTAGACTGGATATTAGGAAGAAATTCTTTTCAGTGAGGGAGGTGAGACACTGGAACAGATTGCACAGGGAGGTCATTTATGCCTCCTCCCTGGATGTGTTCAAGGCCAGATTGGCTGGAGTCTTGAGCAGCCTGGTCTAGTGGAAGCTGTCCCTGCCCATAGCAGGGTTGCTGGATCTAGGTGATCACAGGATGTCAGGGATTGTAAGGGACCCAAAAAGATCATGGAGTCCAACCCCCTCCTGCCAAAGCAGGACCACACAATCTAGCTCAGGGCACACAGGAACACATCCAGACAGGACTGGAAAGGCTCCAGAGAAGGAGACTCCACAGCCTTTCTGGGCAGCCTGTGCCAGTGCTCTGGGATCCTTCCAGTCAAGAAGTTCCCCCTTGTGTTGAGCTGGAACCTCCTGTGCTGCAGCTTCCATCCATTGCTCCTTGTCCTACCCCAGGGAGCAGTGAGCAGAGCCTGTCCCCCCCCATCCTGACCCCCAGCCCTCAGATATTATAGAATCTGTAAGGTCTCTGCCAACCCAACCCAACCCATCCCATAATTTTATGATTTTCCAAATCTGCTCAGGATGCATTTGGTAAAGAAATGAGCATGAGGAAAGCTGAGCAGCTTTTAAACAAGAAAAGGAAGTGAATGTCCAAGGCAGTTGTGCTGCAGAGGGTCCAGATACACACTAGATGATCTTTTGAGGTCTCTTCCAACCCCAAGCAATTTGCTGACTTAGTATATTAGCATGTGAGAGATGTTCCTTCTGCACAGAGCCCAGAGCTACAGCACAAGCTGCTGAGGAGGTCCAAAAGGAGTTGTGAGAACACACAGAGCTCGTTCCCACTGGTTCTGAGCCATAACATTGTGCATAGTCGAGGAGAAATATCTGTAGAGGGCTCCAAGATTGTTGTGTCCATTGAATTTCTCAGACACAGATGTAGTTAAAAGGAAATGTAGGCTGCCCTTGGTGGTTCTGTTGTGCAGAGCTAACTGACATTACTGAAGTGCTGTCCCCCTCTAGTGTAGACACAGCTGTATTGGTACAGAGCTGCTCCTGGCTTTGCAGCTTGCTTCTGGCTTCCCTGGCAGATAAGCTCAGTGGAATAAACTCAAGGGTTACAACGCAGCAGGGCTTTTGGCAAAGCAAACCTCGAGTTTGTTTTGTTGAGGTGGTAAAGCAGTCGAAATGGTCTTGTTCTGCAAGAGAAGATAAACTCCAAATTGAAACACAGAAACAAAAGCACTAAACCCCCAGACCAAAGATGTGGATGAGGTTTCCCTACAAGTGGGGTGTGCTGAGTGCTGTGAAGCGATGGGGGCTGCTGGCCTTTGCTCAGCCTGGGGTGGTGATTCTTGTGGGCCACACTGACCAGCAATTTAAGGTTGCCTGGTTCTTGGAATGAGGAAGTTATAATCCCCTGAAAAATGAACTGGGGAGATGAGGAGGAAGAGGCAGTTGGTAATGTGTCAGTGCTGTGCAGTGCTGCAGCTATGGGCAGTGTTTTCTGCTTGTCTCTCCTAGAAAAGCCTGCTTGCCCTGCGCCAGCTGGTGCCCAATGCACACAGCTTCATCCAGCAGTGTCTGCAGCAGCCAGCTCCAGCACAAGAACCTCTTTCCACTTGCACCTCTGCAGCCCCAGCTCCTCCCATAGCAGTGACAACTTCAGCTGTAGCAACAACTTCGCCTCCAGTTACAAACCCGGTGTCTGCCTCTGGAACAGTCACAGTGTCTGCAGTTCTGCAGCCAGTGTCTGCTGCTGGAACAGCCACAGACTCTGGAACAGCCACAGCATCTACAGTTCTGCAGCCAGTGTCTGCCTCTGGAACAGTCACAGCCTCTGGAACAGCCACAGCATCTACAGTTCTGCAGCCAGTGTCTGCCTCTGGAACAGTCACAGCCTCTGGAACAGTCCCAGCATCTACAGTTCTGCAGCCAGTGTCTGCCTCTGGAACAGTCACAGCCTCTGGAACAGCCACAGCATCTACAGTTCTGCAGCCAGTGTCTGCCTCTGGAACAGTCACAGCCTCTGGAACAGTCACAGCATCTACAGTTGTGCAGCCAGTGTCTGCTTCTGGAACAGTCACAGTCTCTGGAACAGTCACAGCATCTACAGTTCTGCAGCCAGTGTCTGCTTCTGGAACAGTCACAGCATCTACAGTTCTGCAGCCAGTGTCTGCTGCTGGAACAGTCACAGCATCTACAGTTCTGCAGCCAGTGTCTGCTGCTGGAACAGTCACAGCATCTACAGTTCTGCAGCCAGTGTCTGCTGCTGGAACAGTCACAGCATCTACAGTTGTGCAGCCAGTGTCTGCTTCTGGAACAGTCAGAGCTGCTGGAACAGTCACAGCATTTACAGTTGTGCAGCCAGTGTCTGCTGCTGGAACAGTCAGAGCTGCTGGAACAGTCACAGCATCTACAGTTCTACAGCCAGTGTCTGCTGCTGGAACAGTCACAGCATCTACAGTTCTACAGCCAGTGTCTGCTGCTGGAACAGTCACAGCATCTACAGTTCTACAGCCAGTGTCTGCCTCTGGAACAGTCACAGCATCTACAGTTCTACAGCCAGTGTCTGCTGCTGGAACAGTCACAGCACCTACAGTTGTGCAGCCAGTGTCTGCCTCTGGAACAGTCACAGCCTCTGCAGTTCTGCAGCCAGTGTCTGCCCCTGGAACAGCCTCTGCAGTTGTGCAGCCAGTGTCTGCCCCTGGAACAGTCACAGCGTCTGCAGTTCCAAAACCAGCCCTTGCCAGAGCATTGGCCAAGGCTCCTCTGCAGGTGCTGAAGCCTGTTCCTTCCTCTGCAGTGGTGCCAGCATCCCTTCGGCCTGCAGCTGCAGTGCTCACCACAGTGCCAGCCCCGTCAGGCCTGGCTGCTGCCCAAGCTGCTAAGCCAGTCTTCACCTCTGCCGTGGCACCGTCCTCTCTCCGCTCCGTGAAGTCACTGCTGGTCTCCACAGTGAGCTCTCCATCAGCAAGCCCTCTGCAGCCCCTGAAGGCAGCTGCTGGAGCTCCCATCAGCATTAAAATCTCCCAGCCCAGCTCGGTGCCTGCGCAGTCAGTGGGTGCTCAGCAGGTGGTTAAAGTCAAACAGTTGGTAAGATGAATGTCTCTGCTTCCCTGTAACCAGGCCTCTTTACTTTGACTCTTAGCAAAGAGGAAATCGATTTGGGCCTCAGCTTGTTCTTTTCTAGTGTATGAGGGTGACTGCCATGAGTTAATCAGGTGTGCTTGTCATGGGATGGGGATACTGAGCCCTTGTGGAGAAGGGGAGCAAGGCTAAGTGTGAGGTCCTGCTCCTGAGTCAGGGCAATCCCAACCACAAATCAGGCTGGGCAGGGAATGGCTCAAGAGCAGTCTTGAAGAGAAGGACTTAGGGGTGTCAGTTGGTGACAAACTCCCCAGGAGCCAGAACTGGTCTCTGGCAGCCTAGAGCCAGCTGTGTGTTGGCTGCAGCCAGAGCAAGGAGAGCAGCAGCACAGGGAGGGGATTCTCCTCAGACCCCCTCTGGATTACTGCCTCCAGTTCTGCACCCTCAGCACAAGAAGGACCTGGAATTGCTGGAGCGGGTCCAGAGGATGCCACAAAGATGCTCAGAGGGCTGGAGAAGCTCCTCTGTGGGGACAGGCTGGGAGAGTTGGGGCTGTTCAGCCTGGAGAAGAGGAAGCTTCAGGGATACCTTAGAGCAGCCTTCCAGTACCTGAAGGGGGCTGCAGGAGAGCTGGGGAGGGATGTTTTACAAGGGCTTGTAGTGACAGGATGAGGGACAATGGCTTTGAGCTGGAAGAGGGGAGATTGACACTGGAGATGAGGAAGAAATTCTGGATAGTGAAGGTGGGCAAGCACTGGACCAGGTTGCCCAGGGAGGTTGTGAATGCTTCCTCCTCGGAGGTGTGCAAGGCCAGGTTGGATGAGCAGCCTGATCTAGTGGAAGGTTTTCCATTTACAACGAAATGATCTTTAAGGTCCCTTCCAACCCAAACCATTTTGTGAATCTAAAGCCAGCAGTAAGCTTGATCCCTTGCAAGACCTGCTGACCACCATTGCACCAGCCCAAACTTGCATCTCGAGGCAGGAGGGAATACAAGTTCTGCCCCCTAGACTAGGCAGGAGGAGGCAGGACATGCTGGTATCAGAAGCTGTTGGTGGGATGCTTGTGTTAATTGCTGTTAGCTGTCTCATTAGAGCTGTGCCTCAGCCAGCCACCAAGGAGCCCAGGCTCTCTGCCTTGGTAGTTCCTACCTTGGGTACTAGACACGAGGGGGCTGGAAGATATTTAGTGATGTGTTAACTGAAATGCACAAAGTAGCTCAAGGAGAGTTCTGACCTCCAGATTTACTCAGACATGTTCATTATGAAGTCATCCAAAAGTGAGCTTTTTCTATCAGGCCTCATTAGCTAACAAATTCCAGGAGGGATAAATGTCTTGATGAAACAATACCCTCAAAAGCAAGGTGTTAACAGATCTTTGTTTTCCTTGGCACAGGCTAAGTTCTTGTTAATGTTAAATAGCAACCAACTGTGGCTCACAGGCAGACAGACTGGAACACAGGAGGTTCCATGGAAATAGTCTTCATTCTGAGGGTGGCAGAGCCCTGGACCAGGCTGCCCAGAGACGTTCACAGAATCATAGAATGGTTTAGGTTGGGAGAGACCTCAAAGCTCAGCCAGTTCCAACCCCCTGCCATAGGCAGGGACACCTCCCACTAGAAGAGGTTGCTCAAGGACTCATCCAACCTGGTCCTGAACACCTCCAGGGAGGTTGTGGAGCACAGAAGCACAGAATGTGATCTTTGATCCAAGGATTTCAATCACTGTGCCTGAGATCTACCCAGGTGAGGCTCAAAACATGCTGACTACAGGGGGTTTGGGCTGGATGACCTTTGGAGGTCCCTTCCAGTCCAATCCATTGTGTGAATAATGTCCCTCTGGTGGGTAACTCAATTCTTAGAATCATAGAATCAAGCAGGTTGGAAGAGGCCTCCAAGCTCTTCCAGCCCAACCTAGCACCCAGCCCTGGACAATCAACCAGACCATGGCACTAAGTGCCCCAGCCAGGCTTTTCTTGGAGACCTCCAGGCACAGAGACTCCACCACCTCCCTGGGCAGCCCATTCCAATGCCAATCACTCTCTCTGACAAAAACTTCCTCCTAACATCCAGCCTAGACCTCTCCTGGCACAACTTGAGGCAGTGTCCCCTTGTTCTGTTGCTGGCTGCCTGGCAGCAGAGCCCAACCCCACCTGGCTACAGCCTCCCTGCAGGCAGCTGCAGACAGCAATGAGCTCTGCCCTGAGCCTCCTCTGCTGCAGGCTGCACACCCCCAGCTCCCTCAGCCTCTCCTCACAGGGCTGTGCTCCAGGACCCTCCCCAGCCTTGCTGCCCTTCTCAGTATCTCAACATCTCTCTTGACTTGAGGAGCCCAGAACTGGACACAGCACTCACAGGGGTGGCCTGACCAGTGCAGAGCACAGGGGCAGAAGAACCTCCCTTGTCCTGCTGCCCACACTGCTCCTGAGCCAGCCCAGGATGCCATTGGCTCTGATGCCCACCTGGGCACTGCTGCCTCAGCTTCAGCTACTCTCTCCCAGCACCCCCAGGTCCCTCTCTGCCTGGCTGCTCTCAGCCACTCTGTGCCCAGCCTGTAGTGCTGCTTGGGGTTGTTGTGGCCAGAGTGCAGAACCCTGCACTTGGCCTTGTCCAATCTTGATGAGGACTTCCTTGTAAAGACTTTTTTCTTTTCCCTTAAAAAGACAGCAAAACATTAGAGTTCCCCTAAAGCCAGATCTGCTTTCCCAGGCATGCTGTGTGAATCTCCTTTAGTTTATTTATTGTGAACTCTTGATTTAGCAGTATTCAGACCCTTAAAATCTTTGGCTCTTTAAACTTTCCTCCTCCTTTCAACGTGCATAAGGTGGCTGCAGTACAAGACTCCTGCATTCCAAGTAAAGAGCTTTAAGAAGAACAAAGCTGTGGAAGGGGTGATGGTGGTGGGGGTTTAAGAAAGCCCCACCAGCCAACCAAAAAGCCCTCAGACAGCCCCAAACAGCCAGCATATGCACTGACAGGCTTGGCTCTAGGAGCCACAGGCAACTTGGAAAAAGAGTTGGTAGCCTTACTGTCTTTGAGGAGTGAATCAGCCAGAAGAAAATGAGAGCTTCTTAGGTTGTCCAAGGGCTGGAGAGCAGTTTGTTGGCTGCAGAGCAAGCCCTGCAATCCAGGGGAAGGGTTTGCCATCTGTACCAACAGAGGAGGAAGCTGAACTCCACCCTGGGGAAGTCAAAACAGTTCTGGAATATGAGATTGGTGAGCTCAAGGAATGGCTTCTGCCTCCTGCACTTCTGCAGTGGGGCAGCCTGTTTCAGTTTCTTTTCTTCCTCACACCTTAGCAATGCTGAACTGCATACCAAGCATCTTCTGAGCCTCACCTGGGTGGATACCAGGCACAGTGATTGAAATCCTTGGAACAAGCTGGAGAGGCTGAGGGAGTTGGGGGTGTTTGGCCTGGAGAAGGGGCTCAGGGCAGAGCTCATTGCTGCCTGCAGCTGCCTGCAGGGAGGCTGTAGCCAGGTGGGGTTGGGCTCTGCTGTCAGGCAAGCAGCGACAGAACAAGGGGACACAGTCTCAAGCTGTGCCAGGGCAGATCTAGGCTGGATGTTAGGAGGAAGTTCCTGGCAGAGAGAGTGATTGGCATTGGAATGGGCTGCCCAGTGGAGTGGCTGTGGCTGGAGGTGTTGAAGCCAAGCCTGGCTGGGGCACTTAGTGCCATGGTCTGGTTGACTGGATAGGGCTGGGTGCTAGGTTGGGCTGGCTGAGCTTGGAGGTCTCTTCCAACCTGGTTGATTCTATGAAGCTGCCCAGAGAGGTTGTGGAGTCTCCTCTGGAGACTTTCAAGATCTGCCTGAATGCATTCCTGTGCACACTACCCTGGGGGATCCTGCTTGGCAGAGAGGTTGGATTCAATAATCTCTGGAGATGCCTTCCAACCTCTAAAGTTCTGTGATTCTGTGACTCTTTGCTCTTCAAAACACCTGCTTATTTTTTGCCTTGCACATAGCTGAAAGGCTGAGTTGACCACTTTGTATCTTGGCTCTATCAGAAGCTTGGTGTTTGTTCAGTCTATTAGCACAAAGAGCAGGTTAGTTAGAAGCAGCTTCATCTAGGGCTTCTCTACTGCCTTTCCTTGAAAGGACAGAGGGCTTGCTTCCTCTCACAAGAGAACAAATCTGGACCCCCCTCCCCTAAGCAGAAGGCTGCTGCTGCCAGCTGAAGGGAAGCACATGCCAGCTGTGCAAATCTGTCCACACAATGCTGCCAGCAATTCCTTTCCCTTTCCAGCCTGCAGAGCTCTCTGCTGCCATACACTCCTTCTGCATGCCCAGTTCTAATTTAGGTCCCTTCTGCTTGAGGAATCTAAAGTGAACTTCCACCTGCCAGCTCTGCTGTAGTGTTAGAGGTGCTTAAGAATACAGCACTGCAGTACTATAATAGCAGAACCATGACCAGAGTGTTGCAACGTGGAACTTCCACAGAGTCAGGGAATCATGTTGGTAGGAAAAGACAGCTTTGAGTTCAGCCATTCTCTAACTCTGCCAAGGCTGGGGCTAAAGCATGGCCCTCAGCACCACATCTCTGCCTCTTTCAAACCCCTCCAGGGATAGGGATTCAACCACCTCCCTGGGCAGCCTGTGCCACTCTTTGTGAGCCCTTTCAGGGAAGAAGTTTCTTCTAATGTCCAGCCTTAACCTCCTCTCGGGCAACTTGAGGTCATTTCTTCTCATCCTGTCACTCGGTACTAGGAGGAAGAGAATCATAGAAGAGACCAACACACCTGGCTCCAGCCTGCTTTCAGAGGCAGTCATTCCTGCTTGATTACAAGGGTTCTAGGTCTGTGTGGTGGAGACCAAGGGAGGCAAGGTGTTTTTCAGGGAAGCTGCTGGGATGAGGTACTTAGTGCCATGGTCTAGATGACTGAATAGGACTGGGTGATAGGTTGGACTGGATGATCTTGGAGGTCTCTTCCAACCTGGGTGATTCTCTTCTATTCTATCACATGTGTCTTGGTTCAAGTTTTAATTTCCCAGAGACTCAAATAGAACCAATAACAGTTTATAGGATTCATTTCCCTCTGCCCCTCTTTCTTCAAAGAAAAGGAGTTAGATGTAGAGAGGAAAAGGCAAAACACACCCAAATAAACAGCCTCACTTCCATTTGGAAGTTAAAAGGGAAAGCACTAACAATAAATAAAGGCTACTTGAGGTAGGGGAGTTACAAAGAGGTATAGGGAAGGGAAAACATGGTACAACTCAAGTTGTGCCAGGGTAGGTATAGGCTGGATATTAGGAAGAAGTTCTTCACAGAGAGAGTGATTGGCATTGGAATGGGCTGCCCAGGGAGGTGGTGGAGGCACCATCCCTGGGGGTCTTCAAGAACAGACTGGATGAGGCACTTAGTGCCATGGTCTGGTTGATTGGATAGGGCTGGGTGCTAGGTTGGACTGGATGAGCTTGGAGGTCTCTTCCAACCTGGTTGATTCTATGATTCTATATATGTATATACAACCAGGCTGATGGCAAAGGGTTTGGCAACCTTGTGGACTGATGGCCACATAGTAAAACAAAGAGCAGCAGGAGCAGGAGTGTGATGCTGGCAGGCAGAGAGGCAGGGCAAGAGAGAGCAAAGCAGGGAGTTCCTCTGTTTTTACAGTGAAGTGGGAGTGAGCTAAGCACTACTCCTGGAGTAAGGTTTGGACCCACACCCGGGCACTTTCCACTCAGCTGCATGTGAGACAGCAGACAGCCCAGAGATCATGCTGCACCAGTGGGCTACAGCTGCAGCCAGTCACTAGTGGTGTCCCCCAGGGATCAGTGCTGGGCACAGTCCTGTTCAATATCTTTATTGATGCTCTGGTCCAGGAGATTGAGTCCAGCATCAGTAAGTTTGCAGATGACACCAAGCTAGAAGCAGGTGTGAAGATGTTGGAGGGTAGGAGAGCCCTGCAGAGGGACCTGGCCAGGCTGGATGGGTGGGCAGAGGACAAGGGGATGAGACTTAACAAGGCCAAGTGCAGAGTTCTACACTTTGGCTCCAACAACCCCAAGCAGCACTACAGGCTGGGGACAGAGTGGCTGAGAGCAGCCAGGCAGAGAGGGAGCTGGGGGTGCTGGCAGAGAGTAGCTGAAGAGGAGGCAGCAGTGCCCAGGTGGGCATCAGAGCCAATGGCATTCTGGGCTGGCTCAGGAGCAGTGTGGGCAGCAGGACAAGGGAGGTTCTTCTGCCCCTGTGCTCAGCACTGCTCAGGACACACCTTGAGTGCTGTGTCCAGTTCAAGAGGAGTCAGGAGGACTTGGGGTCAGGGTCAAGCCCACTCCCCCAGGAGGGTTAACCCTTTACATCATGCCTGTGCTGTGAGCATTTCATGTTTGGAAGAGCTCTCTCCTGGTGACTTAGCACAGAGCTGTTGTCCCACGACAGCACAAGAGGCAATGATGGAAGCTGAGGCATAGGAAGTTCCATGGAAACATGAGGAGGATTTTTTTCCCTGTGAGGGTGACAGAGCCCTGGCACAGGCTGCCCAGGGGGTTTATGGAGTCTCCCTCTCTGGAGATATTAAGAGCTGCCTGGATGTGTTCCTGTGTGATCAGGTATCGGTGATCCTGCTCTGCAGAGGACTGGGACTGGCTGAGCTTTGGAGGTCTCTTCCAGCCCCTGACATTCTGTGATGCTGTGATTTGAAGGGATTGCCTTCCAAAGAAGTTTCACCTCAGCAATAAAATCTGCCTTGCTGGAGTAGTTTGCCTCTTGTTAAAGCTCCATGTTAGGCATAAAGAGCAAGGGTTTCACGGTGTAGTCCCTGCAATTACCATCGAGATGTGCTCCCTGGACACTGCTGCCAGCAGAAGCAAGGAGTGAAGTGGCTGTGCTGTTCCAGCTGCTTGTTCTTAATCAGGAGTTAGTGTCAAGTCCCCTCAGAGCTGAGCTTTCTTCAACAGGCTCCTCAGCTTTTCAAGAGCTTTTTGTGTCCTAGGCATAGACATTTGCATTCTGCTGGTGAGGCTTCCTCCATGAGGCAGTAGTGCTTGTAGTGTGTGATGATAGCTCAACTTCTCTCTGCTGAGCTCCACACTTGGCTCTGTGAATGTAAAACAGGTTCAAGTAAGGCTAATGGAGAGGCTCTCTTGGGCAGCTGTCTGTGTGCTGGCAGTGGATGTGGCACTGCCTTGCTTATCTTTTTTAACTCAGGAGTGTGGATGATTTTTATCTGATGTTTTTGTCAACCTACTTAATGGGGCACAGAGGAACAGTCCCTTTTCTTTATCACTTCTTGCTGCTAACCTGAAGAAAAGAGGCAATAGCTCTTTCTCACAGATATTGCCCAGTTTTGTAATCCTTCTCCCTGGCATTAGATCCTTGTTGCTGTTTCTAGGGTTGCTGTCCTCTCCTGGTGCAAATCCCAAGGCCTCCCAGCTTCTGTTAGCCTAGCAGCTAGGATGGCAAACAGAACATCAGCTCTGCTGCCAGCACATCCCTTCTGTCTCTCCTAGATTCAGAGCATCATACAATCACAGAATGGTTTGGGTTAGAAGGGACCTTGAAGATCATCCAGTTCCAACCCCTCTGCCATGGGCAGGGACACTGCCCACCAGCCCAGCTGGCTCAAGACCTCATCCAGCCTGGCCTTGAACACCTCCAGGGAGGGAGCAGCCTCAGCCTCCCTGGGCAGCCTGTGCCAGTGTCCAGCAGAGCCTGTGAGTGGTTTATCCATGCTTGTCTGTGGCTCAGTAATGACCTGATCATCAGTGGTGCTGTTAACAGTATTGGCCACTTGTAGCATATGGAAGCTGAAGCTTTCAGAAGGATCAACCCCTGTTAGTATCTGTCCTGCTGCAGGAGAGGGTGCTGCATGTGTGAGCTTCTGTGCTTCACAACCTCCCTGAGCAACCTGTGCCAGTGTCTCACCACCCTCACTGCAAACAACTTCTTCCTAACATCCACCTTCAATCTCCCCTCTGCCAGTTCAAGACCATTCCTCCTCCTCCTCTCATTACAAGACCTTATCAATAGTCCCTCCCCAGCCTTCCTGGAGCCCACTTCAGACACTGGAAGGCCACTCCAACATCTCCTCCAAGCCTTCTCTTCTCCAGGCTGCAGACCCCAAACTCTTGTAGCCTGTCCTAATAGCAGAGCTCCTGCAGCCCTCTGAGCATCTTGGTGGCCTCCTCTGGACTGGCTCCAACACTTCCATGTCCTTCTTGTGCTGGGGGCTGCAGAACTGCACACAGGACTTCAGGTGGGGTCTGAGGAGAGCAGAGTAACTTACAGAGCATCTCCATTTACAAATGATGCTGTGGCTTCAGCCATGGGTTAGTAACTTTAGAGTGTGTATAGGAAAAGAATTTGATGCCAGACTTCCAGCTGTTTGCCTTGGTGTTCTCCCTTTCCAGCTGGGTGCAAGTGATGCTTAGCCTTTTGAACTCATTAGCAGGCAGAGTCAGTATTCGGTTTTTGGTGTGTTAAGAAAGACATAGAGAGAGGAGAAGCCTCTCAGTGTAATGTGAGCAGATTGAGAGTGGATGTTAGGAACAAATTCTCCACTGTGAGGGTGGTTGGGTGCTGGATGTGGTGCTTAGGGACATGGTTTGAGGTGAGTCTTGTTGAGTAGGGTTATAGGTTGGACTTGGTGATCCCAAGGGGCTTTCCCAACCTGGATGTTTCTGTGATGCTGTGATTCTGTAAGGGGTTGTGTAATACTCAGTGAACCTCCTCCAGTGTGGTTATCAATAGTGAGTAAGGATGAGGCATCTATTGGGAGCCTTGCTAATTAAATCAGGCAGTTAAAGGAAAACCCTTTGAGCAGCATGACAGCTTCTGTACCTCCTTCCTACAAATCTTCAGTGCTGCTTGGGAATGTCTGCCTGTCCCAGGACCTGCCTGAGCCTGGCTTTTGAAGTCAGTCACTGAAGAAGTCTTGACTGCTGCATCTCTGCTGCATCCCTGCTGCATCAGGACTGGTTCCCTCCAGTGGAACCCAATCTGCTGCCTGAACAAAGATGGGATTTTTTCCAAGATGGAAGTGTTTCCCTGTGAGATCAGTCAGACACTGGAATCCTCTCCCAAGGGAAGCAGTGGATGCCTCTATATGGGTCAGCTGGGCCAGCTCATTTCAGCTACGCTATCACCTAGGAAGTTTGGACCAGGCAGTCCTTGGGCTTCCTTCCAGTTTGGCTATCTGGGATTCTGTGTGAGTTTAGAACTCACCATGGGATGTTAATAATTCTTGAAGTTAAAAACCAAAAATAACAAAACCAAACTAAGCAAAAAGCACACCCCAAAAGCTGAGGTTTCTCTGAGCAGGTCATTTGCCTTAAGCTGCAAGCTAACCATGCATGTCCAGCAGCACTTCTGGCTCAGTGAACACCTTGATGCTCTTTACTTCTCTGATGTGTAGCTTCTCTCACTGGTGGTATTGGATGTTCCCCTGCCAGGTAGTCCAACAACCAGGAGGTACCATTGTGAAGCAAGTATCCATGCTCCCCCAGCCCTCCGTGCTGGCCCTGCAGACATCTCCTGAGGAAAAGATGCCACTGAAGACAGTGCTTCAGACTAGCCAGTTGCTTCCAGGTAAAGTGGAACTACTTTAATGGAGAGAACTGCTTTAAAGGAGAAGGGAGAGGACTATTGAGGTATAGAAGAAAGCCCAGGCTGTTGGGAGGTTGTAGGAATGTAAGGAGGTGGCTGTCTGGTGAGAACAGCTCTGTGCCAGAAGCTCAACATCTCAGTGCATGCCATGGCAACTCAGTGCCAATGTCTCCTTCTGCCACATGTTAGGAACATGAACTAATTGCCACCTGCCAGTACCTGAAGGGGCTACAAGAATGCTGCAGAGGGACTGTTTGCAAATGGTTGCAGTGATAGGACATCCTGGGCTGGCTCAGGAGCATTGTGGGCAGCAGGACAAGGGAGGTTCTTTTGCCCCTGTACTCAGCACTGCTCAGGCCACCCCTGGAGTGCTGTGTCCAGTTGTGGGCTCCTGAATTCAAGAGAGATGTTGAGGTGCTGGAAGGTGTTGAGAGAAGGGCAGCAAGGCTGGGGAGGGGCCTGGAGCAGAGCCCTGTGAGGAGAGGCTGAGGGAGCTGGGGGTGTGCAGCCTGCAGCAGAGGAGGCTCAGGGCAGAGCTCATTGCTGTCTGCAGCTGCCTGCAGGGAGGCTGTAGCCAGGTGGGGTTGGGCTCTGCTGCCAGGCAAGCAGCAACAGAAAAAGGGGACACAGCCTCAAGCTGTGCCAGGGGAGGTCTAGGTTGAATGTTAGGAGGAAGTTGTTGTCAGAGAGAGTGATTGGCACTGGAATGGGCTGCCCAGGGAGGTGGTGGAGTGGCTGTGGCTGGAGGTGTTGAAGCCAAGCCTGGCTGGGGCACTTAGTGCCATGGTCTGGCTGATTGTCCAGGGCTGGGTGCTAGGTTGGGCTGGATGAGCTTGGAGCTCTCTTCCAACCTGTTTGATTCTATGATTCTGTGCCAAGGGCAATGGTTTGAAATGAGAGAAGAGCAGATTAAGATTGGATGTTAGGATCAGTTCTGCACCATGAGGGTGCCAGAACACTGCAACAGGTTATGCAGGGAGGTAGTTGAGGCCCCATCCCTGGAGATATTCTAGGTGAGGCTCAGCAGGGATCTGGGCAACCTGATTTGTTTGAGAATATCTCTGCTTACTGCAGTGGGGTTGGACTGGATGTGCTCTGGAGATCCCTTCTAACCAGAGTGATTCTGTGATTCTATGTCAGTCAAACATTTGTACTGTGAGTGAACTCTTTGCAGTGAACTTCCTTTCTATTAAGATGAACTTCCTTTATGCTAAGCAGCCTGTTTCATTAGGCTTTGCTTTTCCCTACAGCAGGTCCAGACTGAGTATTTCTTAGCCATCCAGTTTCCAGTAGCCAGCACCAAGGAAAGCTTTGCTGAGAGCATGTAGGGATTTTGGCCATGTAGAGCAGAGTGAATGCAAGACATCAGAGTGGCTTTCAAATGGATCTCATTAGTAGCTATTGAGTAGCCTTTGGTAGAAATATGAGCTGGTTAAACGCTTAGCATCTTTCTTTTCACTCTGGCATGTTCTTTGTTTTGTTTTAGGTTCCATTGTGAAACAAATTACCCTGCCAGGAAACAGAATTCTGTCGCTTCAAGCATCTCCTCTTCAGCAAGCTAAAATAAAAGAGAATGGAGCAACATCCTTCAGGTAAAAACAAACAGCATCAATACAGGAGTTTTACTGTAGGAAGAAACAAAAGGAACAGATGGTGGGAAGAGAGCCCACAGAAAAGCAAACTCCTGTAGAAACTTGTTTGTGTTAGCTGCTGTTCACCTTCCAGTACTAATTGCCAAGGGAGAACCTAAAAATGTTGACCTTGTAGCAGATGTTAATTGTTGTTAATGTAAGAGAACTGTCCTGGTGAGGTTGGATTTTCATCAGGCTATCACAGAAAGGTAGAGGTTGGAAAGGACCTCGGGAAATCAGCCAGTCTAACCCCTCTGCTAAAGCAAGATCACCTAAATCAGGTTGCCCAGGATCACAGCATCCAAGTGGGTTTGGAATCTCTCCTGACACAAAGACTCCACAACCTCTCTGGGCAGCCTGCTCCAGGGCTGCAGCACCCTCACAGCAAGAGTTTCCTCCTAGATTCCAGTTTGTGCCTGTTGTCACTTGTCCTATCACTGGGCACCACTGGAAAAGAGTCCAGCCCCACCCTCTTGCCCCCTCCTCTTTAGATACTTACAAACATTGAGAAGATCTCCACTCAGACTGCTCTTTTCCAGGCTGAAGGGCCCCAGGGCCCCCAGCCTCTCCTCATCAGAGACATGCTCCAATCCCCTCAGCATCTTCATAGCCCACATTGGGCTCTTCCTAGTGGTTCTCTGTCCCTTCTGAACTGAGGAGCCCAGAACTGGACACAATACTCCAGGTATGGCCTCACTAAGGCAGAGTAGAGGGGCAAAAGTCCCTCCCTCAGCCTGCTGACCACACTCCCAGTGCCTCCCAGAGTACCATTGGCCTGCTTGGCCACAAGAGCATATTGCTGGCTTGTAGTGACCTTGCTGTCCATCAGCATTCCCAAGTCCTTCTCTGCACAGCAGCTTTCCAGCAGGTCAGCCCTCACCTCTACAGGTATATGAGGTCATTTCATAAGTTCATAGAATGGTTTAGGTTGGAAGGGACCTCAAAGCTCAGCCAGTTCCAACCCCCTGCCATAGGCAGGGACACCTCCCACTTGAACAGGTCGCTCAAGGCCTCATCCAACCTGGCCTTGAACACCTCCAGGGAGGTTGTGGAGCACAGAAGCACAGAATGTGATCCACAACCTCCCTGGGCAACCTGTGCCAGTGTCTCACCAGCCTCACTGCAAACAACTTCTTCCTAACATCCACTTTCAACCTCCCTTCTTCCAGTTTAACCCATTCCTCTCCATCCTGTCCTTACAAGCCCTTGTCAATAGTCCCTCCCCAGCCTTCCTCTAGCCCCCTTGAGATATTGGAAGGCCACTCCAAGGTCTCCTCCAAGCCTTCTCTTCTCCATGCTGCAGAGCCCCAACTCTTGTGTTTCTAGGTGCAGAACCCTTCCTTTTCCTACTGATGTACTTAGAGAAGCCCTTCTTGTTGTCTTGGACCTCTCTTACCAGATTTAATTCCAGGAGGTCCTTAGCTTTCCTTGTCACATGCCTGTGTGCTTTCCCACCCTTCCCATATTCCTCCCTGGTGCTTGCTGTGAACTTCCTTCTGCCATTTGAGATTTTTCCAGCAGCTCCTTGTCCATCCATAAAAGTCTCCTGCCTCCTTTGCTTCACTTCTTACTCACAGGGATGCATCCATCTTGAGCTTGGTGGAAATGATACTTCAATATTATTCAAGTCTCCAAGCAGGGCTTTGAAGAGGTCACAATTAGCTCTCCTGAAATCCAGAGTTGTAATCCTACTTCCACTGTGCATCTTCCATGCAGGATCTTCAACTCCACCATCTCATGGTCACTTTAGCCAGGGCTGTCCCCAGCTTTCACATCCTCAACCAGTCGTTTGGTAGGTCCAGCAGCACACTTCTCATTGACTCCTTCACCACCTGTGTCAAGTCCTCTGCAGAAACCTCTGAGGCTGTGTGTTCCTTGCTCTGTAGCCTCTACAAGTATCAGAGTGCTTGAAGTCCCTCATGAGAACCAATTACACAGACAGTGTGCACCAATGCCTCTGTTTTTCACTTGCAGGCTATGAGGTCCAACAGCTGACCTACAGCAGATTTGCCTTGTGGTGAAAGCTCTCCATAGGACTGGAGCAGACACAACCTCGAGCTCTGCTGAGTGGCTGAATAGCACCAAGCTGCTTGGCCTGGCTGCTGACCTAAAGCTCTGTGCTGTGCTTCACACTCTTTGATTAGCTCCTCACACAAGCTTCTTCCTATGTGTAGAGGTGAAAGTCTTTGCACCTCTAATGATGGCTTGTGGCATGTTCTCTGGGCCTCTGCATTGCAAGAGTGCTGCAAGCTTTTAGTTCTGGGAAGTGATGAACTGTTCAAAAGCAGAAATTATTGCTGTGACTCTGAAATGTGCTGTTGGAGCAGAGGCATTATTGGTCTTATGGCTTAAAGGCAAGCTGGAACTCTCTCTTCCAGGGATAAAAGCAGGTGTGACACCTCTGTCTTGGTGTGACACCTCTGTCTTGGTGTGACACCTCTGTCTTGGTGTGACACCTCTGTCTTGGTGTGACACCTCTGTCTTGTTGACCAATAAAGCTACAAGTTTGTGTGCACTGATACAGACAGAGAGCTGCTGCTCTCTGCATTAACATACAGTGAACACTTAAACCACTTTTCATCTCAGAAGCTGATCTTAAAGCAAGATCTCTGTTCAGCTGCCTTAAGCTCTTAGGAAATATCTTTCAGCATAGGCTTTGGGCTGGAGTTATGCTTGACAATTAAAATCATTTTGTGAATGTCATAGAATCAGTCAGGGTTGGAAGGGACCACAAGGAGCAGCCAGTTCCAACCCCCCTGCCATGGGCAGGGACACTCTACCCTAGAGCAGGCTGCCCAGACTGCTATCCAGCCTGGCCTTAAACACCTCCAGGGATGGAGCCTCAAACACCTCCCTGGGCGACCCTGAGCCTCAGAAAGTGCTGGTCCTGAGCAGAGACTGAGCTGGGAAGAGGCAGCCCTGAGCAGAGCTGGATCTGCTCACACCAGGACACCAGCACAGCTGTGCTTTGTGACCTGTGGTCCATCAAACTGGTGACCATGTGTGAGGCAGAGAGAGGCACCATGGCCCTCTCAGAGCCATAAAAGCTCAGAGGTTTTATGGTGGGACTGGCTCTGGGCAGAGAGCAGAGTGTGTAATTGATGTGATGGCACATGTGACACTCCAGACTGTCTGCTCTCTTTGCCAGATGTCACTGACTCCCTGTGCCATTGTGTCTGGGCTAGGCTGGGACATGAGAACGTAATGCTGACTCAGATGTGCTTAGGAAGCTGTAATTTGACCTTGTCTGCTCTTTAATGGACTGGGTTTAGTCGCTGGAGATGAGCAGTAGGAAAAATGATGATCCCCTCTAATTAAAGAAACGTTCTAGAAAGGATTCCAACTAAGCAGGGGCATTGCTGGCACCTGCTTGCCCCTTGGCATGTCTTGTAAGGGGCACTGAAAAAGCCTGGCCCTATCCTCCTGACACCCACCCTTGAGCAGCGTTGATGAGATCCCCTCTCAGTCTGCTCTTTTCCAGACTGAACAGCCCTAACCCTCTCAATCTTTCCTCATAAGAGAAATGATGCAGGCCCCTCAGCATCTCTGCAGCCCAGTTTGGCAGAGTTGTTCTCCAAAGCCCATTCAGCTCTGACTTATGCTCTGAGAGGCACTGGCAGACTCAACTGACAGACAAATAGGAGACAGGGAGGTTGTAGCCAGGTGGGGTTGGGCACTGCTGCCAGGCAAGCAGCAACAGAACAAGGGGACACAGCCTCAAGCTGTGCCAGGGCAGGTCTAGGCTGGATGTGAGGAGGCAGTTCCTGGCAGAGAGAGTGATTGGCATTGGAATGGGCTGCCCAGGGAGGTGGTGGAGTGGCTGTGCCTGGAGGTGTTGAGGCCAAGCCTGGCTGGGGCACTTAGTGCCATGGTCTGGTTGGTTGGCCAGGGCTGGGTGCTAGGTTGGGCTGGCTGAGCTTGGAGCTCTCTTCCAGCCTGGTTGACTCCATGACTCTAAGATGTGCATCGGTCGAACACCAGAGGGTGCCCCAGGCTCACTTTTCAGCTCGTAGAGGCACAGTCACAGAGGTGACCAGCATCTGCCTTGCTTGGGCTTCTCTTCCAGTGCCTTATTTAGAGTAAATATCAGCCCTGACTTCACGCAGGATAACTCTCACTACTTGCTGGTCTCTTTTCACCTCCATCCTGATAAGCTTCAGTCACTGGAGACGTGTAACAGCTGGGAGGGATTTGCTTCCTGATTTCTAGATGTGGCCTGATCAAGTGAAAGGAGGTGGTGTAGGAGGGGATTTCTGGAGGGATGGCAGAAAACAAAAGCCAGGGTCCACCAGAAACATCTGCAGGGCTGCTCTGGAACCTCTTACACTGCTCAGCTCGGGATGATTTCTGTCTCACTTTGGGTGCATGATGCCTTGCTTCAAATGATTGAGGTTTGCTTGAAGAGCAAGCAGGAACCAACACTTTTTTCCTCTGTTTGCTGTGTTAAGGTTGGACTAAAAGGATGGAAAAGAATAGTCTTTCTTTACTATGAATTTACTATTTACTCCTGGTGACTGTTTTGCTATTTACTAGGTAGTTTTTACTATTTCCTAGGTAGTTGTTACTATTTATTAGGCAGTTCTTACTATTTACTATACAGAATGGTTCTTACTATTCCTTTTTATACCTTTAGTAGCTTTTACTATTTCCTAGGTAGTTTATTCTAGTTCCTAGAAATAGAATAGTAGCAACTATAGTAAACAGTTGTTTGTTACTATTTGCTATAAAGAATGGTTCTTACTATTTCTTTTTATACCTTTAGTAGTTCATACTATTTCCTAGGTGGTTCTTACTATTTACTATAAAGAGTAGTTCTTACTATTCCTCTTTATACCTTTAGTGGCTTTTACTATTTCCTAGTTAGTTCTTACTATTTACTATAAAGAGTAGTTCTTACTATTCCTCTTTATACCTTTAGTAGCTTTTACTATTTCCTAGGTAGTTCATACTATTTCCTAGGTAGTTCTTACTATTTACTATAAAGAATAGTTCTTACTATTCCTCTTTATACCTTTAGTAGCTTTTACTATTTCCTAGGTAGTTCATACTATTTACCAGGTAGCTTTTGCTATTTACTAGGTAGTTCTTACTATTTACTCTAAAGAATGGTTCTTACCATTCCTTTTTATACCTTTAGTAGCTTTTACTATTTCCTGGGTAGTTCATACTGTTTACTAGGTAGTTTTTACTATTTCCTAGGTAGTTCTTACTATTTACTATAAAGAATGGTTCTTACTATTCCTTTTTATACCTTTAGTAGTTCATACTATTTCCTAGGTAGTTTTTACTATTTCCTAGGTAGTTTTTACTATTTCCTAGGTAGTTTTTACTATTTCCTAGGTAGTTTTTACTATTTCCTAGGTAGTTTTTACTATTTCCTAGGTAGTTTTTACTATTTCCTAGGTAGTTCATACTATTTCCTAGGTAGTTCATACTATTTCCTAGGTAGTTCATACTATTTCCTAGGTAGTTTTTACTGTTTACTAGGTAGTTCTTACTATTTACTATAAAGAATGGTTCTTACTATTCCTTTTTATACCTTTAGTAGCTTTTACTATTTACTAGGCAGTTTTTACTATTTCCTAGGTAGTTCATAGCATTTACTAGGTCGTTGTTACTATTTCCTAGGTAGTTCATACTATTTACTATAAAGAATGGTTCTCACTATTCCTTTTCATACCTTTAGTACTAACATAACATGGCTTCTGGCATTCAGCTTACCCTGTAGTGAGCACCAGTTGTAAGGACAAACAATCCTCCTTTCTTTGGGTGCAGCAGCGTTTCCATAGGTGCAAATGAATCTGTCTCTGATGAAGTACAAACTTAGATCCCACAAGGAAGAAGTTAGGATGGTAGAGCTGGTCCTTACAAACAGTACACAGAGAGATGTTTGCTTGCCTATAAGCTGGGATGTGTGTAGAGGGATAGAGTGGCAGGGGTTAGAAGGGGACCTCCAGAGATCACCAAGTCCAAGCTCCCTGCCAAAGCAGGGGCAGCCAGGGCAGGTCACACAGGAGCACATCCAGGTAGGTTTTGAGAGCCTGCAGAGAAGGAGACTCCACAACCTCTCTGGGCAGCCTGCACCAGGGCTCCAGCACCCTCACATCAAAGTTTCTCCTCATCCTGAGGTCGAGCTCCCTGTGTTTCAGTTTGTACCTGTTGGTCCTTGTCCTACAAGAGAGACTATCACAGTATCATCAGAGTTGGAAGAGACCTCACAGATCATCAAGTCCAACCCTTTACCACAGAGCTCAAGGCCAGACCATGGCACCAAGTGCCACGTCCAGTCCTGCCTTGAACATGGAAATACTGAAGAAAATACCAACCTGATAAAGGCAGCCAAGCTGGGGAAGGGTCTGGAGAACAGGGCAGGAGAGGGCAGCTGAGGGAGCTGGGGTTGGTTAGTGTGGAGAAGAGGAACGTGAGAGGAGACCTCATTGCTCTCTACAGCTCCCTGGATGGAGGTTGCAGTGAGGTGGGAGTTGGGCTCTGCTCCCTACTGTCTGATGATAGAACAAGAGAAAATTGTGCCAGGGAAGGTTTAGGTTGGAGATGAGGAAAAATGCCTTTGCTGCAGGAGGGGTCAGGGACTGGAACAGACTGCCCAGGGAGGTGGTGAAGTCACCATCCCTGGAGGTGCACAAGAAGCATGTGACCATGGCAGTTTGAAACGTGGTTTAATGGCCATGCTGGTGTTAGATTGATGGTTGGACATGAAGATCTTGGAGGTCTTTTCCAACCAAAAGTGAAGGCTGACTTTAGAGCACTGACATTTGTGTCTGTAGAAAGGAGGATAAATGCACAGTAGAGAAGGCTACCACCTCTTTGCTGGAGTGTTTGGAGCATGTGACCAGGCCAAAACCTGAAATGGTTTACTGAAAGTGCTTGCTGTAGCCAAGGTGCAGGCATCCTCACTTGGGACTCCATAAAGAAGGTCCAGCAGGCTAAGGTGAGGTGCCAGCACCAGCTGCTCTGCTAACTTGCACTCCATGTTCTCAGTGCCAGCTGTGCTGATCTTCTGATCTCCTGCATCAGCAGATCATAGAACCATGGAACTGGCAGGGCTGGAAGGGACCTCAGAGATCATCCAATTCCAACCCCCTGCCATGGGCAGGGCCACCTCACACTAGAGCAGGTTGCTCAAAGCCACATCCAGCCTGGCCGTAGAGACCTCCAGGGATGAGGCTTCCACCACCTCTGTGGGCAACCTCTTCCAAAGTCTGACCCCCCTCATGGAGAAGAACTTCTTCCTAACACCCAATCTGAACCTCCCCACTTCTAGTTTTACTTCATTCCCCCCAGTCCTTTCACTACCTGACATCCTAAAAAGTCCCTCCCCAGCCTTCCTGTAGCCCCCTTCAGATACTGGAAGGCCACAATAAGGTCTCCTTGAAGCCTTCTCCTTTCCAGACTGAACAGCCCCAACTCTCTCAGTCTGTCCTCTGATCATGCTTGTGGCCCTTGCCTGGCAGTCAGTGCACTTGTAGGGTGTTCTTGTCTCTGCCACCAGCAAAGACTTTTTCTGTGGCTATCACCAAGAGGAGGAAACTGGAGTGCACTTGTGAAGATCAGTTAGCACTCAATTAGCATGCAGGGAAGCTTCACTTAGAGGCTTGTTGAAAGATCAGGGTCTGTGTTAGGCTGGTGTTGCTCATCAGTATACACTTACAACTGCTCAGTTACTGGCTGTGGAAAGATGGGAGGAGGGAAGCTGTTCTGACTGCTAACTGTGATCACTTAACCATTCTGACAGTGCTGCCCAGACCCCCAGGTCCTGTTCCTCAGGGCTGCTCTCAGCCATTCCCCACCCAACCTGGAGTTGTGCTTGGGTTTGTGCCCACCAAGATGCAGGACCTTACACTTGGCCTTGTTGAATGTCATGAGGTTGGTCTAGGCACACCTCTCCAGCCTGTCCAGGTCCCTCTGGATGGCAGATCTTTTCCAACCAAACCTATTCTGTGTACAGGAGTGTGCTAGGATTGATGCAAAGAGCAAGGTGTGGGCTGATTGCTGTCTATATGCGAGAGGCTTTTGTATCTCACTTGTTCAGGGAGCTCACTGAAAGAAAAGTGAAGCTCAGGCCTGTGCTGGTGCACTCATGCTGTGAGCTTCAGTTCATAGCACAGGCACCTCAAAATGGGCTAATTTGTACTTCAGTGAGGCAGTGTTCAACTTCAGTCAACACTTGGTTCTGCCTAGAGAGTTCACTTGGCTTTGCTCAGCAAATCAGTGGTTTAGAATAACTTTTGGGATGTAAGAGCAGCAGTGCACAGTGAGGGGCTTGGAGGGACTTCATCCAGGTTTACCACTGTCCTTCCTCAGAATTTACCCAAAGAGTGGCTGCCAATGGCTCCATGGCCAAGTGGAGGCCAGTGACAAGCACAGTCCCTCAGGGGTCAGGCCTGGGACCAGTCTTGTTCAACGTCTTTGTGGGTGCCATGGACAGAGGCACTGAGTGCAGCCTCAGCAAGTTTGCTGCCCACACCAAGCTGTGTGGTGCAGCAGCCAGGCTGGAGGGCAGGGATCCATCCAGAGGGACCTGCACAGGCTGCAGAGGTGGGCACAAGCCAAGCTCAGGAGGTTCAACAAGACCAAGAGCAAGGTCCTGCAAGCACAAATGCAGGCTGGGCAGTGAGTGGCTGGAGAGCAGCCCTGAGGAGAGGGACTTGGGAGTGCTGCTGGAGGAGAAGCTCAACAGGAGCCAGCAGTGTGCACTTGCAGCCCAGAAAGCCAAGCAGAGCCTGGGCTGCAGCAGCAGCAGTGTGGCCAGCAGGGCCAGGGAGGGGATTCTCCCCCTCTGCTCTGCTCTGCTGAGACCCCACCTGGAGTCCTGCATCCAGTTCTGGAGCCCCTGGGACAAGAGGGCTGTGGAGATGCTGGAGAGTGTCCAGAGCAGGGCCAGGAGGATGCTCAGAGGCTGCAGCAGCTCTGCTGTGAGCACAGGCTGAAAGAGTTGGGGCTGTGCAGGCTGGAGCAGAGGAGGCTCCCAGGTGACCTTCTTGTGGCCTTCCAGCATCTGAAGGGGGATACAAAAAAGCTGGGGAGGGACTTTTGAGGCTGTCAGAGAGTGCCAGGACTGGGGGGAAAGGAGCAAAGCTGTAGGTGGGGAGAGTGAGGCTGGAGCTGAGGAGGAAGTTGTTGAGCAGGAGAGTGGTGAGAGGCTGGACTGGGTTGCCCAGGGAGGTGGTTGAGGCCCCATGGCTGGAGGTGTTTGAGGCCAGGCTGGCTGAGGCTGTGTGCAGCCTGCTCTAGGGTAGGGTGTCCCTGGGCATGGCAGGGGGGTTGGAACTGGCTGCTCCATGTGATCCCTTCTAACCCTGATTCTAATATTCTGATTTCCAGTTTGAGGTGAGGGCTTTGCATGCCTAGCACCTGAGGCAGTAATCAAGCTGCTGTTTGAGAGGCTCTGCGCTGCACTGCGGAGGCTTTAAGCAGCCATCCCTGCTGCCCATGCCCATGCCCATGCCATGTACCCAGGGTCTGGGGGGCGCCTCCAAGATAGCTGAGCATAGTTGTTTTGGTGCTAGCTGAGAGGCTTTTCCTTTGTGTCCGTTGTGAGTGAGGTGTGCAGTGTTGTTTGTGTCTGCACAGGGAAGAAGATGACATAAAGGATGTGGCTTCCACGGCTGGCATCAGCGGCGCCGAGGAGAGCAGGTGCATTTTGGCAGCAGGCTCCGAGCTCGTCGGTGCTGTCATCCACTCGTGTGCAGATGAACCTTTTCTGTCCTCAGAAGCACTCCAGAAGAAGATCTTGGAGATAGGTGAGAGCAAAGCACACGTAGCAGATGTGCAGGGATGTAGTGTTCCTTGCCTGCCTTCCTGTGGGCCAACCCATGCAGGCTTGGAAGAGCTGAAACTATGAAGGTCTGCATCCTCACTTCATATATTCCTACTAAACCACTCTGAGCTTTTGCTTCCCCTTTCAAGACACAACTCTTTTTTTAGCTGGAAGTAGCCTAAAGCACAAGCAGAGGGAAGAAACTGATGCCCCTTTTACATGAGAAGGCTGAGAAATTGTGTTATCCTGAATGGGACACTCAACCCCCACAGAGATGCTGGTGTCAAAGCAATCCCTTCAGCATGCTTTGCTCTTTCTGCATGGCACTGACTTTCCTGACAGCTTTGTTAGCTGAGCAGCCACTTCATGGCCAATATGCCATGAGGAAGAGGTTTCAGACACAGCAGGTCTCTGTTTCTGACTCCCTCTCTAGAAAAGTCTCTTTCACTAATTCTGTGCAAAAGAGATGTTCAAGCTGTTTGTGTCAGTGAGTGATAGTTGGGCTCTATGATGATTTAATGTCTCTAGGATCTGGGGATTGAGGTACCCTCAGTAAGTTTGCAGAAGACACCAAATTGGATGGGAGTATTGATCTGCTGGAGGGTAGGAAGTCTCTGCAGAGGGATCTGGGCAGGCTGGATTGATGGGCCAAGATCAGTTGTGTGAGGTTCAACAAGGCCAGGTGCTAGGTCCTACATTTGTGTCACAGCAACCTCCTGTGAAACTACAGGCTTGGGGTAGAGTGGCTGGAAACTGCCCAGCAGAAAAGGACTTGGAGGTGCTGGCCAACAGCAGCTGAAGATGAGCCAGGGTGTGCCCAGGTAGCCAAGAAGACCACCAGCATCCTGGCCTGGATCAGCAGTGGTGCAGCTAGCAGGAGTAAGGCAACAATTGTCACCCTGTACTCAGCACCTCGGGTACTGGGTTGAGTTTTGGGTCCCTCACTCAAAGGAGGACATTGAGGTGTGGGATTGGGTCCACAGAAGAGCAGCTAAGCTGGTGAAAGGTCTGTGCAACTGGGCTGGTAAGCAGCAGCTGGGGGAACTGGGGTTGCTTAGCCTGGAGGAGAGGAGGCTGAGGGGAGACCTCATTGTGCTCTACAGCTCCTGAAAAGGAGGTCAGAGCCAAGAGGTTGTTCTCTTCTCTCTAGTAACAAATGTAAGAACAAGAAGAAATAGCTTCAACTTGCACTAGGGGAGTTTTAGGTTGGACATTAGAAGCAACTCCTGAGAGGGTTCTCAAAGACTTGCATAGGTTCCTTCAGAGAGTTGGTTGAATCCCCATCCCTGAAGGTGTTGCAAAGAGAGAGAGATGTGGTGCTGAGGGACGTGGTTTAACTGGGGTAGTGTTAGAGAATGGTTGGATCTGTGATCTTAAAGCCCTTTTCTAACCAAGGTGACTCTCTGAAGTCTGGGAAGACAAAAGAGCCAGTGGCATCCTGGCATTGTTCCTGGATGAGGAGCAGTGTGGGCAGCAGGACAAGGGAGGTTATTCTGCCCCTGTGCTCAGCACAGCTCAGGCCACACCTTGAGTGCTGTGTCCAGTTCTGGGCCCCTCAGTTCAAGAGAGATGTTGAGGTGCTGGAAGGTGTTGAGAGAAGGGCAGCAAGGCTGGGGAGGGGCCTGGAGCAGAGCCCTGTGAGGAGAGACTGAGGGAGCTGGGGGTGTGCAGCCTGCAGCAGAGGAGGCTCAGGGCAGAGCTCATTGCTGCCTGCAGCTGCCTGCAGGGAGGCTGTAGCCAGGTGGGGTTGGTCTCTGCTGCCAGGCAAGTATCACAGTATCACCAAGGTTGGAAGAGACAGCAACAGAAGAAGGGGACACAGCCTCAAGTTGTGCCAGGGCAGGTTCAGGCTGGATGTTAGGAGGAAGTTGTTGGCAGAGAGAGTGATTGGCATTGGAATGGGCTGCCCAGGGAGGTGGTGGAGTTGCTGTCCCTGTAGGTGTTGAAGCCAAGCCTGGACGAGGCATTTAGCACCATGGTCTGGTTGATTGGCCAGGGCTGGGTGCTAGGTTGGGCTGGCTGAGCTTGGAGCTCTCTTCCAACCTGCTTGCTTCTGTGATTCTAAGACATTGCAGCTTCTTCCTGCCTGGGAGACTGTTCCTCTTGTTCAGTTAGAGCAGCAAATCACAGGCAGCAGGCAGTGAGTTTTTTTCCCCTGTTTATCCATCCTTAACCCTCCGCTTGGCAGTAAATAGGGAGATGGCTTCTGAGGATGTGCTGTATATTGCTCCATAAAGTATTACAGCTGCTGTAAGGGCGAGCAGAGCACTGCTGACACCTGCAGCCTAGGAGGGACGTGGAGCTGCTGCCTGCTGTGCCCACCAGGGAAAAGTCTCTGCTGTCCAGGTGTCTCGGGGGAGCCGTGTTGAGCGATGGATGGTGGCAGCCACTGGAAGGTTGCTCCCTCAGCAGAAGGTGGCAGAGGTGATGCCCAGCTCTGGGCACGGGGCTGGCACAGCTTTGCCTGGAGCTGCAGTCACAGCTGCTGGAAAGCAGAGAGGCAGCAACAGCCCGAGAGGAAAGGTTGAAGGTGGTGGCATGGTGACCCTGCCCGGGCTTGATCTGTGCTGTCCTAGCTGCTGCCATGGGAGGGTTGGGTCTGGCTGCCCCGCGCAGGTCGTTTGAGGCAGGTGAGAGGGTCCTGTGTGCCCGGAGTGTGCTGCCAAACCCGTCCCAGCTGGTGGAATAAATGTCATGAGTTGTTAACAAGCAGAGTGTCAAGCAGGGCAAGATGTAATTCCCCATTTTTTTTTAATTACTGGAATTAACAGAACCTGGCACTAATTTCTACAGCTCCTGCTTCTCCCCCTCCCCGAACACGGAGCTTGATTTGTGTTCTTATTAACTCTGTCCTATAAATGACCTTGCAAGGAGAGTGGTTCTGGAGGCTAAGTGAAACAATGTCTATATTTTCTGAAGCTCCAGGCTAAGTTTTATTAATGTAATGTCTGAGATCTTTGAAGTTGTGACTTTACCAGGAAAATCATAATCTCCAAACCTTTATTCATAATGGGTATGACTTCCAGGGGGAACAGAATACCTGCTGTGCTAATTATTTCAATTATCAGCTACTACTAAAACATGTAATGGATTCTCTCTGCTTCCACAGGTAAAAGGCATGACATTGTGGAACTCAACTCTGATGTTGTGAACTTGATCTCCCAAGCTACACAGCAGAGATTAAGAGGGCTCCTAGAAAAACTGACTGTAATTGCTCAGCACAGAGCATCAACCCACAAGGTAAAAGAAGTTGTTAAGCAACTTTTGCACCAAAGTTTTCCTCCTTTGCAGTCTGGAAGGGAAATCTCTTCCAGGTACAGGCACATCATGTACAGTATGTATGTGTCCAGTTCTGAGGGCCCCAGCACAAGAGGGAGATGGAACTGTTGGAGCAAGTCCAGAGGAGGCTGTGAGGATGATCAAGAGAGATGGAGCACCTCCTCTGTGAGGACAGGCTGAGAGCTGGGGCTGTTCAGCTTGGGGAAGAGAAGGCTCTGGGGAGAGCTTAGAGCAGCTTCCCAGTACCTGAAGGGGGCTGTAGGAGCGCTGGGGAGGGGCTTTTTACAAGGGGTTGCAGTGACAGGACAAAGGACAATGGCTTTGAGCAGAAAGAGGGGAGGCTGAGACCAGAGATAAATTCTTTCCAGTGAAGGTGGTGAGACACTGGAACAGATTGTCCAGGGAGGCTGTGGATCACAGAATCAGCCAGGTTGGAAGAGACCTCCAAGATCATCCAGCCCAACCTAGCACCCAGCCCTGTTCAATCAACCAGACCATGGCACTAAGTGCCCCAGCCAGGTTTTTCTGGAACACCTCCAGGGATGGTGACTCCACCACCTCCCTGGGCAGCCCATTCCAATGCCAATCACTCTCTCTGCCAACAACTTCCTCCTAACATCCAGTCTAGACCTCCCTGGAAGTGTTGAAGGCCAGATTGGATGGGGACTACAGTGGGAGGTGTCCTTGCCCATGGCACTGGGTGATTTTTAAGTTCCCTTCCAACCCAAAGCAGTCTATGCTTCTCTGTGCCTTTTCAACCTCTACCAAAGGCTGGGTTTGTTCTATCTCTTTATAGCCTCTAACCATTCCTTGTGTCTTCCATTCAGCTTGCTGGATAGCTGCCCTTCCAGCCCAGCATAAGAGTAGTTGTATGGATTTGTTCTCTTCCTGGTGACTGCTGCACAGTAGATGTAAAGCTATTTTGGCCTGCTCTGGGTTGCTGGGTTGATTCAGGGGCTTGTGTCTGCTTTATGCATTTACTGGTGATGAAACTGCAGCATTGGCTCAGTACAAAGCCTTGGGAAAATAAGTTGAGTATTTTATTTTTAGAAAGTGCTCCATGTGAAGGTTCTTTGATCTTAATGTTTGTAGAACTGTTGTGTCTTTTTGTCTGCCAGTGCTACTTATGATTCCCTTGCCTCCCTTTTTGCATTAGCTCCATTCACTATAAGGGGTATTGGGTTCCAGCATCCCTCTGGATGCTTGGGTAGTGCAAATGGGAAGCAATAACTTGCTAGCAGGCAAAATAGCTCTTTCAGGGATGGATTTGCTGCTGTTGTCATTCAATAATAGGACATTAGTCCTTACTTTTTTCAGTATTGAGTTCTTGATACTGGGATTTGGAAGCAGATTAGCTTTCAGCTCCTAGAATGGAAGTTTGATGCAGATTATCTTTTAGCTCCCAAAGTGGAAGTTAGAAGCAGATTATTTTTCAACTCCCACACTGGAAATTAGAAGCAGATTAGCTTTCAGATCCTAGATTGGAAGTTAGAAGCAGATTAGCTTTCAGGTCCTGGATTGGAAGTTAGAAGCAGATTAGCTTTCAGGTCCTGGATTGGAAGTTAGAAGCAGATTAGCTTTCAGATTCTAGATTCTTATTTGTGTGCTTGGAAATTAGAAGCAGATTATCTTTAACCCCCAGACTGGAAATTAGAAGCAGATAATCTTTCAGCTCCTAGATTGGAAGTTTGAAGCAGATTATCTTTCAACCCCTAAATTCTTGTTTGTGTGCTTGGAATTTAGAAGCAGATTATCTTTAACCCCCAGACTGGAAATTAGAAGCAGATAATCTTTCAGCTCCTGGACTGGAAGTTTGAAGCAGATTGTCTTTTGGCTCCTAAATTCTTGTTTGTGTGGTTGGCAGTTTGAAGCAGATTATCTTTTAACTCCTAAACTGGAAATTAGAAGCAGATTATCTTTCAACCCCTAAATTCTTGTTTGTGTGGTTGGAAGTTAGAAGCAGATTATCTTTCACCCTCAGACTGGAAATTAGAAGCAGATTAGCTTTCAGATCCTAAATTACTGTCTTTTGGTTACAAGTTAGAAGCAAATTAACTTTCAGCTCCCAAACTGGAAGTTAGAAGCAGATTATCTTTCAACTCCTAAATTACTTTTTTTTTGGTTGGAAATTAGAAGCCAATTATCTTTCAGCTCCAAAACTAGAAGTTAGAAGCAGATTATCTTTCAACTCCTAAATTCTTGTGTGCTTGGAAGTTAGAAGCAGATTACCTTTAACCCCCAGACTGGAAGTTAGAAGCAGATTACCTTTCAGATCCCAAACTGGAAGTTAGAAGCAGATTATCTTTCAGCTCCCAAACTTTAAGTTAGAAGCAAATTATCTTTCAACTCCTAAATTCTTGTTTGTGTGGTTGGAAGTTAGAAGTAGATTATCTTTCAGATCCCAGACTTTAAGTTAGAAGCAGATTAACTTTCAGCTCCCAAACTTTAAGTTAGAAGCAAATTATCTTTCAACTCCTAAATTCTTGTTTGTGTGGTTGGAAGTTAGAAGCAGATTAGCTTTCAGATCCCAAACTGGAAGTTAGAAGCAGATTATCTTTAACCCTCAGACTGGAAGTTAGAAGCAGATTATCTTTAATCCTCAGACTGGAAGTTAAAAGCAGATTATCTTTAACCCTCAGACTGGAAGTTAGAAGCAGATTATCTTTAACCCTCAGACTGGAAGTTAGAAGCAGATTATCTTTCAACTCCTAAATTACTGTTTTTTGGTTGGAAGTTAGCAAATTATCTTTCAACTCCTAAATTACTGTTTTTTGGTTGGAAGTTAGAAGTAGATTATCTTTCAGATCCCAAACTTTAAGTTAGAAGCAGATTAACTTTCAGCTCCCAAACTTTAAGTTAGAAGCAAATTATCTTTCAACTCCTAAATTCTTGTTTGTGTGGTTAGAAGTTAGAAGCAGATTACCTTTCAGCTCCCAGACTGGAAGTTAGAAGCAGATTGTCTTTCAGCTCCTAAATTCTTCTTTGTCTGGTTGTGTTGTTTTGTTTTGTTTTGCCTTTTTACAGGAGCTTCATAGTTCCATGGAATTTAACAAGAGCTAACTGATGCAATAGGAGTTATTTTTGTACTCAACACTTTTTGTAAGCTTTTAAGTGCTAGACAAGCAGTAATAAAAAGCAGGAGCTATTTGTAGGCTTCCAAATATGGATAGTGATGGATGGAGCAGTTGGAGTATGGTGTTCTTTGGCAGAAGAAGATGCAGTACAAAGAAAAGAAACAGTACAAAAGTAGGATAGAGTTTACTACGAGAAGTTTTTAGGAACCTGCACAGCCTGTGGTGTCTCTACAGAGTGCAAGATCCAATGGAGCTCATGAGCAGAAATGAGGTGGAAGCTGAAGTCACAGAATCATAGAATCAGGCAGGTTGGAAGAGAGCTCCAAGCTCAGCCAGTGCAACCTAGCACCCAGCCCTGGCCAATCAACCAGACCATGGCACTCAGTGCCCCAGCCAGGCTTGGCTGCAACACCTCCAGGTGTTCAAGGCAACTCCACCACCTCCCTGGGCAGCCCATTCCAATGCCAATCACTCTCTCTGACAACAACTTCCTCCTAACATCCAGCCTAGACCTGCCCTGGCACAACTTGAGGCTGTGTCCCCTTGTTCTGTTGCTGCTTGCCTGGCAGCAGAGCCCAACCCCACCTGGCTACAGCCTCCCTGCAGGCAGCTGCAGACAGCAATGAGCTCTGCCCTGAGCCTCCTCTGCTGCAGGCTGCACCCCCCCAGCTCCCTCAGCCTCTCCTCACAGGGCTGTGCTCCAGGCCCCTCCCCAGCCTTGCTGCCCTTCTCCAAACACCTTCCAGCACCTCAACATCTCCCTTGAACTGAGGAGCCCAGAACTGGACACAGCACTCAGGGTATGTCCTGAGCTGTGCTGAGAATCATAGACTGGTTTGAGTAGGAAGGGATGTTAAAGTTATTCTAAAATCAAAAATTAGAAGAGCTAAGATCACACACAACAGAAATGCCACAGTCTGACATGAATAAAATTCAGAACAAGGGTTTGGTGCCTGGGTCTTAGGTAAGATTACTCTGATTAGAGCTGTAGATAAAGCAGAATTGTTTCCCATTTCCTGTCATGCTGCTGGGAAATGTTCCTGTAGTGTTCCTGGTAAAAGACTCAGTGATGTTAAACCCAAAATAGCCAAGGATGAAATCTTCCCAACTCCAAAAAATGGATGTAAGTTTAGATTTGATCTTCTTCAAAATTAAACAAAAAGTAACCAATCTCTGCCTTAAGCCAATTATAAACAAGAAAACAGATAATAGGCCACACAATAGCCCCCACTAAGGAAAATAGCTTCATTAGCTTCATTCTGATTTCCCAGAGTTAATTAACAATCACTCAAAATCAATTTGCCCCACACTGGAGTGCTGAAATAAAAGATGTGATGGTTTGGGTGTTCCCTGCCCCCCCCCCCCCCCCCCCCCCCCCACTTTGGAAGTCACCCAGACTAGACTCAGCCAGCTCTGGGAATTGAATGAAGCTTATATTTACAGCTAGAACAATGTACAAGCAGGTATTTAGAGTAGATACAGTTATAGACAGAAATAGACAAGGGAAAAAGGTAATGCAGAAACACAGCAGCCCTCCCAGAAACCTGAGTCCCCAGGAGGGGCTCCCAACCACCCCTGCACCTTCCCCCTACCCCTCTCAACCTTAGCTCGGTCCCAAGGAAGAATGGAGGTTCAGCCAGGGGGTTAGGAAGCAAAGTGAGAGATGTCAGAGAGGCTAGAGAGAGATGCAGCTCAGGCAGTGCCCCAAGAGAAGTGCATTATGTATGTTTGCATTCTTGTTCTTCTGTCTCTCAGCAAGCCTAGGAGTGAAGTAGACATCACTCTTGTTTTCCTTTCACAGCCTGTAATCTAGTTCCTCTCACCAAACCATTCTAGCTAGCTTCAAACTAGCACATGGGCCCAGTCCTGTTCAATATCTTTATTGATGATCTGGACCAGGAGATTGAGTCCAGCATCAGTAAGTTTGCAGATGACACCAAGCTAGGAGCATGTGTGGAGCTGTTGGAGGGTACCAGAGCCCTTCAGAGGGACTTTGCCAGGCTGGATGAGTGGGCAGAGGCCATGGGATGAGATTTAACAAGGCCAAGTGCAGCCTTGGTGGTGTTAGAAAATGGTTGGATCTGTGATCTTAAAGCCCTTTTCCAACCAAGGTGATTCTCTGAAGTCTGGGAAGACAAGAGAGGCAGTGGCATCCTGGCATTGTTCCTGGATGAGGAGCAGTGTGGGCAGCAGGACAAGGGAGGTTCTTCTGCCCCTGTGCTCAGCACAGCTCAGGCCACAGCTTGAGTGCTGTGTCCAGTTCTGGGCTCCTCATTTCAAGAGAGATGTTGAGGTGCTGGATGGTGTTGAGAGAAGGGCAGCAAGGCTGGGGAGGGGCCTGGAGCAGAGCCCTGTGAGGAGAGGCTGAGGGAGCTGGGGGTGTGCAGCCTGCAGCAGAGGAGGCTCAGGGCAGAGCTCATTGCTGTCTACAACTACCTGCAGGGAGGCTGTAGCCAGGTGGGGTTGGGCTCTGCTGCCAGGCAGCCAGCAACAGAACAAGGGGACACAGCCTCAAGTTGTGCCAGGGCAGGTCTAGGCTGGATGTGAGGAGGAAGTTAGCCTGGAGAAGAGGAGGCTCAGGGGAGACCTTATTACTGTCTACAACTACCTGAGGGGTGATTGTGGCCAGGAGGAGGTTGCTCTCTTCTCTCAGGTGGCCAGCACCAGAACAAGAGGACACAGCCTCAGGCTGCACCAGGGGAGATTTAGGCTGGAGGTGAGGAGAAAGTTCTTCCCTGAGAGAGTCATTGGACACTGGAATGGGCTGCCCGGGGAGGTGGTGGAGTCGCCGTCCCTGGAGCTGTTCAAGGCAGGACTGGACGTGGCACTTGGTGCCATGGTCTGGCCTTGAGCTCTGTGCTAAAGGGTTGGACTTGATGATCTGTGAGGTCTCTTCCAACCCTGATGATACTGTGATACTGTTAAGTTGTTGGCAGAGAGAGTGATTGGCATTGGAATGGGCTGCCCAGGGAGGTGGTGGAGTGGCTGTGGCTGGAGGTGTTGAAGCCAAGCCTGGCTGGGGCACTTAGTGCCATGGTCTGGTTGGTTGGCCAGGGCTGGGTGCTAGGTTGGACTGGCTGAGCTTGGAGGTCTCTTCCAACCTGCTTGATTCTATGATTCTATGGTCAGGCTGCCCAGAGAAGTGCTGGAGTCTCCATCTTTGGAGCTGTTCCAAGCCCACCTGGATGCCATTCTGTGCAACCTGCTCTAGGTGAGCCTGCTCTGGCAGGGTGGAGGTTGGCCTAAGGGATCTGTAGAGGTCCTTTCCAACCCCTACCATTCTGTGTAGACAACCACTGAGTCCAAGTTGTTTCCTCAGCTGTATTTAGCTCCACATTATGAACAGTCCAATATCTAAGCAGCTTAGTGCTAAATGACTGCAGAGAAGGAATTCACTGACCAGGACAAAATATAACTGCAGATTATATATATATATATATAAATTTATATTATATCTCCTCTCTATATATATATATTAAATATAGATATGAAATCAGTTATTTTAAGTCCTGAAAGAAGTTATCTTAAGCCACTTACTGATGAGCTGAAATACTCTCATGGATGCACCTATTTCTTGCTACTCTAAGCCCATGATAGGGCCTTGGTTCTGGTACAGGGGATTCCATTCCTAATTGGCATAAGGTCTTGGATTTGGCTTTAGAAATGGAAGTATCTGAGTCTGACTTTGGGCATTCTAAGGCAAAAAACTCTTCTAAACTTTGGGAAAAAAAAGAAATTAATCTTCTGGTAATAAGGCTTCCTCCTTTGTCCCTTTAAAAGGATTGTGGCATGCTGGTGGATTATTACAAACTACTGCTTAATAACAAGTTGTGCTAATGCACTGAGCCTGACTCCAAGGAGGGTATGTTTTGTGGGGAGGAGTGGAAGAAAAGACCTCAAGCAGTGAGAGAAGAGGAGGAAAGGGTTTGTTGAGCTTGTTTGCTTAGCCACAGACTCTGCTGGGCAAAGAAAGTCTCCTTGGTTGCAACAGAGCCACAGTTGGTGCTGTGTGGCAATGTGGTGGCTCATGAAAAAGGACCAAGGTTAATAGCAGAAGAGGGATTGATTTGTGTGCTCTGGCTGGGCTGTGAGGATTCAGAGTGGGGGAGAACAGTGCCTCACAGGAAGCCTTCTGCTTTCCTCCCAGCTTTTCCATTGATATGACTGAGCACCTGTGTGAGACCAGAGCTGGAACACTGTGTCCAGTTTTGGGCTGCCCAATTCAAGAGAGACAAGGAGCTGCTGGAGAGAGTCCAGTAGAGAGCTGTGATGGTGATCTCAGAATCACAGAATTAACCAAGACCTCAAAGATCATCGAGTCCAACCTATCACCTAACCCTTCTAATTATCTAAACCATGGCACTAAGTGCCTCATCCAGCCTTGGTATCACAGTATCCCAGTATCATCAGGGTTGGAAGAGACCTCACAGATCATCAAGTCCAACCCTTTAGCACAGAGCTCAAGGCCAGACCATGGCACCAAGTGCCACGTCCAGTCCTGCCTTGAACAGCTCCAGGGACGGCGACTCCACCACCTCCCCGGGCAGCCCATTCCAGTGTCCAATGACTCTCTCAGGGAAGAACTTTCTCCTCACCTCCAGCCTAAATCTCCCCTGGCACAGCCTGAGGCTGTGTCCTCTTGTTCTGGTGCTGGCCACCTGAGAGAAGAGAGCAACCTCCTCCTGGCCACAACCTCCCCTCAGGTAGTTGTTGAATATACTGAACAGGGGTGATGATGATGAAGGGGTTTGAACATCTCTGCTATGAAGAAAGGCTGAGACTTGGGGCTGTTTAGTGTGGAGAGAAGGCTGAAAGGGGATCAGATCAATGCCTATGAGGAGTGGGTGTCAAGGTGAAGGTGCCAGGCATTTTTTGGTGGTGCCCATGACGGGACAAAGAACAATTGGTATGAACTGGAACACAGGAGGCTCCACCTCAACATGAGGAAAGAATTCATCACTTTGAGGGTGCTGGAGCCCTGGAGCAGGCTGCCCAGAGTGGTTGTGGAGTCTCCTTTTCTGGAGACTTTCAAAACCTGCCTGGATGTGTTCCTGTGTGACCTGCCCTAGGTGACCCTGCTTTGGCTGATCTCTGGAGGTCCCTTCCAATCCCTACCATTCTGTGATTCTGTGTGGAAGTGTGATGGCCTCTAAGAAGCTTCTCTTTGCAGGGCAATGACAAGTACATGGTATCTAGTGACACCAGGGCCCAGCTGAGATTCCTTGAAGAGCTTGACCACCTGCACAAGCAGAGAAAGGATGAAGAGGAACGTGAAATGCTGCTTCGAGCAGCCAAGGTGAGAACTTCACTCCTTGCTTTCCGAGGCTCTAGTGGTGAGCATCTTCAGGTGTCTCCTCTTCCTGCTCTAATAACCAGTAACTGGAAATCATCATGTTGAGGCTAGCTTAGGCTACACAGAAAAGGATTGCAGCTTGTCATGTTCTTCTAAACAATCCCAGGAGTGCTTGCAGGCCTCTGGGCTGTGTGTGTGGACTCTTGAAATGAGCCCTGCTGGCCAAACTGAAGCATTCACCTAACTGTAAACATCCATCTTGACTCTCTGGCCCTGCACTTGGTATGTCTTTCTCCATATCTGTTTGAAAATAGGGGTTCACTGTGCTTGTTCAGGCTGCTGGCACCCACTGCTCTGCCAGATCTTTCCTTACCATGGTCAGACCAGAGGGCAGCCTTGGAGCTGCTACCCTCACACCTGCCAACCCCAGATGGAGTGAGCCTCTGCTGCTAGTACAGAACGAGAGCCTTCTTCCCCCTTCCTTCCCCTCCAGAGCAGGAGCAAAGGAAAAACAATTGGTAGATGTTACTCCATCAGCTTCTTTTTGCTGGGGTTGTTTTGCTTTGTTGCAGGCTGAATTTGGGAGCCCCTCAGGTGGGAGCCTGCTCTGGAGCTGCAAGAATCGCGTTGCGCTTGCAGGAGTGCGACTCCCTTTCTTTCCTGGACTTCCTGTCCTTTTTCTAAGTGTCTGCTGCTGACATGAACAACATCATGCCTAGACTGGACCTGACTGACAGTGTTAGCATCATTTTCAGCTTAATCTTGCTTCAGGCTAGAGCAGAGGCAGCCGGCCCAGCTGAGGAGGGGGATGCGCGTATGTGCATGTGGGAGCGGGGGGGGAGGGAAGCCAGTCTGGATTGAGGCATTCACCCCTGCAGCTAAGTCTTTCAATCAGCAGAGAAAATTGTCATTTATGAAATATTTAAGGGACAGGATGGTGTTTGGATGCCAGTAATTTCTGTTCCATCTTTTTCCCCCCTCTCCCTTTGGTAGAGCCGTTACAATAGAAAGGATCCAGAACAGCTGCGGTTAAAGCAGAAAGCGAAAGAGGTAAGTGAGGGCTCCCCAGCTCCCATGCTTGCCTTTGTGTGTGTGTGTGGAGAGAAGGTTGGCAGCCCTGTCCTGGCAATTAGGTCAGGGTTTATTTTGCTGCTGCATACCATTTGCAGAGGCCTTGGGGAAGGACAGGAACTGCCACAGGCAAGGGCAGTGCTTCAAAATGAGGTCAATGAATTACGAGCTCTCTTTTGGAAGGTTTTCTTCTGGCAGCTTCGCTCCTGTCCAGAAACAGCCCTTTGTGAACTGCAGCAGGGCACTTGGTAGGGCTAGAATGTGGGATTAGGAAGTGGGGAAATGAAAGAGAAACTTTTGAGATTTAGCATCTGGGACTGTACAATAGGGCTCCATTTTTCCAGGGTAATTGTTCGTTTTGTAAATCTGATACTGCTTATAATTCTTTGGCTGGGAGGCGGTACTGGGATTTAGTTTTAAATGGAAAATGCCTCTGGCTTTTAATTTTCTGGGCCCAGCAGTTTTTCTGTTCTGGAATGGAGCCCTTGTTTCACACAGTTCATGTTTAGCTGCAGGGGTTTTAGTTTATAGCTTAGACTGGTTAAGCTTTTACTCCCAGAGGCCTCTGCATAGCAACTGTAGAAATCAACAAATAAGTTCATTTATGTCTGCAGCCTCCTCTCAGTAGCTGACTTTTTACATTTCCCAATATCCATTTCCTGACTTTTCTAGCCTGGGAGAAAAAAGCTCCACTAATTGGAGCTTATTTTAATTGAGCCTTAATATTGGATCTCACTGGAGTTGCCCCCAGAGCTACTGGGAACAGAATGAAATGAAAGTAGCTGAGGCTGAAGATGTGTGTGTGTGTGTGTGTGCGTGTGAAATTTTTCACTTGACCTACAGATTCCTTTCCCTGCTGAATAAATCATCAAGCCTGTTCACATTTCTGATTAAGGATCTGACAGCAGATGATAATAAAGACAATTGAGGTGTGAGACGTGTGATGCAGAGCTGAAGGAATTGGTTTCTATAGTTACTTGACTGATTTCATGCAATTTTTAAGCATCTTTGTGCTAAATGAGAGTGATTTTCTCAGCAACCTTTTTTTTTTTCCCTTAACTGTGCCTCTTGAACTATGAAATTTGTTGTTGCTTAACATTGCTGCACTTGGCTCCTAGGTGCCAGCAGCAGCAGCAGGTTATTTATGAATGCTTTAAAGGCCCTTATTGTTTGGATTAATGGAAGAGCCCAGGCAAAACAAATGGAAATCCAGTAAAATAGTATTGGAATCGATGCTCTGGTTTGGCACCACAGCAGCAGAAGTCTGTGAAATAAGAGGAGAGAGAAGGAACTTGCTTCACTCCCTGTATTTTAATTGTTTCTTTCTGCTTGCAACTCTTCCTGCTTGCAATCTGTGAGGACAAAGTTGCCCTAAAGCCCTTCCCAGTTTGCCTGTAGTGCCACTAGGCTCAACAGTCAGTGGCTGATGCTAATTTGTCTTGTTTTGTAGGTGGCTTTACCTTTGCATCTGGGGGTCATTTCTGGAGGTTCTTTCTTTTGCTGGAACACTGCAAAGCAATTTATTGATGCAACTCCTTTTTACTTTTGCTGCAGCACTGCAAAGCAATTTATCCATGCAACTCCTTTTTACTTTTGCTGGAACACTGCAAAGCAATTTATCCATGCAACTCCTTTTTACTTTTGCTGGAGCACTGCAAAGCAATTTATCCATGCATCTCCTTTTTACTTTTGCTGGAGCACTGCAAAGCAATTTATCCATGCAACTCCTTTTTACTTTTGCTGGAGCACTGCAAAGCAATTTATCCATGCAACTCCTTTTTACTTTTGCTGGAGCACTGCAAAGCAATTTATCCATGCATCTCCTTTTTACTTTTGCTGGAGCACTGCAAAGCAATTTATCCATGCATCTCCTTTTTACTTTTGCTGGAGCACTGCAAAGCAATTTATCCATGCAACTCCTTTTTACTTTTGCTGGAGCACTGCAAAGCAACTTATTCATGCAACTCCTTTTTACTTTTGCTGGAGCACTGCAAAGGAATTTATTCATGCAACTCCTTTTTACTTTTGCTGCAGCACTGCAAAGCAATTTATCCATGCAACTCCTTTTTACTTTTGCTGCAGCACTGCAAAGCAATTTATTCATGCAACTCCTTTTTACTTTTGCTGGAGCACTGCAAAGCAACTTATTCATGCAACTCCTTTTTACTTTTGCTGGAGCACTGCAAAGCAATTTGTTCATGCAACTCCTTTTTACTTTTGCTGGAGCACTGCAAAGCAACTTATTCATGCAACTCCTTTTTACTTTTGCTGCAGCTCTGCAAAGCAACTTATCCATGCAACTCCTTTTTACTTTTGCTGCAGCACTGCAAAGCAATTTATTCATGCAACTCCTTTTTACTTTTGCTGCAGCACTGCAAAGCAATTTATTCATGCAACTCCTTTTCTCTCTTCCTCTCTACAGAACGCTGTGTAGGAGCTTGAAAAATATTATGTGATTCAGATGTTTAGAACAGAAATAAGTTAGATGTGGGTGCTTTGAGTCACCTTTTAGATTGATTGGTACTGCTATTGAGATCTCTTTTGCAAAGTGATATCTTGGTGTACAAAAAAGGAGCCAAAAGGCTGACTGAATTTCAGAGACTTACAAAATGAGCCAGGTTGGAAAAGACCTTTGAGATCATCAAGCCCAACCTATCACCCAAGACCTCCTAACTAACTAAACCATGGCACTAAGTGCCTCATCTTAGTGCTTAATAGTCTAATAAGTGAATCATAGAATCAGTTAGGGTTGGAAGGGACCACAAGGATCATCTAGTTCCAAGCCCCCTGCCATGGGGGGGAACACCCTACCTAGATCAGGCTAGCAAGTGCTGGAGGGATGTTGGAACAGGTTGCCCAGGGAGGTTGTGGATGCCCCCTGGCCAGGTTGGGTAGGGCCTTGAACAGTCTGTTCTAGTGGGAGGTGTCCTTGCCCATGGCAGGGAGGTTGGAACTTGATGATCCTTTAGGTCCCTTCCAACCTAAACCATTCTGTGATTCTATGGCAGAGTTCACATCCCTCAGTGCATCTTATCTTGTCACTTCATCACACTGCTTCTGCTTATTTCTCCATGCTGTGCTGCTTCCAGAGTGATGCTCTCCCAGCTGCTTCACACAGAGAAGAGGGGGCAGATGTGCCTCTTAGAATCATAGAATCAACCAGGTTGGAAGAGACTTCCAAGCTCATCCAGCCCAACCTAGCACCCAGCCCTATCCAGTCAACCAAACCATGGCACTAAGTGCCTCATCCAGGCTTTTGGGACAACACAGATCTCTGCCTTGGTATTGCCTTGTCCTTGGTACTGCTGGAGGCTCTCTGGAGAATAAGGCAAGCAGAACTTCTGCAGGCTTCACATACTGGGTGGGGGAAACCCACCCTGTGTGCTGGGGGGGCTTCCTTATTTGGGAGACCCTCTCAGACTGAAGTGGAAATGAGGCCAAATGCAGCTGGTCAGTTTGGGCACTTACACTGAGAGTCTGGAGAGGAATGGGCAGCAAACATTTGCATTAAATATCCAAACTGCAATAAGAGCAAAATAAAAGTCATCAAAAATGCCAGCCTGAAGCTGACATCAGAGGGGCCAGAGCTTACCACTGTCTGTCTTGTTGTCTTGTGAGTGTAGCCTGCTCCTTGAGGAGCAGCACTTGGGGATTTTGATACCTCTGTCAGCTGGAATTGGATCCTTCCCAGGCCACTCTGCTCGAGTGCCCACTGGAAGGCTTGATCTGATCCACTTCAAGTCCTTCAGCCATGGGTATAGGTCCTTCCTTCCTCAAAGGTGTATTTTATGTGTTGATGGGGACTTGATCTGAAAGGCTTGATCTGATCCACTTCAAGTCCTTCAGCCATGGGTATAGGTCCTTCCTTCCTCAAAGGTGTATTTTATGTGTTGCTGGGGACCTCCACCAGGGAGAGGGTGTGGGGAGATGGCACTGGAGCATGTTCTAAAGCAATGCTTCCCAAAATGCAGAGTGCACATCCTAACAATGAGCACTCATAAATCCAGAGTGTGCTGTCATCCAGCAGCTGCAGGCAACATCTTAGCCTTGCTGGAAGTACATCCAGAGCCTCGGCGGAGGGTCCTTTGATCCACAAGGCTCTGCATAATTGCTGTGACCTTTTCATCCCTTTTTGCATGACCTATTGCCTCAAACTTCCCCTCTGTGAAGCCATTTACTGCCCTGTATTCTTAGCCTGTGAATTAAGTCTTTATTTACTTCCTCCTTTCACCTGTTTCAGCAGATTTTAATACCTCTGGAAAGTGCACATTCCTTCTGAGACAGCTGCAAGCCAGGCTTGCCCCAAGCTGCTCCTTTGTGCACTCAACAATCCTGTCCTTGCTCAACTCATGGGGCAGCTCTTTGTGCTTCTTCAGCCTTACCTGCCACGTTGACCTGGAAGGGTACAGTCCTTGCACAGTCCCCCTGATGCTTGCACTTTTAAACCATAACTTTTTTAAGGTGCTTTCTGCTGTTTCCAGGTCTACTTTGACTTCTACTTTCAGTTACAAAGGAAATGTTCAGTTCATAGATTCAGAGAATGGTTTGGGTTGGAAGGGACCTTAAAGATCATCCAGTTCCAACCACCCTGCCATGCCCAGGGACACCTTCCACTAGCCCAAGTTGCTCAAGGCCTCATCCAGCTTGGCCTTCAACACCTCCAGAGACAGCAACTCCACCACCTCCCTGGGCAGCCTATTCCAATGCCAATCACTCTCTCTGCCAACAACTTCCTCCTAACATCCAGCCTAGACCTGCCCTGGCACAGCTTCAGGCTGTGTCCCCTTGTTCTGTTGCTGGGTGCCTGGCAGCAGAGCCCAACCCCACCTGGCTTACAGTATCATCAGGGTTGGAAGAGACCTCACAGATCATCAAGTCCAACCCTTTACCACAGAGCTCAAGGCTAGACCATGGCACCAAGTGCCACGTCCAGTCCTGCCTTGAACAGCTCCAGGGACGGCGACTCCACCACCTCCCCGGGCAGCCCATTCCAGTGTCCAATGACTCTCTCAGGGAAGAACTTTCTCCTCACCTCCAGCCTAAATCTCCCCTGGCACAGCCTGAGGCTGTGTCCTCTTGTTCTGGTGCTGGCCACCTGAGAGAAGAGAGCAACCTCCTCCTGGCCACAACCACCCCTCAGGTAGTTGCAGACAGCAATAAGGTCTCCCCTTAGCCTCCTCCAGGCAAACTTCCTCCTAACATCCAGCCTAGACCTGCCCTGGCACAGCTTGAGGCTGTGTCCCCTTGTTCTATTGCTGGGTGCCTGGCAGCAGAGCCCAACCCCACCTGGCTACAGCCTCCCTTCAGGTAGTTGTAGACAGCAATGAGCTCTGCCCTGAGCCTCAATCCATTTCCCCTCACCCTGTCACTACAGGCCCTTGTAAAAAGCCCTTCCCCAGCTTTCCCTGAAGTACACTTCAGGTACTGGAAGGCTGCTGTAAGGTCTCCCTGGGGAAGGTCTTGTATCTGTACTTATAGTTTATCTCTGGCTTCATGCCTCTTCTGAAAGGAGCTTATTTAAATGGAGCCTGCGTGGAGGATGCTGTCAAATGTGCAAGCACATGGACAGTGCATCCCAGAAGCCCTGTAAAAATGTCAGCATGAAGCAGTGTGTGCTGGAGGTTTGACCATAAACCCTGATCTCTTGTACTTCTGTCTCTCATCTTCAAAAGGGAGTCTGCTTGTAGTATGGCTGCAGGAAGCTAAAGGCTGAGGCTGGGCAAAGCTTTCACACTGTGTGGGTGCAGTGTTGCTGACTGGGTTGAGCAGGGCTGGTGAGGAGCAGCTGAGGGAACTGAGGTTGCTTAGTCTGGAGAAGAAGAGGCTGAGGGAAGATCTTCTGACTCTACCCAACTACTTGAAAGGTGATTGGAGCCAAGTGGGGATTGGTCTCTTCTCCCTAGTAACTGGCAATAAGACAAGAGGATATGGCCTCAAGTTACACCAAGGGAGGTTTAGGTTGAATGTTAAAAGAAGCTTCTTCCTTGGAAGAGTTCTAACAGGCTGGAACAGGCTGCCCAGGGAGGTGCTGGTCCCCATCCCTAGAGGTGCTGAAAAGAGGCAGAGCTGTGGTGCTGAGGGACATGGTTTAGCCCCAGCCTTGGCAGAGTTAGAGCATAGTTGGGCTCAAATCAGTCAATAAATCCAACCATGCACCCAGCACCACCATGGCCACCAATCCATGTCCCACAGTGCCATGGCCACACATTCCTTGAACACCTCTGGGGCAGCCTGTGCCAATCCCTAACCTCTCTTGCAGAAAAGATTCTTTCTTTACTCCCCAATCTAACCCTCCCCTGGCACCATTTCAGGCTATTTCCTCTCTCACTGTCACCTGATACTAGGCAGAAGAGATGAACTCCCACCTCACTGCCAATGGCAGGGGGGCTGGAAGTGGATGATCTTTGAGGTCTCTTACTCTGTGATAAGCAGAGACGCCTCAAACAGATCAGCCCCATCAAGCCTGCCCTTCAAAGATGTGCAGTAAAGGGCAGTAGCAAGGACCCATGGAGCTGTTCCTATTCTTTTCAGAGAATCACAGAATCAAGCAGGTTGGAAGAGACCTCCAAGCTCATCCAGTCCAACCTAGCACCCAGCCCTGGCCAAACAACCAGACCATGGCATTAAGTGCCCCAGCCAGGCTTGGCTTCAACACCTCCAGCCACAGAGACTCCACCACCTCCCTGGGCAGCCCATTCCAGTGCCAATCACTCTCTCTGACAACAACTTCCTCCTAACATCCAGACCTGCCCTGGCACAGCTTGAGACTGTGTCCCCTTGTTCTGTTGCTGGGTGCCTGGCAGCAGAGCCCAACCCCACCTGGCTACAGCCTCCCTGCAGGCAGCTGCAGGCAGCAATGAGCTCTGCCCTGAGCCTCCTCTTCTGCAGGCTGCACACCCCCCCAGCTCCCTCAGCCTCTCCTCCTGTGCTCCAGGCCCCTCCCCAGCCTTGCTGTCCTTCTCTGGACACCTTCCAGCACGTCAACATCTCTCTTGAATTGAGGACCCCAGAGCTGGACACAGCATTCCAGGTGTGGCCTGAGCAGTGCTGAGCACAGGGGCAGAAGAACCTCCCTTGTGCTCATTCACCACTGTTCATCCTAGGAAGCAGTAAATATTTTCCCACAAGTTGCTTTGAATTTGCCTTAATTTATTGCTCAATTTCTTTCTTGTGGAAGCTACAAGAATCAGGGGGGGCTCTGCCTCTTTCCTCTGCTTGCTTTTCCTTGCTTTTAATCCCCCCCCAAGTCTTATACAAATTCTTGTTCCTCTACTTTAGTGCTTTTATTACTGCTGATGTACTCATTGCTGGATAGCACACATAACCCTTAGGCATACATTAACTTGTCTTCAGCCTTCCCTGGTTTCCTTTTCTGCCACTTCTTCTGTTACTTTCAGTATTTATTTAATCTCTCCCATGCTCTGTCAGCCTCCACTGTCATATCTGGAGACATCCCCACTTGTTGGGTTGGGTTTTTTTCCCTCCTTGATGTTAAACTCAGTATCTTGTTCATGCACATTTTAGTCTTTTCCTTTCTGTTAATTAGAACTAAGAGCAGAATTGTGCTGTTTAGCTTCCCCACCTCCTTCTCAGCTCGTCTGCATCCACAGACCTCATTGCTGGCTACAAGTACCTGAAGGGAGGCTGTAGCCAGGTGGGGTTGGGCTCTGCTGCCAGGCAGCCAGCAATAGAACAAGGAGACACAGTCTGAAGTTGTGCCAGGGGAGGTCTAGGCTGGATGTTAGGAGGAAGTTGTTGGCAGAGAGAGTGATTGGCATTGGAATGGGTTGCCCAGGGAGGTGGGGGAGTGGCCTTGAGCACCTGGAGGTGTTGAAGCCAAGCCTGGCTGGGGCACTCAGTGCCATGGTGTGGTTGCTTGGCCAGGGCTGGGTGCTAGGTTGGGCTGGATGAGCTTGGAGCCCTCTTCCAACCTGGTTGATTCTATGATGATTCTGTGATCTGTTTGTTGCTGTATTGCCAGGGATGGGTTTGGTGGGATTCATTCCTTAGGCAGAAGTTAAATCTGAGAAGCAAGAGGGGTGGAAATCTCTATTCCTTTTATTTGCTGGTGCATTATACACTGGAACTCCTGCAGGAGTGGGCTGTGCTATTAGAAGGGTCTGCAGAAGGGCAACAAAGCTGGGGAAGGGTCTGGAGAACAGGGCTGAGGAGCAGCTGAGGGAGCTGGGGTTGGTTAGTGTAGAGAAGAGGAGGCTGAGGGGAGACCTCATTGCTCTCTGCAGCTCCCTGAGAAGAGGTTGAAGCCAGGCAGGGGTTGGACTCTTCTGTCTAGTAGCAAGTGATAGGATGAGAGGAAATAGTCTCAAGTTGCCCCAGGGGAGGTTTAGGTTGGAGATCAGAAGAAACTTCTTCCTGCAAGCATTCTCACACACGGGCACAGGCTGCCCAGGGAGGTGGCTGAATCCCCATCCCTGGAGGGGTTTCAGGGAGGCAGAGCTGTGGTGCTGAGGGACATGGCTTAGCCTTGGCAGAGTTAGAGAATGGTTGGACTCAATGTCCTTAAAGGTCCTTTCCAACTGAAACCATTCTATTGATAGGACAAGCAGCAATGGATGGAAGCTGCAGCACAGGAGGTTCCAGCTCAACACAAGGGGCAACTTCTTGACTGGAAGGGTCCCAGAGCCCTGGCACAGGCTGCCCAGAGAGGTTGTGGAGTCTCCTTCTCTGGAGCCTTTCAAGGCCTGTCTGGATGTGTTCCTGTGTGCCCTGAGCTAGATTGTGTGGTCCTGCTTTGGCAGGGGGGGTTGGACTCCATGATCTTTTTGGGTCCCTTCCAACCCCTAACATCCTGTGTGATCCTGTGATATTACTCTGTTCTGTGAAGCTAGAGGAGCAAAACAGAGACCATTTAATTAGCAAGCAGCTTTGCTAAGAGGTTATCCAGTACAAAAGATGTGATAAATGTTTCCAGAGAAGCTTGGGCTTCATTCTTTCAGGAAAATGCCAAATGCTTGCTGAAGATACTTGGTTTAATTACTTCATTGCATGCTCTGCTGAGGGAGCTGGGGGGGGTTTGGTCTGAGGAAGAGGAGGCTGAGGGGAGACCTCATTGCTATCTACAGCTCCCTGAAAGGAGGATGCAGTGAGGTAGGGGTTGGGCTCTTCTCTCTGGTAACAAGTGGCAGGATGAGAGGAAATGAAGGAACCTCTTCCTTGGGACAATTCTCAACCACTGGAACAGGGGATGAGGCCTTGAGCAACCTGAGCTAGCAAAAGGTGCCCCTGCCTATGGCAGGGGGTTGGAACTAGATGATCTTTGAGATCTCTTCCAACCCAAACCACTCTCTGTTTCCATGAGTGTGATGGAATTTCCCTGAGCAGGAGCAGAAATCTCCTTCAGAGCAAGGACCTGAGCAAAGGACAGGAGAGGTCAATTGGCAAAGCTTTCATTTGGTCTGATTACAGCCATGCTGCAAATGCCATTGCCCTAGAAGGGAGGACTTTAAAACATGCCTTTGCTGCCTGATTTGTGCTGCAGGTCAGATTAACTCAAATGGTTATTGTGCCACCTGAGAGATTCCTGCCTGCTGCCAGACCAGGCTTTAAACCCTATTTTTATTATTAAAAAGGCCAGCAGCAACAAAGACCTATTTTACCAGTTCTGAGTCGTTCTCATAGCAATTTGATCTTTATACTCAGGTTTGAGAACTCTTTGTGCTGCCATTCTTAGCCTGTGTGACAATCAGAATGAGGAGAGAAGGAGGGTGAACATTCGTTTGCCTCTTGCCTGGAGAGTGTCCCCTCTCCTCTGGCTCCCCCTTCAAGGAGTGAATTTTGAGCAGACTCTGTCTTGTGGTGGAGCAGTAGCAAGTTTTCAGCAGGTGAAGTAAGTCAGGTTGAAGGGAATGCTGCTGGTTTGTGAGGCTGATGTATGGCACAGGGTCACAGAATCATAGAATCACAGAATCAAGTAGGTAGGAAGAGAGCTCCAAGCTCAGCCAGCCCAACCTAGCACCCAGCCCTGCCCAACCAACCAGACCATGGCACTAAGTGCCCCAGCCAGGCTTGGCTTCAACACCTCCAGCCACAGCCACTCCACCACCTCCCTGGGCAGCCCATTCCAATGCCAATCACTCTCTCTGACAACAACTTCCTCCTAACATCCAGCCTAGACCTGCCCTGGCACAACTTGAGGCTGTGTCCCCTTCTTCTGTTGCAGCTTGCCTGGCAGCAGAGCCCAACCCCACCTGGCTACAGCCTCCCTGCAGGCAGCTGCAGACAGCAATCAGCTCTGCCCTGAGCCTCCTCTGCTGCAGGCTGCACACCCCCAGCTCCCTCAGCCTCTCCTCACAGGGCTGTGCTCCAGGCCCCTCCCCAGCCTTGCTGCCCTTCTCTCAACACCTTCCAGCACCTCAACATCTCTCTGGAATGAAGGAGCCCAGAGCTGGACACAGCAATCACAGTGTGGCCTGAGCAGTGTTGAGTACAGGGCAGAAGAACCTCCCTTGTCCTGCTGCCCACACTGCTCCTGAGCCAGCCCAGGATGCCATTGGCTCACCTGGGCACACTGCTGGCTCCTAGCAGGGGTGCCCCTGCTCCTTTTGAATTGCCACTGCACATTTCCTACAATCACAGAATCAGAGAATGGTTTGGGTTGGAAGGGACCTTAAAGATCATTTAGTTTCAACAACCCAGGCAAGCAGCACCAGAACAAGGGGACACAGGCTCAAGCTGTGCCAGGGCAGGTTCAGGCTGGATGTTAGGAGGAAGTTGTTGTCAGAGAGAGTGATTGGCATTGGAATGGGCTGCCCAGGGAGGTGGTGGAGTCTCTGTGCCTGGAGGTGTTGAAGCCAAGCCTGGCTGGGGCACTTAGTGCCATGGTCTGGTTGGTTGGGCAGGGCTGGGTGCTAGGTTGGGCTGGCTGAGCTTGGAGCTCTCTTCCAACCTGCTTGATTCTCTGATTCTATGCTTTGGCTCTCTTCCTCTTGCTGCAGTGCTCTTTCTGCCCTAGCATGTGTGCTGCAGAACTGCTCCAGAGAGATCCAACTCCACACAGCTGCCTCCTGCTCTCTCTTGATCATGTTGAGGAGAACCCAGCAGCAGTATCCTTGGGTATCCCCTGATGTTATCTGCATCCCTCCTCCTTATCCTGTGCTTTTCACTGCTCACACAACGTTTGGACATTCACTCTCACACTTTTTAATGGAACAAAACTTGATGAAAAGATGATTTTACTGGCTTCAGCAGGGTGATTTGGATGCCTGCCCATAGCACTTAATGGGGATCTGTTGAGTCCATTATGGAGTCTGAGTGCTTAAATTCATTTGTCTTAATTATGTTCTTGGAAAAGTCCCCAAGATGTCTACTGCACAGCCAGACTCTGATTCCCTTTTTTCTTTCCCTTTTGCTCTGAAACACTGGTGAGGAGATTCTGCCTGGTTTGAAACCTCCTTTGACTGCTTTATGAGGTGGAAAGTGTCTTGGGGGGAGCAGATGATGCTCGTGAGATGAGCTTCCAGCATTGTCTTGAGAACTGTGTGGTCAGATGATCAGTTCTGCTTCTAGAAAGCACATCATGCCCATGCCATCCACCAAGTGTCATCCCAGCCTTCCTGCTGATGGGTTTCTGCCAGCACTGCCCTCCAGCTGCAGTGCTCATCCTGTGGGGCACCTGTGTTGACAGCAGGCTTTGTCAGCTGGAGTTGCCAGGGGTGGATGGTGATGGAGCACTGCCTTATGAGGAGAGCCTGAGAGCCCTGGGGTTAGTTAAGTGTGGAGAGGAGAAGGCTGAAAAGGGATCAGGAGAAGGCTGAGAGGGCATCTGTTCAATGTCTATCAATATCTGAGGGCTGGGGATCAGGAAGGGAGGGACAGAGTCAGCCTCTGCTCACTTGTGCCCTGGGATAGGACATGGGGCAATGGGTGGACACTACAGCACAGGTGACTGTAAGGGTCCCAGAGCCCTGGCACAGGCTCCCCAGAGAGGTTGTGGAGTCTCCTTCTCTGGAGCCTTTCAAGGACTGTCTGGATGTGTTCCTGTGTGCCCTGAGCTTGATTGTGTGGTCCTGCTCTGGCAGGAGGGGTTGGACTTGATGATCTCTTTGGGTCTTCTCCAACCCCTGTGAGCCTGTGTGTGACTGTAAGGGTCCCAAAGCACTGCAACAGGCTCCCCAGAGAGATGGTGCAGCCTCCTTCTCTGCAGGCTTTTTTAAGGCCTGCCTGGATGTGTTCTTGTGGAAGATTCTCTGGTCCTGCTCTGGCAGAGGGGTTGGACTGGAAGATCTCCAGAGGTCTCTTCCAATCCCCAGCATCCTGTGACCTTGTGGCCAGGTGCTACCCAGTCCTTACCCAGAGCATCATTCCAGCACTCAACCTGCCCAGTCCCTTCCATTCTGTGCTGATGCCAACCTCAAACCCTCTCAGCATTTCATTCAGAGCTCTGTCTTGTGTCAGCTTCTGGGCTGAGGAACCATCAGCACAGCTCCTGTAAAGGCTGCATTGCTGCCACAATGTGGTCACCATAAAAGAGTCACCCACCCCATGCTATCTACAAGGCCATCAGGGTCCAAGGCTCTCCACATGACTGAACATTGGAGCTGAAAGACAGGAAAAGAGGCTGGGAAACAATTTGTTTCACAGGGACTCCAGAAGCTGCTGTCTGCAGCTGCCCCAAAGAGAACTAAGACCTTCAGGGTACTGCTTCATGATTCATGGAAATGTTTTCTTTTTCATTCAGATGCAACAAATGGAGTTAGAGCAGATGCAGCAAAAAGAAGCCAACCTCACAGCCTTGGCAGCCATTGGACCAAGGAAGAAGAGACCATTGGATTCATCCAGTGCTGGATCTGGGCTGGAGGTAAGGAGATGACTTGGATGTGGAATGGGTTGCCCAGGGAGGTGGTTGAGGCCCCATGGCTGGAGGTGTTTAAGGCCAGACTGGGTGAGGCTGTGGCCAGGCTGATCTAAGGTAGGGAGTCCCTGGGCATGGCAGGGAGGTTGGAACTGGCTGCTCCTTGTGGTCCCTTCCAGCCCTGCCTGATTCTGTGATTCTGTTCTATGATTCTGTGTGGTTGTGTTTTCATACTGACTTGTTTTTCATCCCTCCCTGGCAGAATTGAGCAGTCTGTGTAAGAAAACCAGAGTCTACCTTGGGTGCTTGAATGTTTCTGGTACACCTGGAGGGGATGTTTCCATTCCAACCTAAACCATTCTCTGATTCTCTAAGTATCTCTGCTGTGGAAGAAGTGGTAGCAAAGTTGTCCCATCTGACAGACTTGAATTCTTTTTCATTCTCATAGCCTCAGAAGCTGAAATAGAATCATAGAATCAAGCAGGTTGGAAGAGACCTCCAACATCCAGTCCAACCTAGCACCCAGCCCTAGCCAATCAACCACACCATGGCACTAAGTGCCCCAGCCAGGCTTGGCTTCAACACCTCCAGGATAGAAAATGCTAGAATCACAGAATCAGTCAGGGTTGGAAGGGACCACAAGGAGCAGCGAGTTCCAACCCCCCTGCCACAGACAGGGACACCCTACCCTAGAGCAGGCTGGCCCGAGCCCCATCCAGCCTGGCCTTAAACACCTCTAGGGATGGGGTCTCAACCACCTCCCTGGGCAACCCATTCCAGCCTCTCACCACTCTCCTGCTCAACAACTTCCTCCTCTCCTCCAGGCTGCTCTGGCATTTCTGTCTGCTGGAGCCTGGAAGGACCTTGTGTAACACTCAGTTGCTTGCTGTGCAGCTGGGGCAGTGGTGGCACTGCCCTGTAGGTTTCCCTCCAGCTGGACTGTGAGCAGATCCCTCTCTCAGGAGGAGAGGCAGACTTCTTTCTCTGGGCTTTTTGGTGTTGCTTGGCTTTCATTTCCCTGACACAGAGACACAATTTGCTTCTTGAGTGCTCCCAGTTTACCACAAATGAAGGAAGCTGCATCTAAAGAAGCTGCAGGAGGCAGCACTCCCAGCTTTTTGAGCAGCTGCTTTTCACTTCTTTGAAGTGTTTCAAATGCACTTGCAGATGAAGCTGAAGGTACAGTTACTTTCTTTCATTTTTTAAGACAATGCCACTGGAAAAACTTGAAGGAAAAAAATGAGTCTAGTACATGAAGAGGTTTTTTCCTTTATCCTTTTCTCCTCTTCCCCCAAGCTTCTATCTAGTAACTATTCCTGTTCTTTGTGGTGGGTTTCTGTAATCCTTGCCAGATTTGTTTCTGAATATTTAACAGGTCTGCCTGTTAGATCCTTTACAGCTATTTCTCATCATCTGCAGTGTCTCTGCTTCATGAAAAGCTTCAGGAGATTGTGGCAAAGCCAGACAGGTGACAGAGCTGCTGCTGAGAGCTGATGAGCCATTGTTTACATTGCCACTTAAAACCAACGTGCACCTAAGAGGCTTCAGGCTTGGAAGTGTTGACAGCCAGGCTTGAGCAAGCTGGAGGTGTCCCTGCCCATAGCAGGGGATTGCAATTAGATCATCTCTAAGGTCTCTTCCAACCCAAATCATGGCCAGGTGGGGGGTGGCCTCTTCTCCCAGGCAACCAGCAATAGAACAAGGGGACACAGTCTCAAGCTGTGCCAGGAGAGGTCTAGGCTGGATGTTAGGAGGGAGTTGTTGTCAGAGAGAGTGATTGGCATTGGAATGGGCTGCCCAGGGAGGTGGTGGAGTCACCATCCCTGGAGGTGTTCAAGAAAAGCCTGGATGAGGCACTTAGTGCCATGGTCTGGTTGATTGGCCAGGGCTGGGTTCTAGGTTGGACTGGATGAGCTTGGAGGTCTCTTCCAACCTGCTTGATTCTATGATTGTCTTATTTGATAACTCAAGTGCTGGGTTCAGTTCTGAGTCCCTCACTCCAAGAAGGAGCAGGTCCAGAGAAAGGCAACCAAGCTAGGGAAGGGTCTGGAGAACAGGGCTGGGGAGGAGCAGCTAAGGGAGATGGAGGGGTTTAGTGTGGAGAAGAGGAGGCTGAGGGCAGAGCTCATTGCTCTCTACAGCTCCCTGAGAGGAGGTTGCACTGAGGTGAGGGTTGGGCTCTGCTCCCTAATATCAGGTAATAGAACAAGAGGCAATGGCCTGAAATTGTGCCAGGGGAGGGTTAGGTTGGAGATCAGGAAAAAATTCTTTGCTGCAGGAGTGGTCAGGGATTGGCAGAGGCTGCCCAGGGAGGTGGAGGAGTCCCCTTCCCTGGAGGTGTGCAAGAAAGGTGTAGCCACAGCACTTGGGGACATGGTTTGGTGGCCATGGTGGTGTTAGGTCTATGCTTGCACTCAATGATCTTAGGGTTCTCTTCCAACCAAAGCAATTCTGTGATTGCATAACGTGCCTAAAACTGAGCAGCATTTCATTGGCACCAGTTTACAGCTGTGCTTTAAAACACTTCTCACATTGCTTGCTTTACTGGGGCTGAGTGGTGAGGGCAGGAGGTGACAGGAGCCCTGCCAGTGACACTACTTCTGTTCTCACATGCAGTCATGCATTCCAGTGCCTGCTACTTAGGCTTCAAGCTACCAAAAAACCAGCTCCCTGCAGACCTTTGGAGTTGTGTGTGAAATTATGCAGGGTAGCAAACTTGAGAGAGATGCTCAGACTTTAGCCTTTTAAGTGCCCCAATATATCTGAGGCAGGATTTACAAGGCTTAAGACTTCTCATGTAGAATAAAGAATGGTTTTGACAAACACTCCTCTAGTTGAAGGAGCAGAACATTTGTAATACATTCATGATAACATGGCAAAACATCCTGAGCAGTAAACAACATTCCATTCTTCAGAGATGAAAGGGGGCCTTTGAAACTGAAAGCAAGCACAGGATGGCCTCAGGCTGCTGTGCATTTGGGCATCTTTAAAATCATCTTTTTGGGCAACCTGTCTGAGAATAATTTAAACAGGCAGGGTTGTACTTTCTCATTTCAAACTGCAAACACAGACAGCTTTACTCTCAAGTCATCTGAAATGTCAGAGCTGCCTGCCTATGCAGTGGCAAGGAGGAGAGCTGTGCCTAATCCTCCTGTGACCATTTATTTCTGTGGGTTTTAAGCTTAATAGCTGGGTAGACAGGTGGGATGGAAGAAGTTACTCCTGAATATGAATGATCCTTTCACAGTGTGCAATGAAATCCCTGATGCTTAGCTGCATTTTGGCTTTTTAACTCAGCCTTCAGCTTCCCTTGGCTTGATGTTCTTTGTGCAGTGTTTGTATCTCTCCTGTCCGTGTTGGAGCAAAGTTGGCTCTGTTCTTGCTGTCATTGCCTGTTGCAGTAATTAAAGGAGAGGAATTGTCTCAAGCTGTTATTGATGTAAACTGAAGCCCTCAGGTGTTTGAGGAGACAGGGATGAAATAATCAGTTGCAGGATGTAGTTAAAAAGTGAAACTCTGTCAGAAATTCTGCTGTGTGTTTGCTTTGCTTTAGTCACTACCCAAACGTGATGGGTGCTGGAAGAGTGCAGCTCAGCAGGCTGGGTTGGGATAGATCTGCTGCCTTTTGTTACAGCAACAGGAAGTGTTCAAGGGAAAGAAAACACTGTGTTGGCATCCCACATTGCCTTTCTCCACAGATGAGTGTCTGTTTAATCCTCTGGGTGTATCCTGGGCTGCATCAAAAGCAGTGTGACCAGCAGGGCAAGCACCAGGATTCTGCCCCTCTGCACTGGTGAGACCCCACCTGCAGCACTGCATGCAGTCCTGGGGCACCCAGCATAAGAAGAAAGTGGTGGTGAATGGAGCCACATCCAGTTGCAGCTGTCACTAGTGGTGTTCCCCAAGGATCAGTGCTGGGGCCAGTCCTGTTCAATGTCTTTATCATAGACTCATAAAATCAGCCAGGTTGGAAGAGAGCTCCAAGCTCATCCAGTCCAACCTAGCACCCAGCCCTGGCCAATCAACCAGACCATGGCACTAAGTGCCCCAGCCAGGCTTGGCTTCAGCACCTCCAGGCATGGAGACTCCACCACCTCTCTGGGCAGCCCATTCCAATGGCAAACAGAGTCCAGCAGCAGTAAGTTTGCAGATGACACCAAGCTAGGAGCAGGTGTGGAGCTGCTGGAGGGGAGGAGAGCCCTGCAGAGGGACCTGGCCAGGCTGGATGGGTGGGCAGAGGCCAAGGGGATGAGATTGAACAAGGCCAAGTGCAGGGTTCTACACTTTGGCCACAACAACCCCAAGCAGCACTACTTGGGGCTGAGAGTGGCTGAGAGCAGCCAGACAGAGAGGGAGCTGGGGGTGCTGGGAGAGAGGAGCTGAAGAGGAGGCAGCAGTGCCCAGGTGGGCAGCAGAGCCAATGGCATCCTGGGCTGGCTCAGGAGCAGTGTGGGCAGCAGGACAAGGGAGGTTCTTCTGCCCCTGTGCTCAGCACTGCTCAGGCCACACCTTGAGTGCTGTGTCCAGTTCTGGGCTCCTCAGTTCAAGAGTTTCTCTGGTTCTCTGCCTGCCTGTTACTTTTATGGTCAGCTTCTGGAGGCCATTCTCCTGCTTGATGTAGGAAAACTTGGATGCCTACACTTAGGTGTAATTTTGGGGGGAACTTGCTTGCTTCTCATCCCTCTCCTGGCTCAGTGGCAGTAATGCAGTCTAGCTTGCCCCAGAGTGCTGATGGTGGTTGTCCTTCACCTGCCTTCTTCCAGGCTGGATTGACTCAGAGGTCCATCTTAGAATCATAGAATCAACCAGGTTGGAAGAGACCTCCAAGATCACCCAGTCCAACCTAACACCTAGCCTTATCCAATGTCTTTTCTTTCTTTTTGCCTGATCCAATGGGAAAGGGAATTCCTTCCTTCCAGCTGCTTGTCTGTGACTGTTGTGCCCACTGCCAGGAGTGGCTGCTCTGTTAGTGTGTGTGGGTCTTGCCTTGCCAGCTGTGGAAACTTGGGCTGCTGCAGAAGTAAATGATGCAGCTGATATCCTGGGGTCACTGCAGAGCCTTTCAAGCACTTTCTCTCTGTCAGGCCATGGCCAGCATTTATGAAATAATGTGATACTTTCAGAGTGATACACATCTTAATAGAGCAGTCCACAACCAAGCTGGTGTTCTTCTGGGAGGAGGTTTGGCAAGAAGAAGTGGGAGAAATTGATCCATTTCCACTGTTGACTGTGGGTGGAGAAAGCAGGCTTGTCTTCTCTAGGGCTACATCTCTGCCACATCTCATCCTTGCTAGCAGAACTTAAGCTTACCCTTCTTGCTTTACAGCTCCAGGATCTGATTGAGCATGTTGATTAAACATATTCTGCATGTGGCACTCTGAGGAGCCCTTACAACCACATTTCAGTAGCTGAAGGGGACCCACAGGAAGGCTGGGGAGGGATTGTTCAGAAGGGCTTGGAGTGATAGGACAAGGGGCAAAGGTTTGAAACTGGAGCAGGGCAGATTTAGGTTGGGCATCAGGAGGAAGTTCTGAACAATGAGGGTGGTGAAATCCTGGAACAGGCTGCCCAGGGATGTGGTGGAGGCTCCATCCCTGGAGACATCCAAGATCAGACTTGATGTGGCCCCTGGGCAGCCTGATCTAGTTGGAGGTGCCCCTGCTGAATGCAGAGGGGTTGGGCAGGATGACTTAGGGGTTGCCTTCCAACCTGATGCAATCTGTGAATCTTTTGCTCATTCCAGCCTCTTCTTTCAGTGTCAGGCAGCCAACTTCTGTGGGCAGCACTGTCCTCCTGCCCCAGATGCTGCAGTGGCTGGGCTGCTGCCCTGGGCTGCAGCTGCTGGTTACAATCAGATGGCCTTGGGTTGGAAGGGACTCTCCAAGACACAAAGACCTTCAGGGGTCCCTTCCAACCCACTGCAGTCTGTGAATCTGTAAGCTTTGGAAATGCTCTTTAGGCTGACCTAGGGAGAGCTAAGCCTTTGACCAACAGGTCCTTCTCTGCAGGATGAAAGACTCCAGCTCTCCCAAAATGATTTGGCAGGAGAGAAGTTTTGTTATTCCTACTGTGTGACAGTCAAATCACAGAGAGAGGCACTGAGTGCAGCCTCAGCAAGTTTGCTGCCCACACCAAGCTGTGTGGTGCAGCAGCCAGGCTGGAGGGCAGGATCCATCCAGAGGGACCTGCACAGGCTGCAGAGGTGAGCACAAGCCAAGCTTGGGAGGTTTAACAAGACCAAGTGCAAGGTCCTGCAGCTGGGTTGAGGCAATGCCAAACACAAATGCAGGCTGGGCAGTGAGTGGCTGGAGAGCAGCCCTGAGGAGAGGGACCTGGGGGTGCTGCTGGAGGAGAAGCTCAACAGGAGCCAGCAGTGTGCACTTGCAGCCCAGAAAGCCAAGCAGAGCCTGGGCTGCAGCAGCAGAAGTGTGGCCAGCAGGGCCAGGGAGCTGATTCTGCCCCTCTGCTCTGCTGTGCTCTGCTGAGACCCCACCTGGAGTACTGCATCCAGTTCTGGAGCCTCTGGGACAAGAGGGCTGTGGAGATGCTGGAGTGTGTCCAGAGCAGGGCCAGGAGGATGCTCAGAGGCTGCAGCAGCTCTGCTGTGAGCACAGACTGAAAGAGTTGGGGCTGTGCAGGCTGGAGCAGAGGAGGCTCCCAGGTGACCTTCTTGTGGCCTTCCAGGATCTGAAGGGGGATACAAAAAAGCTGGGGAGGGACTTTTGAGGCTGTCAGAGAGTGCCAGGACTGGGGGGAAAGGAGCAAAGCTGGAGGTGGGGAGAGTGAGGCTGGAGGTGAGGAGGAAGTTGTTGAGCAGGAGAGTGGTGAGAGGCTGGAATGGGTTGCCCAGGGAGGTGGTTGAGGCCCCATGGCTGGAGGTGTTTGAGGCCAGGCTGGCTGAGGCTGTGTGCAGCCTGCTCTAGGGTAGGGTGTCCCTGGGCATGGCAGGGGGGTTGGCACTGGCTGCTCCTTGTGGTCCCTTCCAACCCTGACTGATTCTATGATGCTATGTGTGGCAGTTAAGCCATGCATGAGTTAAGTTATAAGCTGCTGAAGTTACCTTTTGGCCTTTTTGACCATAAACTCTTCTGGTGAGAGGAGGCACTAACATAACTCATCAGCTTCAGTACTGGTGCTGGAGGTGTGACTGGTTAGATGTGAATCAAAGGCAGAAGCTGGCTCTGTCAGGAAGCTTTGCCTCCTGCAGGGAGGCTGCTGCCTGGTGCTTGGCAGGGATGCATCACAGCCTGCTAAAGCACTTTCTTCAGAGCTGCAGAAAGTGAATTTAAAAGCAATGACCTGAAATTAGGCTTAGACTTCCTACATGCAAGTAGGTGTTCAGAGCCCAGAATGCAACATCTCTTTCTATACTTAAGGGGGTTCTCTCTTTTCTGTCTCTACCACCCATTGCCCCAGCCCCTAGGTCCAAAGTGACCCAGGAAGGGTTTTCTTTTCCCTTTGCATATTCTTACCTTATAGAATATAGAATTGTTTGGGTTGGAAAAGTCCTCTGAGATCATCCAGTCCAACCATCATCCCAACATCATCATGGCCACCAAACCGTGTCCCAAAGTGCCATCTCCACAGGTTTCTTGCACAGCTTCAGGGATGGGGACTCCACCACCCTGAGCAGCCTGTTCCAATCCCTGACCACTCTTGCAGCACAGAAATTGTGCCTAATCTCCAACCCAAACCTCCTCTGGAGTAACTTGAGGCCTTTTGCTCTCATTTGAAGGCCAGGTTGGATGAGGCCTTGAGTGACCTGTTCTAGTGGGAGGTGTCCCTGCCTATGGCAGGAGGTTGGAACTGGCTGAGCTTTGAGGTCCTTTCCAACCTAAACCATTCTATGATTCTGTCACCTGATACAAGGAGAAAAGACCAACCCCCACATGCCTTCAATCTCCTTTCAGGGAACTGCAGAGAGCCAGAAGGTCTCCCCTCAGCCTCCTCTTCTCCAGCCTGGAGAAGCTCCCTCAGCTGCTCCTCCCCAGCCCTCTTCTCCAGACCCATCACAGCTTTGCTGCCCTTCTCTGGACCTGCTCCAGCCCCTCAGTGTCTGTATACAAGAGTCTGTCTGCACACTCCTAATCTCAGTTCCTGGTTCTCACTGAAGCCCTTGCAGCAGCATGGTCACACCTCTGGGGAAGAGGGGAGCCAGAAGTGTTAGTGCCACCATAACCTGCAGCTTCAGCATCTTACCGACCTGCTGCAGGAGCAAAGCCTGGCCCTGGCAGCCAGAGGATTTCCATTTCAGCACTCAGGTTCCTGGCTGCTGTCACTCTGGGAGCTAGATGTGATGTGGGAAGTGCTGAATTCCCCTACACTGGACAGCTTGAGAGGCTGCTGGGCCAGCTCATTTAATGTCCTGCTCCCTAGGTTGGAGCAGATGATCCTCAGCATCCCTCCCCACCTGGCATTCTGTGACCATTGCTTTTCTTTCCTCCTATCAACAGGCCAAAATCTTCTTGACTGCCACTCACACACTTCAGCAACACCCTTTGCTGGCCCATGCCTTGCTTCCTCTGTGCTAGAGATGAACTCAATTCTTCTGTGTGAGAGATATCTGCAATTTAAATGACTAATTGCAGCGTAGCTCCGGGCTGAACATATCGGTAGCGCACGAAACGTTGATGGCATGTGAAGGGTCAAGAGATTTACAATTTACTTGACAATACATTGCTTAAAATGCCGTGGCAAAGAGCCAGAGAATTTCAGCTTAATAATTGTCTATTAACTAACATGACATATTTGTCTAGTGTGCCTTACCTCCAGGTACAGATTAGGCAGCTGATGTAGCCACGCGAAGCGACGTGCGTACGTGGATCTCGGGCAGGAGGGGGAAGGAGCTGACATTCTGTTCCCAGCCCTTTGGTTCAGGATGGAAAGCATCTTGTTGCCTCCCTTTGAAAGGGACTTGTAGGGATTGTTGCAATGAAATCTGAGGCAGGGGGAGGAAAATGCTTGGGTGAATAATGTTCTCTGTTAGAGAAACCTGACAGCTTCGTGAGGGCTCTTTGTATGCTGCGAGGGCTTGGAGAGGCAGTGGCTTGGAGATGGAAGAAGGGAGATTTAGACTGGAGATGTGGAAGAAATCCTTGGCAGTGAGAGTGGTGAGACTCTGGAACAGGTTGCCCAGGGAGGCTGTGGATGTTCTCTCCCTGGAGGTGTTCAAGGCCAGGTTGAATGAGGCCTTGAGCAAGCTGGGCTGGTGGGAGGTGTCCCTGCCCTTGGGAGGGTGCTTGGAACTAGATGATCTTTAAGGTCCCTTTCAATCCAAACCATTCACAGATATGTGGGCTTTGGTGTCCATGAGCTGGAAACAGAGATCTTGGCTTGCTCTAGCCTGATGGTCTGTAAGATTTTACATACATAATCCCCCAAGTCCCAGCCACCTAAACACAACCAACAGCATCAAAGCCATAACCACAGAATGCCTCCAGGGAGGGAGCAGCCACAACCTCCCTGGGCAACCTGTGCCACTGTCTCACCACCCTCACTGGGAAGAACTTCTTCCTAATCTCCAGTCTCAAGCTCCCCTCTGCCAGCTTCAACCCACTGCCCCTCATCCTGTCACTACAGACCCACGCAAAACATCTTTCCCCAGCTCTCCTGCAGCCCCTTCAGGTGCTTGAAGTCTCCCTGGAGCCTTCTCTTCTCCAGGCTGAACAGTCCCCACTCCCTCAGCCTGTCCCCACATCCTCTCCCCATAATACCACAGTATCACCAAGGTTGGAAGAGACCTCATAGATCATCATGTCCAACCTGTTACCAGCTCAAGGCCAGACCATGGCACCAAGTGCCACGTCCAGTCCTGCCTTGAACAGCTCCAGGGACGGCGACTCCACCACCTCCCCGGGCAGCCCATTCCAGTGTCCAATGACTCTCTCAGTGAAGAACTTTCTCCTCACCTCCAGCCTAAATCTCCCCTGGCACAGCCTGAGGCTGTGTCCTCTTGTTCTGGTGCTGGCCACCTGAGAGAAGAGAGCAACCTCCTCCTGGCCACAACCACCCCTCAGGTAGTTGTAGACAGCAATGAGGTCTCCCCTGAGCCTCCTCTTCTCCAGGCTAACCAATCCCAGCTCCCTCAGCCTCTCCTCATAGGGCTGTGCTCAGTAACACTGAGCAGTGAGGGATTCTGTACTGTGACTGTGAGAGTGTCTCTGTCAGACTGAAGCCTGTGAGCCTCAGCAGGCTGGCTTCTGACCAGAGCCACACCAGCTTCTTCCACTTGGCTTTCTCCTAATTTAGGCACTTTTTCTGCACAAACAAAGCTGTCACAGTTCTGGCAGGGACTCTTCTTCCCCCTTGCTGCTGTGGGAGACCTAGGGAAGCATCTGAGCACTGCACAAATTGCCAAGGGCTTGTTCACCTCTTTTTTCCTCCCGTGGGACAGGGGAGTTCAGTGCCTTACAGCTGGGAAACTGCTGTGTTGGATGCCACCCACCTCAGGCTGACTGCAGGTGACAGAGCTGGGGAGTCACAGAACCTGGATGCTTTCACTAGATGCTCTTAGCACCTTTAACAACGTCGCAGCTGCTCTCAGCTGTTGTGGTTCAGTGCTTGGAGGTGTCACTGAAATCTGTCATAGAATGGTTTAGGTTGGAAGGGACCTCCTGTGACTTTGCTTGCTTCTGCTGGTAGGATTTATTGGTGGGACTTGGTGATCCTGAGGGTGTTTTCAGAGAATCATAGAATCAAGCAGGTTGGAAGAGACCTCCAAGCTCAGCCAGCCCAACCTAGCACCCAGCCCTGGCCAATCAACCAGACCATGGCACTAAGTGCCCCAGCCAGGCTTGGCTTCAACACCTCCAGGGACAGTGACTCCACCACCTCCCTGGGCAGCCCATTCCAATGCCAATCACTCTCTCTGACAACAACTTCCTAACAACATCCAGCCTGAACCTGCCCTGGCACAGCTTGAGACTGTGTCCCCTTCTGTTGCTGGGTGCCTGGCAGCAGAGTCCAACCCCACCTGGCTACAGCCTCCCTGCAGGCAGCTGCAGACAGCAATGAGCTCTGCCCTGAGCCTCCTCTGCTGCAGGCTGCACACCCCCAGCTCCCTCAGCCTCTCCTCACAGGGCTGTGCTCCAGGCCCCTCCCCAGCCTTGCTGCCCTTCTCTCAACACCTTCCAGCACCTCAACAGCTCTCTGCAATGGAGGAGCCCAGAACTGGGCACAGCACTCCAGGGGTAGCCTGAGCAGTGCTGAGCACAGGGGCAGAAGAACCTCCCTTGTCCTGCTGCCCACACTGCTCCTGAGCCAGCCCAGGATGCCATTGGCTCTGCTGCCCACCTGGGCACTGCTGCCTCATCTTCAGCTCCTCTCTCCCAGCACCCCCAGCTCCCTCTCTGCCTGGCTGCTCTCAGCCACTCCCTCCCCACCCTGTAGTGCTGCTTGGGGTTGTTGTGGCCACAGTCTAGAACCCTGCTCTTGGCCTTGTTCAATCTCATCCCATTGGCCTCTGCCCACCCATCCAGCCTGGCCAGGTCCCTCTGCAGGGCACTCCTGCAACACATCCACAGCTGCTCCTAGCTTCCAACCAGAATGTTTCTGATTCTGTGATTTTGGTAGCATGCAGCAAAGCTGCAGTGGCAGTTTGACCTCTTGGGATCTTGGTTCTGTGAGTGGGACATGTTTGTGCCACACCACTGACATTCAACACCTGACAGGACAGACAGAACAGCCACTTAGCTCCCTCAAGGTGCCTCACTTCGCAAGGCTTGGAAGTTCTCAGTGTGACCGGTGTGAAGCCTTTGGATGTGAAAAGGGAACTCCCAGCAGACTTGGTGGGAAGGAAGGTCTCTGCTGACCCCTCTGAGCTTTGTATCAGGGCCTGTGGAATAGCTCTGAGCAGCTTGCATGTCCTTGTTAGTCCTTGTGGTCCAGACTTGCAGATCAATGCTCCAGACACCTTGGCGGTGGTGATGGCAGCTCAGGGAAGGAAGAGCCTCGTAGTGAGCTGTCTCTCTGTGTCAGCTTCACTCCTGTCTTTCCAGGCTGGTATTTAATTCTCAGTGCAGCCACTGGAGAGAGCTCTGGAGACCTTCAAACAGCTGGCAGGAGGAGCCTCTCAGCAAAGGAGCTGCACAACAGGTGTGGGACTGCAGCAGGAGCTCCACATTGTCTTCTGCTGTCCAGATCAGTGAGAGCAACTGATCCCCATCAGGTGCACAGGAAAGGACCCTGGCTGTAAGGGTCAGGAAAGGCTGACAGGCTGTTGCTTTGGCAAGGCTGCTGGTTTGACTCCACTCTGAGGACTGGCTAAAAGCAGGACTGCAGCTGTTGTGGCCTCCTGGGGCTGGCTTTAAGCCCACTGCTGGTCTTGGTGCTGTGAAGGGTCATGCAGCACCTTGTGCCTCATCCAGCACCATGGTGTGGTTGACTGGCCAGGGCTGGGTGCTAGGTTGGACTGGATGATCTTGGAGGTCTCTTCCAACCTGCTTGATTCTATGATTCTGTGGCCTGATGCCCCTCTACTGGGCACCAGGGGTAAGAATCTAAGAATAAACCAATCCATAATCCTGCCTCAAATGCAGGCAGCTTGGAGCTTCTTCCTTCCTGTAGCATCTTGCAGCTTCACCAGCTCCCAGAGCAGGCTGGGGGACCTGTGCTGGCTGCATCCTCTTGTAAGGGACTGCCCAGGACTGAGGTCTCTTTTTAAAGGTAAGATTTCCAGTCTACTGACTGTTTAGAGAGAAAATGCTTTCACCTCAGTAAAGTTCTTTGAATTATAAAGGGCATTGCTGTTGGGTTGCAGAAACCCCTTGGGGCTTTGTTTCATTTATAACATTGCCTCGGGCCCTCTGCTGCATCCTGTTGGCCTGACCTCCTTTTCAACCCGTGCTGGCAGCTGCATTGCAGAGCTCTCTTTTTTCCCTGGATCCTTCAGGGTTGTCATCTGACAAACTTGAACCGTGACCCTTTTGTGTCTTACCAGGCCAGCAGTGCCCTCTTGGTGCAGTCCTCCCCACGCAGGCCTTTGTTCCAGGCCATTTAACAAACTGAAAGTTCCCGAGGATGGCATTGCAGAGTGTTTAACAGCACTGACTGTAAAGCAAACGAAATGGTGCTGAATACCCTGCCTGCTGCTAGGAAGAAACACAGCTTCCATTTCTGCAGTCTGCCCTGGCTTTACCCTGTGCTCTCTGCTGCATCTCCTTTTGGTTTTGCCTTTGGAGGGGGTTTTGTTGCTGTTGCTTTATCCATTTCAATGCTTTCCTCCCCCTAACAGCAGCAGCATTCTCTGCTCTGGACAGCCCAGCACTGGTATTTGTCTCTGATAGATGGGGAGGGTTGGTTGGTTTGTTTGTTTCCTTGGCTTGGTGTGGGTTTGTTTTTTTTTAACCAGATTTCTCTAAGCAAAGTGGGCAAAGTCATTTTGCTGAAGTCTTGCAGAGAGTGTTAGGGTAAGAATTGATACAGTTAACACAGCAGCCAAGCAACAGCATCTCCAAGTGGTGTTGATGCTGGCAGGCATTGCCTGGCTGAAGTTACAGAGACTGAGCACTCGTATTTGTACAAATTGCATTCATTACCAGGAACCCTCCAGTAGTGATAAGAGACTGGCTGTGTAGCACAGATTGGCTCCAAGATAAGTAGCCAGTCTATTGTGCAGCTCATGGTAATCTGCCTCCTCCCCACCCCTAATCATAAATCTTGGGGCATTTTGGAATGTGTGGGGGTTGCTCATTCCAGTAGCCTCAGCTGCTGAACATCAGCAGCTCCTGCCACTTGTGCTGTTGTAAGCAGGAGAGGCAGCCAGCTGAGATGGGCTGGCTCAGGCACAGTGTTCTGAGCATGCAGGTGCTTTGACTCTGCATTTGTTGCCCTCCTGAAGGACAATTTGTGGGCGGTGGCCAGGGGAAGAGCTCCTCCTGGATGTATTTCAGGGCTGCAGCAGACTCTCAGTGATGGTTTTCCTCAAGAAGAGATGGGAAGATTTGGAGATTGGGTGCTTGCAACTGGGAGTAACCCATGCACAACCTGGGGCTCTGCAGAGGAGCTGTGGTAGTTACTTCAGCCTGGAGAACAAGTGCCAGGAGGAGTGGCTGAGGAAACCGGAGATGGGCAGCCTGGAGAAGAGGAGGCTGAGTGGAGACCTCAGGGCTCTCTGCAGCTCCCTGAAAGGAGGTGGCACTGAGGTGGGGGTTGGGCTTTTCTCACTAGTCTTAGGTGACAGAGCAAGAGGAAATGGCCTGAAATTGTGCCAGGGGAGGGTTAGGTTGGAGATGAAGGAAATGTCCTTGCTGCAAGAGTGGGTAGGGATTGGAAGAGGCTGCCCAGGGAGGTGGTGGAGTGCCCATGCCTGCAGGTGTTGCAGAAAGCTGTGGCCGTGGCACATGGGGACATGGTTTGGTGGCCATGGTGGTGTTGGGTTGGTGGTTGGACTGGATGGTCTTAGAGACCTTTTCCAACCAAAGCAGTTGTATGGTTCTGTGCAGTTGCCTGCCCCTGTGCAGTGCATGTGGCTGCGGTGCAAGAGGAGTTCACTGCTTGGCTTGCTGCAATAAAGTCCAGGCACAGGAAGAGTCTTCTGGTGGCCCTGACTGGAACAAACACCAGCTGGGAGGTGCTTGCTTTGTCCCATGAGTATCAGCTGGGTGCTTCTGAGGTTCTGATGGGTGCCTGTGAAGTATCTGATGGGTACCAGTGAGCTATCTGATGGGTACCTGTGAAGTATCTGATGGGTACCAGTGAGCTATCTGATGGGTACCTGTGAAGTATCTGATGGGTACCAGTGAGCTATCTGATGGGTGCCTGTGGAGTATCTGATGGGTGCCTCTGAGCTATCTGATGGGTACCAGTGAGCTATCTGATAGGTGCCTGTGAAGTATCTGATGAGTGCCTGTGAAGTATCTGATGGGTACCAGTGAGCTATCTGATGGGTACCTGTGAGCTATGTGATGGGTGCCTGTGAGCTATCTGATGGGTGCCTGTGAGCTATCTGATGGGTGCCTGTGAGCTATCTGATGGGTGCCTGTGAGCTATCTGATGGGTGCCTGTGAAGTATCTGATGGGTGCCTCTGAGCTATCTGATGGGTACCAGTGAGCTATCTGATAGGTGCCTGTGAAGTATCTGATGAGTGCCTGTGAAGTATCTGATGGGTACCAGTGAGCTATCTGATGGGTACCTGTGAGCTATGTGATGGGTGCCTGTGAAGTATCTGATGGGTGCCTGTGAGCTATCTGATGGGTGCCTCTGAGCTATCTGATGGGTGCCTGTGAAGCATCTGATGGGTACCTGTGAGCTATGTGATGGGTGCCTCTGAGCTATCTGATGGGTGCCTCTGAGCTATCTGATGGGTGCCTCTGAGCTATCTGATGGGTGCCTGTGAAGCATCTGATGGGTGCCTGTGAAGTATGTGATGGGTGCCTGTGGTAGTTTGAAGCTAGCTAGAATGTTTTGGTGAGAAGGATTAGATCACAGGCTGTGAAAGAGAAAACAAGGGTGACATCTACTTCCCTCATAGGCTTGCTGAGAGGTATAAGAACAAGAATCCAAACATTGATAGGGGAGTCGCACTTCCTCTGCTGGGGAGCTCTGAGCTGCATTTCTCTCTCTAGCCTCTCTGCCATCTCTCTGCTTAATCCACTTTGCTTCCTAGCCCCCTGGCTGAACCTCCATTCTTCCTCACAGTGCCCATGAGGTATCTGATGGGTGCCTGTGAAGCATCTAATATGTGCAAGGAGTTTTGGATTGCTGTATTTTGGTGTATAAAACATCAGGTTAGGTTGCAGATGGATGGCATTGGGTTGGAAGGTGCCCCCAAAGGTCATCTTGTGCACCCCCCTCCAGGCAGCAGGGACACCTCCAGCTAGCCCTGTGAGGAGAGGCTGAAGGAGCTGGGGGTGTGCAGCCTGCAGAAGAGGAGGCTCAGGGCAGAGCTCATTGCTGTCTGCAGCTGCCAGCAGGCAGCCTTGTCCAAGCGGTTAGGTTCAAACCTTGTCTTTACATGGAATTCTAATTATCTTTCTCTCCCTCTGTCTCCCTCCCCCATGTAGGGATTGAATGGCAGTGGAAGTGCTCCTAGCTCAGCAGGTTTTAGCCTTTCAAAGCAGCTGCTGTGCCCAAGAACCACCCGCGTCTGTCTCAGGGACTTGATATTCTGCATGGAACGGGAGCGGGAGATGAAACAGTCTCTGACCTTGTACCGTGCCCTGCTGAAGTGAGCCAGGGCTGATGCTGCACCTCGCTCCCTACTGCCAAAGAAAACACTGAAGCATTGTTGCACTGTCTTGAAATCCCCCATTCTGGAGACTCATCAGTTGTGAGGGTAACTCGTGTTTACAGAGCAGCGTTTTTACTGAGTCCCTAACTTCAGCACCTGCAGGGCTTTTAGTAATCCTTGGCTTAAAGCAGTCAGCACACTGAGCTGCACACACTGGCACCTGACTGCCTGCTTGCATTCAGCTGCCTTGATCCATCTCCCTGGCTTAGGGATGTTGTTTCTTGTCCTCCAGAGTCTGCAACGGCTGTTCTCCGTGTAGTGCCTTCTAATCCACCCCTACTTAGGGGAAGAAAACCACACTTTAAAGGCACTTCACAGCATGGCAACTGCATTTAATCATGAGCCAGCAGGCCACATGCTAATGCATATCCTGACTCAGCTTCTCCTCACGTTCTCTGAGTTTGGAATTGCTACTGGATGCTCATTTTGTGGAGAGCAAAGTAGCAAGCGAAAAGAAGGAGAGGAGCTTTCTCCTCCCTGCCTGGCCTGAGCTGCCCTCTTCCTTTCCTCTGGGAAAGTGAACAAGTTGGTGGCTGTTGTGATTTAGGTACCTCAGGTGGGTGTGGTTCAGGCATACTTCAATGTTCAGGGACAGTTTGGAGTTACTGAAGTGGAACATAAGGGGAGAAAGAGCCTAAAAATGAAGGGTAAACAGTTTGGAGTTACAAAGGGGAACACAAGAGGTGAGAGAGCCTAAAATGAAGGGTAAACAGTTTGGAGTTACAAAGGGGAACACAAGAGGTGAGAGACCCTAAAATGAAGGGTAAACAGTTTGGAGTTACAAAGGGGAACACAAGAGGAGGAAGAGCCTAAAAATGAAGGCTAAACAGTTTGGAGTTAAAAAGGGGAACACAAGAGGTGAGAGAGCCTAAAATGAAGCGTAAACAATTTGGAGTTACAAAGGGGAACACAAGAGGTGAGAGAGCCTAAAACTGAAGGGTAAACAATTTGGAGTTACAAAGGGGAACACAAGAGGTGAGAGAGCCTAAAAATGAAGGGTAAACAATTTGGAGTTACAAAGGGGAACACAAGAGGAGGAAGAGCCTAAAAATGAAGGGGAAACAATTTGGACTTACTAAAGTGGAACACAAGGAGAAGAAGAGCCTAAAAATGAAGGGGAAACAGGAGGAACAGTTGAGTCTCCTGTAGATATTAAAGCCAGCCCTGAACTCCAGCAGAAATGCAGAAAGCAATTAACCAAATCTTGAAGGGGAAGACTTGAGATGCACTGAAACTTTGCAGCTGGAGGCTGAGGGGGAAAAGCAGTGTTTGCAAAGCATGGGATTCCCTGCTTTGTTCCCAATAGCTTCATGTCATCTAACAAGGACACTTCCCAGATAGTATTTAGACACTTGCCTGGTTTCCATGCAGTGAGGAGGAGGAGGAGGACTCTGCTAGAATAAGTCATAGACTTTTCTCCTTGCTGGTCAAGACCACCGCATGGTGGAAGGAAAAGCCTCCAGAACACTTCCCCCCAGCCTCCAAACATTTTTTTTCCCCTCTTTCCCATGACACTTGCATGGCTGTTAGCCAGGACAGGTGGGCAAAGCCACTGGACTGTTTTGAAAGGCTTCCTGCTGAAACTTTGCCCGTGCTGCTTCAAAACCCTGCAGCCACCAGCCCAGCGCCTTCCTCCGTCAGAACCGCTGCAGGCGGTTACCAAAGTCACTGAGTTGTGAATGGGTTAGGGTTTGTTTGGGGGGTTGTTGTTGTTGTTGTTGAAGCAGTAGTAAACAAAGCTACTTATTGACTGCTGTAAATTAATATATATGTATAGAGCACACACACACATATATATATATAAGGAGTACTTTGACTAAGCTCCAGCTAGCAAGATAATGACGGCGTCAGGCAGAATTGTTTTGTATAATGGAATGCTCAGCTTTACTTTTTCTGTAAAGTGCAGCATTGCCTCTGGTTCTCTACTGCATCTTCTTGACCAAATGTTGGAAAAAAATTTATTTTAAATACTGCATTAAAGCCATTATTTTATTAAAAATTCTCTCTCAAGGACTTTGTTTCCTAAGGTGAGACACGCGGCGGCCGAAGCTGTCCTCGCCGTGGCTGGGAGTGAGCCTCAGCTCTCTGCCTCTCATAGGCATTGGCATCCCTCTGTGTGTGTGTCCCCCCCCCACCATGAGGTATTCACAGTATCACCAAGGTTGGAAGAGACCTCATAGATCATCAAGTCCAACCCTTTACCACAGAGCTCAAGGCCAGACCATGGCACCAAGTGCCACGTCCAGTCCTGCCTTGAACAGCTCCAGGGACGGCGACTCCACCACCTCCCCGGGCAGCCCATTCCAGTGTCCAATGACTCTCTCAGGGAAGAACTTTCTCCTCACCTCCAGCCTAAATCTCCCCTGGCACAGCCTGAGGCTGTGTCCTCTTGTTCTGGTGCTGGCCACCTGAGAGAAGAGAGCAACCTCCTCCTGGCCACAACCTCCCCTCAGGTAGTTGTAGACAGCAATAAGGTCACCCCTGAGCCTCCTCTTCTCCAGGCTAACCAATCCCAGCTCCCTCAGCCTCTCCTCGTAGGGCTGTGCTCAAGGCCTCTCCCCAGCCTCGTCACCCTTCTCTGGACACGCTCAAGCATCTAGACATGCTCAAGGATCACCATTAAGATCTCTGAAGGATTTTAAGCAACATGAGGGGACAGAGAAATGGAGATGGTTTGCAGTGTGCCCAGGTGTGTGAGAAAGCCAAAGGCAGCCTGGTTTGTATATGAAATGCTGTAGCCAGCAGGAGCGAGGAGGTGATTGTCCCCTTGGACTCTGCTCTGCTGAGGCTACATCTTGAGTATTGTGTTCAGTTCTGGGCACCTCAATACAAGAGGGATGTGGAGGTGCTGGCAGAGGAGGGCAACAAGGCTGGGGAAGGGCCTGGAGAATAAATCTGATGAAGAGCAGCTGAAGGAGCTGGGGATGGTTAATGTGAAACAGAGGAGGCTGAGGGCAGACCTCATGGAGGTCTACAGCTACCTGAAAGGAACTTGTGGAGAGGTTGGTGCTGGGCTCTGCTCACAAGTAACTGGAGACAGAACAAGAGGGAATGGCCTCAAATTGCAACTGGGTAGGTTTAGGATGGATATTAGGATTTTTTTTTCCCAGTAAGAGTGGTCAGGGTTTGGAACAGGCTGCCCAGGGAGGTGGTGGAGTCCCAGCCCTGGATGTGTTTAAAAGTCATTTGGATGTGGTGCTTCAGGATATGGTTTAGGGTGCACCTTGTGGAGTAGGGATATGGTTGGACTTATTGATCCTGAGGGGCTTTGCCACCCTGAATGTTGCTGTGGTTCTGTGAATCCCCATCCCTGGAGCTGTTTAGAAGACAAAGAGAGGTGGTGGTGAGGGACATGGTTTATGGAATCATAGAACGGTAGGGCTTGGGAAGGGACCCCTGGACATCATCCAGACCAACTTCCCCACCAGAGCAGGTTCACCCAGAGCAGGCTGCACAGGAATGCATCCAGGCAGGCTTGGAAAATCTCCAGAGATGGAGGCTCTACCACCTCTCTGGGCAGCACCCTTAAATTAAAGAAGTTCCTCCTCATA